>NW_023494788.1:9289002-10000669 GCF_904425465.1 Colossoma macropomum | reverse complement strand
TTCTGAACTACCACTAACGCAACGTCATCTGACAGCTCAACACGCTCAGAGGTCACCAACTGCCAATTCTGTTCGGTCAGCTAATGGACGCTCACGTTGACTATCACTGTGCTGAGTGATGGGAGGAGAGCAAGGACCATCCCACTCACTCAGAGAGAGCAAGGCAATTATGCTTTTTTGGACCCCAGGTGAAGGAGAGCTGAGGCATCACCAGTGATGAAACTCATATTCTACTGTTGAAAGGGTCAGCGCTTAGAAAGCTGTGCCGCTCACACTTAAACATCCCTTTACCGTAGGTCAACTGATAAAATCTCTTCAGGGAAAAGATTCAGTGCAAAGTAAAAAAATATATAGTTGTAAATTAAGATTTAAACCCTAAGTTTCAGTTTCAGTACTGTGCCACCTGTGCCATTTGCCTGCCCACTGACCAGACCAAACAGACTCTGCACTCTACAACTCATTTAAGCCTAAAAAAAAATTGCAAAAACAATGAAAACCTAAATCCATGCTTAGACCTTTTCTTCAGTTTTTGATACAAGTAAATATGTACATTTTCTACTAAGGTATTAGGTATTTCCTTTTTCTCTTAAATTATTTTGTTTTGTTTCTAGCTTGTTTTGGGTGTTAGCTCAACCTGACAACTGGGAGTAAGCTATTCTAGATAGATAATAATCACTTAATGTTCATACAAATAGGTAGTGAAGCTAACTGTTAGGCTACATGCTTCACTAGGCACTGCTGCACACATACAGAGACTCTAACACAACTTGTGTATGTGGTGCGTTTTTTTTTTTACTTACACAATCATGCTTTTTTAGCTTGTAATGCCAATGCAACATGTACAGAAGGGGTGCGGGAAAAAAACGATTCTTAGATGCATCGTGATGCAGACGTGAACGATTATGAATCGATTCACAAATGTCAAAAATCGTTTTTCCTAAATATTTAATTTCTAACGTGATGTTGACGGAACGCAAAGGGCGGAACTTGGAGGTGGGAAAGTGCAGCGCCCGGACAGTCTGTGGCAGCACATAAAAAAAAACAATACTGGATGAGCGAGAAATCCGACCGGCTCCCTCTGCATTAAAAGCCAGGTCAGGTCAGGAGTCACAACCCAAATGATAAGAAGAGCCATTTTGTCCTTTCAACAAAAATCAAACCACCTTGGGAGCCACAACATTTAATGTCCAGTATGTCTCAGTATGTCCTAATGTCCTAGTATAGACTAAGCAATATAAACGAAAACGCTGACTTACTTTGCTCTGCTTTAAGCTTTAACTACTTATAGCCGCTTTCCTCCCCTTTCCACCAGAAAACGTTTCCTTAAAATTAAACCAGTTTCTTGTAAAATGTCTCTCATCGTTCGACTGTTTTATGAGGCTGAAGTCGCTTCTCATTCTCCAGCTGCTTGTTTGAATTTTCCCGTTCCACCTTAAATTCTGCCTGAGGCGCGCCGTTTAAGGTGGACCGGAAAAATTCGAAAGAGAAGCGACTTCATCTTTGCGACTTTTAGTGTTTGACAGTCTCTCGTTGCAGATTTAACGTACCAGAAAACCAACTGCGCTGCTTATAAATGCGAATAAGTCCATTCATCTCCAAATGTTCGTCTTAAATCTGTGAATTTTCGTTCGCTACTAGCCAGGCAAGTCGCTAAGTGACCTGCAGTCTGCAGGCCAGTTCTCAGCCGTTGCGAAACAGGGCTTTCGCGCTATGTTGCACACGTCCCATCTCGAAGATATTTTACTGACACAGAGATCCCACCACTCTCTACAATGAGACCAAAACCAAAGTTATAAAATCACTAAAGAAAACGTGTAGAATACATTGTATGCAAATTTCATGATGAATGAACTAAAAGAAATGACCCAAAATGACTTGGAAAAAAGTCTGGTTCCATCAACTTACATTGAAAGTAAAGTAGGTTTTTTCCTTCTCCTTTAAAGTTACCATTTTGGAGACACAAGGTTTTGTTCCGACAACAGCGATAAGAAATATCAATTATGCTAGTGTACATGGGTGTCTTTGTTTAGCACTTTGGGTGGGATTTATTTTATCTATGGCCTCTTGTTATTTCTACCCCCAGACCATCAAGGTCCTAACAATACAGAACGTTAATCAAATGTTATTCATGGTGTAAATATGTAATTACGTCATGGCATTTGAATAGTATAGCAAAGTATAGCAAACTTACACTTTCTTCAGGCTGACACACGTGTATCTGTATGTTCATAAGAGGCATAAGAATATGAAAGCAATTGTAGAACTTGTATGATCTTTAATCAGGATGACTGGTACTGCATTCGCTGATGTCCTGGATGGTTTACTGACATGGCACATGTCAGTACTTCATACAGACTATAGTTTCTAGTCATGTTGGTTTGTGGTGTGCATGATAAATGAATGGTTCATGAATGAGTTCATTTGTATGTCTTGCCGCAAAAGTGCTTTACAAGAGCTGCTCTTTTGTGTAATGTCTTGACAGACAATGGAATGTAATCGAAGGGAGCTGCCCATAATAAAGTTAATGAGAATATAACTCTGACGGTGTCTTGCGGTCTGTCCCTGTCATAACTTATTATGTTGCTCACTGAGTTGAAATTTAATGATGGAATCTGAAACCACATCACAGGTTTGTATGCTGCAGATGTGCTTAATTACTCTATGAATAAATTCAATTTACCTTATTTACTTAAGCAGGTTTACTTTAATTGTGAAATAGAGTTGTGGTCTCAATGGCAATGATTTTACATGGGGTTATCAGAAGCAGATGAATTAACATTAAACACTTCTAAGCGATTCTTAATATAAATGAGTGCAGATTGCTGTAACTTGTTTAAGAGGATCTTTATTTTTTAAATGAGAAGACGACAATGGGAGTTCACTCATGATCACATTCAGAGGCAGTCTGAGCCGCAATCTAAGAGTCAATTTGTTCTCTCTGTTAAACCAGTGAATTCTACTGATTCTCATATTAACATTGATTAGTGCGGCACACTGCAAAATCAATACACCCTCAAACCCTCTCAGATTTTTTTTCTTTCTGCCTATAACTTTAATCTCTCACATTCATCACTGCCCTGCATGTTTTAACGTCACTGTGAGAAAATAAGTGCCTGGTTGATTTTGTGAAACTATTATATCAGTCCCTTTCAAATCTGTTGATTTTATCAGTATTGTGACATGATTCGCAAGCACAGTCCAATTAATCTACCTTTGAATAAAGGCAGTATTCTTAGCTTCTCACTCATTTTCCCATTTGATTACCTCTCTTTTTTTTAAGTGAAATCAGATCTCTGCAGGCTAGCGATTCTTCTTACTTCACTTCATAGTTCAAGCTCCCTCAGATCAGCAGGAAAATTACGGTACATTTACAAGAAAAGAAATCTGAGGCAATTCAACCTTTATTCACAGGTTGAACTGATCTTCTTGGCATATAATATTACAGAACTGATCTACTTATTTGACAATGGATTGTTGTGAGATCTGAAAGGCCTTTAAAAACCTTTAAAAACCACAGACCCCGGATTATGGATTACATCAGGGATACTGTTCCCACACAAACACCAGTGCTGGACTAAATTATACTGTCAATGAAGATTCTGGGTTATATTTTAGTCTAGGAATATCATTAATCTGTGTCTGGAAAAACAAGACCAAACAGTATTTCTCATTCCTAGAGAATACTGTAAGAGATGTTGGCATAAGCCTTGTATAAAACATTTAAAATGTAGATTACATTAGATTAACTTTCACCAGTCTCGTCTGGATTTGCCTCGTTCACACAGTCACCTCCTGCACGTCTGTATTGCTGAAATACAGAGGAAGAATCTTCTGGAAGAAAAATCACCTCATATGGAGAACAATAGGAGCATCAACTTATATATCAGAAATGTTCACTAATGCTCTGTAATCCATCTATATTATTCTTAATATCAGAGTAAAGTTCTGACAGTAAATGTTTTAACATGAATTTGACTACATTTCTTCTTGATTTCTTCACAATTAATATGACACTCTATGGAAGTTATGTGAATGGTCCTTACATGACCCATGCTTATCACTGCCATGAATTTTGAGGCTCTACTACATTGACTATCACAAGATACACAAAGAGCAGAAGGGAAATAATCACTTTTTGTTTGAAGAACGAAGCCATATATTGAGTCTATGAGATTGTGATTGCAATATTTACTGTGTGGATTAGGGATTTAGAAAGCCTACTAAAACCATTTCCTCTACAGATCACAGCCATTTTCTGATGCTAACTGTACAGAGAAATTACTGTTTTTGTTTCATTTTTCTCATTTCTGGTTTTCTCTGATTCATTATCTTTATTGGGATTATCTGTAAGAAAATGAGTGTAAAAATACAAACTACTGCACAAAAGCAGTACATATATATATATATATATATATATATATATATATATACACACAAATTAATTTATTTATTAATTTACAATGCATACTCACTCACTATTACTTATCAAATGTTTTTTCTATGCCTTACAACAGAAAACCAGCATGAACCCACAACTGAAAAACTCAGCTGTGCTAGTTGCTATAGGTTATTTACCTAGTTAGTGACAACTCAATCTGCCAAAGAAAACCATGGCAAATACTGTAAAAATGGTAAAATGTAAACCTTAACCTCTAGTTAATTAGCCTGTGGTATCAGTGTTGTTTCCTGTCAGCTGTTATAGTAACTATTATTAGCCAGGTAAATGCAATCATATGTTAAGTTTAACACCCTAACTGGCCAGGGCCCAGCGGCGGCCCAGACTGCTCGTGTTTGTGTGGTCAGACTGCATGGGGTGCTCTCAAACAGGTCCTGTACTCTGTACGCTACATATGGCTAAGAGTGTGATTAGAGCTGACAGAAGAGTCATCACTCTGCCCTGTTCTCTGTCCTCTGTGCATCTGAGCACAGACTCATGTTGTGACAGATAAAATTACATCAGTCACAGCACTGAAGCGGAGGCACACACACACATACACACACACACATACACACACACACACACACACACACATACACTCTCACACACACATACACTCACAGTAACCTGACCCTCACACTGCTGGCTGATATGTGTGATGAGTTCACGTGTATGCACACATGCGGTCGCAATTTCGCTCACCCGAACACTCTACTGTGGCACCACACAGGCACTCTCTTGCTCATTCATTCACTCACTCTCTCTCTCTCACTCATACTCACACACACACTTACATACACAATTATGTACCATATTTTATATATATATATATATATATATATATATATATATAATAGTTTGTCAAATATGTATTATCTTTATTTAAACATTTATATGTGATAATAATAAGTCCCAGTGTACTATATAAGCATAAAAATTACAACACAAATCAGCCAAAATCAAAATAATAAATTGTTTGATTGCCGATTATGTGTTTGGAGCAAATCTGCCGATTCTGATCTTGGTCAATTCTAAACATGCATCCCTAGCAAACGCATTTCTATAATGGGGTGGGTGATAATACATCATGATACTTGAAGACACCATATGCAATATGTATCATGATATTTCGTTTTGTTAACTGTCACGATGTGCTGGTAGCCACATTTAAAATATGCAATCAAAAACTATGAGCACAATGTTGCACTGCACTAAAATTCTTAGGTTACAGAAGTGTGTAATAAAACTTTGGGCCCTGGCCATTTAAGGGATTCACTGTTATCGTGATATTTTATGTCAGTACACATTTCTGAGCATATTGTAGATATTGTCAGTACTTAAACACTGACTGAATGCACGTTTTAGTAAAAATACAGCATAATCAGTCCTCTTTAACATGTTCATGAGGACATCTGATCCTCACAAAGTGCTAAAAATCAACACTCACACACATGCAGAGTATTAGAAGCAGGCTTAGCACCATATGTTGACCTCCCTTACACAAGAGGTGTGCTGGCTCCTGAGGGAAATCAATCACACACTAATACTGGCCTGTGCAGAAGCAAGCAGCGAGCGCCTTCCGAGCCAGCTGTTGGGCCTGTGATGATCTTTAAACAAGCGATCCAGAGGGGCTGCCTCTGTCCCCATAACCCTAACCCTTCACACCCCTCAGCGCCGCTCTCTACTCCAGCCCTGCATCCTGCAGTGAGGAGCATTGAGCGCTTTATTGAATGTCAAAGCCTTCATTCTCATAGGGCCTGACTAATCATACAGAGTGAGAACTTGTCTTGTTGCTTTCTCTCATGGCTGTCTAACTCTGTCCTTGACATTCATGCTCAGAGGAAGCCAGGCAGGCTCAGTCAGTAACACACTGAGGAATACTGTGTGGATGCGAGAGAGTATGTGTGAGGTATTTTAAAGAAGACAATGTACATGTGTTTACTTTTAAAGCTCTGAGTCCTCTATTATAAAGGACTAAATAATACACCATCAAGCAAAGCTGGTTTCAGGAACTTTTCTTCCCGTTAATTCTGAGGCAAAAAGCAGCTATTACTGCCTTTTAATATACTCGTCTCCTTTAATTTCTAAATCCCATTGTTTTGTTTTGATAAGTATAGAACATACTCTGACAAACCAAACCAGATTTGTACTCTGTTTGTGTCACAAACTACCATTTTAAATACGCAATGTTACTCGTTTAAAACAAATTAATAATAATAATTTCCATAGGGATCTAAATTGAGTTCTGAACATGTGCACTCGCTTGCTCACCATCACAGTGCATCCAAAACTAGAGGCAGAATGATGCGTCTCTTTTCGAATATTAGAATATTCACAAATGTTTTAATAATCAAATAGTAACTTTTATTAAACTAATTATTACAGGTAAATTAGATTCTTTCTAATGTTATACATTCCCATACTTAATAACCATGACATGTCTGAACGCTTCACTCCACCAGAGGGCAGTATAGAGCCTGTGTGTTATGTTTCAGTCAGAGTTTCTTATCTGTTAACACCAAAGAAGAAAGCATAGACAGATTACTGCAGCCAGCTAAGGCACACCAGACAAGAAGCTCTGTGCAACTTGTGCCAGAAGATCTCTGGCACAGCGTAGAAGATAGTATAAAACACAGTTATAGCAAATGGGATGCTTCACAGAAAAGTGTTGATAAACAAGCTGAAGATCCTTTTCCACTCGCATATAGATTTTATGAGGGATGGGTATCATTAGGATTTAATCAATACCTATATCGAAAGCAACACTGTTTATCGACACCAATACATATCAATACTCTTATTGATACTACTCTCCATAATTTGGTGCACAAACAAAGATATGACATAAAATGTTTAAAAAAAGGATGTGAAAAGATTCAAAAACCATAAGCAATACAAAATCAGTTACCCCTTGTTGTCAGGACAGCTCACACTGAGCTCAACCTTAGGCTACCTAGCAATTAGCTATTTATGCTATACTAGCTACCGAATTTTAATTCAGAACAGACTCAGCTTAATATTACTACTAACCCCCTGATAAGCTGATTTAAGATATCAAAAAAAACAAATTACTCTTTTAATGCTGGAAACATTTTCTGATAAGGACATTTAGACCATCAAACTGTCCTACCTGTAGTTTTAACACAAGGCTGAAACTGGTTTCCTTTCCGCCAGCTTCTTGTTCAGATTTTCCCATTCCACCTTAAGTTCCACCTTAAAGGGGGTAACACCAGGAACCTCGTGAAATCCTTACAAGCAGTGCACTGTGTTTGCTTTAGCAAAGCAGCTGCTGCACCTATGTCTTCAATGCTGGTGCCTGGTGTTGTGGTGAATCATGCTTCCTTGTAGAAATGTCCTACCGTAGTGTACATTTATAGGTAGTCCCCTACATAAAACTCCAGGTAGGACATTTTGATAGCTTCAATCACCTTATCAAAAATGCTACCAGAATTAAAACTATGAAGCTGAAGTCAGCTTCCTATCTGCCAGTTTCTTGTTTTTCCCATTCCATCTTAAAAGGTGCAGCAGTTATATGCTGGCGGCTCAGGCATTAGAACAAAAACTGCTGCACCTTTTAAGATTGTAAGCATTTCATGAGGTTGCTGGTGTTCCCCCCTTTGCACTCAACTACTGGTTTAAATATATTGCACTTAGCTGCATTAGCATTAAATTTAGTAAAGTGAGCCAACACTTTTGAACATCTTCCCCATTTAGCCATGACCAAAAAGCACAAAATTACGGCATTCGAAATGTTTATGGTAGTCAGAGGCATACGAACGCCTTCATCACATGGAGCGGACTGCCCCTCCCACTGATCCACTCCAACCATTTGAAAATGCCTGCTACATAGAATGAATTAGTGTTACATAAATATTGATAACAGCACTGTTTGTGCAGAAGCTTATCAATATTTCGGTGCTGATCAGTCAGGAATCGGTACCAATTTAGCACCAGTTCTCGAGATCCCATCCCTGATGGAATAAAATTTTCAATATTATTTTGTGTATTTATCACATTTGATACTGTTTAACTAACTCTACACAAACTCAATGTTTTCGACGTAAAATACGATGTGACCAGGCTAGTAATATTAGCTGAGGTGAAAACAGATGATTAGTGTTTGTCTGTTGATCTAAAAGACTTTAGATTGACACATTTTTCAGTGTTTTATTGCACATCATACTATGGATTTCGTGGTCTGGGTTTAATGCAGTACAGTATTACAAAGATACTGAGTGGTTACTGTCTCTGGCATGCGTCCTGTGTGGGTTGTACCCTTAAGAATGTTATACTTTTTGCGGGGAGAAGGGCGGCTATTATTTGAATATTTTCAATTCTACCCCTGGTGATGCCACAGCCATCCGTGGCTGGAGGTTTAATAAATGTTATCGGCCTCGCTCTCTCTGAGTTTTCATAGCCAGTGTTTTTGCTAATGTACCCACGAGAGTTTGGGCTTTTGTGCCACTCTGTCTTTATTACCTGCTATGGATGGTTGCACACTGCAATGGTTGAAGTGCACCAAATAATACACATGTGTGTTCTTTGTGTTCTTTGTTTGGTCAGAAATTTGGCAGGGATACAAGCACTCTACGGTCTCCGTGTCCACACAACAAGCCGTGGACCAGCTGGTACTGATAGCATGAATGACTGTAATTTGTTCCAAATTCCAACACTGTCTGATGGTCAGAGGCATGAAAATATGGGAGGCACATACAAGCCAAATACTTAAGAAACTCCACAAAGCTACAGTGGGCTTCTTATTTGAATTTCCCCCTTCACCTGGTGCAGCAGTCACACTCAAGCGCCTGTACGGGTGGACAGAACAGGTTAGTCCACACCAAACAAGGTAGCTGTGAAAGTTTCCTAAAATGGTCCTCCCTCCTCCCCTTCACTCATTGCGATGCTGCCCACATGGGTGTCTGTTAGCTGATGTAACAGAATTAACAAACTGTCAGGTAGTGTTCTCCTCCAAGCGTGTTGAGCTGTCCAATGTCCAGTGACATCGTGTTAGCAACAGTTCAAAAAGATACAGCAGCTGGCTTTACATGCAAACACATGCTGGGATTCACCCTCACAGCATGGTAGCATCGTGTGAGGTAGAAAGTGGGAACCGGCCTTGACTAAACTGGGAAGAAAACTGGGTCAAAAAAAAAAGAGGTACTGTCATGAATATTTTTATACAGTAGAATTCCACTTCAATAACTCTACCAACTTATACTTGTTAACAACAAAATGTGCTGTTTTGTTTATTACTTTATCACTTATAATAATATTCATTTACCAGTATAACATGTTCTATCATGTGCTTAGAGAAACAACATTAATGCACTCTGCCTTGCACTATAGTTTCGTTATGAAGGACAGGGACAGTGTAACAGCAGGAACGGTACTTCACTATGGTCACAACTGATTTAATATTCATGAATTACCAAAGTGAGCATAAACAGCCTGCCACACCACTGCCAAATTATTCAGTCTTGAGTGAAAAATGACTCGAGTCAAATCTCAGTTTCAGTCCACTTCCACTATGGTTCCTGTCCTTAAGCAGCTCTACACACCCTCCACGCACAGCAAACATCCATTAGCATGGCGCTAAAAAATGTATGAGATACCCCACAAGTGTGGTTTCCTTGGAATTAAAGGAGGCCATTAGACACAACATCAGCAGACAGAGAAATCACCTTCAACTCAAATGCCAAAACGGTAAATGCCAGCTGGTATAAAAGCTCTCAAATGATAACGGCGCGCTAACCAACCAAATAAACTAAGCCTCCGTGGGAGGGGAAACTGCTTCTCAGTCATTTATAATTCACTGGTTGCACTCTGAATAACCGCCTTTAAGGAATACATTGACATCCCAGATGAATAATTAAAAGGTGCCCTTTTCCTCATTAAAAGAGACAGACAGATACCATTTCTGTCGTCTGATATGCCACACATCGGTCTCTGAAGACCGCTGTGGTTTTTATAAATGACAAGCTGTGAGTGATTCCTAATAACAAATCTATTACCCTGTTATCAGGCTTGCCTGGCATGCCAAAAGCTTTTTGGAGGATCATCTTTGTTGATCGTTTAGAGACAGATGGCAGCTTGGAGGCAGCATCTCTGTGCGGTAATTCAAGCCTTTGGGACCTGTGTCTGTGATATAAAAGGAAATTTTGTTGGCCGCATTTATGAATTGCATCTACAAGGGACACTATAGATGGTACATGTGGAAAATATGAACTCGAACAGCCAGACAGAATGAGAGTTACAAGAAACCATCCATGTGAACCATCTAAACACTTGCACGTGCTCATTCCTGGGCAAAATCACACGTCACACTAGTTTCCTTGGCACAATCAGCGATACGTAAAACCACTGAACTGTTCATGCACCAATCAAAACCTGAGCCACTGCTTTCGTCTTGGGAAAGAGCTCCGATCCACTAAGCCTTGTTCTTAGACTGCATCCATTTCCAGTGCAGAAAGTGGTGGGAGTACGGCAGCCCTATTTATAGCCTGGTGAGAAATAATTCAAAGGAATCTGAGAGAAGATCTCTCAAATCACTGACAGGCGGAGGGAGGAAGTGAGGAAACGTGCCTTTTGTCTCTCCCCATAAGACAGTGAATTAATGTTACGTAACGCTCCCGTCTCTGAAGGAGTGATATTGTAAAGATCTAAACACAGGACAGAACTTCAGACACTTTATGTCTAAACATGGTGCAAGAAAGAAAAAGAGAATAAGTCAAGTCTTCCTCTAAGAGCAGCAGCCTTTCTGCTTATCATTAAGCACTGCTTGACTGAAAGGTATACTGAACCATAATAACCAGTTAAGCCACCGTTCTGGGGTCTATTCTGCAGTATTACTGTCTTATTTTCTTTTCTGACCAGATTAAAAACCTTTAAATTATCTCATCATATTATTTATCACTGTCCACACTAAAACATGGTACACTCTAAAGCATACATTTACAGACAAAAACTACACAATTAACGCGTTTACAGACAAGTGAACGCCTCTCCTGCTTAAGGATATTCTAACAAATTGTGATCCTAGTTATAAACACTTAATAGCGCGTTTGCTTGCACTTATTACAACAATTGTAGCACAATGAGAAAAGTTGTATGCTAGCTACTGAGCTTGTAAGGCAATATTGGTTGTACTGCTGTTTAGCGACACCTAAAATAATTGCACTAATGTAAATCAGTATTCATTCTGGTTTAACTATCTTCATCAGTTATTAGCCTCTTCAACGTTTGTCTTGTTTTAAGACCGAGCTAAGTTAAATCACTCGGATTCCTCAGAGCAGAAGTCCCGTCAAGGACACAAATCCTCACAAAAATAACCTCACAAAAATACATTTTATACATATAGAAATATAAAAAAGAAATACAAACTGACCTCAATTGTCTTCATAAGGCTGAGAAAGTCCGTGTAGCTACTTGTGAGTCCCACTTTACCTCGAGTAAATTCAACGAGTCGCCAAATACGCTTCAGCAAGTGAGGCGAATACGAGTCCCAAACTCGAACATGGCTCAAAATAAACACACCTCAGGACTGCTTGAACAAAAATAGTCTGAGTCGACGACGCTCACGACCCCCATGTCTAACTTTACCGCCTGTCTAACGGCGTGTCGTGTGTGTGAACATCCTGAGGCGCCTCTTCTCCTCCGAGCGGTGACTTGTGAAGTTGAAACTAGCGATGTCCGACTCGCGCACGAATCGGTTCTTTAGAACTGGGCTCCTTTCCATAACCGATTCACGGTTCCAATTGAACCGAACTTTTGTGAAGCTTCTACGCGATGTTTGTGTGTCGTAGATCCGTAAAGCTGTTAACAAAGTTATGAAAATTAACCTCATAAAATACCACTTCGTAACATACCCAGGACACTGGATTCGCTGACTTTTGCTATCCTTACACTAAAGCTGGCGTCCTTTCTCTGTGTCTGTGCTTTAGAGGGACGGCTCCGCGTTGTTCTAGCGTGCCGATGTATTGTTGACATGAGATTCACTTGCTGAATTGAACACTGAGGGGATGAGAGTAAAGTTGGCTTGATCAATGAATCAATGAATCGCAGAATCGGACGTTTGGGGCTGTTCGAAAGATTCGGTTCGCAAAATTGAATCGAACTTCCCATCACTAGTTGGATCAGAGCTCGAGCATCTCTGCTTCTATTCTCGCGCCCTCTCTAGGGACGCCGATATTGCCAAGCAACGGCTGCAAAATAAGCGTCTGGGAAACCGTTGCCAAGTTGGCAGTTTTATCGTTAATGTACCGCCACCGCCCCAAATTCAATTAAAGAAAATCTGATTCACAGTCTTTTATTCTATTTTTAGCCACACCACAATGCACTTTCTTCTCCGCGGGATGTCCAAAATTTTATAGACACTTGTCTATAAAATCAACCTCCTAAACCTTTCTTCTCAAATCAAAGGTATTAAAGGGGAACTCCACCGATTTTTCTGAAAAACCTACATGATTAAGTGGTTGAGATGTAAACAAAATCACTCAGAGTGGTTTGGTGCGAAATGCCCTGGTCTAGAGAAACTTGCCGAGTCAAAATTGTTTACAGTGGTGGTGATAGGAACCAGACGTCTGAAGAGTTTAATGCCTCTGAATGCTTCCACACAGAAAGGTATTACAAGAAATGGTTACCTGATCTGACACAATGTTTTATGATAGTTTTGTGATCAGGTTTTGGCTTAAAATGTATTTGGAATTATTTTTTAATCAATTCATGGCAAAGGGGTACATGCAGAATATTGTAAGGCAAAATAGTCCTGTTTTACCATGATTAACATTACATATAAAACTCAGACGACACGTGTAGGTTCACTGGTGCTTTTGGAGAGTAAATAAAAAAGCTATTCTGTCATCACCACTGCAAAGAAATCAGAGCCTGTAAGTTTCTCTACAATGAATCACTTCACATAAAATTAACTCCGAATGACTCTGTTTAGATCTCAAGGACTGAATTATTCAGAAATTTTGAAACATTGGTCGCTGACTGCCTACAAGAGCAACAGAAACGCAGTTTCTAATTTATCATGTATACATATTACATGTATATACATTTATAGCTATTTCACAAATGTTTTTGTATGTATGTCATTCCAAAAAGTCTCTGTTGTGAAAGATAAAGAGGAAATAATGGATGTTTTTTTTATTTTTTAAATGCACAATTTGTTAAGACATTTTAATGTCTGGAAATCTGGACATTTGGACTCACTGTAGGAAACCATGCTTTGATTAGCATAATAGACACCTGCATTACAAAACACAATCAAGATTTTTTATTTATTTTATTAAAAGTAGAATGTGTATTGTGTGCTATTGTGTATTTAGGAGTGACAGTAGATGATGGGGATAAAATTGTTTTATTTCAGTTTATTTGACTGTCCGGTATACTGGACTTTGGAATTAGACATATAACATCTGCAAGATTTTGAAAAAAGAACATATTTATTATCACCGACAGGATCAGACTAAAAACTAAACCACTTGTCCATTCATGGTAATGCAAATCAGTGTATGTGCTTTGTCCAACTGTCCAGTATACTAGACACTGAATATTATATCTCTCCCAGCAAATAAAAAAATGATGTGTTATGTTATTAGATATGCAGCAGAGAACATGTTTTATAACAGAACATTGTTTGTTAGCGTCCAGCCTCGGGACTGAGGAGGTTAAAGCACCTCTGAAGGGGCTCTGAAGTCTGAAGAAGTTGGGCTTTTTTTGTCAAGACTCAGCTAGATGATGTACAGTGGTGCTGGAATTGATATTTTCTGTAAGGAAGTCGTGTCTCCATAGTCTACGCTTTGTAGCACATTCCCCAGTAACTACATTCCCCTCCAAGACCTTTGTTTCAAATGATGTACTACTTCATTTCATACCGCATTGACATTTGTGTCAATAACAGCCCACAATGTAGTGCATTATTCACCCAGTTTTATTTATGGCATTATTGCAAACACTGACTTCAATGCATCCAAAAACAACAAAGCTCAATAGCCAAAATGCTCGAATGATCTATGGACGGCAGTTGCAGGAGGCTTTAGCTCTGCATGTCTATTGATTCTCTAATGCATTAAGCTACAGCCAGCTTTTTTTATTTCCTCACTTGCACAGTGATCACTACCACCACCACCTCACCACCCCACCACAGCAATGTTATATTTATGTATTTCATATCAGCGCCCAAAAGATAAAGCACTGTTTTTTCGACTGAGGTAGAAAGAGACAATGGAGTATGGATTTTAGGATTCATGGCCTCTTGCTCGTCCCTCCAGTGCTCAAATCAGTTTTCGGCTCGGAAACAAAGCTGATGGCCTTTCCTGCTCCATGATTAATTTCTCCTTCTTTGACCACTTCATTTGATGAAGTTGTTTTCCCTCATTTGTTTACGAGAACATCACCACTTTTTTGTCTCAACATTCAAAAACAATTTCACAGATTTACTCCAGCCTATCAAATCGTTCTTCATATGAAGATTCAATTAACCGATGCCGTAGAAATACACGTTGGGCAGATAAATAATTCATAACAATAGGACTAAAACATTGAGATCTTGGAGATTCAGGAAGATGTCTGAGCACAGCACTGCCCTTCAGTTGTACCCCAGCTCATTTGCTTTCTGCGCACATGACCTGTCTGTTCCAACATCCATAACTTTTCTCCATGTCTTTGCTGCTAGGAGAAGTCAGAAAGTGAGGAGCAGCAATACAGCCAAAGATTCCAGACACGTTATCAATGTATGCGAGACGAAGCCCCGGTTTGGTACATTCCCTCCTTCCTGTTTTGTGTATGATGTCTGGTGAGTGATTTTAACAAATGCCTGGGGAGGTTCTTAAAAGCACTGTACAGCAAAGCTGCTCCCACCCGCGTGTTTAGAAAACTCAACTTATATCAACTTATAATGGCTCTCGACTGAAACTATTAAAGAAAGCAGGAAATTGAAAGCCCAAAAGCACCTCCCAAAAGAGGTTCATTTCATTTTTCTTTCAGCTCAAACTCTGTTCTTACGTGTCTGCGATTCTCACACAACTTAAATAAACACGCTGGTTCCTTTTCTGTCACTTCTTTTACTTTTTACTTACTTTCTCCTGAGACACATTGTTCTTTCTTCCCCTTCCCTCACACACTTTCACTGCTTCCAGTTTTCTAAAAAAAGTGCTTCTCCCTGAGACAGCTGAAGAAATTCAACCTGCCACAGAGCCCGGATGCTCAAGTTCTACACATCAATCACTGAGTGCGTTTACATGCACTTAATAATCCGATAACTGCAGAAAATCAGATTTTGTCAGTAATCCAATCAATGCGTTTAAATGCACTTGAGTAATCAGATCCTGTGAAAACTCCAGGTCTACATGAGTCAGGCAGTAATTGGATTTCTGCTTTGCAACCAGCCAATAAACTCACAGAAGAAGAAAACTTCATGCTGCGGCTTTTTTTTTAAAACACATCGCGCCACTTTACCTGAAAATATGAACATACATCATCTAGAAAGTAAAGAATATTTAAAACCTTCATTTCGTTGAGAATGTACTTGGTTTTAGTTTTGTTCCCAAATTGTTTTGCTGTGTCTCGCAGCAACGCTGGTTGCTTATTTCCAGTACAGCGGTCTGTTCCGCACATGTGCAGACTGAGAAATCCGAAAAAATTCAAGTAAGAATTTAGATGCACTGAGAAATCTGATCACTGAGCTAAAATCCAGCTCTCTTTATCAGATTTCTTAATCAGATTTCTAGATTGAAGTATAGTGTTTACACAACCATTTTAATAATCGGATAGCTGCAGAAATCTGATTATGATCGGATTATTGAGTGCCTGTAAATGCACTCATTGAGTCCATCCTCACATTATCCATAACCATCTGGTTTGGCTCCTCCACCTCACAAGAGTGAGCCAAACTCCAACGCATAATCAGGACAGTGAAATGGACCATTGGATGTAGTCTGCCAGCGCTTCAGGACATCTACAACAGCAGGGTGACAAAGTGTGTCGTCAATATTACAGCTGACCCCTCTAATCCTGGACATCACCACTTCCAGCCACTCCCCTCTGGAAGAAGGTTCAGGCCCATCAAAGCCAGCACAACCAGACATGCTAACAGCTTTTTCCCCAGAGCTGTAGGGCTCATTTACCACAGTGGACTCCTCACACTTTAAGCTTAAACTAAACCATCGAACCTCCTTACTGTTTTACACTAACTCCTTTATAACATACTGATATTTGCACAACTGTACAGATGTTACATTTCTGGGTACCACTTTAGAATAAGACTATCCTTATAAATAGTTTATGAATTATTTGAACTTAGTTTATTAACGGTTATTAATTAGGTCATAAACACCTTAAAAAGCATGAATAAACAGTTATAACACATTAATAAAAAGGGCAAAAGTGAGCTGTTACATCTGATAAACATGAATATGTGATGAACTTGGCAGGTTTAATGCTGTCTGATGAAAAAGACAACGTAAGATCAGTACCCAGCAACAACCGAGCTTTCACAGCATAGACAAATGTGTTCACTATTTACTATACTAAACAACAAGTCACTGTTTCCCCTTTATTTATGTGTTGTAACTGCTTATTAATGTTTTTAAGGTGTGTATGACCCGATTACCAACCATTAATAAACTATTTTTAAACAATTGATAAACTCCTTATAAAGGTAGTCTCATTCTAAAGTGGTACTGATTTCTGTAAATATTCATATCATTCTGTAATATTCTGTATATAGTAGTTTTTCTAGTGTATGTCATCAGACCCTCATAGGTATAGATATTCTTATCTGTATATGTACAGATATTCGCACTTTAGCTCCTCCATGGATCTTTGTTATTCATTATTCTTTATTCTATTTATTGTATTTTTATTTTAATTTTCCCTCAGCTAAATACTTGTTAACAGTCTGTTTGCATGTCTGCTCTGTTTAGTCATGTCATTTATGTGTGCTCACACCGAGACAATTTCGTTGTATGTGTCACCTTCTTGGCGAAATAAAGTGATTCTGGTTTGTGGCAAGTGACACAGAGCATAAATCCACTCACTTCACTCTCTTGGCCCTTGCCCACACTAATACAAAAACACTTTGCCATCTATGCTAACCACAACCAAATGCTCAGTGGGAACTGCATAAATTTTGTGGCTTTGGTAGTATTTGCATGCTTAACAGCTGTTCTCCCAGTGCATTTCAGCATGAATGGGAAACATTTTGAAAACATTCTCAGGTAACATGGAGAGAATTCACATCTGCTCCTTGCGGATTCTCCAGCGGTGTCCCACAAGGCTCCGTGCTTGGTACTCTTCACTTTTCACTTTATACTTGGTCTCTTGGTGATGTAATATCTTCACATGGTAACACTCAGCTCATACTTTTCCTCCCACCTTGTGACACACAGGTTTCTATGTTTGTATCTGCATGTCTCACCCACATCTCTTCATAGATGACAGCCCCACCACCTTAAGCTGAATCCCAGCAAGACGAACTTCTACATCCCAGCACCTACAGGCTGCTGCCTCTGTTCTCAACTTATGTTGCAAACCTGACCCAGTTGTAAAGGTTTTGCCTCTGGAACATTCCAAGTGTGTCCAGGTGAGTCATCCTGAAACTTGAGACTACTGCAACTATCTCCTGGCTGATCTTCCTACTACATCGGGCTCTTGCAGCTGATCCGGAATGCAACAGCATATCTGTACTCAGTCTTCCTAAGTTCACCCACATCACTGCATTGCTGCATATCCTTCACTGGGCTTCCTGTAGCTGCCCACATCAGATTTAAAACCCTGATGCCAAAATTGGACCAGCCCCTCCAAACCTAACGGCAATGGTCAAAGTCCGATCCATACCTGGAACCCTTCAAGCTTCAAGTATAGATCAGATTGACCCGCCATCCTTCAAGAGAAGAGAAGTGTCTTCTCTGTCCTGGCAAGCAGGAACGAAGGTCCTCCACCAAGTCTTCTTTGCAAATCATTTAAATGGACACTAATCTTGCACTTACATCTTTTAATTGCACTTATGAAATCTCTGTACTGTCTATTGTTTGGATCTAAGGATCAGCACTAATCCTTGTTTCCGGAAGTATCTTAGCTCAAGGTTAACTTTAGGCTATAGCCCAGTTTGATTTGGCATGCCAGAACGCTACTCACCCTCACACCCAATAAAAGAACATATTTTTATACTATATATCAGAGGGTCTCAAACTACTCAGAGACCCCAACAGTCTAGATTTTTGTACCAACCCAACTTGAAACATGTAGAGATAGAGCATAATATGGACTGTCTTGAAGTCCCTGAGGACCAGTTTGAGAACCACTGTTATGTATAACTTATTACATTTTTATTTTCCTTTTGAAATTTGAGAAAATATGTTTCTACAAACTTGATTTAAAACATACCACACATTTGTATGATGTTTTGTCTTTTTGGCCCTCAGCCCAGCACAAACATTGTACTAATTGGCCAAAAAGTTTGTGCACTTGTGCTCTACTTATTTGCTCTAGCTATTGATAGAGTGGACAACAAAGCACTTTCGTAACTTTGGATAAGAGTGTCTGCTTAGTGGCACAAATGTAAATATGGACAGAAAACCTTTTGACAAAAATTGCCATTTTTGAATGGATCTGTATCAGTTATTGTTTGGCCAAATGAGTTCTGAAAGGACAGACTCTTTATACTGTGTGGTTAAAGTAGCTACAGGTAAATGTGTGGTAATGCTTAATGAGGAGCGCATCACTCCGCTATAAACACAACAGTAAAACTGAGATCACACCAACCCGGTGTTCTACACATGCAGTTATGTTATAACTGACGTTTAGGGGGAGGAACATGTCTGAAACCCCTCCTTCTTCCAATCTAACGCCCTATAAATTCACATCCTCACCTTCCATTCCCATGATGAAGGTTTGCAGTCCCCACCGTCACCCCATCTCCTCCCTGTTCCTCAGTCCTACATCAGTCCTGCTACAGCTATGAGGGGGTGTGGCTGCCCAGAACTCCAGCCCGCATTCTCAGAGTCCCCCTCCGCCCAATCAGTCTTACCTCATACTACCACCACATGTTGAAGCCATGGTCTAAACTCACAAACAAACGCTAACAAACTTGAACGCTGGGTTGGTGTGTCATACCAGTGTGTGATTGTTGAGATTCTCAACAATGAACAAAGACAAAGAATGTTCTGCCCCATTAACACGGTTCTAGAATGTTCTCCTTAATTCATACTGGTTCATTTGGCTTGTCATCTGGAACAGTGTAAAGATAATTGCTAATATTTAACATTAGAATTTTGGCGTTTGTTGCAGAATCTTGGGTTGACGTGCTGGACTAACCATACAATAAATTTACAATGAACATTCCAATCTAGTTCACCAAATAGCGGTGCTGGTGTTGAGGTGATACGAATATGAAGATACTGTTATCCATATGTGGTTTTAAAACCACAAAATTTGGCCTTTCATGAGTCTCTGTAGTGATGATCTCAGTTACTTCATAACAAAGCTGTAAATTAACAGACAAATCTGTCTCACTGTCTTCGAATCCTTTAATATAACTCTTATTAAAATGTGCTGTATTGGTGCTTACATACTGTCTTATTTCTATATTGCGCATATTTGTATCCAGGTATCAGCACTGCTGTCAGACCGCTGTTCCTGGCATGATCTTAGTTCAAAGGTATTTTGGACACTAAACGTTTCACAGTACATTTTGCACCTGTTCATAAGTGAGTAGACATACAAAGCACTTTTATGAGTCACTCTGGATAAGAGCGCCTGCTAAATGCAGTAAACGTAACTGAATATGAAAATGTTAATAAAGTTGTTCATTCACACAATGTTTGCTATATAGTGACCTGACTTGGGAATGACTAAGAAATTATGATTGAAAATTTAAACTGCACTACACTGAACATGATGCGTACTCACAGATAAGTATCAAACAGAACGTCTGTCTATATAAAGTTTAGGAAGGCAGGAGTGATGGCGACGGTTGAAACGTTGGTTGAAAGGTTGGGCGACTCTTGAGCCGGAGACCCATCACTCTTCTGTACTAATCATTCACACACAAACGTGCTCAGACTACCACTCTGAAGTTGAAGTATTTGTCTTCTCAGCTGTCACCTGGAAAACATCAAATGTATTTTAAGTACAATACACGTAGAAAGCTTGCCTTGTTTATCAAGGCTTTTGACAGCATCAGCTTCCTCCTGACATGGGCTAACAATATATGTTCATTTGTTCTCTCTCAGAGGTTGATTCCTGACATCTGATGTAAGAAGAATTAAACAGCGTCCCTGCATGTAGTGACAGCTTAAAGCAACAGTTTGTCAAATTTATACAATTTTCATCCTATCCTAAACCGCAGCAGAGACTCGTTATCTGAGGTTTGCTTCTTAAGAGTTAACGTGAACCCACAATACTAGAGGCTAACTTAGTGGAGATCTCATATGGTAGTCACTTTGCTATCAGCTGTCCCACGGGGTTAGAGGTCACTGCTCTGCTTGCTTCTTCACTGGACAGCACTGATGTACAGGAAGGATGTGTATATCCTCAGGCTCCAGCAAACACAATATCACCCTCTGCTGGGCACCTGAACCACACTCTCCAGCAGTGTGTCTAAATTACCTAGACATCTTGTGTAGTGTAGCAAAGTGACTTTGCTGTGGACTTTTGACCTATCATTAAAACTGAGTGTTCTACCTGCACGCACCAGCACTCGAGTGTGTTGAGGCCTTTATTTGTACAGGTCTTTATTTCCTGACTGTCTTTCTAACCTAAGGTGACCAGATTTATGTATATCATTAAAATATCTAGTGCTTTTATCTATGAAATAAAAGGGGTCATGAATTTTCGTAACTGTTGTACTGTAATATAGTACTACAGTGAAGGCCGACTGATAAAATTGGGTACTAAGTAAGTATCTTTGTAAACGGGTCAGAAGATTGTAGCCTACCATAGTGAGTGAAGCCATGGTAAACTATGAAATAATGACACTTGATAGCTTCTGGTCAAGTTTTACACAGCAGGACTGCATTCAGCGCCAACAAAATGTAGCAAATGTTTATTTAACGGAAATGGTGGTGTGTTGAACACTATTGTAATATGCAAGCATTGCAACTATGGCAGCAGACAGGGCATGCTTGGAGTTCTTTTTGAAGAGTTTTCGGACCCTGATGGAATGAATTAAAATACATATAATACTTATATAAATACTTTAATACATCTTCTACCATCTTCAGTGGCTACGTGCACCAAAGGTTGTGTGCTGCAGTGGCCGCATTTGTCGAGGACTTTTTTAGAATCCATTGTGTGCACTGCGTTTTTGCTATTGTGGAGTTTTTATACACATTGCTGTTGATTGGGTGACGCCTCTGACACACCCCTTCATACGAGAAAACGACCTCAAAGGCCGTCGCACACCGTTCTGCACCATTTAGCCAAAACATGTTATTCAACCTGGATACCGCAGCAAACTGGTGGAATGTTTTGCGATTGAACGTGCCCCAGTAATCTCTAAAACTAGGTGAGCAAGTGGTAGAAGTGGTTAGTAGCCAACTCTGCTGGCCAAAACAAGCACAATGTGAGACGTCAGCCCATCTGCTCTGTTGCCAGTTCTTAATTTGCAGTTAAAAACAGGGACATTTCTGTGGACAGCTCCAGCTGAGGACAGGCCACCAAAAATGGGGACATAGACTATTAACACATGTTCAACTAAGGCACAAATAAAATAAAAGTAGAATAAATGGAATCAAGAATAAGAAAGAATAAAGAGCCAGTGTGAAAGGAGCTAAAAGAGATATCATCACACCTGCCTCAACATGTTTCTCAACAATCTTCATCTTCATTCCTGACACTGTGGGACACACTGTTATCTATACTACAGACAAAGGTGCAGACAAAATTCAGGTTAAAGATGGCTAATCCTGTTTTAGCTATGCTAACATAATTTTGTCCATTTTTATAGATAACAGTGTGTCATACAGTGAGTGTGTTTAAATGCACTCAATAATGAGACGCAGCAAAACACTTTTGGAGCAATGCTGAAACCAAATACATTCTCGATGAAATGAAAGATTTAAATTTTCTTCATCTTCATATTTTCAGATAAAATGTAAAATGTTTTTTGAAAAAAGGCCACGAGGCGCATGAAGTTTGAGTGTTACATTACATTTACGTCATGTCTTCTTCTGTGCTGTCCTCCAGCTGAGGACAGGCCACCAAAAATGGGGACTGTCCCTGGAAAACAAAGACATCTGGTCAGCTTACTCTAACTTGCCTCCACTCCTGATTGAATCACTGGGCCTCATGGTGGCAGGGCAATCATTTCACACCCAAACCTCCAAGCCACAGTAGTCCAAAGGTAAGTTGTTAACGTGACTGGACCATTGACTATGTGCGTACATATGTACGTACACTTTATAGTTTTTTTTATAAATAACCGTTTATCCTGAATTTCTGGACTGAAGATGTTTTAAACAGAAACAAGAGATAAGTATGGTGCATGATGTGCTGCACATAAATAGTAGTTGGAATTTGGCACTGGTTATCAAAAATGGCTTCCCGCTGTGTCCAGCTATACGGAGAAGTTTTGACTATTTTTATAGTTCACAGAAAGTCGTACAGTGTCCTAAATCACATTAACAACACCTGCATGACCTTCATGAAAAGCTGGATGTGGTTTAAGTGAGTTGAGAGAAGTTGAGGGAATGTGTTTACAGAAAAGATTTGGGTGACTACTGACTTCTAGTGATTAGCAACATTAGCCTTGTAGCCCTGTAGCTTTTAAACGAAAGAAGCAAAGTCTGGACACCAAACGTGATCAACGGCATCTAAGTAGAAAATTGTTGTGTTAAATTGACTTTTCACCAAACCGTTTCTTTAAAGGAGCTACATGTTAACATGTGCATGTGTTGCATGCTACATTCTACGTGCAACAGAAATAAGCATGGTAGTGATCTATATGTCAACTTTCTACAAAACCTCTAGCAAGAGTCTCAGAGAATTTGGGCTTTGAGATTAACAAATAATCTAATGGGTTTTGTTCTGAAATATGCTTCAAAATAATGACCATAAACATCACGCCAGCACATTATAAACAAGCCATGAGTCTGTGCTGAGGCTGTCATCGAACTGCTGGTAATACAGAATGACTGACTGCTGTCACTCACAGGCAACCAGTCAGAGCAGATGTGCCACTCACTGTGTATCTGCCGCTGACAGGAGCCGGCTGTCTCTGGTCATGGCAGGTGCTGACACAGCCTCTACAACTGTGTGCTTCAGTCTGTCTGCAGAGCACTGGCCAATGGTTCTAGTACACTCTGACCACTCCGATCACAATGCTCCAGCTACGAAAGTCAAACAGCATGAAGTAGAGAAAACAGTTTGGTCAAAACATTCTACACATTTTATACGTTTACATAATTAAATCAGTCAAGACATGTTTGGTCTCTGAAGTTTGTTTAGTTTTGCACTGGAGCTATGAGGCTAATGTAGCTAAGTGTTGGAAACTTAAATCCACTTAGAGCCATTTCATCATGAAAACTGCATGTCTAAATCAGAATCACAATCATTTTATTTTGCCAAGTATGTTATACATACAAGGAGTTTGTCCTGGTGAGTGCACACGTGTATGACATGTGACATACTAAACAGACCAAACAAGTACATAGACTATTAACGGCATGAAGTTTGAGTGTTACATTACATTTACGTCATGTCTTCTTCTGTGAGTTTATTGGCCAGTTGCAAAGCAGAAATGTGATTACTGCCTGATTCATGTAGACCCAGAGTTTTCACATTATCTGATTACTCAAGGGCATATAAATGCATTGATCAGATTACTAACAAAATCTGATTTTCTGCAGTTATCAGATTATATAGTGCATGTAAACGCACTCAGCGTCAGAAACCACATAACCAAATCTTTTGGATATTACTTGACAACTCGACACAATATGAGGCAAGCAAGTAATTCTCTGGGCATGCAGTTTGCACAATGCTAATTGAGTATGATTTTTCATTGCCTGTTTAGCTACGTTAGCCTCATAGCTTTGACGCAATGCTAGCAAATGCTAGAGGCAAAATCAGAGACTGAACATAAATATAAACATGAAGGGACACAAATTTGTTTTTGGGCCAAATCATCATTTTTACATTTACAGTGTAATTTTATTTTTGCATTCATTTTACATTCATTTCTAGATCAAGCTCAGTGTCTACCAATCCTAGCAATGGGGTGTCCAATCCTATCTGCAAAGAGCCGGAGTAGCTGCGGGTTTTCATTCCAACAAAGCAGGAGGACACATGTTCAGCTGTTGAAGACTGAGATCAACTGATTAAACAAGTGGAAACAGGTGTTCTCTGCCTGTTTGGGTTGAAAAGCTGCCAGACGGGACACCCATGTAGTAATGGGTGCTCAGAAATTGGAATCACTGCTCTAGACATTTTGTAAGGAAAATGAGGGAAAGTTCGGCAAACAAGATATTTGTTTCGTGAGACATCCTTACTACTATTGTGTGTCCCAAGCACATGTGCTGTTCTAGCCAGGACCATTTTCCAATTTGTCCACATGTTATGGTTCCAGTTTCCAGTACAACTCTTTCAGGTGTTGCGTTCTTGATTGCTTCATGTTTGCTGGGAGCTGGACTAGAGCAAAGATGCTGTTCCTGTCACCATGGCAACTGTCACTCAAGGACATCCAGGCGCAACCAGGGGGGCGCCTGAGGCACTCAAGAAAAAATACCAACAGTTTCCTGCATGAACCCTGCATGGACCCTAACAAAATGGCTTCAGGTCACTATGATATTTTGAGATACAGTAAAGTCTTAACAACTGGCTTTATTTCTCAGTCTGACCCTTCTGTAATATGGAGACATTAACTAGTCTGACTTCGGAATATCAAAATATCAATCATCTCACACGTCTAATACCAGCTTCCATACAACATTGACATTGCCTGTGTCCTGTAATGAAGGGTTACAAATATGAGATCCTTCTTTTAGGGAGATTTGGGGGCAACTAACAACTGATGTAGTTGTATTGTTTATGTGTTTCTTTTAGTGCAATGGTGAAAAGCCCAGACGCTTCATTGTTGATTTCGCTTTTTAGGGACAAATTTCATCACTCCTTCCGAATTGCTTTTCCCTGATGACCAAAACAAAAGCCTACTTTGTCAGTTTGCAGTGTTTTATTCTTCACACACAGACCAAACTGGCCTTTTGTGATGTAAGAGAGGAGTTTAGCACATAGACAAATAGTAAATATGAGCCTTTGTAAAATATTACAGTGTAACAATAAAACACCTCTTACCCCTGCCACAAGAGGCACTGCATGCCATCATCCCTGTCTTTTTCTTGGTCCAGAGTCGTGTCAAAGAAAGCAAACAGTTAACGGTCTTGGCGGTGTGTCAGTTTCTCCATCAGTGTACAATCGTTCTAGTTTAGGGGCTGACCTCCAGGTCCACCATAATGAGGACGCAGTGGACTCTTACAGGGAGAATGAGCTTTTAAAGCATTTCAGGTTCTGCTGCTGAGAGATAGAAAAAGCACTCAGAATTGAAGTTTTTATTGTTTTAGTATGTGAAAACTGCGCGATGTACATCACAGATAAAAAACAACATTTAAATGAGAGGCTAAAAATCTGGATTATGTACAAACTGTATGAGTTTAATTGTTAGCTCCCATGTAGATATAACCCTCAGACAGATGTTTGTATGGGAAGATAGGTGAAATGCTGACATTATGAGATTAATAGGGTATTAATAAAAAGTTCTTATGAGAAGGCTACACTAGATGTTAGAGCATTGCTGTGAGGATTTGATTGCATCCAGCCACAAGAGCATTAGTAAGGCCACATGTTGGATGATTAGTTCTGGGTCACTCCACCTCATCCCAAAGATATAGATAGTATTTGCAAAACCCGGAAAAAGCATCCTGGGGCCATATTGTTAACATTCCATCAGCATAATGTGTACGAGCAATCAATGGCGGCTATCAAGATATCAAGAAAAAGTCAGTTTGATCAGAGGTGTTGATCCATACCAAATTGATAAGCTATCTTTGGCTACGTTTACACAGCAGGTAAAAATTGCCCAAATCTGATTTTCTCACCAAATCCAATATTTTGGTTTGGCTGTTCACAATATATTTTAAATGTGACCTGTATGCGACATCAGTCTGAACAGATCAGCTCCTAAACCGACCTGCATGTGCAAAAGAACAGTGCTTCACATCCAGAGGTAAACCACCATGACTGCCAACGAATGCCAGTCGCTCCTGGAGGGTTCAGTTTCATCTTCGCTGGCATCATAGAAGCGATTATAAAGTTTCAGTGGTTGACAGCTGGGCTCATCACCCAGAATGTGTTCGAGATTGCTGTAAAAAGGGCTCGTTATTTAGCCACAGCCACTTCTTTGGTTCGTGTCCTCGGATTCTTTAAACTTATCTTTTAACGCTGCAGCCTCATTCTCTTAAGGCCGCATTCGGCCATTTAGTTCGAAATCTCTTTTTTTTGGCACAGAAACATCAGACTAAATGTTTATGAGTCTCAGCAGTGCGAAATTATGACGAATGTTGAGTTGTACTGACGTATAAGTCGCACAAATTACGATCTGGCTGTTCAGACAGAGTCGCATTGCCACACATCAGATACATAACGGATTTCACTACCACATATCAAAGCGTCTCAAATCGGAATAGAAAATGTCAGATTCAGTGTGTCTTTTGCTGTTCACACTGACACACAGAGAACACATCTGTGTCACATATGAAGAAAAAGATCGGATTTGGGCCGCTTTTAAACGCTGTGTGAACGTGTGTTATTGCCCTCGATAACATATCCAAACATTTATAATTATCTTGTGAATCCTGCATCAGCATGCACATCACAGGAGCTATACACAGGAGTATTGGATCGTGGGTAATGATGGACCTGACTAACCAGAGCCCTCCCTGGATGATGGGCCCTCCAAAAGCCTAGGAAATAAATTGATTTTGGTTTGGTGGAAGGGTCAGCAAGATGATGATTCAAAGCACATTTTCCTTATTGGCAGCTGTTGAACCTTTAAATGTAAACCAAACAAGCCCATAAAGAAATACTACATATAAATACATTTATATTTTCTAAGTGGTGGGGTTGCTGGGGTTGGGGCCTGGACACACTACTGTGCCTGGCACCCAAAGTTTGGTGTTACAGCCCTGAGTATATGCATTCCAAATAACAGAATCATAGAATCATATATAAGTATTTGGTCTGTGTAAGGGTCAGTGATATTCTGTCATTTGCACCATCAGCTACACCACCAAACCTTTGTGATCACAAAAGTGAGTAACAACTGTGTATCTGCGTTTGATGGGGTTCCTCAGTGTTAGCTTGACATTAGCTTAAGGTACATGAGCTCTGCTAATGTTCTGGCGGTACCTGCATTCATTGTCTGGATAAATCATGAACAATTCTCAACATTCAAAAAAGATCAAGGGCAAAAGTGCAGAATTCATCTTTTATTTAACTGTCCACCTGTGACAAAGTGATGTGAGCAAACTTTGGTAAAAGGAGATAGTTGGAGGTTTTCCCCTTTTATTCTCACTATCCAAAGATGTCTCCTTCGCTGGCTCAGGTCTTCGTCCTCTTTTCCCTCATGATGTCGGACAGCTGGGGTGCTATAACAGCTTATAATGTTTTGCTGTTTGTTGCTGCAACCATAGGCCATGCAGCAGACCATGTCTGTATCCTGTCTATCGGGAAGATTTATTAACTTACAGTGTACAAACGGTGCCACTGTCACCGCGGCCATCACCACTTTGACCAGTGGTATGTCAACAACATGGCGGCGGCTATAAGTGTGATGTTAATTGACTATTATGTATAGACCATTCTCACACATCCGTGTTAATGTGGAAGTGTAAAGAGTTAAATAAAGTGTTAAATGACTTCCGGTCACATTGTAAACAGTGGCTGAGACTAGTGACCGGAATAAATGCTGCGTTCCTGAATGCACCAATAGTTCAACCGAACAGCTTTACTGAACTTTCCACTCAAATTTAAAAATATTTAACTTCAGCAGAAAAGCTCAACTTGTCATATGTCACTTTTCACAATGTTACTAACCAAATAAAGAGCGTAAACTGAACTGAGAGTGAATGCAAGCTCTTTTACTTGCGTTGGTGATTTTAAAAAAGCTCAGCTCATCAAATATAAATATTCGTTCATTGGCACATCATCCTGGAAATTATCAAAGAGGTTTGTTTAAAAATCTTCAGAAACAGACGGTGATTACCACTTAGCATCGTGACATGGTGAGTAGTTTTCTTTAATGTAGAAATATGATGTTGTGTCTCTTTACTAGTGGCTGTATTCAAGTCACTTGCTCACATTGCTAATGTCCACAAAGGCTCATTAGGAAGAATTAAACCTGATGGACTTTTTCTCCTCCAAAAAGAAATGCCGTAAGTGGTGGTTTCTTTAGTCTGTCCTGTTAGTGTGATGAGGTATCAAGCTTCCCACCCCTTACACTGCTCATAAAGATCTGCTCCATCTCCACTTTTGCAAAACTTCATAGGTAGTTTTCTCACGTTCAGACACGGAATATGCTCCGCCGTCTGAACACAGTTGCTTTCTCATTGAATGCATAAAATTTACAGATGAGCTTGCAAAGGCATCATTCCCAATGAGATGCACAGCACAGATGCACATTTTTGGTTTATACCCCTATAGCTGATGCTTGGCATTGGGCATTGGGCTCCAGAGCATCACATTCTATTGGTCAGTTCTTTTGTATGGAGATTATACAAGCTGTATGTGCTCAGTCGAACACCTGTGTCAGTAGTGTGTGCACCCTTAAGTAGCTGAATCCACTTTGTAGGCCTGTCTGGATGTGTTTGAATGTATAGTAGTAGCTGAGGATAGGCGAAGGGTCATTGGTGGGGGAAAATAGGTGAAGAGATGTGAGTCCATTCTTAAAAATAAAGGCCACTAAAAGGTTATTGGATGGTGTATGGTTCAAAGAAAGATCTCAAACCTCTACATTATATGGAGGTTCTTTAAACTTTAAGTTTCTTCACAATCACACACTTATAAGACACATCCAACCAAAAAGGTTCTTTTCTGTTGGTTGGAACGTTGGTGGGTCTTCTTCTTGGACTGGCCCAATGCTGGGGAAGAAGAGAGGGAGGCAGGAAAGAACAGAGGAAAAGAGAGAGAGAGAGAGAGAGAGAGAGAGAGAGAGAGAGAGAGACGTAGTTAAGAAGTTCTAAGTAATACTCTGCAAGATATCTATATGTAAATGTGGTCATTTCCAAAAAGACATCTCTAATAAGTGGTCAGATTGCAGAGGAAAGGCTGCCCTCTTCCCTGTCTCCTATCATCAGCTCCCACACAGAGTTAGGATGACAGCAAATTGCTAACTAGATTAGCAGCTGCTGAGAGTAATGACAGTGACAGGCACCACACACAACCACCCACCTCCCCCCCAAACAGACACACACACAGTCACCAGGCAGTTTATCTGCAGCAGGGAAGAGAAGAGCATGGGCACACCTGAGACCATCCTGCAGGACCCACCCTCTCCTCCACACACCACACCGGTCAAACATCTAACATAACCCCAACTGACAACCCCTGTCCTGTAAGCAGAGACAGGAAACAATTACATTAACTCATTATTAGATTTTTACTCTACTTGGATCTATCAGGCACCTTCGAAGGATGATTCAAAACTTTAAAAATGATTTTTTAAACAGGACCAACAACTGTACCACCTAGTAAATGTCAGATAAAACCACACGTTAGTACAAAATATAATATTTTAAAGTTTCTTCCGGCTTCAGAGAATATGAAACTTTTAAAGCTGCACCATTTTGCAAAATGTTGTGGTGTTAGATGTTTCGAACATAAACAAGCCAAACTATTTTATTTAGAATTTTATAGACCTAAATGATCCTTTTTAATGGTGAACAGTTAACCTGCATATATGGTTGGATGGTCTTATCACCTGGAATTTTAAGACTTTGGGGGGCTTACATGCCTAAAATGAATTGTATTATGATGCACTGAAAATGTATTAACATAAAGGAGGTATTGTGAAATAACGTGATACACTCTCAGAAAAAAGCAACAAAACTGTCACTAGGGCAGTACCCTTTGTGTCACTGGGGTGGTACCCTCAAGAGTACATCTCAGTACCTTTAGTCACGGAACATAATTGTACCATAATCCATTGAAATTACATTTTCTAAGTTGTACTGACTCCACACACCCCGTCTCGTCTCCAGGCTTTTATTTTATTGTTCTGTTTTAAAACATTCGGGTATGAAAAGGTACAAATACGTACTTTTCACCTGGAAAAAAAATTATTTAAGGTGCACAATTAGACCTTAAAACCACTGCTGTACCTTTGAGGGGACATTTACATTGTGTGTACTTTGATGAACGAAAATGCACCTGCACAGAACCTTTATTTCTAACAGTGTAGATGTCATGACTTTATATAATTATTGTACGGGAAAATAATGACTCAGGACACAGAAATGCACATCACGCCATTGACATATGTATGAAAGGTCTTATTCAAACAAAACATTATTATTATTTTTATTATTATTATTATTAAGGCTATTTACTTGTTTGTTGTATAATCATGATCCTAATTGTGATCTAAAAGCTGAGCCATCAGTTGAACTGAGTTCAACTGAGTGTTTTTGAACTCAGCCATCAATTGTCCACTCTGTGCTTCTGTTGATGACCTCTGTATTTTGGCTCTTATCATACATTTTAACAGTTTCCTACTATAACAGCATGCTGTCCTTGACCACTAAGTGGTAAGAAGCTTCAAATATAATCTGTTACTAAGCATGCAAGACACATAATGAATGGCTGTGTCACATCTCATAATATTTTTGAAGAGGAACACTTTTTAGGTGAAATGAGATTCAGATGCATTATTATGACTGATCCATCAAGCAACCTGGGTTTAGAGATTAAGGCACATGCCTCCATCTCCTTCTCATTTGTAACGTGCATGTCATCTCACTCAAATCACTGTGCATTAAAGCTCCAATCAGAAAACCAGCAGATTAGATAGTCATACTGCAATAGAAGATACTTAGGAACAACATTAGGAACAATGGCTACAGGAAGGGAAATGACACAAGACTGCAGCCACTAGAGCGATGACTATATTATGTACATTAATGCTGTTTCCACAGCATCTCACTGCAGCTCTAAGTGATCCCAGAATGTGTCACATTACACATTCGGTTGCGCTTAGACTGGCAGGTGAAGGCGATTTGAATTTCTACATATCGTCACTGTCATCTCATCTCATCTCTGTCAAAATGCCAACAGAAATGGGCCAGAATGCTTTGCAGAAAAATCTTGTTACTTTAACCTGTTTAATCCCACTTGTCACAATTGTGACTACAACTGTGTGTTTTCTAATGAAGGGTAAACTTTATATTATGAGTTGATTTAATTTCGTTTTCATTTTTTATTCATGGTGTGATAGGTCACATGATCAGACCTATTTATTTGCACCTGAGAAGGATGATGTCTGCATTGGAGCTCCACCCAAGAAAATCCAGGAAAATGTTTTATGATAAAGATACAAGTACCATATTTGGTACAAATAATCTTTAAAAGGTCATTTAGAGATATTTTAGTATGATTGTGTGGCCTCATTTCTATCATGCTCACAGGAGAGGTAAAAACATGACTGGTGGGATAACACTGGCTTACATGTGCTGTTAATAATCCTCACTATGAATTGTTTCTTTCATATAGTCTGAAATTGAGCGCATTTATATGCACTTAATCATCCAATTATAATTAGATTTCTGCAGTTATCTGATTATTCAATTGGTCGTGTAAACAGCATACTCTGATTTCTTAGATCAGAGTAAGGTCTAGAAATCCGATTAAGAAATTTTAGCTCAGTAATTAGATTTCTCAGTGCATGTAAACTCTTACTCTGATTTCTTTCGGATTTCTCAGTCTGCACATGTGCAAAAACAGATGGAGGTACCAGAAATAAGCAAGCAGCGTTGCCGCGAGATGCAGCAAAACACTTTTGGAGCGATGCTGAAACTAACTACATTCTTGACGAAATAAAGGATTTAAATATTTTTAATCTTGTAGATAATGTATGTTCATATTTTCAGGTAAAGTGTTTTTTTGTGAGTTTATTGGCTGGTTGCAAAGCAGAAATGTGATTACTGTCTGACTCATGTAGACCTGGAGTTTTCCCATTATCTGATTACTCGAATGCATATAAACGCATTGATCGGATTACTGACAAAATCTGATTTTCTCCCCTTACGGGATTATTAAGTGCATGTAAACGCACGAGGTTTTGAATAATGCTAAATCACAATGACCAAATAGAGATGTAACATTTCCATTTTTATATCATTGTACTGCCTCATTTTTTTCCAATTGGATCAGCTAAGACAAATTTGGCGTCCAATTTTTGCTTCGTTAGTTTAGAACTGGAGCTATGAGGTGAACATTACACTCGGTATCTATAATTGTTGCCTACTGTGTTCAAGTTTATAGTTCACAGTGAATCATAATGTGTTCTAAACCACAAGTCTGCACAACCTTAATAAAGAGCTTGTTGCAGTTTGAGCAGATTGAGAGAAGTTTTGGGGAAGAATTTACAGAACAGATTTGAGTGACTATTGACTTCTAGTGTATGTTAGTTAGGCTTCCAGCACTAAACTGAGGAGGCAAAATTTTTACACAAACATGTCTGGTCTGGGGTGGAAAATTGGGTAAATTTGATTTTTTGCCAGAACTTTCCTTTAACTGCTGCTTTTCACTTTTGATTAGTTTCCCCTCAGAACTAAGTGTAAAATATTAAGTTTTCCAAAACTATATCTATAAAAGCCATATCGTTTGTGTCTTTGTGACGTCCAAAGACTAAAATTCATAGATTTTATCTTTTTTTATTGGCTATGAGTTATTCACTTTTGGGATCACATTTGGGATAAAATAGGTTAACATGCATTAAAAGTCAGTGATGACATTCATCTAAATGATTTTAAGTGCATTTTAATAGACTTCATGATCCAGTGAAACTGGACTATTTACATAAAAGCTGTATAAATCTTGAATGTCACGTGTTTTAAAACATCCATCACAATCTTTTCTTCATTCACCAGAGAAAATCCACATTTCTGAATCTTTGCCTTGACTCAATGTCAATAACATTTGTTTCCCAAAAATAAAAAACTCTCCCAGCATGTGTTTAACAGACAACATTCCCCACAAACTTCCATTTCCATCCATTCCTCAAGCGTCCCCCTCAATCTAAACAGCAGGAGTAGCCATTTCTTACCTGTCCTTCTGTTTCTCCCAGCATGCACAGCCTCAAAGCTGAAGACCCCATGCAGGCGCTATCATCAGCTCCAGCTTAGCAAACAGGAGACGGCACACACTCTCCTGCTGTCTGAATCTTTCCCTGGACCTCCTCAAACCTAATCTAATGGTCATGATCAGCAGGAGTAGAGCAGAGAAGGGAGGTGAATAGAGAGAACTTTCTGAAAGGGCAATGTAAGAAAGGAAAAGTGACCACAGGTGAGCAGTACTTAGCTCCATTCAGTCAGCTCCATATACAGTTCTGATGGATTCTGATGTACTGCATATTCTCAGAGGTTTATAAAAATAGCTCAACCAGTCTGCATTGAAATTCCTGTAGTTACTGAATAATAAGCTTTAGTATGTAAAAGCCTGGGATTTTAAGGGGTTAAGCGTTCTTTAATAAAGAAAGTGTTTCTATATAGAACCATAAACATTTTTGAAATAACACAGTTTGATATTGTATGTAAACACTGTTGAAGTTAAAAACGTACCATTCACTCCTCAGTCCATACAGTCCATATATGGAAACTAAGCTGTAAAAACAGCCTGTTTTGGATTTACTGTTTTTGTGATGTCATGAAAACCAATAGATTTACAAATATCCACCTGTTCAGTCTACAGTTTAGTCACATCCACTGACACTAAAGTTATAAGGAATGTTTCAGCCCAGACTGCTTTTAAATGGGGCACAATACAGGGCACCTAAAAGAGCCACAAAACAATGATTACATTACATGGTAGACACCAAACCCACACAAACTATCCCAAAGCCCAACACAGAATAACACCAGTGACAAATGTGCATATCTGCACATATCTGTGCATATAGCCTCTTTGCATGGACACTTTGCATGGCCTCGCCTCCCGTGCTCCTACGGCAGCGTAGCCAGTGGAAGAGCGCCACAATCTGTACTGCTGTGAATAGTAAAATAGTGGTAAATCTGAAAAACATACATTTTCTCTGGTTTTATTTGTGCTCTGCATGTACCTCTCCACCATGAATATCTTTTTAAAAATATGTTTAGGGCTAAACCTTCTGCAAAACTATCATAAAACAATGTCTCAGGTATCAGGAAGCGTATTTATAACCATTTCATGTAATCATTTTTTTGAAGGAGCTTTTAGGAACAATAAATGCTTCAGACGTCTGGTTCCTATCACCACCATTGTGAACAATTCTGAGTCAGTAAATTTCTCTAGAAGTGAGCATTTCACATCAAACCACATAACTTTGTTTACATCCTAATGGCAGACTTATGCTGAAATTTTGAAAAATCTATGGATTTTCCCTTTAAGGGTTTTGTGCCAGATACTTTTTGGTCTATGGTTTTGCTACTTTTCCTTTCACTTGAGTCATAATTTCACTGAATCCTTTTAGCGAAAACGGTTCTATATAGTACCAAAAAAAAGAGTTCTTTGGCTTGTAACAATAGTGGAACCCTTTTTGGCACTATATAGAACCTTTTCAAAAAGGTTATACATAGAACCTTCTACAGCACATTCTCCATCAATCTGAAGAACCCTTTCATGATGCAAAGAACCCTTTAAACATGCAAAGAGTTCTTTGAGTATTCATGGTTCTGTGTAGAACTGTTTTCTTTATTAAAGAACCCTTGAAGAACCATCTGTTTTTAAGAGTGTAAGCTACCTTAATTAGTGACTAAAGAGCTGGGCCTTTACTCAGTCTTCTGAGCGGGAACAATAAAGTCTGAGCATTACGGCCCCCAAACTCCATTACAGCTCATTTTAATTGTGCTTCAGAAACTGCAGCAGGTGAACTTATCAGAATTATCAGAGCGCCACTCGAGCAGTCTGAAAGACTTCAACCGAAACAGAAAAGAAAGTAGCTCTCCTGAAGGCTTTTTGCCTGATAGCCATTTTATTTCCTTCCCTATGCTAATCACCACTGCTTGCTTTCCTGATTCAGCCCATACAGACACACTGCGCTCTCTTCAAACCGAACGACTGCATTCTTTCAGAAAGGGCAGGTAAAGCGGTGATTAGCACAAGCTGGGCATTGTTGAGCTGGACTTCAGCTCTGTGAGTTTTGGAGTCATGTGTCTGCTTTAATTAAGAGCCTGTCAGATGTTTTCCACTTTGCAAGCATGGACAATAAGGCTGACTCTTTGTGCATAGGACACACCACTGCTACTGTAATTGACCCTCTGACAGGCTCAGAGACCCAGCTTTGGTCACCTCTGTGCGTGTTACACTGTGAGACTTAAATGGATGGTAGAAATGTTCTTAGGCAGCATATAGCAGTGCTTCGTCTCTGTTTTCACAGTTCATTACCGTTGACTGAGGGAAGACTCAGCTGACACTGTGATGGCAGCCAGGATAGAGAACACTGACAGAGGTACAGCTGCACTGCTGATAGTGATAAATTTAAATTTATCTTATTTTCCTTACTCTAAATATAATCAATCAGAAAAGATAAGTATGTTTGGTGTCCAAAGTTGCCTTCTTTAGTTTTGCATTGGAGCTACTAAAGTATGAGCAAACAAAATTCAGTCTTCAATGTGTCTGCTACTAGTGTTTCTAGCTATGTGACCTCTTTTGTCCATTTTTCATAGATAACAGAATATCACAGTGTCACAAGCCACAGAAGCAAGTCTTTGAGATTCCTTTTCTTCTGTGGTTAGGACCCCCACAGGACCACCACAGAGCAGGTACTATTTGGGTGGTGGATCATTCTCAGCACTGCAGTGACACTGGTGGTGTGTTAGCATGTGTTGCGCTAGCATGTGTTGCGCTGGTCTGAGTGATCAGCAGTGCAGCTGGAGTTTATAAACTCCTCATTATCACTACTGGAAAATAGTCCACCAACCAAAAATATCCAGCCAACAGCGTCCTGTGGGCAGCGTCCTGTGACCACTGATGAAGGACTAGTGGATGACCAACACAAACTGTGCAGCGACAGATGAGCTATCTACAAGGTGGACCAACAAGGTAGAGTGGACAGTAAGTAGACACAGTGTTTAAAAACTCCAGCAGCACTGCTGTGTCTGATCCACTCATACCAGCGCAACACACACTAACACGCCACCTCCACATGTCACTGCAGTGCTGAGGATGATTCACCAAGCAAATAATACCTGCTTTGTGGTGATCCAGTGTGGGTCCTGACCACTGAAGAAGGGGGTAAAATGGGGCTAACAAAGTATGCAGAGAAACAGATGGACTACAGTCTGTAAATGTCTTGGTGAGTGTATATATAAATATATGTATTTATATGTATATATAATAATTATTTTTATTATGCCAAAACACAACTACAAAACGCTAGAGGGCATCTGTGAGCGAGTCCTCAATGAATGTGGGTGAATGTGAGGAAATTATGCGGGCATTAATATACATATAAAGAATATAAAGAATATATAAAGAATGCATTTCATTTTAAATGCATCATTTAAACAGGTTTTCGCAGTAGGACGCTAGCATTACTTCAACTGAGTGCTGATTGGTTGGCATTACTGCTACTGAGCTCTGATTGGTTGGTGAGCTGAGCACTGAGTTTGCGTTTCTGTCTGCTTCCAGACTGTATTACTCTATTGGACGTTTCTTGACGTCGTGAATGTACATGAGGCACGTAGAAAGTCCTAGAAAACAATACCAGTTACCATATTTTACCTTGTTTAAGATATGAATGTATGCTTGATTTGCTGTTGTTCGTTATCTTTTAAACACATGAACAATGTAACTACAGTACTGTATATGTTCTAATCGTCACAACAAAAAAGTCCTATAACTCGAGTTCAAAATATGACAGCAGTGTTTAAACATTTTATGCACCTCTTTCATTTTTGTTTATGAAAAAAATAAGCATTTACAACCTATGATTTTGCACCAAACTTGCTTAAGCACCCATTTATTTTGGACTTTCTCGGGAGCGCCCTCTAGTGTTTGACAAACATGCTAGACTTTGCTAAACATTCTCTGCTACAGCCCTGCTAAGACAGAGGGAAACACAGCAAATGGCCATGTCTGTTGTGCTGAAGAGTACTGGTGGTACTCACAGACTGAGGAATGTGGATAGAACAGACAATCTAAACTCACCATCTGCGGCTCGTCAGATCACTGTAATTGGACCATGAACAAACAGCACCATTCAGTTATCAGCGGGGTCTTAAAAATGTCTAACAGGCTATATGTTGACTATTTTTATAGAGCTGCTCTTAAGTACAGATCATAATCATGGCTTTCCTAATCAGTCATGGGATTATGGGACTTCCCTTTTAACGGGTTTACCCCAGAACTACCCCTTTCAAGCCCTGGACAGACTGCGGTGATAAAAGAGAATGGCAGACAAGCCAACGATGGGTGGTCCACAGAGTCTCTAAACAAGCAGACAGGGCGGCAGTGACTAGAGAGAGCTGTGCATTGGGATCTATTCTGCCTCCAGCTAGAGGAAGAAAAAAAACGGGGAGGGGAAAAAAATCAATAGTTTAGATGCCAAATAGAGACATCTGAAACATGAAAGCACATGTCAGCACCAACTTCCTAGAATATTTCTGTTATTGTATTATATAGACTTCTCTGGTGAATCTTCAGCTATGAGTGATTATGTTAATGTATCTGACAGACAGTTCAGTGTAACAGTAAATCAGCCCATGGAGTCCCTATGGGATCCACCAGCACAGGCCACAGGGGCAAAAGGGGGCATCTTCCTCTCAACAAGATCTTCCTGCAGCCATTCAAAAATCCTCAGGTCATTTTGTGCTCCCCTGAGACATCTTTCGTCCACTCCAAGCATTTTTGTGTTTGCAGCCCATTGGCTCTTAGGTGTTAGTGTACACCTATGGGTGTACACTAACTGTCATGCAGGGAGGCTCCATGTCGCAGGCTCTTCCAAATGTTGTTGTGATGCATGGGATGTTTGACTGAAACAGTGGTTCAGAAGCAGTTATAGCATAGTTTTGAAGTCCTAACAGAAATATTTCTGCTGTACTACTGCCCTCTGCTGGAAGAAACTGTATTTGCCTCCTTGTCTCATAAATACGAATGGCAACAATGCGCACACTTATATTAAGAACAGTGTTATTTATTGAGAAGAGGTGAAATGTTACAAATGTTGCAATCACAAATTAGCACCTAAAAGAATGAGGTAGATCGAGACATATTACGGTATCGGAATAGTCTCTGCTTTCAGATGTGCTGCCTAAGTATAATTTAATGTAAAATGTTATAAAAACCATGTTTAAACAGTGTCCACACTGTCTATACGGAGAAGTCATTTGATAAGCATCTCCTGTACTGTCTGCCTTCTGTAGGACAATCAAAACAGCATCCTACATGCAGTGCAAACTGAGGTACTGTCAAAGCAAGTCTGCACGGAGATGTCTGTTTAAAACACTGGCTAGGTAGGAGTATCAGTGTAAGACATGAGGCATCAGCTCGGCCCACCTCCGCTCCAGCTGCCGCTTTAGAGCCTCCGGAGCGAAGCTGCACTGGATGGCCTGCTGAGAAAGAAGCCATACGGCCTCCTGACTGAGGCCGAACGTAGAAGCAGCCAGCTGATATTCCTGAGAGAGATCAGTGCAGAATACTCCCTTATCATCCGTCTGGAAAAGAAAGATGAATGTGAATTTTAGATCGGGCAGCACTAGAACGGCCAGATTTCCCATAAAAGAAAAGCCACACTTACACAAAGCACACAAGGGTGTCTGCGTTCATACCAATACTGGAAGTGATGCTTGTCATATGAAGGTACAGTTTGACCCTTTACATTAGAGGTCAAGCACAGCTCTATAAGGGAAGATTGAAAAATGGGATATCAAAGGTGCTAGAGCATCCTAAATTACAAATGCACAGAGGTCATGCCGACTTCAACCTGGGGAATGTCCAAATAAAGAATGTTCCTACAATGATTAAAGGCATTATCATCATTGCTCACCTATAGGAATGTTTTGTTTGCAAACTTTATCAACAAGACTGTCTGAACCCCCAACTTCAGGGTGTAAAAATGTCCCATGACCAATTCTATCAGGAGGCAAATCCAGCAGCAACTCAGACTCCTCCTTCTGGGAAGGAACCTAAAACAACATGGACACATTGCAATATATCTGGCTCCTACAAGAAATGACAAATACATGAAGTATTTAACACTAGTAAAGGGTTTTGATATAAAAAAGTCAAACCTCTGACAAATGCAATGCCAGCTTAAGCCCACAGTTCTTAGCTCTCTGGAGAGCAGGGAGCAAGTCCTTTCCATGACCCACCTTTTAAAGACCAAAATGAAATACTTTTTAGAAGCCAAAAAATTAAAGTAATGTAAACACTAACAATTGACTAAATATATAAGGGCTGGTGTCACCAGACTAACAGATCCCTCTTTATTACAGTACTGTGCAAAAGCAAAAGTCCATTTTTAATTAGTTTAAATTCTAGTCAAAACAGCCATTGTATACAAGTTATTCATTTTTCAGCATCGTGAAAAAAGTGGTAAGTTTTAGTATTTAGTACGTCCATCATTTGTCTTTAGTACAGCTTCCATTCTTTTCAGACTTGTGTTCAATTTTTTAAAGAAATCTGCAGAGATATTTTTCCACACCTCCAAAGTTTTTAGACTTACATTGCAAATCTGCTTCTCAAAATCCAAGTAACCCCAGCCACATGCAATAATGCTTAGATCTGGGCTCTGTAAGTTTTGTTTTGGTGCAGATGATCTTTTTTTCTCTGTTTTCTTTTCCCAGTAGAGGTTTTTTGACAGTTACAGTGTTAACTTTCTCCTTCCCAGTAGATTACGTTATATATGATCTCATAAATAAACTAATTAAATTAACTAATAAAGGGTGGTATCTAACTTTTTCACAGTACAGTAAATCTAATTGTGTGTTATATCAACCAAAATCTGAGGTGCTTGTAGCCTGGTATACTTCACAGCCATATCTAGTTTGTGGAACTCCAATCAGGAAAGTTCAACTGACCATAGGATCACCACTCAGGTCCAGTCCTACAATCAGACCATCACTGGACAACATGAAGTCCTCAGCTAACTTCACAGTCTTCATAGCTACTTCAGGGCCATTTCTGCGGTCTATAGCCACAAGAAACCTGTTTAACAGAAAAGATCTTGAAAAGTTATCTTGAAAAATCTCATTAAAAGAGACTGAAAGTAATTTATATCTGACTGAAAGGTGAGATACCAGAGCATCTCGACTGATTTGGGATGATCTACTAACCTGACATCTATGTCAACTTCTTCTTGCTTACACTGACGGATGGCTTCAATGACCGATTCAATGTATCTTCTCTTTGACAAACCTTGACGAAAAAAAGGAGGCTAATTACAAATAAAAGAACATGAATCAAGTATCCTTCCACCACATTTAGACATCACCCAGTAACTATGCTACCTGTTTTAGTTTCTTCACGTGGGGTGCTGCGCAGTTCCAAATACTTCACCCCGTCTGCAGCAAATTCCTGAATAACAGCTTTTGCAACCTGTTGGAATAGAAGACCCCTTATAAACTCTTCCATCAGGGTGTGACTGTGAAAGTCACAGCAGACAGTGGTTTACCATTAGGATATCCTCTTCTGAATCTACAAGCTGATGGATCACTTTGAAAACCTGGAAGCATCTGAAAAAAGACAAACAATGCGTGTGATAAAAGTGGTCCAAGAGTACTGAATAAACTACATTTACTGCAGCTTTTACACCCTAATAAGAAATCTGTGGAGTCACTCTTGAGATTAACTAACTTTCCTAGCATACTTTTCCCCAGTTTCCAGAGTTATCTTTGATGTTTTTGCCAAATTCATACTTCTAATGTCTAGTTTTCGTGCCATATCTTACTTATATAGATTATTTAGGTCTGTTTAGGAAAAAATACAGTGCCCACTGAGATCTTTCTTACCCACTGCTATAAGGCTCTACAACGGGTCTCCTTACTGTAGAGATGGTACTGATCTCCTGCTGTCTGAACTGTGCTGAACCACATCACTGTATCTCCTCTCCAAATAATACACACTGTGCAATATATCATAACTGCTACTGTAATGACACTGTCACTATGCACTTTACACTGTAATATTGATGAGTTAGTTATGTCTATAATATGTGCTTCTAGCTTACCTCATACCACTCAGTGCCTGCTGTCATGTAAACACAACAAATCTGTCTCATATGCCATGAAAATATGCAAATAGATATACTTTGATTTTATTTCTCTTGTGCTTTAACTTATGTCTAAATTTATTTCTATTTTTCTGCATAGTATATGCAAGTTTATGTGCAATTATATGTCTTGCTACTGAAACACTGCAATTTCCCTTCGGGATCAATAAAGTTCAATCTATCTATCTATTTATCTATCTTGTACTCATAGCTGCGTGCTGTGGTGTAAGGCTGTAAGTACGCACTCGTCCAGTGTGCGGCGCTGTCCGCTGCGTATGGCCGTCATGCTGTGCTCGATGTTGAGATGCGGTTTGCGGGCAATGAGCTTCTCCATCGTTTCAAAGCTGACAGAGCCGTTGAGATGAGCATGAAGTTCCTGCAGGCAAAAACAAGAATCCTAACCACGCCAACCTTTAGCCAGACACTTCATAAAAACATCCAAAAGTTTATTAATTTTTAATTTCAATATCTTTATCTGTGCATACAGTATATGCACAACATACGTCTATATATAGTAATATACATACTCCTCATTGAGTCATTTGACAGTAGTTGAGGCTGATTGTACATTTTGTTATAGATTTAAAAAGTAATAATATTAACACGCACTAATAATATGTAATTAATATGTATTTATACTGCTGCTGCTACTACTAATACTACTACTACTAATAATAATAATAATAATAATAATAACAAGGAGAATGATGTGTTCCATATAACATGCACCTGCTGATGCCTTATGATTTGGACATTTCCAGACATAAAAAAAAACATCAGAATGCAGGAATTAGTCTCTGAAGCTCAAATGTTTCTGGAGGAGGAGTCAGCTATGGTTTCTGAGGTTTTACAGAGTAAAAGTATTTCTTCATTTTTTCCACTGCAAACTGAAATATACTGCTTTGTTTTTATAAATAAAAGCAGTCTTGTTCTAAGTGTGAAGTTACCAGCCGAACAGAGTCAGTGCAGAGTCTGTCAGCTGGTTTATATTAAACTGTCCTCCGCCAGTCTTGAGTCTTCAGTACCTCCGAGCGCAAATTAATAAGTATTAATACTTCTATTATAGTATAGATAATAATAGATATCGATAAATAAAATTGTAGGTAGGATGTCTTGACAACCTAAATCACTGTTTCAGAAAATGCTACCAACATTAAAACAGGTGGGATATTTTGATAGCTTAAATCTCCTTATCAGGGGGTAAGTTAAACAGTAATGCTAAGCTGAATCTGTACTGAATTAACCTTAAAACGTTTGCAGCACCACTGCCCTACCCTATATGCGCATGCGCATAAGGGCCCTTCGATGGGCAGAACACCGGTCCATGTTTCAGATCTAACCCAGCAAAAATGTCTGCGCGGTCAGCTGATTTGTGAACCACCAGCTAGACTGCCTAACTAGTTTGTTCGCTATAAAACACATTTCTTCAATAAAAGAATTAACACTTTGAACACGAAAGCGTTCCGCTCGTTAATCGGCAAGTTAGAAACATCAACACAAACCTCACGTTCAGCCTCACAATAAAAACCTTTTGATGACTTACCACTTTAGGCAGCTGTCGATAGAAGAGGTCAGCTTCTCTGTCCATCCTCGTGACTTATTTTTTTAACAGAAAATGTTTTTTAGATAAAATTTTTTGCTAAACTCAGCTTTGTAAACAGAGGTCTGTTTAGCTACTACGAGGTTCCGACGGTGAAATGATTCCCACTTTCCTTTGACCCTTTGTAGTTAGTTCCTTTTTATTTGCGCTTTCGTATTTCAGCAGTTAGCTTACTAAACTGATATTAAAAAGAACAAAGAAGCATAACAAATAACATAATAAATTATATAAACAATATACATACATAATTCATATACATGTTGTACAAAAAACAGAAGTATAAGGTGGAGCTCCTTTTTAACATCATGTTTGATTTATGTATAGACTGTTGGAGGACAAAAACACAAGTACACATTAAAGAATAGGTTATTACAAGTGCATTAAGGAAGGAAACGTTTATGAAGTCTTTGGGTGGAATATGTGCTTCCTACATACAAAACTTTACTGTCAGATGATGCAACATGAACATTGTTTTACTGAATGTATTTGTGTTTATTTTCTTCCTCTGCAAGCGTGTTTTGAACAGGAGTCATGATCACTAACCCTGAGGCTAAAGGATTTTGCAAGGAATGTGCTGTTTCTGTATCTGTGTTTATGCTTAATTATTATGACCAAGAGAACTATGAGAAAAATCCGATCCTAGATCAGCTCTCTCACCCTGAGGCTTGTGTTTATGGATCTAAATCACATGACTTCACACTTTTCAGCTGACTGTTTGAGGTCTTCGAGGGTGGCCTGTGCTTTGTCCTTCAGCTGGTCCACATCAACATTCTGAATGCTGGCCAGCTGACCCAGGACGGACTGCTTCTGCTCTTCCTCCTGGTTGTCCTCAGCAATCATCTTCGCCAGCTCAGTGGGCAGCTCCACATCCTTATTTGCACCCTGGATCTGCGTTTCATCCAGCTCACTCTAAGGGGAGAAACACAGGCAGGTGGGCGAAGGACGGCAGAGGTATTGATCAAAACTGAATTCTGGCTTGAATCAGGATTTTTGACAATTAGCTTTATCTTGTGATAAAAATTACTGGTTCATATAAACTCTATTTTAAAGGGCTCGTTTCATGGAAAACTGAATTTCCCTTGCTTTTTTTAAACAGAAGTTTGATGTACTTTGTTTAATATAAACTTTCACCTTCGTGTCTATGCAGTCCATGCTGCACAAAAATAAAAGTAAATAAATAAACAGCTCTATTTGAATTCTTTGTTTTGTGAAGTCACAAATACCAACCCATTTTTTTCTGCCCACTCGGCCAACAGCAGTTTAGTCCCGCCCATTTACGTCAAAGTTATGAGGAGTGTTTCAGCCTGGGCCGCTTTTTGAATGAGCTACGGTACACATCAGCCAATCAGAAGACAGACCTTTTACATGTATCAGTCTTAAAGGCACAGTAACAAAAACATCCTGTTTAAGACTAAAGAGAGCTTGGAAAATTATCACATAAAATGAGTTATGACTGTTTTTAAAACATAAAACCACACAGGCTTTATTAGTGAAATTCTGGGAAAAAAGTTGAGTCTGTTTTGAATTTTTGTTTTTGTGACATCACAAAAACCATCACTTTTACTTGAACCAGCACCCTCAGCCTACAACGGTTTAGCCCCGCCCATTCATGGCAAAGTTATAAGGAGTGTTTCAGCCCTGCCTGCATTTTGAACATGGTGCAAGACAGAGCAGCCAATCAGAACATACGTCATTTGCATATATAAGTCTTAAAGGTAAACAAACAAAACCAGCCTTAATTCAAAGGTATAAGGAGAAGTAAAAAAATGGACACATAGAAAGGAATCAGGACTGTTTTTTGTATGTAAACTTTATATGTGGACTTCAGGCTGGAACAAGATATAACAAAAAAGAAGGACATTGGCCTTTTAATGAGAACATAGTGTGAAAACTGCAGTAATAACCACAGTTTGGCTGACGTTTGACAGGACAGCAAACAGAACTCTGAAGCCTGCTTTTCTCAGTTTAACTGTTGTTGAAGTTATTGTTCTTTGCCAGAGATCTGTTGTGGTATGTGATGGGTTCTGTGATGCTACAGACCTTTGGCAGCCTGTACTTCTCTCTGAAGTGGCTCCTGACTGTGGCCCTCTCTGCTTTCTTCTGAGCAAAGCTGGCATCTCGCTCCATCCTGAGTGAACAGCACAAAAATCAGAATGGCACAAATATGCATAGTTATGTTTTGTAGAAGTAACAAGAGTTGAATGTTGTTTGTGTTGAGAAAACCCAAAAAAAGCAAATGGCAAAAAACAAAACAAAACGCTACATCTGCTCTAATTTTTAGCATCTTCAGCCTAACGTATTCTTGCATCCGTCATTTAATATAGAGATCAAGATAGCAGTCTGTGCACAATTTATATCAAAGGCAATACAGAGAAGTGTAATATGATTCCAAACGATGCAGATGAAAGAAAGAAAGGGCTGTTTATGCATTTCTGGGGAGAAGTCACAGACGTAAAGTCTGGGCCAGGCAAACATGGACCTAGAGGGCACTGTGACATACAGTATTGATCGAAGGTACAGCGGACTGTAAATAAAAACCATCGTTCCGGATCTCTCCTCCTATTACACATGAGAAAGGGGTGCTGATGCTATTTTTATATTGCTGGGTAGCAGAAAATAAACACCAGGCTCCAAAACTCTGTGAAGAAGATTTTCACTTTCAGATCCAGCTGTCTGCATCAGTCGTTCTACATTCTGTTCCTTTTAGTATTTTTCCTGCTCTACCACACCTGAACCTACTAATCGGCTAATTAAAGGGGAATTCCATCTATTTTTCAAATATTATTTCTGCATGATTAAATTACTAAGATGTAAACAATGTCATTCACAGCTGTTTGAATGCTCTGTTCTGTGTGTGAGAAACTTTCAGAGTCAGAGTTGTTCACAGCGGTGGTGATAGGAACCAGACGTCTAAAGAGTTTAATGCCTCTAAAAGCTCCCTCACAGAAAGTAAATACATGTAATGGTCACAAATACATTGTCTAAAGCCTGAGATATTGTTTATAACCATATGATCATTCTGAGAACAGGTTTTGACATTAAAATCAAAGAGAGGTAAAGGGTGTTATAAAGAAAAATGTAACACCTAAAACGCTTTTTTGGTTTATATTCACCACTATTTTACCTTATCAACAAATAAAAACTCAGATGATGTGTAGGTTCAATGGTGATTTTGGACAGTAAATTAAATGGCTATATTTGTGTTGTAGATATGGGGAATCTTGGTTCCAGTCAGCGCCTCTGTACGGAAATCTGAGTCTGAGTTTCTCTACAAAAATCCATTTCACATCTAACCATTCTGGATGACTCTGTTTACATCTAAACAGCTAAACTATGCAGAATTTTTATAAATATGGAATTCCCCTTTAACAAGCCCATCCTGAATTGAATTGAGATTGCTTGAGCAGGAAAAATACTGAAAAGTGCAGGACAGGGGTCCTCCAGAATCAGGGCTGGAAACACTGATATAAATGTATATTTATACTAACAGTAGGAGAGACGATCAGCAACCAGAAGGTCATCGGACTGAATGGGTACTCCTGGTTTCCTATGACCAGCCTACTGTTGTATGCAGATGCCTAACCCCTAATCCCTGTGCTGCTCCCAGACTGGGCAATGTTAGGCAGCAAAATGACCAATTTCCATTAAAAGGTGAATCAAAAAAGTATGTCAGAGGTGGGTAGAATAACCTAGACCCATCGACAAGCAGAAGTACTGGTAGTTTGTGGTGTAATAATAACACAAGCAAAAGCACTTTCCAAAAAACAACTTGAGTAGAATTATAAAAGTAGTAAACTCAGTAAAAGTACTGAGTCCCCCTACAGAACCACAGTGGAACTTCTTACAGCATCCAGCATCCATCAGCAGAGGAAGTTTATTAGACTTCTTCTCTTTTTTGGGATTCTTTTGGTCTAAAATAAATATGATAAACCTCAAACGTTCTAAGTGTGACCAATCACAAAGCAGCACAGATGCTGCCACTAAATTAACAAAGAAATCAAATACAAAAAATTGCACAGGAACTAAATGGTCATGAACATGTCCACACTGACAGCCACTGAATTTCAATCGTGGATATTGCTAAATAAATTACATCTTAACATTTTACATCTTTACAAAGATGGAAATCTCTTACCACATGAACCATACATATTTCAATTTACTATAAAACATTAAGAAATATTTAATAATTTTTGGCTTTCCACCCCATCACACCCAACTTCTTTATCATATTAAGAGGCATGAGGGAGAGTCAGTGACATCACTTAAGTCTTCAGATGAGTTCAATTCAAAAGCTAGTAAATTTTGTTTTTATTTAACAATGATCATTTGTTCTTTTATGCATTATGAACAGGGTCTGTTAAGCATGATATGACCACTCCATCAGACAAAATAGACAGAAAAAAAATGATTTTTTTAAGTTTAGCAATATGCACAGAAGACCCAGGTCATTTACTGTAAAAACTGACCATACAAGGTCTAACCTTGATAACAGGGAGCTCTATTCCACTCTCACAAGCTCAGTGTGATGGGATTAGACTTTCCAGTGTTATTTGACCAAAAAAAATACAAGATGTGGGAAGATCTGCTTTGTGGTAAAATCAATATTTCACTGAAACTATGGGGAACATATGGAAAATGTATTTTGCTACATTTGAAAGTTAGAGCTGATGGGTGCCTGGGCTCTTCAGTCAGAGACCTGGAGTAACAGGAGTTACACTTACTTCTCCTCCGCCAGCTGCTGTTGGTACTGCTCAAACTCCTCCTGTGTCATCCCCTTTGCTGCGGCCTCAGACTTCTCACCTTCAGCCTTTTCCTCCCCAAGACCCCCGGTGAGATCCTTCAGCTGCCCCCCTAGCATGTGCTTCACCATGAACGCCATATTCTTCTTTTTCTTCTGCAAGACAGAGCACTTTACACTTCAGACTTTACTTTACAACCAGCAACACTTCAGTGTAACCAAAGTGTAAAGTTTAGGTCCACACTGTGTAGTTAGTCGACTAACTGAAGAAATAAAGGCTCATCATTCCCTTTTCTCAGTCTGTCAGCTGTGGCTCTGGGGATATGAACACTCGATGTTTGTATCTCTCTCTTTATATGAAGCTGCGTCCCGTACGTGATTTTTTTTTCTCGCCCGTATTAAGACAAGCCCCGCCTCCGCACTGGGATTGGCTAGTAGTTTACAAATACAATCAGAAGGCGGAGCTTGTCGGAAAACGGGTGGGTGTAGCTCGCTGTGCTGTTCATTTCGCACTTGGTATTCACTCTCTGACTTTGCAGACACGGTGTTGAGAATGTGCAGCTCACTGGGTCATTTTATTCAGAATACAGCTCTCTAGCTGGTATTACTGAGCGAGTGCTTTTCTTAAAGCATATATGCTGAGTGAACTGAACTCAAAGGGGATGATATCATGTTTTTCAAAATTTTTTGGATAATTACCTTATTTAGTGCGTTTATATACCTTAATAATCCGATAACTGCAGAAAATCAGATTTTGTCAGTAATCCAGTCAATGCGTTTACATGCACTTGAGTAATCAGATACTGGGGAAACTACGTGAGTCAGACAGTAATCAGATTTCTGCTTTGCAACCGGCCAGTAAACCCACAGAAGAAGACGTGCCGTAAACCTAATGTAAATCTCGAACTTCACGCCGCGGTATTTTTTAAAACACCCATCCACTTCACCTGAAAATATGAACATACATCATCTAAAAGACGAAGAATATTTAAATTATTTATTTCGTTAAGCTTGTAGTTGGTTTTAACGTCGCTAGAGCCGGTTTATGAGCCTGGCCTCCTCCTATTTCCCTCGTTATATCAAAAACATGACAGCAAAACGCCAGAGGGCGCTCGCGAGCGAGTCCCCATTGAATAGGTTTGAATGGAGTTAAACGGAAAAACGAAAAGTTAAATAGTTTCTAATCACTCGCCCAGAACTTTCCTTTCATTTTAGAAAGTAGAAGGATATATTTCACTAAAAAAGCAAAGAATACTTACATGTATGTTTCCTATACAGTAAACGGGTTTTGGGCAGCAGAAGGCGAGCATTACTACTACTGAGTGCTGATTAAATGGCTGTTTGCGCTCACAGACGTCATGAACATACATGACATATAACAGTGGTGTTAAAATGTTTATGCTGTTCTGTGTTCAGGAAATGAATGTATTATTTTACATTAAAAATGTTTAAGCATTTATTAGTTATGATTTTGTTGAAATGCTCCATCTTAACCCAATCAGTTTGGACTGGCCTGGGAGCGACCTCTAGTTTTTGAGAAACCCAGAAGACATTACAGAGTGGTAATGCTCCTCTCTACTAGTTCTCTGGTGTCGCTCCACCAGAGAACTAGTAGAGAGGAGCATTTTTTGTTTTGTGTTTTGCTGCCATCTCACGGCAATGCTGCTTGCTTATTTCTGGTACCGCCATCTGTGTTCGCACATGCGCAGACTGAGAAATCTGAAAGAACTCAGAGTAGGAGTTTACATGCACTGAGAAATCTGCTTACTACGACGACGTTTTAGGGCCACTGTTAATGAAAATAAAAATAATAGACTTTGAGAATAAAGGCGTAATATTTCAAGAAAAAAGTCATAGTATTCTAAAGTATTATTCTTGAAATATTGCAACTTTATTCTTGACATATTACAACTTTATTCTCAAAATATTACGACTTTATTCTCGAAGTCTACTGTTTTTATTTTTATTAACAGTGGCCCTAAAACGCCATTGTAGATTAGCTAAAATCCAGCTCTCTTTATCGGATTTCTTAACTGGATTTCTAGACCTTATTCCAATCTAAGAAATCGGAGTATTCTGTTCACATGACCATTTGAATAATCAGATCACTGCAGAAATCCAATTATGATCGGATTATTAAGTGCATGTAAACATGCTAACTGAGATGTAAACAAAGACATTCAGAGAGGTCTGATGTAAAATGGTGCACTGTAGTGAAACCTACTGATTCAGATATCTTTACAGTTTTCACCACAGTACTAAATTTTCTCAAAGGTTTATGCTTATAGTTTCTGTTGTAGAAAAAATCTGCATTTTAATATATATTGAAGGGCCCATATCATGGAAAACCAAATTTTTAAGTAACGGAGTTTGATACTGTATGTAAACACTGTTGAAGTTAAAAACGTACCATTCACTCCTCAGTCCATACCGTCCATTTATGGAAACTAAGCTGTAAAAACAGCCTGTTTTGGATTTACTGTTTTTGTGATGTCATGAAAAACAATAGATTTACATATATCCACCTGTTCAGTTTATAGTTTAGTCACATCCACTGACACTAAAGTTATAAGGAGTGTTTTAGCCCAGACTGCTTTTAAATGGGGCACAATACAGGGCACCCAAAAGGGTAATATAAAACATGCAAAAATTTATCATGACTGTTTTTGGTACATAAAACCATATCAACTTCATAAGAGAACCTCATAAGAGGGCAAACAAATAAAATGCAAGCAAAATGTACAATATGGGCCCGTTAATGTAACAAGATTTAAATTCAAATATGCATAATTTTATAATAGTTCATTGTAGAGAAACTTATTCAGACTTAAAAAAAATTGAGACTCAGATTTCTTTACAGTGGGGGTGGTAGGAACCAGGGGTCACAATTTCTACAACACAAACAAAGCCATTTTATTTTCCATCCAAACCACCAGTGAAGTTACACATCTCCTGAGAATTTATATATAATGTTGATTTTAATGGTAGAGTTTAAAAGATATAATTTCTTTGGACATTATTTGGTTTTACAATATCCTGCAATGACCCCTCCATTAATATTTTTTAAACATCAGGCAAAAAAAAAAAACTTTCTCAAAACTGTAGTAAAACAATGTCTCAGGCATCGGGCAACATATTTATAACCATTTTCAGTAATTGCTTAGTGTGATCTAAATGCTTCAGATGTCTGGTTCCTATCACCACCACTGACTCTAGAACAGAGAAATTTGCATTAATCCACTCTGAATGATTTTGTTTACATCCTAATGGCTTAATTATACAGAAACTTTGACAAATATGTGCAATTCCCCTTTACTTCTGTAAACATTAATTTCCTAATGTAGCAGTGGCTTTTACAGTGGTTATTTTAAATTTCTGAAAAAAACAAATAATGTTTAAATAATGTTTTTTCTTTTTTTTAAATGAAGTGGGAGCTTCTAAACTAAGATAATGCACAAGTGTCATGGCCTCTTCAGGGCATAGAACTGCATGAAGACAATGACATCAATTAGTTATAGTGGGAAATTATAACATTAGTATATTAGTGCTTTGAGTATTTTGAGTATTTTGATGCATTCACCAAACACTAGTAGTATAAAAACTTTACCTCCCTGATAGCTAGTATTCTGGCCCTACTAGCCGCAGTTACACACTCCTCAGAAAGCCGGCTCTGTCTACCTAAAAAGAGTCAAAGGCAGCTGCTTAGGGCCCTGTGGCCACCAGGGGGCCCCCTTGAAAACTTCTGGGTTATTACTGTACTGTTATGCTGTCTAAGATGCTCGAGTGAGGTAGAACAGCAACTGATTAATCATGCCTCAAATGCATCTACATCAAAAATTGCAAAAGAAAAAAATGAAAAAGCTTACAAAAGTATGTTTTGTTTTTCTTGTGGTGTTAGCGTTATGCCATTTGTTTTGGCTTGTAGTTGGACTACAAGAAGTAGTGGATCTAGGGTCCATGTAATACAGCACGTTCAACTGAGAAAGACTTTCAGAGTAAGTTTCAGCTTCACAAAACCGAACAAACATGCCTGTGGTTAACTCGTTTTACGACTGTGATTAACGACTTTCTCTGTAAATCTAGGTTTCGATTATCAGGCTTAGATAGTCAGGCTTTGTTTATTTACAGCCAATCGCGTAAAACATGAGGAGGAGTCACGAAAGAAGGAAAAAGAAATCAGAGTACCTAAATATGTCAAAATTAAAGCATTAATAACGGTAAAAAAAAAACACCAGTGCCACCAGGGTTCAGCCAAACTACGTTTAAAATCAGCTGGTAAGCAAGAAATACTGCATGGTGAGACAGACCCCTGGATCCAGAACGCTGAGAAGGTTATGATGGATATTTTGAATAAATATTGAATAGATACCCTCTTATTCTGGCTACATCAAACAGGTAGAGTTAGGATAGGCCTTAGTTTGTCTGCATAAGGGATTTTTGACACTGAAGAGTCCCTGAAGCTACAGAAGCTTCTAGAAGCCTGTAAGCATTTGCTGACACAGTAAAAGAAGAGGGCAAGCTGACCCTCAAAGAGCAGAGTAAGCTGATAAGAACCTGTTGAAACCAGTTTTTGGAGTCAGTTCAATAATGCAATAGTTAAATTAATAGCCCTGAGAGGATGGAACGGCTTGGTACAACCAAGCTAAGATGATTTTAAAAAAAACTATGTATGTTTGGAAATAAGGGTTTCCAAGAAAAGTGCAGAGTTTGGATATAATGGGGACTAAGATGATATGGAACTGTGTAAAAGGGAGGAACAGGATATAAAAAAGGATGTTTCGTGATGTTCTTTGCATTGTGGTTGTCCGGGGACCATCTTGCCACTCAAGCTCAATAAAGAAAAAAGCCTTTTCCTTCCTTCCTCAAGAACTCAGCCACTGAAGTCTTTTATTTCCTTTTGCTCTTTTTACTTTTTACTGATTTACTCTCTTTTTCTTTTGATTTCTTTTGAAGAAGTTAGACTACAGTTAAGAAAACAGGGCTATAGTACAGAGCGCGTTAGAGATACCCTTTATATATTTGGACCTTGGGCAAGGAGAAGTAGCTCCTGTTCCCGACAGTTATCATTTAAACTGTAACTGTAAAATGTAAATTTCAAACATGTACATATTTAGGCCCCCCAAAAAAATCCTGCCTAGGGCCCCCAGATGGTTAGAGTCAGCCCAGGCCATTACTATGTGTTCACACAAGCACAGAACAGTAAAATGATCCTTAGCAAGTTGTACAGTTCTATAATAGATTGTACCGTAAGATGTGCAACTGAAGGAAATTATTGCCTGTATTAGAGTTTGCTGATTTGCTGTACTCCCCATGGAAATTTATTACACTGTATCTGACTTATCTGCATGCATTTCACAAAAAAAACCACATGCATTGTTGTAAGGCACTCGAGAAACCAGGAAAAATGAATAATAACAGATTAGACTTGGAATGATTACAATTTCATATTAACATTGCATTTAATGAATGATTTAAACCTGCATCTTTTTTACAGGGTGTGTCTATGTGGAGCTGTCATTTACAGTGGCTAGTAAACTTCATTCTGCCACGACTGAAAGATTTCTTTGAATGTTTGTTCACTAACCATAAGCATTCTTCTGTGGACATGCTGATGAGTAAGCATGAGTTACTGAGTGTTACCCACGCTGCATTGCTCTCTCCTGCCACTTTTGCCAAGGAATTGCTGCTACTAAAGTGAGCAGCAGAGAGACGGCTCAAGTGTGCGTGGGTTCATTTCATTACATAACAGCTCTGACCGCACTTTAGGGTCATTTCTACGCTATGTACAGGAATACAACTTTGACCAGGCCAGTAAGGCCAGTACTCAGGGGCCTCTGTGTACCAGGGGCCTCAAATCATAGGGCCCGAGGCGGCTCAAAGCTTTCATCTTTGAGAGAGAGGAGAAAATCAAGCTCCACTCTTGCTTCAGATCTGAAAAATCCACAGGTGACTCTGTCCATCCTTCCATTGTGAGAAGACAACTCAGAGCTATGGGTCTGAAAGGATGTGTAGCTGTCAAGAAGTTCTTACTGAGACAACGTAAAAAAAAAGATCATTGAATGTGTTTGGGATTATTTGGATTGTCAGAAGAGAAAATGCAACCAACTGCTAAGACTGAATTTTGGAGGTGTGTCTGCTGAAAAGAATGGAAGCTGTAATGAAGGTAAAGGAGGACATGCTAAATACTGAAAAATGTATATTATATTTAGTTGTTGGGACTTATGTGTCATTTTTCTGCCTTTTCATTGTGCTGAAAAGTGAGTAAATTGTAATCACCAGCTGTTTTGACTGGGAAATTAAATAAATGAAGGGTGATCTCTGACTTTTGCACAGTACTGTAAATGAATAAATGTTATCTGCTCTCAGATCTCTCATGTAAGTATATATTAGAATATAGTAATATTACTTTTGGGTTTAGAGAAATTGCTATTGCTATCCAAATGGGATGTTTTACATGGTGTGTGATGGTGGTGTTAGCGCCCTGCGATGTTTTTGTTTTTGCATCGAACTCAGTCAGGCATTAAAGAAAGAGCAAAGAAATCATGATTCAAGTTTGACTTTAGACGTACAAAGCACAAACTGTTACATTAATAAGGCTACTTTTGTTTATTTTCATAACAAAAACAAATTTGCATTGCTCAAAGTGCACATATACACAATTGCTTAATCTCACTATCAGATCTTGTTTTTATTCATTTTTATTATAAGTCCAGGACCTTCAAACATGCTTGCCCAGAGGCATCACAAAAGCATGATGCATTCCTGTGATCAATATTTACTTATTGATATTGTTGGTCAGCTGTTGTCCAATCTTGCCTCTTGCTTCTTCTTCTTCTTCGTTTTTTCTTAAAGAAGGCCTGTGTGTGAGGTTGTGAATAGACCTCGAGGGTCTTGCATGTTTATAATGATGGAGATAATGAGAGGCCCTTCAATCTGCCCATAAGGCACATTTAGTCTCTTGTCAAGACTGCAAAACCTCTACTGTATTCATTCTACTAATTTATGCATCTTTTTTCTTTGTTTTCAGTTTTGGGCTTGTTTGTCTGTTTTGAACATGCACTTCAACAATGTGACACTAAAGGCTGTGCAGAAGTACTACATTCAGCATTGTTGACTTCTTGTTCTCTATCTCTCCAGCTTTGGGCTCTACACTGAACTTAATGTTTTGACAAGACATGAATGTGAAAGATATGAACATGAATTATAGTTTGTTCCATTATGCATGTGCGTGTGTCCTCTTTCGGGGTGATATTGTTGATGATGAATTTGCTGTGAAAAAGCCGTGAGTCACCGCTCTGCTCCAAAGAGTCTGTCCCATCAGTTATTTATCCTAGTTTGTATTCATGTTAGTTTTGAGCATTCATCTCCTTCACGGCTCTTTTATTGCTCTTTCCGATGATATCAGCTGCTTTATTCAAAGGTATGTTGCTGACTACATTATCATTGAAGTCAGTTGTATTTCTCTCCTTTTCACTCAGGATGCCCTTATTTTTAAAGTCAGGCTGGAAAACAGGTGGCTTTTAGTATCTGTGCAGCATGAAAAGCTAACACACAATGAGTTATGAATTTGTAAGGTTTAAATTGGGCTAATAAATATCATGCAGATGATATTTGAGATTCATGAACAAATCTTGTTGAAGAGCCCATATTCTACAGTTCTTTCGTCCACTTACAGGGTGTATGTTGGTTTATGTACCAAAACAGCCTTAATTTGTTTTTTTCACTTGACCATTTTCCAACCTCTCTTTATCCTTTATGATTAATCAGGCTGTTTTATTATGTTTGCTGTGATAAGCTCCAGCACCCCCATGACGCAGGAGGATAAGCAGCAAATGTGCGTGTGTGTGTTTTGTTATGCCCTTAAAGCAGCATTATGCAAGAATTGGTATTTTTTGCTCTTGGGCTCCCCCTACAGTTTCAGAGTGTATTTCACTTTTACAGCACTGTCGTAAATACAAATTGCTCTGTGAGCCCTCCTCATGGGCATTTGTTGACAAGCCAAAGGATACAGACTCTGACTCCCCTTTGTGTGCATGAGCATCACATGTGGACGCTACACATTACACTAATGATTTCTATGTTTTTATGTGTAAATAACATAGTGTAATCTGTAGCGTCAAGCGTGTCACGTAAAGGGGAGTCAGAAACTGTGTCCCAATTTAGAGGCTGCATCCTTCAGAGGCCGCATTTGAAGGCCGATTGCACCACAGCGGCACGACTAGCCTGTCCCATTTCGAAGGCTCCTTCATATGCAGTTGAGAAATGTGTCTAACTTTTCCATGGCAAAAAAGGATCCAATGGGTGGATCCTTTGCCAGCCAACATATCCCAAGGTTCATTGTGTGCCGGCAAGGATTTGAGAACATGGAGTCAAACGTGGCGATCAGAAGGAGCGAACGGCAGCTGAGGAGTAAATGTAAGTGTTGGGTTTAAACTGAGTCGAGTAGCTAATGATACGAATGTTTAAAAAAGCCATTCTCATCAGTCTAAGACACATCACGCGCCAGTGCAGGCGTTGGCAGTGAAGCATCTCCAGCTCTAATAAATGAAAAACCAAAGAAACTAAAATCAAAGTTTCTGACTCCATCTTTAAAGAACTTTAAAAGAACTTGACAAGAGCAGCGCTTCGTGACGGAACAGTAAGGGCGGGAACAGCGGTGCTGTGACACAAACAGGAAATCTGCCATAGAGTAGACTGTCTCATTTCGGTTCAGCGGGTCTACGCGGCCTTTGAAGGACACGGTCCACGAAGGCAGCCCCTGAACTGGGACACATGCAGATTCTGCCAGCGAGACCAAATTCAGCACAACAGTGGAAAAGTAGATCAGAAGATCATGTGGACTTACAAGGTAGAGTAATATCACAGGATTTTATTCCTGGAGGTTTCAAGCTTTCAAGGTTTATTTGGCGTGAGATTAATAAAGACTGACCAAACTTTTTGCCGTGAGATTAATTTTTTTTTTATGCTAGACTGAAATGAGGTTAGAAGACTTTTGGCATCCACAAAAACTATAAAACTCCATGAAACAGGGATGACACAGATGAGGTTACAGCATACATCACAGTCGAATAACACTCACAGGGATGAACACTCTGCTGTCGGACTTTCAATGTTCTTCTATTAGCTGTGAGACTGTCTTGCATCATTTTATCTCTTTTAGCTCTCGCCAACGAGTAAAAGCCAGTCCAAGAGTTACTCTGCTGTGATGTCCATGCTGAGAACACCAAGCTACTTCTTATAAAAGCTGAAGACCTGTAGCTGTTGGTGTGTGACATGGTGCCATAAAATGTTACAGAGTTCTCCTGAGTGGGTTCGTGTCCGCTCCTCCAAAGCTACATAGTGCTATAGCAAGCGTTCCAGGCCCAGAGTGGCAATGACACACCATTCTCTATTTTATAAATCAGTGTACCATCAAAATGATTTTGAAGCTTTAATTTTGAGGTAAAAATGGTACATAATGTTGCTTTAAGACTGATACATGTAAATGAGATCTGTACTGATTTGGTGCATTGTATTATGCTTCATTCAAAAAGCTGTCCAGGCTGAAACACTCCTTCCTCAACTTAACTTCATTGTGAATGGGTGGAGATAAACTTCAGTAGGCTGACAGATGGATATATGTTAATGCATTGGTTTTTGAGACGTCACAAGAACAACACATTTAAAAATAGGCTGTCATTGCAGCTTAGTTTCCATAAATGGAGTGTTTGGACTGGGGAGTGAATGGTATGTTTTGAAACTTTAACTATGTTTACATAACTCTTTAATTTCAGAAAAGTGAGAAAAATGAGATTTTTCATGATATGAGCCCTTTAAACTTGTGCATGTCTGAACAATACAGGATACTTTCAGTTCTCTACCTGAGAAGCTGACACTTAGCACTTTTCAATCTTAAAAAAACAAACAAGTGAATCTGGAGTTACTTTTTGTGTTTTAATTATCAGGGTTTTTTTTCTTTTCTCTATTTATATTTTAGGAAATTTACTTGTCTTTTTGTTGAAAGTTTTTTTCTGCATTTTGTTTGTTTAATCTCTGTAAAAAAGAGGTAAATAATAATAACAATAATAATTAACTAATTAATTAATTTATTTATTTATTAATTACCTCAGATGAATTAATACAAATAATAATAACAATGATGATGATAATTATGATGATGATGATTATTATTATTAATATAACAGGCCTTATTACAAATTTAACACTCTTAAAAATTAAGGTACCACTTTGAGTAGAAATTGAGCAGAAGTGAAGAATTTACTTTATATATATACTTAATATAACTGTTCTATACCAATTTAAGGGTTCTTCCTAGAACCTTTACATTATGTGGAGGTTCTTTAAACTTATGTTCTTCACACTTGCACATCTCATTTATAAAATGGATCCCTAAGGAAAAAATGTATCGTGGTTTTTTATGGCATCACGCACAGAACCCTTTTTGGGCACCTTTATTTTTAATAGTAAAAAAGTCTTAACACACGCACACGTGTTCACCCGAAAAAGCACTTCTGGCTGAAACTAAGCCCAACAACCTTCTGCATTACTCATCAAAACATAATTAGCTCAGTCCTTTCGTAAAATGTTTATTTTCATTAAGGATTTGTCACTTGAAGGCACATAAACGTGCATTACAAGTTTCTCTAGTGAGGTTTTTAAGCCCACACGCACACACTCCTCATTACTGTCAGTCAATCACTGTATTAATCTTCACCTGCATCCTTTCTCCCTCCACATTCACATCTCGGACCACCACAAGCTTTAAATCCCTCAAGAAAAAGACACACAAAGCCAGTATATTGTTCAAATCATGATTTAATTTGGTCTTCACATGTTGAATTGACTTTGCAAAAGGCAACAATGTGCAGATGTGCCTGTGTTACAGCTGTTTTGTGTGATACACACATCCTGACCAATCACAGATCCAGATGTGTGTTTTTGATGATGATCCAATTAAAGTAAATTACATTGGTTAACAATGCAGGCTAATCTTTAACCACATCAATGATTCACTACATGTGGTTTTAAAGGAGCACTATTATTACCAATAATAATAATTTGACACACTTTCCTGTACTTAGTAAAAGAACAGAAAAGCTGTTGACTCAAAACACACTCAAGTCAGTAATAGAATCTTCCCACTGCCTTCTAGTATAAGTCTCCATTGAATTAAAAGATCTTGTATTCTTTTATTAAGAACTGGGAAATATAATCATCATCATCAGTGGTAATCCTCACTATGCTACAGATGTGGCAGACAGAGAGTGGGTAAAAAAGGACTGCAGTGTTCCTTTCACATATTTTCAATATGTAGTAACAAAATCCGATTATTAGAATTCCACTACACTGCGCGGCCGTATTCAGATCTGCTCTGCAGAGAACAAAGCCTGGTTCTTCGTGTGAGAGGACTAATGTGTCCACCCTGAGGTCCAGAAGCACGGTGAGTGAGATTCTGTGTGGCACGCTGGTCCCCTCAGGCGGGGAGTGGGCGAGGCTGATGCGGGACGGAGGGTCCAGATGTCAGTGAGGAGACGCAAACAGAGGCTGACGAGCGCAGTGGAAGGTATCTGCAGCTCCGGCTGGAAGAACCTTGATATTTTAGCGAATCAAAGTTAGCATGTCAGCTCCAGTCGCCCCCTGACCCCTCAGGCACCCTAAAGCACATGGCAGAGCATGGGTGAGGGGGATCTACTGCTGTTTTCTGTGTCTACGTGTACTCAAGTTGGAAGGGCACAGATGCTACTTGAACGTAAAAGGTAAAACACTGTTTAAGAAAACCTAAAGTGATTTTTTTTTCATTTTACCATATGAGATGCAGACGTTCATGATATTTCCAGTAACCTACCAAAACTCCTTCAATGAGCAGAGGCTACTTACAATTATATTAAAGTCATAGTACTGGAAAATCTAATTTGTACACCTCTGACAGCAAGAGGATAGTGAGCCACTGTTGGCCCACTGATGGCAAAGCTGGTGGTCCACTGGCATTTTGCTCAGTGTTTTCCGGGTGGCCTGCCAGTAGTTAAGCGGAGTATTAGACAAAATTCCACTTATCGTTGCTCATTTTCCACTCACAGTTCTTATTTACTTATGTTTCCTTTCTTTAGTTTTACATGTAAATTAGTTTAGTAAATAATTTTAATCTAACACAGTGTCAGCAACAACTCTTTCTATAAAATCATTTTATATGACTTATAAGCCTAGTCTTTTTTTTCTCTGAGTTGTTTGTAACATTTGTCTTAGTTTATTTTCCCGACTAAAAGACTGCATTTAAAATCTGTTTGAGGGGATTAAAAAACTAGTTAGAGCTTTTAGTCACTTAGCCAAGACACTCCCAGACCAAGATTAAGTCCTAGACTAAAAAGAATTCCCAATGGGGATTCACCATTGGCAGGTGGTGCAATTTTGTCCAGACTAGGCTTAATCCATCTTTGGGAAACTGGCCTAGTTTGCTTTAGTTTTGCACTAGAGGTTGTTGCTAACAAGTAACGCAAACTAATGTTTGCCAGGTTAGCACTGTCAAACTGAACCGCATGACTAAATCACCACACTTGCCTCAAACTGTAAGAAGTTGCTGAGTAATCTCAGAGTCCTTAGAGGAACCTCTGTTCACTCGGCGGCCATCTTTGCAACGCAGTTATCTCCAGCTATACAAGACCAGACTGGTGTCTCTTTCAATGGGGAGGCGGCCGCGCAAGCTGATTGGTTGAGAGGCGTTCTAACCGCGCTGATATTTCGCCATTACATCACGGGTTTTTCACAAACACTGTATCACTCCGCTGAGACGCCGTTGCTAAGCAACAAGTTTGACAGCTGTAGGAGACGCTCAAACCATTTGAACGTTTTTACTTCTTACTTTGCGCACAAACAGAAAATGGACACTTTTAAGATCACATTTGACCCACAGCCGATTTGGTCAGACTCTGAAGATGAGACTACACTAAATTCCCAAACTGTCATCACTGCTGAGCAGCTGTTCAGTCGGCAGTTCTGACAGAAGAACAGCTAAACAACCTGGAATTAGCCAGAAATGAACCCAATACTATTCGCCAAACGTGTAGTCTGATGTTCAGAGTCTGGCCAAATCAGACTGAGCCATAAAACGGCCGCAATAAAAAAACAAAAAGCTGCTCAGTGGTGATGACAGTGTCGGAATTTGGTGTAAGGAGCTGGAGAACGAACTGCCGGCTGTGCTGCGACTCTGACGTAGCAACAAGCTGCTTGTTAAGGAACTATAATTTGGCTGAAGGAACTGCGAACATTAAAACACATTAAATGCTACGGTCACGGCCCAATTTATTAATTTCTTACTTTATTTATTTAACTGTTGTATAAAAGCAATAGAACACTCGAGGTCGTGTGTTATCGCGTATAAGATCACGGGTGTGATGATCTACCAAATCACACCCGTGATGTCATTTCGCAATAACACACTCCTTCTCGTGTTCTGTTGCTTAACTGAAAGTCAAATGCCTTTTTCACAAGTATATTTGAGAGTATTTAACAACTTTCACACAGTTTGTGGCAACTGTGCGATGATCTAATGCTAACTGGTGAACATCATCTTTCATTGGTTACTGTCCTTAGCTCTAGTGCAAAGCTCTGGTGAGGACACCGAACATGTCTTGAAGAAAGGGGGGGGGGTGTGAGTTTTTTTGCTAACCTTTCAGAGTAAAACACCAACTTGAATACCTGGTCTGTCATAGCAAACCTGACAAAACAATACATTTGTATTGTTCAAAAATTTTCTTTTTTTTCCGTGATCTATGTGGTTGGGAGTGGGCTTTACACATACAAGGCATATCAGTGTTCTATTATGATTAATGCCACTTTTATTAGAGAAATAAAAGTGTGTTTTCCATTATATATCAGCTGTTATTCTTTTCTATTATTTCCAAAAATGTGTTATATCCAAAATCGTTACAAATGAATATACAGCATTTTGGAATAAGACTCTTCATTTCATTATGTGTTTTCCTCAGCTTGTTTATACAAATACATTAGACTACTTATGCCGCTTTTAAAGATATTCCGCTGTGCTTTTGCTTCACATGAATTGACGATTGCACAATACCGATTTACAGGCTTCTCAGCCAATCACTGCTTGTTTTCTTAAAGCCAAGGACAAACCACAGCAAAACTCCTCGGAACCAAACCCGCAGTGAGAACATCGGTGGTAGTAAGTTGCTCAGAACTCAGAACTTATCAGCCTAAGAGTTGTGAATGTGATATTGAGGAAAATTTTATTCAAACACACACCATACTGATCCTAATGACAATGGTGTTGTGGAGTCTGACTTGTCAGACATTGTAGACGGTCAGTGCAGCAAACTATTGTGCTTGACCTACCTTGTGTAGTAGGCATCTCTTCAACTGCAATACTATGCAATTCACCCCACAATCACACTATTCTGTTAGCCTAAACAGAACAATTTCACTTATTATTACAATAAACTGTAACTGTAGCTCTGGCCAGTGAAGAATGTAATTCTTGCTGCCCCTAAAAACTCCATTTGTGAGTCTGATCATTGGTTCCCTTCTGTTGCACCAAAATGATCTCCATCTCATATTTCTGTATAGTAAACAAGAACATGTGTTTTTCTTTGGTGTAAAAACGTTCGGCGGTGCTTATATTTCTCTGAGCCAGCATGTGTGGCTTTAGCCGTAGCATCACACGACTACACTATGGATTCAGCAAAATGCACAGGTATAAAGGTTTATGTTCCAGGCTGACTGCACTGTCATCACTTCTCTTCTGCTTGAGATCTTGCTGCTGAAAAGCCATGCTGACTACATGTGTGCCATTCTGTACAAAGCAGAGCTCAGAGATGCAGCCCACCGCAGTCTGAAGGCCAGGTCTGCAATGAGCTCTGGCAGGTACAGACAGTTTGAGACGGGGAACACTGGATGGCCACGGCATTTCCTTTCACTTCTGCTTGAATTACATCACATATCTAACCTCGCTCTGTGGAAAGAAGCCCAACACTTTACAAAGCCCTTAAAGTGGCATCCGTCAAAAGGATGAACCTGACTTAAAGCGGTAGTTTAGCAAAAGATTTTCCTTTTGAGCCAGTCATAAAAATGGAAGTAAATACAGTCTACAGCCTTTAAATATGGCAGATGCAACTGTTTTTAGCTATGACTAACTTTTCGTTTTAGATAACTATTTCATACACTGCCAGAAATGTGTCCATTTGTGGTTTATCTATGCAGTTTGAGTGAAGTGTGTGATGGTTTAGCATGTGGTTGGCACAATGCTAATGACTGAAGTGTAAGCTTTCATTACTTGTTAGCTAATTTAGCCTCATAGCTCCTGTGCAAAAGTAAAGCAGACTTTGTCTTGGCTGAGTGACTACATTTGAGGTAATGAGAAAATTGTTCAAATATTGTAAGTATTGATTTTTTGTTGAACTATCACTTTAAACGCCCAATTATGATTGGTACAGCTCTCATGTCAGCAAATGACAATGTCCCCTAAAAATGCCCCTAAAAATACTGTTAGCAAGTATCATTTTTAAGTAAACTCCAAGGGTGACTGTGGAGCCACTGCCATTCGGGAAAATCGTCAAATACTGAATAGTCTTGCCTCAAGTTCCTCAAGAACCTTGGGTGACAGGAAAATATGGAATTGAATAGAGATCCCAACAGCTTCCATTCTGAAGAAACCTTACCTGTGCAACCATCCAAAGTAGTGAGTGGTGGATATTAAAGAGGATTCGACTGCATTCATGCTTTTGCTTGCAAATAGGGGTGGGCAATATGATGATATTTTCATCATTATCATGATAAGTTATGTGTCAATATGCTTTTCTGAGCATATTGTGGATATTGTCAGTACTTCTAGGCCTGTTTAATTGGATACGTGTGGTGCAGTTTTTGAAACACTGAATAAAAAATGATTGTAGTTTTGTAGGCTGTACAAAAAATGTTCATTATAGTATTTTTAGTAGTAGGCTATTTATAGTATGAGGCACTAGAGGTTCTATTTTATCTGTTTCATCTCAGAAAAAAACGAAGTATCAAGGTACATATCACGTATTGTGAAAATGTTTTGAAATTTTGTGATTTAGTATGGCTGCAATATCGCCCAGTTTCCAAATGGAAATTAGTATCCATTTATGTTTGTATTCCCAGCTTTTGAACAAACGCTTTGTTGCTGTGACCTGCTAGAATACATGATAAATAGGGGCTGATTCCTCAGCAGCGGGTGCATGAAATACAAATGTTGTATTGGGCTGTATAGACCGGATTCATGTATTTTGGGCCACTATTAAAAGAAAACTCTTATTTAAATATTAGCTGATTCTAAATCAGCAAAAGAAAAGTTTTGCTTAGGAGTGGGCAACATGACGATCTTTTATTGTATCGTAATTCATTACATCAGTACTAAGGTAAAAATCACCAACTGCATGTTATTATAAATAAGGCATAATTAGGCCTGTTTAACTGGGCTTAGTGCAGCGCCATATGTGAAACATTAAATAGAAATCATTGTACTCAGTTTTCGATTTTTTGTTTTAATTGTATCACTACTGGGGATTTTTGTCTGCTCCCTCAGAAAAAAATAACATTGTGATATATCTTGCATCGTGAACGTGTCTTCAAATATCATGATATTACATTTATTCCATATCATCCACCCCAATGTTTGCTAAATTAATAGGATAAAATAATGGCTTTGGCGTTCAGGTTATACATATTACCTAACACACTGTCCCATTTTATCTGAACCCAAGCCACTGAATTGCCTGGATTACTTGGCTCTGATATCAGTTAGATATGATGCATTACCAATTTCCATTTGAAGAAGGAGAGTTCTTTCTTTTTTGCCCTGTGTGAATGAAAAACCAACAAGATACTGGAGTACCGCTTCGGTTCCACCCATGAGTTTAACCTTTTAGCCACCACTTTACATTCTAACTGAAATTATTTTAGCTTTAGATGTCATTATGGTCGTTGTGGAGTTGAGTCTTTTCAAAGGGTAATGTATAGTGTAATTTTTAAACAAAAAGAAACAAAAGCTGCATGGTCCATATTTTAACCTCTTATATTTTCTTTCTTCGTCACCTCCTCACATTTCTCATTACAAAATTCTTTCAATATGTATTTTTGGATCAAAAAGATGTAACTAATAGGTCTGTCTTTTCCCTGTGTGAATGCAAACATGCTCCAAGTCCAAGTTCAGTCTTTAGGGTTAAGGATCAGACTGCCACTGCCAATTTCTTTTCAGTCAAGTCATGTAAAAGAAATGTAAAAAAAATCAAGAGGTAAACAATATATAAAAACTAAATAATAACAACATCAACAGCTCAGGGGCAGAGTACAGTCCAGTGCTCTGGAGGCACTACAGCACAGAGGAAAGACTCATCACACAAACGTCCGCAGAGCAGGAGTACACAGAGACACGCATGCAGGCAGACACGCACACAACTGGACTGTAATGATGCATGTGGTCATGTGAATAGACAGAGGAATTGCTGTGTAAGTATCACACTGAGGTCAGTGAGTGCAAACAGCAGTTTGAACATGAGCTGGCACTGGGAGAGAAAAAAACAAGCCTGTTTTATCCGGCACTGTCACGGAGCTTCATACCCTAAGAAAAGTACGTCTTTTCCTGGGGTTTGGGGGGGGAAGCCTGCTCTGCAGTCCTGGGGGTATTTCAAAAAGCAACCCTTCTCTCAAGTTTGTCCAATAGGAGCACCCTTTACCTTTCCTCCAGCGCACTACAGTACTGTGAAAATGAACACCGATCCTTTATTTAATTTCCAGTCAAAACAGAATTTTTTTTTTATTTATTTTTCTGAGGACATTAGATATTAGATAATCCACTTGGGGTAAGTTGAAGAAAAATAAGCAAGAAACAGGATTTCTAAAACGAGTTCAATAAATTATTAAAAGATTTAGAGAAAACGGGACCCCTAACAACTGTGCAAGACCTGGTAGACCACTGAAACTGTCCCCATCAGATAAAAAGCACTTTAAGCTTTCATCTTTGAGAGAGAGGAGAAAATCATGCTGCTTCAAATCAGAAAAAAATCCAACCTCTGTCCATCCTTCCACTGTGAGAAGACAACTCTATGTCTCTCAACACTATGAGTCTGAAAGGATGTGTAGCTGCCAAGAAGCCATTACTGAGAAAAGGAAATACAAAAAAAGAACATTTGTAAATCAAACAAAGAAGCTTCCGGTGTTCTTAGTACAATGGACTGACACACCAGAGTCCAGCCCTCAACATCACTGAATGTGTTTGGGATTACTTGGATTGTAAGAAACCAACTTTTAAGACTGAACTGTGGAGGCGTGGAGAAATATTCCCTCGGATTTCTTTGAAAAACTGAAAGCAAGAGTCCTGAAAAGAATAGTAGCTGTAATAGAGGTAAAGGGTGGACACATCAAATACTGGTAATTGTACATTATATTTAGTCATCGAGGTTTCTGTGTAATTTTTCCTGATGCTTGTACTTAATTGTCATTTTGACTGGAAAGCACATAAATAAAGGATGGTCTCTGACTGTGCATGTGGTATCTGATAAATACATGAACCTAAGGGTATTTAAGTTGGTCAGCTTTTGTCCAGCCTTTCTTTTTTATTAAATGACATGCTTGTACCTGAGACTCAGGGGAAGCTTTATTCTGCAAATCCTATTGGACAACCCTCACTTGCAGCTATTGCTGGCAATTACAAAAGCATGTTGTAATCTGATATAATTTCTCACTCGTAGCTCATCAAAACAAGCAGAGGAAACTCTGTCAAAAGAGCAGATTCTAAACTTTTAATCGCTAACACACTTCCGCAAGTGAAAGAGGAGATATATTATTATAATTTGAATTTGAAGTAAAATATGATTTTCATATTGTGGAAAGAAAAAGAAGAAAGCTTTTTCGGCACATTTCGGCCATGTTTTTGTTTTTTCTTGACAGTGTAAAGTGCAGACTTACATCTGTCAATAGAGACTGTAAATCAGATGTAAATATAATTCGTTACATCACTAACCATGTCTTTCATTATGTAACAGTGTAATTGCGTTTGGGTTCACATACTTGCGTGAGGTAAGTTTCTTGCCTCAGCCAAAGTGAAGACTGTCCAATAGGAACGTCCCATACTTTTCCCCTTGTTGGAAAGGTTTTACTTACATGGCTAACTGAGCAGTCTTGCTTTATGACAATAACCCTCAGGACTGGGGGACATTGAAAGGTGAGGACATGAAGGGTTTTTACAAGGCTGCTGATGTTTAAATCAAAAACATTGGAATACTCTAGAGAAGCCCAGCCTCCCCGATTCTGTAAAATAAATCATGAAGGCACAGTGAAAGAAACTAAACAAAAACAAAGTGGTGATCAATAACAGAATTTGGCCATAATTAAAAGTTCTGTGCATGTCTTTTTTGTCTAAAGTCTTCTGTGTGAAGTCAGAGTGCTGGTCTGAGGATGTGTATATGGTCCCAGTGAGGAGCTGCTGTCGTCCTCCTCCACTCTCTCTCTCTCTCTCTCTCTCTCTCATTGCGTTTTTGTGTCCATCTGCGTGTCTGCTCTCACAGGTAGAGCTCATTGGTCCAGATGTTCTGCAGGCTCTCTCTCAGCTCTTTGAAGCTGGGCCGCACAGCCACATCCAGGGTCCAGCACTGCTTCATGATGTCGTAGACGACGGGTGGGCAGCCGTCTGGGGCGTCCATCTTGTAGCCCTTCTCCACTCGCGGAACCACATCCTTCAGAGGCTGAGAGGGGACAGGAGAGGGAGAAGGATGGTGTTAGTTTGCATCATGTTTGATGAAACTCAGCAGAACAAACAGGTCAAATCAGTAGACAATGCTGCCCTCTGCTGGTGACTTGTGTGTAGGACTAGCGCAGGCAATAGCCAGAGAGAGAACTTAATGCAGTACACTGTAAACCATAAGTTTGGAATCAATGTGATGACATCATAACATGATTAATGTATCCAACATGTTAGTTCCGTGCAACTTAACAGGTTTCAAATAATTAGTAGTGAGTTGTAAGAAGAAATGTTTTGATGTCCAGAACTCTGAACTGTAGATTCTAAAATGACGAGAAAGCTGTACAGCAGCAACAATTCAATTAAAATACAATCAATATTGTAAATTATTATCCACAACTGATAAAATGTATATGACTTTCCTTTTCAGAACTGCTGGCGACTTGGCAAAAAATAGTGCAAATAAATAATTACAGTAAATTATTTATCATTTAAATATAAATGCTGTTCACAAAATGCTTGAACTAGTGAAAAAAGTAAAATACCATTTGGTTGTATTCAAATTGACTACACTCTTTAAAAAGATGGTTCAAGATGGTTTCAAGAGTTCTTTAGGAAGGAAAATGGTTCTATATAGAACCATGAACACTCAAAGAACACTTTGCATTATTTCAGAGTTCTTTACATCACAGAAGCGTTCTTCAGACTGACGGAAAATGTGCATGAATGTGGTATGGACAGTTCTATATATAGAACCTTTTTGAAAAGTGTTCTATATAGCACCCAAATGGGTTTTTCTATTGTGAGAGCTTGACATCATAACAACAGAAGAACCCTTTTGGGTGCTATATAGAACCATTTTCTCTTTCATGATGTAAATGACCCTTAAATCAAAGTGTTCCCTGAGAGTTCATGGTTCTATATAGAACAATTTTTCTTACTAAAGAAACCTTGAAGAACCATCTTTTTTAAGAGTGTAGGATTGTAACGATTCACAAAATGCATTATTCAGTTTCTTATGATGCAGTAGTGTCTCGATTTGATACAGCAATAAAACAGAGTGGCTGAACTGTGGCTTGTGTGAATATGAATTTTTCAGTTTCTGAGGGCATTTAACATTATAAAAGTACAATATTTAAAACAAAAGCTGTGTTTTAGAGTCCTGATCTAACGCACTGACCACAAGCCAATATGTTAACCCCAAGCTAACATACTAACCACAACCACAAGTTAAAGGAGAATTCCAGAAATATTTAAAAATGTATACATTATTAAATTGTTAAGATGTAAACAAAATCATTCAGTGTGTTTTAATGTGAGAAACTTAGAGAAACTTCCTGAATCAGAATTGTTCACAGGAGTGATGATAGGAACCAGATGTCTGAAGAGTTTAATGCCTCTAAGAGCTCCCTCACAGAAAGTTATAACATGAAATGTAATATTTCACACAACAGCTGGTGCTTGTATACTACAATATTTAAAAGCAGCCTGTGACCCTAAAGAACACAAATTTACAATAAAGTGAAGAACTTCTTTAAAAAGTGGAACTGTAGACAAAACTCACGATTCTTGGATATGGCACACGGCCGAAGGAGTAGATCTCCCACAGCAAGATGCCGTAGCTCCATACATCAGACTTAGTGGAAAACTTCTGTTCGGACACAAACAGGAACAGTAGGATTCAGCCTTGGTCTTACTATTGCATGTTTCTGTAGGAAATCTGTATCTGTCTGAGCAATAACAGACATGCACACTATAACGTGTAAACACAGGCAAGCGCACATACACTCACTCCCTTTACCTTTTCTCTCAGGGCTTCAGGAGCTGTCCATTTCACAGGGAGCTTGGCTGTGTCCTGAGTGGACGATGCCTCCTTGGTCAAACCAAAATCACTGACTTTGGCAATGTTGTCCTCAGACACTAGAACATTACGAGCGGCCAGATCTCTGTGCACAAAGTTATTGGCCTCCAGATACTCCATGGCTTCACATACATCCCTAGAGAGAGAGAGAGAGAGAGAGAGAGTGTGTGTGAGAGAGAGAGAGTCTGTTTGCCCATAATTCTAACCAACACATTACTTTTATTAGTTACTGAGTAATTCATAGTAGCTACTGGGGAGTAACATGAGTCTTAACATGAACAACTGAATAATAAGCAAAGGGTTCAAGGGGTTAATATAGTAAAAAAGCTAAAGTAATTAAACAATTGTAAAACTCACATGGAGAACTTGAGTAGACAGTCTCCCCCAATAACAGTGCGCCCCCTGGAACGCAAGTAGTCCACCAGACTGCCCTGTAGAAACAAGCCCAGAACTCATTAGACAGGGTGCAATCTAAATCACTCACATTCATACAAACAGAACTTCTTTACTTATTTTCAAACTTTTTACTTTCTTACTTCACGTCCCTAGTCATGTTAAAGGGCCTACATTGATCCTACAGGGGAAACTTATGTTTGGTTGCCTAACAATGCCCAATTACAGAGAAGAACAGGAATGCCAACAGAGGCTAAGCTCCTTTACCATGGGCACAACCAGGTATGCCCAGTCCCAATCCTGGGATTTGAACCCCGCACCTTCCAGTTGGTGGCTCTTCTACCATCTAGCCACCATCTAGATTTTCTTGTGTATTATTTTTCTCCCTGAGGTCCCCTTTTATGTACACATGTGAACAGTCATAATTTAGTTTTACATGAACATTTTCCAACCTCTCTTTATCCTTTAGAGTTAAACAGGCTGGTTTTGTTACTGTGCCTTTAAAACTGATATATGCAAATAAGCTCTGTTCTGATTCCCAGTGTTGTGCCTCATTCAAAGCGCAGTTTAGGCTGACACTTCTAATAACTTTAATACAAATGGGTGGAGCTAAACTGGTATGGTATGTAAATTAGTGAGACGTCATAAAAACAAACTGAAAACAGGCTGTTTTTGCACTTTAGTTTCCATATATAGATGTATGGACTCAGAAGTGAAAGGTACATTTTGAAACTTTAACAATATTTACATACTACATCAAACTTTGGCCCTTTAAGCAAAATTTATCAGTCATACTGTGTCATTTAAAATACAAAATTCCTTCAAAATTGACTTTCACCCACCTCTAAAGTGTACTGTTCACCAATGGGCAGGGATAATATATATTAACCAATAATGTCATGTTTGACCCCAGTAAATAAATGCATCCACTTTGTCCACTGTTTCACCACATTTTGCACCATTAAGCATCCCAAATATTGAAAAAAAACGTGTAAAAATCATTAGCTGTCATTTTCAAGTGGAGACTGTAAACATTAAATCCATACCACATTTGAGGAGATTTGAGTTTGATCAATTTATTGCTGAGTATGCAAACCCTATATATTTTTGCCATGTTTATGTTTCTGACATTATTTAACCAACCAATGTACATTATTTAACCAACTAGGTAATTAATTGTGTAAGTATGTATTTCCATTTAAATAATTATATAACAGACAGTAATAACTGTAGACCTCTAAGTGTTAAGCAGTGTTTGGGTCACTGACCTTGGCCATGTACTCCGTGACGATGAACAGGCTGCCCTTCTCCTCCACGATCACTCCTAAAAGTTGTACGAGGTTGTTGTGCCGCATTTGCCTGGATACACAAAGGATACTTTGTAAATTCCACTGAAAATGACTCCCACACTGCAGTTCACACATCAGTACAGACACATGTGATCAAAGCTGCAAGCTGACTTCAGAAAGCTACATGGAAATGCTGCAGGTTTCAGAAGGTTTCATAAGCAGACCATGAAGGAGATAAATAGCTTACGTCATGACGGAGGCCTCAGCAACGAAGGCCTGTGCGGTGGCATCATGTTTGATGCACTTCACAGCTACTTTAGTGCCTCTGTAATCGCCAACCATCACGTCTGAAAAAAAAACAAGCAAGAGAAACACATTTATACAAAGAATAGGGGCATAAAGTGTTTCTCACATCTCATTTTTAAGGACTGCTGCAGCCCAGTGTTTTAATCAGGTTTATAGGTGTTTATGAGGTGAAACAGGTTTGTTAAAACAGCAACAGCATTAAACTAGATTTCTACGACTGGAATTGAGAAACACCAGCTTGATGGATCATCCTACAAAACTGATTCAACGTCAAACACTTTTTGGACTTTTTAACTAATTTTGACAATAGACTAAAATCCTTTTGCTCTGAATGACCTTAATTATACCTTAATTATGGTGATTTTATTAAACAAATGACTGAATTACTAGTTATATAATACTAATGCCTCCGAAACCAAATGTTTCAGGAGTGACTGTTTCGGTAGGGACAATTTTAGCTAGAACTCAAAAACGCTAGCCAGTACATGACTTGCAAACACAGGTTTGAGCAGTTGTACACACACAAAATCACACAAAGTTTCCATTAAAACACCAACGTTTAAAGAACAACAGTTTACTTAATTGCAGAAAATATTTTTGACAGTTACAACTAATGTTACACGCTAATTTTCAGACTTTTACTACACATTTACTTCAAAAAAATGGCCTGAGGGACAAGGATGCAGTGTCACATCCTGCACTAAAATGCATGGGTGTGGTTAAAATACAGCTCATCTATGGACTGAAACTCTGTATTTCTGTAGTAAAATAAAATTGTGGGACACCAATTTTTTCCTTATTTTAAAAGAAATCAAAAAGATCTTTTAAAAAACAACACTGAAAAAAAGGATTACTAGGAACAATTCAAATTAATGAACCCCTTACATTTCCAGGCTTGTTATTAGGCGTGCACGATGATATTGGACTCATATCAGTATCGACAGACAAAAAAAAAAAAGATTTGGCTGATATTTCAAACTGATATATGATGCCATATTCATTGTTTTCTGGAAGAGCAGAACATAGGCAAAGCTAGGCTACTGTGCTAAAATAACTTTAGAATAACTCAGTTTGCATTGTTTTTCATGTAATTACTGAAAAATAATGTAATAAATGTCTCAGACTTTAAGAAGTTGTAGAAATGTACAATAGAAGTTTAGTCAGGTCTTGGCCATTTAAGGGCTTAGCTCAAATGTAAATGTTCCATTTTTAGCCACATGGCTAACTTTTAATTGTCATCCCTATAATTAGCCATGAACAATTAGCCACTTAGTTGGTTTTTTTGCCAGTAATTTAATAATTTGAATAAAGAAAATCAAAGGCATACAGACGAAATGAAATGAAATGAAGTACCACAAACATTACAAGTAAATACTTATTTCTTCATTCTGTTCCGCTTTAGTGCTGTGAAACTTACCCCCAAATTCCCCCTTCCCTATGGACTGAAGAAGTTTCAGTTCTTTGCGGTTCAATGCCCATCCACCTGCACAACACAGAAGCATTAAAGTATGAAACATTACTACAGCTATCAAACCCCACTGAACAAGAACAACACCATGCTGAATCTTTACACATCAACACGGCTCCTTTCAAAGTGTACTCTAGCAGGAACTAGAGTCAGCACAATACCAGAAATTTGACTTTGATACCGATACCAAATGTAGTATCACAAGTCTCGCTACCAAACGGTATTATGGCAAAAATGAAACACACTAATCACTGTCTGAACACCAAATATTTATTGGATTGAGCAAAGAACAATATTTCCATTTTTACAGCTTAACTAATCTGATATGTTTCTATTTTCTTCATCTCATTTTTTAATATGTCGAAATAAATCATACTAATAAAACCAAAAAATTGGTATTTGAAGCTTTACTGTATGTGGATGTTATTTAAACTTAAAAAATGGTTCTTCATACTCACTCCTGCTCCAAAATGACTTTTTAAAGAACCATTAATTTAAAAGTGCTTTGGTTTAGCAAAATTTGTTTTTCTATGTCATTGCTCCAAATAACCCTTTTGGCAAAATACAACATAAATCCAGTGCTAGCCTATAAAAAATAAAGAACTGAAGGTTTTGAAAGTATTAAACAGAGTATTTAGTTGTTTGTCATGTTGCAGCATTGAAAAAGGATTGAACTTGCAGTACTTTGTGCAAGTGTGTGGCTCCAAATCCTGGAGCAGAGACAGAAAGATGAATGGAAAAGAGAACAAAGTCTTACTTCGTGAAAACTCATCCTGTGCTGCCACTGTCCCCTCCATGAGTTTGGGTTTCATAAGTCTGGTGCACAGCCCATCTGCGTCTTTGGTGTAGTGCTAGGGGCAAATGATTGTAATTGAATTAGAGAATATATCAATACTGCATTTTCACAAATCAAAAAACACACAAATTCAGCCAATCTTATGCAGATCTGTGCAAACTGGTATTATCAGCAAGTCATATAGTTGAATATAGTTAAATATAAATGTGTATCTCCATATAATATTTTCATGTACTTTATATATAAGAGGAAGGAGACAACCAGCTGCAGCGTTTAGACAAAAGTACTCTGCATTAACAGTAGCAGCAGTCTTGAATCTTGAAGCCTGAGTTTGGCCCTTACTTTGTTCACTTTTTATAGTCAGAAACCTCATAAACAAATCTACTTAACAGCTCAACATGAGGTAAATGCAAGCACCCCTCGAACGAGGGATAAGGCATGGGGTCTCCCGGTTCTCTGGAGGGCTCCATAATAAGAAAACTTTCCCCATGGACAAGATTTTTTGGCCACTGGGAGAACTGAAAAACTTCATCTTTTGTGTGGGTGACCAGAAGACACAGATGCCTGTACTCTCAGTGCTCTACACCTTGATATCCTGATGCCACCCCTCTGGAAACCCAATGCTTGCATTACCTTTTGGATTGAGGCAAACAGCTTGCCAAAGAGCAAGGCAGAGTGGTTTGGGGGAGCTGGTTGCTCCTATCACCTCTAACTTTAGGACTTAGCCTCTGAACAAGACACTCAGAGTGGCTGGTCACTGGGAGACCTGAAAAACCTAGTCCTTTGTGTGGGTGACAGAAGGACATGGAAACCTGTGCTCTGATATTGCCCTACATCTTGATATCCCGACAGTACCCCACTGGAAAACTCCCTGCCCACATGACCTTCCATAGCGCGGCATCCGCCCCACCAAGGCTGAGCTCAGTGTGCCAGGGCTGGCCTGGTCAAGTGGGTAGCTCATTGTTTTTGCAAAACAAAAGAAGCAGATTTCATACACCAAACATGTCTTGGCTGACAGACTACACTGGGGGTAAGGCGGTAGGGGGGGAATACATTTGTATTCTGACCGAATTGTCATTTTAAGTGTTGTCAAGTTAACACTGAGAATGATGATTATCAGTCATCGGCAGAGGGCAACTGACTCTCAGAGAGCGACTCTTACAGCACTGTGTGCAACATCCTGCAAACACACATGTCGACACATGCAGAACACCCTCATGGCCTAAGAAGAAGTGAAAAGCAGCCCAGTCAGTTGCCAGAGCTTTGGAGGACAGAAGGAACGATAAGGTGGTGGAGTCAACAAAGCTGTATCGATCCAGCCTCTTAAATGAGCTGGAACCTGTGCTGCAGCTTCCTCTTTCTCACTTCCTTTTCATCAACTTTTCCAGGAACTGTAGTGCAGTCAAAAAGGTGAGAACAAACCACGCAAGTGAGACAGAGCGCTTCACTCGCACACCATGAACCCAGACACAGACAGTAGCACACACAACAAACCAAGAGCAGATAGCCCACCAGACAAACACATATACTTAAACAGATGCACATATTACTTGATCCCTGACAGTAATAGTTATATGCATTATGCACTGGCATGCAAACAAAATACAAACTACCATTACATAAGCCTGGAAGAAATCATTTAACAGGTTGAAGGAATATTTCAGCCAAAACTCAAATTCACACCATTTTGTAGATGACAGGGATGTAAAATGATACTGTAAACATATCAGTACTGGCAGATGACGGGGAAAAAAACACTGCTAATGGATCGATCTCTAGATTTACCAGATATTTCAAGTAGAATGTTTAGGTGATGCTGGGCTACTATACAAAAATGTCAACACTTTATATATTTTATTGCATTTGTAACCCTACAGGAACACATATTATATTGCTCTGTATGCTAATATAGGTGGATATAGTCGCAATTTTTTAATGTTTATGTATCGGCATTGGCAGACATGTACATGAAGGCTATAGGATATCGGCATTGGCCCACAATTCCCATATCGGTGCATCGCCCAAAAAACTGACAAAAAGTATGGACAAAACTCAGGCTTTAAGATGCCTGCTACTATGCTGTTAGCTATGCAAAAATATTTGTTTTTTATAGACAACAGTACATCATACAGTGTCAGAAACCACACAAGCAGATCTATTTATGATTGCTTAACAACTTGTCACAATCCAAAGCACGTGTATGACGTTTTAGGCCTGCAGTTTGCATAGCGCTAACTGGTGCAGGATAAAGCTTTCATTACCTTTTAGCTACACTAGTCTTGAGGCTCTAGTGTGAAACTAAAGAAGCATACTGTCTTGGCTTGGGGGTAAGAGGGAAGACTACGCCTCTATGGCAAATCACCCACACTTGTCAGGCCTGCGCTACTGTATTTAGAAATGCTTAAACAAAAACACTTTGAGCTGCACAGCTGGATGCCATGTCCTGTGATGGACCCCTACTCACAGTTTGCACAGCATGAAGACAAGCCACATTTAGGTCCACTGAAGGGGACAGAGATAAGGTCTGCACAGTGTGCGCACTGTGAGCGTGGTCAGTAGTGTCATTTGGTGATCATCTAGTGTGTCAGGTAATGCGTGTTATTGAGTAGAGTTAGGAGGAGATAACCGACACTATAATTTGATCCAAAACCAAAAACCGTCACTCACTATGCCCACAGTTTAAAAGCCATCTACTTATGGCAAACTAGAAAAAACAGCAACAGAAAGGCAGCAATTTAAGAGTAGTGAGAGTCTGTGAGAGGGAGAATGAAGAGATAGAAACAGTGTGAGAGTGTGCATGTTTTTTTTTAACTGAAAGGAACTGAAAGTACTGTGGAAAAGTCAGTGACATTATTGGACATATATATATATATATATATATATATATATATATATATATATATATATATATATTTGAGACATATTATTGTTGTACGTACATAGGTTTCTATGCATGTCCTGACATTGTATGAAAACAAACCAGTATGTGTGTGTGTGTGTGTGTTTGTGAGTGTGTGTGAGAAAGAGAATCCAAAATTACACATAAGAATTTACGGAATGAAGCAACAGGCTTGGCCCTAGAGAAAAGGAGAGGGGTGGAGTGTGAGAGCTGCGGAGGGAAGGACAGGGTCAAGTGACCACTCTCAGCACCAAGCTTTATCAGAGCATAGCCATGGTAATTGACATACACCACTGGCTTTCCAGCTTTGCCAGGGACCACAAAGTCTGACAGCTAATAAAGCACACCATACAGAGAGATCACATCATACACAGGAGCTTTATTTCACTTTGAATAAGCAACTTTACTTAATAACTATAATACTGCAATAAAGCACTTTAAATGCTTGAGTCAACAGAGTAATCTAAAGGAGACTACAGGTCTACATTCCAGCTTGACCTCACGTAGTGTGACATGTAGCCAAAATAAACCCATGGGGTAAAATACACCCTCATAAACGTGTGCTAATTTCACTGACCAACTTTGTAGGGGTGTGTTAAGCCATTCCAGCAAAAACTACTGTTAAGAGAACCTTTGACCCCTGGCCAAGAGTGTGTGTGTGTGTTTCCTGGAGCCTGACTCAGACGCTTTCTCCATCTCTGTGGGCCTGCCTGACGTGGACCTGCTTCCTGTTTTGTCTATTTTTGGGCCTGTATGTGACAGTCAATAAAAAAGAGGTGGTGGAGGAAAAGAAAGTTCTGCAAGCAGGATTGGGGTTTATTCTTAAAAGTACAAACAGCAAGGAAAGTTGACCACTCAGCAATTCTGAAAACAATATTACCCAATAGTCTTCTTATGGTCATGAAATTTAAGCTGACTATTAATTACGATATAAATAACTGTAAATATCAATTTATTTGCCTTTTTTGTTCATAGTGTGCAATTATGAAAGTACAGTTAATCTGGCTGATTAACTGTCTTACTTCCCAGCTGTTGAGATCCAGCAGCTCCCGACAGATGACAGAGCTTGAGCTCAAATAAACAAACATTACTGACCGCTGCACTCCAAAGGTGTTATTACGGAACATCACATAAACAAACATTACTGACTGTTTCCCTCTAAAGGTGTTATTAACAAACCTCAAATAAACAAACATTACTGACTGCTTCTCTCAAAAGGTGTTATGAACAAACCTCAAATAAACAAACATTACTGACTGCTTCTCTCAAAAGGTGTTATGAACAAACCTCAAATAAACAAACATTACTGACTGCTTCTCTCTAAAGGTGTTATGAACAAACCTCAAATAAACAAACATTACTGACTGCTGCCCTCTAAAGGTGTTGTTAACAAACAACAAATAAACAAACATTACTGACTGCTGCACTCCAAAGATGTTGTTAATAAACACCACATAAACACACATTACTTACTGCTACCCTCTAATGATGTAATCAACTAACATCAAATAAATATAAGCTGGCTTGAAAAAACATTAAATTAAGATGCTTCCACACAAATATAATGTAGACCTAACGGCAACAGAAACTCAAAGCTGACCAAAGAAACCCAAAATTCCAGGCTGATGTCTCTGCTTAATAATGAGAGGCTGATTATTAAACTCACCTCCACGAGCTGCATGAGGTTCTCAAAGTACTCCTCCTCGTCGATGGTGAGTTTGCAGTTGTGGTAGATGATGCGGTAGTGCTCCACCTTGTTGTCGCAGCTGACGCAGAGTGTGTAATCTCCGGGGAAGTTGGTGCTCTCTCGCACCAGGAAGAGTCCCTTTTCAGGCGGGTACAGCAGCCTCTCCGCCTGGTCTCGCGTTATCTTCCCATGGAACCATCTGAGGAAGGCAGGACACAATACAGTCTCAACACACTGCAAATATATCACATGGCATAACACAGTACACAGGTTTATAAAGACTCACTGCCGCCCTCTAAAGGTGTTAACTAATTTCAAATAAAGACCTGCTCGCACATTTATTTTCAAAGCCGATTAATTGAATGTGAATTGTAATTTTTTTAAAAAGATCAAATAATCGTTACATCCTTATATTACTGTATAATGAATATATATCGCTGCTGTCAGAAGAAAACCTTGTATCTCCATTTTTGTCGTTTTTCAGTTTTTGATAGAATTTGAAAACACCTGTTGCCCTTAATATTGTGTGTAAATTTCATGATGAATAGACCAAAACAAACAGCCCAAAATTACTTGGAAAAAAGTCTGCTTCCAATGACTTACATTAAAAGTAAAGTACGTTTTTTCCTTCTCCTGTAAAGTTATCATTCTGGAGATACAAGGTTTTCTTCTGACAACAGCAGAAATGAATGAATGAAATATTCATTACCAATAAAATGTTTGGACATAGCCGAACTGATGTGGTTTCCATAATTGTAAAGGCAAATAAAAATAGTGAAGATGTCTATGTATGCATTTATTTCCAAATCAAAATATTTTACAATTTTTTAATGCTCCCTTCAAAAAAGCAGTTTTCAGCAGCCAAAAAGATCTCAGCACATGTAGATCATCTTCAAGCCTGATGGCTCCTCATGAAGCTGCCTGAGAGAATGAGTGCAAAGCTGAGCATCTAAAGCTGCATCAAGATAAAAATAATATAATAAACAACACAACTGGTTTGATTTGTTTAACACCTCCTTGGTCACTGTGTGATTCTATGTGTGTTGTTTCTTAGTTGTCTTGAATATTATTCTAACTCTTCTATGAGTATGTGTGTCCAAACTTTTGAATGGTACTGTAGTAATGCACTCTTAAAGGAAAACACTTCCTCCTGCAACACTGTAGTTATGGAAGTGAGGCATTTCACCACAGCCACAGCTTAGACTACAGCCTCCAGAATTCTTTAAATATTATTGTTCACATTTCTATGTTGGCTTAGTTCTACAGACAGCCAGGAATCTGAAGGATATATTCAGAATGAAAAGGGTTTCCATTCTGAATGGAGCTGCATTGAGATGTTCTTTTAGCCCTATAATGAACACAGAAGATACAGTATAGAAGAATGCACTGTTGGCATGTACATGAAGGACATGGTCATGAAGGCCCTGAGGAACATTAACAACCCACGCTGGCTAAAGCAGTTTCTTTGCCACTGAAGGACAAATTCATTCAGTTTATACATGCTGCTTTAAGAGCTTAAAATGGGTGCGTTTAATGTATTTTTTAAAAAACAGGGAAGCATATGGACGTGGACAGTTGCACGGATACACACACTCATGCGTGGCAAAGTCAGAGTCCGGGACAAGAGAAGCTAAATTACAAGGTTCCAAAACGAGCACAGCGTCAGACTCTACTGCGGCCTCTCTGGCATGAAAGCACACACTCTGTATTTCACAACAGCCACAGATGCATACTGCTTTCTACTAGGACCTGAGCAATATGAAATGTGTGTGTCTGATACCAGTAGCCATTTTGAAGGGCTGAAACTGTTGATAACTGATATTATCTGATATTATTATAGATTGAAATATAACACTCCAATAGTTTTAGTTAGTTTAGTAAACAGCGCTTTGCTAACAGATATGACGTTTGGAATTGGATTCCCAGAGATGCCACAGCTAGATGCTATTTAAGATGCTATTTTCAGCACAAAATCTACAAAACTTGTGACGATACTGATAAAACTGCAGGTTGTCATTAACGGACAATTTATAATACATAGATACTAAAAACAATATACCAATCTGTTTTTTTTAAATAGCCTGTGCATACATTATTAAATATTATTATAATTGATTACAATGAATTCTAACATTTAGATGCATTTAAATAATGCACGGTGCATCATGGTGCACTTTTATATCCAGGTATAAAGCCTTTATGATAAAAAGTTTATTATTTCATGTCAAAAGGGACAAGCAGCTGTTTTTTCAGAGCTGCTGATAACACAATATGCCAGCACTATACTGCAGGTGTAAATAGAACCTGTTAAGCAAATACCGGAGGGATAAATTCAGCAGCAGATAAAAGAACATCTGTGGCAGTTTCATAGTAAAGCAGGCAGTAATTGAAGAATGACAGGTGTCCTCTTTCAGACGGTCTCTCAACCCGAGATATCCACAAGCGGCTTTGCATATCAGACGCAGAATGACTGACTTTTTTTCCATTTCCCTGATTCAGCTGAGCAGGGTCATTTGTTTCATTGCCTCCCTTCTCCTCCTGTTTGACCCAGCTCTGCACTAAGTGCCGATTCAAATGAGGCGTCAGGCATGAGCGCTAGGCGCATCAGCAGGAAGACTTGTGTCACGAGCGCAGGTACAGTGAGTGAACACTGATGATATCAGGGGCATATGTTCCAAATATAGCCCATACATGCTAAATGTGGTGTGTCTATGTTTGTCTGCATGATTGTCCATATTTAACATGCTCACCCACAGCCTGGTCACATGCGAAAGCAAGTCTCTCACGCACTTACATTTCTGTACCCCTATACGAGTAACGATCTGTAGTTTATTCTCACTCTACAGCTCTTCTTCACACTAAAACCTAACCAGCACTAACCAACCAGTCTAAATCTGCTCAAACACATAAAAAAGACTTTACTAGTTTCTTTATAGGCAATACATCATGTTAAATATATTAAATATAATACATATTTTAAATATCACTTAGAATTTCACGGTTTTTGTGAGCACATCTAATATTTACAAGAATAGAAACTAGCTGTCAAATGATAAAAATATTTGCTGCTTATCACATTATTTTGTGTAGTTAGTCATCATAAATCACTTTTTTGCTCCAATTTGACCCTAAAGAAAGGATGTGAAAGCTTCATCAGAATGTATTTATAACTTTCAATGATTCACTAACATTATTTTCATTGTGTGAACAAAGTCCAAATGAACTTGAACATGAAAATGATGTGATTTCCATAGAGTGAACATAGTGTAAAATCGTTCCAACTGTCAGTGTTCCAACTCTGTGTTTATAGCCTCTTAAACTCCTATAACCGCCAGGACATCTCCTTTACAGAAGGGCAGGTCCTGGTCAGCTGTGCAGGAAAAACTGAACCTGGCTGCACACTCTGTGCTCTCTGTCTCGTTCATACAGCTTGTGAATTCTTATTACAGTGGAAGCTCTTGAGGGAAACTGGAGCATTCAACTTTGTTGCTGCTTTTGTTAGTGTGCTGCTCATTGATTTGTCCATAGTTCTAGTCTGCTGAAAGTTCTGAAGGTATCACTTTAAAAGACACAAGGGGTAACTGAATGAGTTCTATCACAGAAACACACAGCATGCCGCAGCTGGGCCTCAGCCTGCTACTTCAGTCTGCTACTACGGATGGTTCAATGATGGTCATATGGTCAAACAAAAAAAATTGTTGTTATCACGTTTGACAGCACTAACAGAAAGACAAACATATGCACACTCAAACATGCAGTATTCTCAGTACTTACGGCATGAGACTAAGCTTGGCACAGGACTTCACCCCTTCTCGTTTCTGAACATAGTTTGCTGGGATGGTACCCTCTCGTCCCACTGTATTTTTGGCTTTGTACCAGTTTGGGTCCTGTCATTCAAACAAAAATAAATATAATTAAACCTCAGGTGTGTAGAGCAAGGAAAATACAAAATGTGCGGAGCATGAGGTCACCAGATCTAAGATTGAGGACCCTTGGCTCAGGGACAACAGCACTATACTCTGAAACGGGCAGAAGCACCACAGTTTTCCTGAAAACAAGAAGTGTCTTAGAGCACTGGTTCTCAATCCTGGTCTTGGAGTTTCACTGCCCTGCACCTTTTTGGAGTTCTTCCTGCTCCTAACACACCTGAACCCAACTAATTAAGGGCAATTTCACACTTTTTGTAACCCCTTAACCCCCTGCCGGACCCAAAGTTTTATTACAAACTTTTATAACCTAATAATAGCTGAAGTCCCTGTAGTCACTGAATAATAAGCCTTAGTATATAATAAGCCTGGGATTTTAAGGGGTTAAATAAGTCAGTTGTTAGGATTGAATACAAACTCATGCAGGGAGATTCTGACTTATTAAATCAAAACTGCTCATAGTGGTTGTGAAAAGAACCAAACGTGTGAAGCATTTAACTGCTCTAAAAGCTCCTTCACCAAAAGTTATTATACGAAATGGTCACAAATGCACTACCTGGTGTCTGAGTATGAGAACTTGTTCATTCACTTATCCATTCATGGTAAAGAGGAACTTGCAGGGTGTTGTAGGGCAAAACTGTACTACAAGGAACTTTTAGATTTTGCATTGTAGACACTGTGACCCCTTGACCACCACTGTAAAGAAATCCAAGTCCATATGTTTCTCTACTATGAAACATCTCACACTGAAACACTCTGAATGATCGAGTTATGTAAAACTTTTGAGAGATCTGTGGAGTTCCCCTTTAACCAGCCCTTCCTGAGGCAAACTGTGTGAGTTAGAGCACAGCAGAAAACAACACGCAGAGCAATGGCACTCTGGGACCATGACTGAGAATCACTGACTTGAACACAAACATTGTCCTTACAAAATGCTATATATCCATTTCTAAAAGCTTTTGATATATGAAGGTTTGAAAAAGATAACAGGTACCATATAACACACTTTGTCAAAACACTTCTCTAATAAAGATGGTATCAATCATAATATAGCAGTGATACTTCCTGGTTGTGTAAAGCCCACTCCCAACGTCGTATATCATTTAAAAAAAGAAAATTCATGAACGTTTAATGCATTTTGAAATGAAACCCTTCATATATGCGTCATCACATAGGCTGAAATGGCAAAACCCCAAAACGAATTCAGTTTAAAAGCACTACAGAGATGAGTTAGAATGAGAGTTTAAATGAGCTATAGATCTGTCAGAGATTGTGGAGAAATGTCCATAAAAAGTATAACCATGTGCTATTCTTTCCTCATATGCCTGCGATATCTGAATGAAGTTGTGCTGCTTACCTTAGTGACTCCTATAATGGTCAGGACATCTCCTTTACAGAGGGGCAGGTCCTGGTCAGACGTGCCGGGAAAATTGTACCTGGCTACACACTCTGTGCCGGGCGGCCAGGTGGTCTAAAGAGATCGAGACAAAACCATGCAGCTCAATTTTATGATAAAACATTCCAAAACCAGTCTAGGTAAATCAAACCACTGAGTGAGGCACTGAGCCCCTATTTTGTGGGACACTGCTACATACAGTCGTATGCAAAAGTTTGGGGAGCCCGAATTATGTGTTCTGTTAAAATGTGCATGCCCTGTGTGAAAGTTACGGCACATTTTAAACTTATACTGCTGAGTTGAACTAAATAAACAAATAAACAACAGAACAAATGCTGTATTTAAATGAGTTCTCTGTAGAGGATGTGCAGGAATATATTTCTGCCTTTCACAAGAGTGTCTGAACTCTCACGCGACTGCATACTACTTTAAGTTCATCGTCTACAACAAATGCTATAAGCACCAATTCCGCTTTACTTAATACACTAATATTGACACTAATGACTTGCAAAGTAGATCATACTATCCGGTTCTCACTACCTTTCATTCACAATGTTTTCTGGGTGAAATATTCCTATAAATGTCTGTTCTCACCTGTAGGGCAGACATGTTTAGGTGAAAGGAGGAAAGTAAGGAGCGAGAGGGGAAGGAGAAGACCCTCTCAGTGTCCTACTAGGTCAGGCAACACCATCAGAGCTGTAGCTAAAACATCCAGCAGAGCCAGAACAGATCCAGGACCTGCACACAACACCAAAAACCATACATATTAAAACATACTCCTCACAGAACACCATCAAAAGAGCAAGAAAACATGATGAATGGTCGGTGCAACTAATGAAAAGAGAAAAGATGTGAAACTGCCATCCACTTAATAGCACCTACCAAAAAGACCCCTTCAGTCAAAGCCTCATTCCACTGCACAAGGTGATAAGAGAGCAACTTTGATCAGCATCCGCATACAAAGAGGCGCCGCTCCAGACTCGTTAGAAGCCTCCGTACTTTTCACAGAATCAAACGATCAAATCAACCAATCACTCTAAAACTGACTAGCATGTCAGCGTAAGCAGCTTAATAACAGGAAGCACACACGCACACTTTCAAAGGGGAAGTGGTGGCTGCAGATTTTCCGATGCCTCAGACAGGAACTGAGGCCGAGAGGGTGCTGTTAACTACCGAACACAGTGAAGCATGCTTTTAAACGCAGGCAAAAGGTGAAGGTGGATTATTCTAGCTAAAACCGTGCAACATTCACAGAAGCCCTAAATCAGCCTACTGTAAAAGTAATATTTGAAAACTGACATCAACAAGGTATCACTAGGCCACATTATCACAGTGTATGCCTGCTGAGACTGCAACCTATAGCCAAAGCCAGAAAAAGAACTGGGAAATGGTTCTTTAAAAAAACGCACTTACTGGCGTAAGTCATGGTGAGATACCATTCCAGGGAAACCATTATGTCATTATTATGAAAGAGCTTCATTACAGTAGAACACAAACAAAACACTGATGATGTCATTCAAACTACCCCAGAGGTGCGAGTGCCCCAAAAACTATGCTGCCAGTACTTTGTCTGCACTCTGACTACACTTGTAACCCTGGCTTCTGTAGACTTTGTACTACTGAATGGAACATAGTTAATGTTTCTTAAAGGGCCCATATTATGAAAAAATAACTAATTCCCTTGCTTTTCTAAAAATAAAAGAGCAGTATGTCAACATTGTTTTCAAAACATATCACTCATTTCCCAGTCCATATATGGAAACTAAGCTCCAAAACAGCCCCAAAACAGTTCATTGTTCTTGTGATGTCACAAAAACCAACCCATTTGTATATCTGCCTATGGCTCTTAAAGGCACAGTAACAAACACAGCCTGTTTAATTCTAAGGGATAATGGGAGGTCATAAAATGTCAATGTAAAAATGAATTCCAATACTTTTGGCACGTAAAACCATACAAATGTCTTAATTGAAAAAATAAAATATCATGGAAACCTAACTTTCCTTACTAATCGGAAATAAAAGTGTTAATAAAACGTATGCTGTGTGTTATGTAAACTCTGTAAACCCTTCACTCTCCACTCCATACCATCCATATATGGGAACTACGCTGCAAACACAGTTAAAATGAACTGTTTTTGTGATGCCACAAAAACCAGTGTATTTACATATTTCCAAACAGTCAGGCTTCAGCAGCCCAGCCCCACCCATTCACAGTGTTATATTGAGTTCTGAAGAGTTCTAAAGAGTGTTTCAGCCCTGAATGCTTTTTGAATGAGGCACAATACAGAACAGCCAGTCAGAACAGAGCTCATTTGCATATATCAGTCGTAAAGGCACAGTAACAAAACAGCCTTTCTAATTCTGAGGGATAAAGAGGGGTTTGAAATGCCATGTGAAATGGAATTAGGACTGTTTTGGTACCTCACAAATAGAAAAATTAAAATGTAGGATAGGGGCCTTTTAATATTTAATGTGTTAGGCTGCAGTTGCAGTTTATTTCCAAAGATTTATGCACATTCTTTTAAAGTTGAACTTCTCTCCAGACAAAGTGACTATACACATTTTCAAAAAGTGTCACAGACATTATAGAACAAAGAGTCATCACTGTACACCTTAATTACTAAACTGTACTTCAGGGACTGTGTAGGTCTGCATGAGCAGGGCATGAGATCTTGCTGCTAAAACATCAATCCACTGCTGTACAATGACTTCTTAAACTGCATATCAGCAGCTAATTGGATGTCAGTCTATTATAATATTATCTTATTTCACTTATTTATTTATTTTCTTTTGTTTGATTTTTTTCCTTCCTGTTCCTTATTCCATTGCTTATTTTTGAGTGAAATACACTATCAGGGAGGGTCTCTGAGCTAGCTGAGCGTAAGTGTGGGTGGTGGGAGGGGGAGATGAAATATGATATTATTTGTTAATATTATTTTTCCCAGACACTGGTGCACAGTGATGTTATCGGAAGATGTTTTTATCTTTTAAAGGATATGATATGATGAATCATGCTTAATATGATCAGGGACATGGACCAACAAAGCATTTTTCTTGCCCATCATTACTAAACCTCATAAAAAAGTCAGGATACATAACAGCCATCTTGAAAATGCCCTTAAGTATTATGATGTTCTATGTTGCATCGCCCACCCTTAGACACAAAGCAGCTACAGTTAGATATTAGAGTTGTCGGAAAGCTGGGCATTGTTGTGAGCTCTATGCTATGATGTCACATCCTGTGCTGTTGGTGGCAGAGGCACACACAGCCGTTAGCAGGCAGCGAATGCTATGTGATGGGTGTAGGCTAGAGCAACACAGAGCAAGGCGCCAACCACAGCCCCCATCCCCAGGAGCCCTTACAGTGAGGATATAAGCCGCTTCCCTTCAAAAACACCCTCTTCCTCTACTGTTCCGACTGCCTAATTTTACACCACCTCGACAGGAATAACATGAATCACTTAAAGACAGGAAACAGACTGTCAGGGCTGAAGGGAGACTTGTTGTTTCAGACAAGTCGAAAGTTCAGACGCTTACTGGCCTGTTGGCTGAAATGTCTCGGCCAGCCTCATAAGAGACTCCACAACAAACAGTCTGCTTTAATGGAGTGGTTTTGCTGGTGGATATTGAGGGTTATAATAGCCAGAGGAAGGAAAAGAGTCTCCTGGACCAAGTTAAGTGTGACTAATTTATGGTACAAAAGAGGACCCATTTAAATTAATCACATATGGGTCAATGACAAATATAGCTTTGAAAATTATGCTCTCTTATTAAAAAGGATATGATGTCCATCTGCCAGCATCTATTCTAATGTCCTGATGGCTTTTATAATGGTATAAATGCATGTTTTTAACTGAATGATCTATTTTGCCACCTAGAAAATGTCAGGTGGCACAACCAAATATTTAAAAATATATATAATTTAAAGTTGTACTACAACAGAAAATGTATAAACTAGTCTAGTTATATTTGGACACACATGTAAATCTTGAATATAATAAACATTATTATAATAATAATAATAATACACTTTCATGGTTTTTCTGCACCCCAAAATATCTGTTTATTCAAAGTTACTGAACAATCTCGGTCTCCATGGTTAGAAATTCAGCATCTGAAAGCATGAACAGCTCATCCTCAGCAATGCCAGCAGTCGCCCCAAAGGGGACATGCACTTGCAGCACATTCATCTGGGGGATTCTTCAGCTGCTTTTCATCCTGGAATGGCAGAAGTCACTCTGCTCCAGTTACCACTCCACTTGCTGAGGCATTCACTACACTAAGCAAGAGGACATACTAACACCACACATGTAAACTCACTAAGCATCTCACAGTAGTCTTAGGAGAAGCTGCAAGAAGTAGCTGTGTTGAGAATAACTTCAGTCTTTTGTTCAGAGAACTGAAGTGCTGTTTATGCTGTATAAACACACATCCAAAACAGACTGGAAGCTGTTTAGGCCCTATTACAGAATGCAGCATGACACATAACTGCAATAAGCCTGAGGTTATTTCATTAAATTAGCTGACGGTTTTAGTGAGAACAAGCTGAGTAACCCTAACAGATGGCGATGTTTAGCTTACAGTCAGAGTTGCACACATACACACAAACACAAGCACATGCACGTCACCGCAGAGAGGGAAACATGATGCAATCGCATGAAAACACCTAGACATAAAAATACAATTCTGTACACCGCAACAAAAAAGCAGGATGCTGCAGAGTTCTGCAGAACAGCCCAGCGCAAACTGCACACACTGCCAGAGAAGAAGCCTGACCTTATCATTTCGATCCATTCACAAATGCAGAATGAGATGTAGACTGAGGAGAGATATTTTCTGTGACAGCAGCAATGTGGGGTGTGCCTGGGCAAGTACCCCATTACAAATGATATCATCACTCAGGGAATTTACTCCACCTAACACAAGAGCACTTCTCATGACTGCCTTCCAGACAAAGCAGATGGCTTTCAAGTAGAATTCCACCAAATTTTCAGTCATTCAGAGCGCTCTGAAATGGTTCACTGTAGAGAAACTTATCAACTCACATTTCTTTACAGTGGTGGTGATAGGAACCAGAGGTAGAGATGTGGAAAATACAGTAATTTTATTTGCTATCCAAAATAACCACAGATGTCTTCTATGTAATGTTTATAACAGTGGCAAACTCATAAAAACAAGTTTTCTTTGTGGACTATTTTGCCTTTTACACTCTGCATGAACCTCTTCTCATGAATACAAATGAAAAATGCCATTAACGCCAAAACCTTCTCAAAGCTATCATAAAGCAATAAGAAGTCTGAAGAGTTTAATGTCTCTAAATGCCCCCTCACAGAAAGCTGTTACATGAAATGGTTAAGAATATCGCTGTTGTCAGAAGAAAACCTTGTATCTTCAAAACGGTAACTTTACAGAAAAAGGAAAAAACATATTTTACTTTTAATGTAAGTCAATGGAACCAGACTATTTTCCAAGCCATTTTGGGTCATTTCTTTTAGTCCATTCATAATGAAATTTACACACAATGTAAAGGACAATATGTATTTTTTATGACTGTCAAAAACTGAAAAACATCAAAAATGGAGATACAAGGTTTTCAACAACAGTGATATGCTACTCGTCTGAGACATTGAGTGTGTTTACATGCACTCAATAATCCAATTATAATCGGATTTCTGCAGTTATCTGACTATTCAAATGATCATATAAACAGCATACTCTGATTTCTTAGATCAGAGTAAGGCCTAGAAATCCGATTAAGAAATTCGATAAAGAGAGCTGGATTTTAGCTCAATAATCAGATTTCTCAGTACATGTAAACTCTTACTCTGATTTCTTTTGGATTCCTCAGTCTGCACATGTGCGAAAACAGACCATGGTACCGTAAATCATCAAGCAGTGCTATCATGAGATGACAGCAAAACACTTTTGGAGCGACGCTGAAACCAACTATATGCTTGATGAAATTAAGGATTCAAACATTCTTCATGTTCATCTTCATTCTTAGATGATGTATTTTCATATTTTCGGTTAAAATGGTTGGATGTTTTAAAAAAAAAAAAGCTGCGGCATGAAGTTTGAGTTTTACATTACATTTACGTCACGTCATCTATGAGTTTATTGGCCGGCTGCAAAGCAGAAATCTGATTACTGCCTGATTCATGTAGACCCAGAGTTTCACATTATCTGATTACTCAAGTGCATATAAATGCACTGATTGGATTAGTGATGAAATCTGATTTTCTGCAGTTATCGGATTATTGAGTGCATGTAAACATACTCAATGTTTTCTGATAGTTTTAAGAGAAGGTTTTGGCCTAAAATGTATTTGTAAAAGGCATTCATGCAGAGAGATGAGGCAAAATAGTCCCTAAAACTTATTTTTTCAGATTTACCACTATTTTACCATCATCAAACATGTGTAGGTCCACTGTTTTTTTTTTGTTTTTTTTTTTGCATAGTTTTGAGAAGGTTCATGGCGGACAGGTACATGCAGGGCACTGTAAGAAAAAAAATGCCTCCAAACAAAACTTTTAAAAAAGGTTTTCAGCTTTACCACTATTTCAACATTTGCACATCACATAAAAACTCAGAAGACACGTTCACTGGTTGCTCCGGATAGTAAATAAAATTGCTATATTAGTCTCTCTACAGTGAATGATTTCACATCAAAATCACTCTGATTGACTTTGTTTACATCCCAAAAATTATGGAATTATGAAAGATATTGAAATATTAAATACAAATAATACACATGACAAAAACTACGTCTATATAATTGATGTTAATAACATGCTGGTGATGTGTAATTTAGACAGCCAATAAGCACTCTAGATTTCGATACAAGTAAGCTTATTGGATCCCCAAAGCTGATAAGACTGAATACCTGAGATCTGGTATCGAATGACAGAATTTTTCGATACTTGGTGGTACTGATGAAATGTGGTTGGTCTTGGTGCCAGGCTTGAGCAAATGGACCAGGTTCTGCCTGCCTGTGTAAAACAAATGTGGGCCACCCACTACAGCTAAGATGTTTAGACAGGAAATTGCTTACTCCTGGGAAATTATTATGGTGCTGCAAGTTGCAAAAACAGATTTGCTTATATGTGTCAGGGTGCAGAAGGTGCACGTTAAGCAGATAAGTGAATTTCATAAAGAGAGTGTGATCAAAGGAGCACACAGAGCGATTCGTGCAGGCAACGTGCACCAGTGTGCAGAAAACAGATAAGTTAAATCTCATAAAGAGAGAAAAAGATCAGAGCTGCAGCCTGAGTCTTGAAGTTTGTCGTAGCGCGCTCACTGATAAACTCGGCCAAGAGATCACTACATGTCACACTGAGCAGATCAGAGACTGGCTGACTGGTTTTGAGACCGTATTAAACGAGAAAGAACAGAGAGTGAAAAAGAACGGGTGACAGTAAAAGACAGAGTAAAATGCCTTTAGGCCACATGAGGAACCAGGAAGCCAGCTTCAATGGGAGCGGTGAGTATGGAGACACGATGTGCAGGGAGATAGCGAGGGTGGAACAGAAGTCCAGGGCAACAGCCTTTCATCCTTCAGCAAAGATCATCCACTTCACCATCATCTTCCCAAAACATGCACAGAAACTGCTTCCAGCAATGCTTTTAATGTGGAAGATCACTTTAAACTTGGAATGGAGGATTATAAAAGTTTGCCTGACACCTGGCTTTATGTTTCTGATAATTGAACATGATTTCTTTGATAGTTTTTGTTATATTCATCAAAACAAAACATTTTCCAGGGATTTTCCAGGCATTTTTGACAAGCATAAATATTTAACATATTTACATGTGTGTGACAAACATGGTTAGCCATAACTAGCTGGGTATCGTTTATACATTGTCCACTGCAGGTAGCAATTAAACATTTTTGGTACGTTGTCTAAAAAGGCTCATATCATTTTCCTCATCTTTTTTAAATAAATAAGGTTGAAGTAATTTGTAAACATTGTTAATGTTTCCATATATGGAAACTAAGCTGCAAAAACCAACCTGTTTTGAATTCATTGTTTTGTGATGTCATAAAAACCAACTCATTTACATATACTTAACTATTCAGTCTACAACAGTTTAGCCCTGCCCACTGAAGTTATAAGGAGTGTTTCAGCTCTGTCTGCCTTTTTGAATCACGCACAATACAGGGCAGTCAATCAGAACAGAGCTCATTTACATATATCCGTCTTCCAGCAACAAAAACACTTTAATTCTAAGGATTAAAGAGAGGTTGAAAATGATCGTGTAGAAATGAATTATGACCATTTTCAGTACATAAAACTACACAAATGCAATAAGTGTAAGATTTGGGCCTGAAACTGAAAGTGAATGTGGTTTAAACCAGAAATAAGTGTGAGGTGTTGAAAGTGGGTACTGACAGCAACAGGTTGCAGATCAATCAGAAAGTGCTGATGTTAATTGCTATGTATACAAAATGTAAATTTGACAACCTACTGGAATTGGGAGTAGAAGCCTATATATATATATACAAAATGGGTTCTTATTAATAGGCTTATTATTCAGCTATTACAATTAAGGCTATTATTGGTAACTATTATATGGGATTTCAGGGGTTATTTTGCTGATATGCCTGCACATTTACAGATCAGCAGAATCTACCAGCAGAATTCTGAGCCTGATGACCTACTCATCTCAGATGCTTTTGTGGAGCATTTGTCAAAACTGGTGGTACAAAACTTCTCCTGCAGCTTGTTAAGATGTACTGATGATGTACTAATCACTATTTTTAATCACGTCATTAATAATCATCATTATCATTGGTGGAGTTCGTCCTGTCTGCCCTAGTTTCAAGAGTCAGTGCTAATATTCTTTAAAGGTGTGTTTGTGTGGTGAAACATCTGTTACAGGAACAGAACACTGAATATTCATAGGCAGCCTTTGTTTATGTATATTAGTTTATGCATATTTTATTTATCAGTTACTTCCTACTGCAAGAGAAAGTCAACTTAAATCCCTGCACGTTCTTAAAAGCGAATGAGGTCAACATGACCGCCCTTCTCTACAAAATCAACACATGAAAGCCAGCAGTTGTATCTGTCTCTCCACACTTTCCACCATAATGCCTTCTATGTGTAAAGATCAGAGAGAGAGAGAGAAGTTAGCTACAAGCGATTGTCTCTCCAGTGTGTGTGTTAGGGCAAGATCAGACAGGCCAACCGCTCTGACCTCCGGTCACACAGCATTCTTATTCTCAGCCTCGCTCTTACTCTCGCTCTCGTTCTCCCTCTACTTCTCATTTCAAATACAAAACTGTAATTTCCTCCTAGCAACCATTTAACCACTCGACCCTGACACAAAACAGAGTGGTGCAGTTTTGGGTGCAGTGCATTCACTCCAGTGTTTCCTTCTCACTCAAGTACAGAGCAAATTAAAATAAAAAGCAGAAAAATACTCGCACTCCATTTACAACACGGCTGCCCCAAAATTGGTCCATGAAGACATTTGATTTGTCCTGCTACAGAGTTACTCCACCCCCTCATACCACAACAAAGCAAACATAATTTTATTCTGTATGTTTGGACTGAGTGATATGGCAGACACATCATGTTACTTCACGTTACTACGTTTTCACAGTACATACCAAGTATGACAATTTTGTTTTTCTGAGGTTTCATAAGAAAAACGATATGGTTCTATGGAACGTTTTCATTTTTTGAATATTCTATTGAATATTATCTCAAATATTCTATAACAATAAAAAGACATTTCACATTTTAATAACTGAAAATAAAAAACGTTTCCATTCTTATTGTTGGCTTAATTCTTTGATTTTTATTTGTATTTTTCCTTGTTTGCACTACTGCATAAACTGTATTTATTTGTTTTCTTATAATAAACTTTCATAGCAAGTTGAATTAATTTTTTGATTCTTTCCAATCTGGCAACCCTGACCTGACTCTGAACAGCTGTGAGCAGAGCCGGAGAGCAGAAACAGTGTCTTTTTAACCATCGTATTAAAAATAAAAACATTTTGGTAAACTTATGTCAGTGAATTTGGGCAGTGATGAAGGTTTTTACGCCTCTCAAACCTGCTTTACACTGATGCACACAATAAATCCAGCCCTATCTGCTTTAACGGCTAGCAGCTCTGGACTGCTAGCTAGCCGGCACGCTCTCATTAATTCTCAGTAATAAACGCAAGTGAGCACCTGCTAGCTAGCAGCAATCTGGAGAAGCAGAAGCTTGTTTGGACTGAACCTGGAGTTAAAGGGGAAGTTAACTGTTAAGATGTAACAATGTTTAGGGAAACTTCCCAAGTTAGGATTGTTCACAGTGGTGGTGATAGGAACCAGACATCTGAAAAGTTTAAAGGTTAAAAGTCTAAAGGTTTTTACATAAAATGGTTATGAATACACTGCCTGATGCCCGAGACATCGTTCTATGAAAGTTGTGAGATAAACCTTTGGGCTCCAATGTGCTTTTAAAAATCTATCAATGGTGGAGATACATGTAGTGTGTTATGAGTCAAAGCAGTCCCCATTAAAACTTTTTGTTTCTATATTTACCACTATTTCACCATCATCAACATTACATATTAAAATTTAGAAGACATGTGTAGGTTCACTGGTGGTTTTGGATAGTAAATAAATGGCTATATTTGTGTCAGACATGGTGATGTCTGGTTGCTGTCACCACCACTGTAAAGTCGGTAAGTTTCTCTACAATGACCCATTTCACACCAAACCACTTTGAATGACTCTGTTTGCATCTCAATGATTGAATTATACATACAATATTGAACGATCACTGGAATTCCTCTTTAAAACTGATACTGTCACCTGGAATTATGAGTCTCGCAAGCTGTGCCAAATCACAAGGAGTCTGGAGTCCAGTTTGCAGGTGCGTGCTACTGGTGAGAAGGTAGCACTTAGCTTGATAAAGGTTTGCTTCCCCACTGAAGTGCCTGTGTTCAATAAAGTGGTACGTGTTGGTTGTTCGAAAGGCTTTTTTGCATTTTCAAATATTTGAATGACCAACTTCATGGAATACTGTTGAATAATTACTGCAGCACCTAGTAATGAGAAGTATCATCACATTGCCTACGCTTACTATATATAACTTCTTAAGTCCTTATTTTCCGCATCAATTAAAATGTACCTTTTCACTGAATTAGCAGTGCAATTTGATCATTTTTACACAGGTAGGTGAAGATAGCATTAGGAGTCTTGCCCAAAGACTCTTATTGGTACAGTGTAGGGTGCTTAACCAGGCAGGGATTGAATCCCAGTCTACAACGTAGAAGGCAGAGGCCTCCTTGTTTAGAAGACCTTTCAGTCAGGTTCATTTTTATTATTTAGCCTTTTTTTTTTAACTCTGATGACTCAATTAATCATAAAAGTAATCGGTAGATGAATCTTTAAGCGTTCTTCTTAGAACCTTTATGTGGACACGTCATTTATAAAAATGGTTCTCTAAAGACCTCCCTATTTTCAAGGAACCAAAAGAACCTTTTATTTTTAAGTGTACAATTCAATAGTAATACCGCTAGCCAGTCTGTGGCCCAGACATTTCTGCTTAACTCTGGACTAGAGGTGTGAGGAACTATGTGAGGAACTGCTACATGACCACAAAACACACCTGCTATGAACATTTCACTGTTCTGGCAGTATCTTTTGATGGCGAAGGCTTTGAAGAGTGTGCTACTTAAATGTACTTTCAGCTTTACTTTACATCACAATTTCCACCATGTAACCTTAGGACAAGATCCTTACGTAAATTTGCTCCAGAGGACATGGTGGTAGCAGTAAAAAGGCCTGTTGAAGACCCTCTTCACTAATTATTCCTGCATTTCATCAATATGCATGGAAGCTAAAACTCTTTCAGCTCAGGGGAAAGAAGTGGAGCACCAGGCAGGGCAGATGGTATGGCCGTCTTTGCAAAGCAAGAGAATGGCTGCATGCATTTCAAGTAGCTCAATCTGAGGGGAGTTGACTCCTGTTTTGCTCCAGAAAACACATTCATGATTTAGTGACAGGTGCCGAGAGTGAAAGCCTGGAGATTAGAGCTGTCTGCGCAGCGGGAGGAAAGACCACATCTTTGGAAGTGTCGGGTGAAAGTTGCATTTGCATGCGGAGAGTGGGATTAAAAGCGCCAGACAGCAGCTACAAGGTCTCCACAGTGCAGGCCTAGACTCCATTGGTACTGACAAAGTTACAAACTTAGTAAGAAACAAGAGCAAACTTAGCCATTAATGCAAAAATGAAACTTCCTGTTACCCAATGTTACCCTGATGCTGGAGCAGCCCTGACTTGTATATTTGACTGTTTTCAACAAGCTCAACAAGGGATTGTTAAAGAGATGTGGAATCAGGTGTGTTACAGCAGGGACACTGAACTAAATACTCCAGTTAAGAAAACCAAAGGTGTTCATATTCATCAGTCCCTGATTGGATGTGTTGTGTGTGTGTGTGTTGGTGGGGGGGGGTGTTACTCATGTTCCTGCCCGCTACTGGGTTTCCCTATCACTTAATGCTACCAAGCTGGGAGGGTCAGGACTAGCATATCATTGTCCAAAAACATGTATCTCAAATTTTTTTAGACCTTTATTTTTCAACACAATTTGAACACAACATGATAAATGAACTGACATAATTGGCCCAAAATTACATGGAATGAAATCTTGTTACATTAACTTACATTAAAACCAAAAAACGTTTGTGTAAAGTTACCATTTTGGTGATACTTGTTTTACGCTTTGGTCAGTGAAGATGTGTTTCCCCTGAGAAACACGAGCTGCTACCACGTTTCCTAACTGCTGCTAACGCAACATTACTAGGCAGCTCAACACGCTTGGAGGAGATTGCTAACTGCCAATTCTGTTATGTCGATAACATAATTCTTTTTGAATAACTTGATGCATTAATATAGTTATTTTGTGTGCCCTTCTATGTGCATATATCAATTATTTTACCACAGCTTTAAATGTGGCTCAGCCAATCACATTTTCAGAGCTGAAGCTATCCATTTTATAAAACTCATTCATTACAAAATCAATGCAGGCCAATTTCCCCCTTCAGATCGTTGCATCACAATGCATTTGTACTCCCCTGAGAAGCAATAAGCAGAAGCTTACTGGAAGCTCTGCAGTGCGTGTATGAGGCATGTTCCTGAGTAATTATTCCCAGCCAACCGCTCCCATTCCCTGCCTCATTCTCACTGAACACCAGGTCAGCGGTCAGCCGGGACAGTCGGGAGTCTCTCTCTAAACGGCCTTTCCCAACACACACACCATCCCCCTCGGGCCAGCGCAGTTCCTCCAGCGGCCTGAATCGTCCACACTGCTAATGTACCAGCATGCTGTGAAAAACAGCTACCGGCAGAAAACAACAGGGCTCCACTTCAATTCAAACCATCTGAGAGAGAGGGCAGTGTACGCAATAACAAGCAAGGAAGCGACGTGGGTTTGTGTTGTGTGTGCATGTGTATGTGTGGCAACGAGAGGTGGCCAACTTCACTCCACCCTGACTGGCTTCAGATGTTTTTCTTTGTGGGCCTTTAACTGAAAAACGGCAAAAAGCAGCTGCATATAGCCACGCAATAACAGTGCAGCACCTGACCCTGACTCATAACCACGTCTGTTTGGGATTTAACGCACTATACTTCAAATACAAACTCAAGCATGACAAAAGAGCCTAAGGAAATAAAAACAGTTAATGATGAGGAGTGAGAGAGCCTTGTGCAGCAGTGTGGCGTGCAAATTCCAAAAATGATCAATAGATTGAAGTGAAACCCGCAGGCTGCGAGACTGTGCATGATCTTAATTTATCAGTCCCAAAAGAATCAAGACCGCCGGTTTAGTATCTAATGATGCACAACGACACTGTAATCATAACAATGTCAGTGCTTAAAAAACATATCAGAATTAGGCAGGTGTTTTGATTTGACCAATATTTCAAAACTACATTTGATGATGTATTAATTGTACTTTTACTTTTAGAATGTGCAGGTGATGCTGGGTTATGGTCCTAAAATATCTGTATTTTATTAATTTACATCTAAATTAGGGCCTGACTGACGAAAACCGTTAGTGGTACAGATTTTAAAGTGCACTGATAACACTGTCCAATACAGTTTTATATGGTCAAACATAAAAACAGCCTAGTTTAAGTTAATCCATGCTTTATTGACTGATGAGCCTCTGCCATAAATTAATAAACAAAAGGTGGAGGCGTAATTCTTATCTCGAAACTACTGTAAAACAATGTCTCAGGCATCAAGCAGCATATTGTTGCTGTCCAAAGAAAAACAAGTCTCCAAAATAGTAACTTTACAGGAGAGGTCAAAAACGTTCTTTCCTTTCAATGTAAGTTAAAGGAAAGAGATTTTATTCTAAGCAATTTTGGAGCATTTCTATTGGTCCAATCATCATGAAATTTTCACACAATGGTGAAAGCTGCTGAGCTCAAATGATGCAGAAAAGTAAAAATCGCAAAAAATGGAAATACATGTTTTTCACTGGACAGCGACGATAACCATAGCCATTTCATACAATAACTTTGAGCGGAGTAGCTTTAAGAGGCAGAAGTCTGGTTCCTTCCACAGCCACGGTGAAAAACTCGGTAAGTTTCTCTGGAACTCAGCATTTCACATCAAAACACTCTGCATGACTTTGTTCACAGTAATTATGCAGAAATTTTGCAAAATTGGGGGAATTCCCCTTTAACCCATAGAAGTCAGTTATAACAACAAATACCTTTATGTTCGTAAACAGAAGGGGTGATATTTTATTATTTATAGCTTGATTTACATGCAAATTTAGTTATAGACTTACGTTCTGGGAAGAAAAACTTAACATTTTTGTCATGTTTGTCATGTTTGACATCAAACAGAACAGAAAACAGTCAGAAGAACTCGAACCTGTCAATACTGAACGTAAACTGAATATAAGTGTAATTAATTGCATACCTCAGTATGTAATTAACTATCTAATAACATAATTACACTTGAATAGGGCTGCAAAACAAAAACTCTTGCCTATGTGTTCATTTTATTTGAATATTAGCTGAATTTATCAGCTAAACGATACCTTGGTCAGACCCTAATCTAAATAAACTGCATTGCCATGACACAATTCAAGAAGCTACACTTTTGGCTTGATGTTGCGTTGCCAAGATCTTAATTAACGGTTAATGGCATATCGCTGGACGCACTTTGACATTTTTTGTGTTGCGCTGATGCAGTGTGACAACCTGTTCACCCAGCGACGCTCTGCCTTTTCAACGGTTCCTCTCTGTGGGATCCTTCTTGGGAGAAGGCGGCTGCATGAAGCCAGAGGCCTAGGGGGACACACGCCAAACGCAACATCCTGTTTACACTGTACATATGAGGGCGAGCTTCAACTGAAGGCTTTTTCAAGGCACTGCGCACAAGTGCAGCCCGGGGTAGCTGCTGCAAGTGATCAAAGCATCAAAGCCGCTTCTGTTTTCTAAAACCACAGAAGAGGTTGCAGGGGGATGCAGATGATGAGGAAGTAATCACTATATAGGGCAGAAATATATCAGTAACTCAAACTACTCCTTAGACGTCCATAAAGCCATGGCTTGAAAAGTAGCCCTTGTGCTGTGCAGAAGCAGTAAACAAGCAATGGTTTCACTCTACTGTAAATACCACAAACTGAGGCCTGTAAAGCTTAAGTTAGGCCACTCCACCACAGAGTCTTTTTCAGAGCGTAAGGAATGGAAGCAGAGCAAATAAAGAGTAATTCAGAAAAGGGGAAATCCCACAGCAAATGACAGGGATCAGCGTCCAAACAGTATATCCAGGACATAGTCTTCTGCAGTGGTTTTAAACGCACAATGAGCCTGGCTGTTGCAAGACGAAGACGTCCTCTGTGGAACAATGAAAAGTGTGAAAGAAAACCAGATTGGTCTTGATTAGCTGCCATGCCATACAGATCAGCTTAATCATCTGACCTGATCTGTTTAACGTATGGAAGTATATGCTTGCCTTTGCCAAGTAAATATTACAGTATGGACATATGTTCTTAAATGGTGTATGCATTAAATCTCTGTTGCTCAATGTTGCCTCAGAGTTACAAATCCATTTTCCTCACTTTACAATAAATTGATACTTATTCATTGACAAAGAAAGGGTTAATAATAAAGTTAGGATTTTGAATAAACCAATAAAATCACATCTGTCAGAGAGTGAAGTTCGTCTTTTAACATTTAGGATCATACAATAATTTGTTGTTATTAGAAATCGATTAAATATGTTTGTTGCCTTGAAGCAACACTGTGTGACATTGGAATGGAAATGGATAGTAGCATGTGAAGTGTCACTTATGTGGCCACTTGAAAGATCATCATTTATTTTTATTTATAATTATTTTTGTGTTTTTATTTAGGAAATCTAACACATTTAATGTTTAACCTAGTAAAACAATAAATTCTGTCATTTTAGCAATTAGCATGCGGTATGTTTTACGAGTATAAACTGTTTAGTTTAAAAAATTAAAAGTCACTTCTGATTACATGAAAATCACTCAATTCTTTTTAAGTTTTAGCATGGTTTTAAATGTTAATTGTGGCTTTAAATGATAATTTGGCATGCGAAAAATCAAAACATTACTTCACAATGTTGCATCACAGTAACATGGTTACACTGAAAGGAAAATTAAATTGTTGTTTTTTATTTTTTAAAGTATTTTTAGGATTTTAAGATCAAAGATCTTTATTGATCTTTTAATATCAGGCTTATTAGTTTCATTCCAAATATTTAGATACCATTATCATTTAATTTCTCACAATGTTGCCTACAGGCAACATACCCCAAAAAGGACCCCACAGACATTATTTTCTAAATATTATTCTGATGTTAGGCTAATAATTGGGTCTATTTTATGCAAGAAACGTAAATCAACCTTTAACATTGCTCTCATAATGCATGCAATAAAGCGTTAACCAGACTGTTTTGCTTGTGTTTGGTTCGTTACAGATCTGTAATGACAGGGCTAACACTGTTGCGTGGTTCTGGAAGTGGGATTAGACTGGAACTAGCCAGCCAGGTCAAAGTCTGCGCTGTGCGCTGAAGAGGAGGAAGTGACCTTCTGAGGCCAGCAAGTCTAAATCCATCTCTTGTTCATTAATTCAAATCAGCTCCAAAAACACACTGGGGTTTTGGACGCCATGAGAGGACCAGCATTTGAATAATTGGTCATTTGACTGGTGGGACATTTTTAAATATATTATATAAAATTTCAAAAAACAAAGGAGGCATTTTCTCTAAATAACAGGCTGCTTATCCTAAATGACAGCTTGGAATGGAACATGTCATGTACCATGTGCTATACTTAGAGATCTAAATGTCCCATTGTTGATGGGCTGCTGATTCGATTGTAATAAAACTAGACCTGTGTGAAAGCATTGTCCTGTGTCATGGTGTGAAAAGACCCTTGGAAACCACCTGGAACTCAAACTACATTTCAAGGAAACGTTACACAAGTTACAATTGCATATATACGTAATACACACCATCAATAAAGAGCTACTAAAACCTGCAACGCGTCCAACATCACCCCGCCACCACACTTGGACTGTCAACTCTGGCCGTCCTCTGGATACCAAATAATACTAATACTGTCTGAAGAAAACACTTGCTAGAAACCATGACAACATAACACAAGAGCAAGGCGGTCCCTCTCCGCTGCGGGGCCGAGGGTCACTCCAGTGCACTGGGGTTCACTACAGTACATTCAAAAAGCGAACCACTCACTTCCTGTACATAATTGCTTCAGATACACTCTGGGGTCATTTTTACTGTAACACACCACTATTACAACACATACTGCATTATTACATGCCTTATGGAGTCAACACTTGTTTCCGCTCTGTAAGGCCTAACAAAGCCTAATGAACCACCTAGATGAGACGTAGTAGAGTTTAGTCTTGAAAAGACACTGAGGATCGAGTTCCTGAACAGGGATTAAGCCTAGTTCTGGACTACACACAATTCTGAGTGGAGAGGGAAGGAAAATGGAGTACAGGACTAGGCTTAATCCATTACCCTGAAACTCAAAGATCCCCACTTGAGACTCTAAGTGGGACAGCTGTGCAGCAGAGAAGCCCCTCCAACACTGAATTTATCCCAGTATCCCAATGTACAATGAGTCCATTCAGCATAGAAGGGTAAAAAAACAGTGAGAGTAACCCAGAATCTGACATTACCTAGCCCAACTATAAGCATGAGCAATAAACAAGAGCAGCTCGAGGCTGTAGCATCTACAATTCTCATCCATTAAGCAAGAGTGGGAAAAATGAAGAGCCAAAACAAAGCTAATGGTTGCTGGAACCGTGTCCCAGTGGATGGTGGTGAAGAGAAGAACCTGAGGGAGGAACGTTCGCTACCTGTGTCCCGTCGTTGTTGTTGTTGGTTTCCAGATGAAGACCGCAGAGAAGCGAATGAGGGATATTTTCAAGCTTTCCCAGTCAGCTCGTTCATGTGTGGCTCTTGAAAGCAACAGTGAGAAACAGCAGCAGCTCCTCGGCAGGACGCAGCGGTGGTCTCGCCTGCTTTTCCGGTGTGAAGAGAAAAACAGCGCTCGCTTCACAGCAGCTAACCGACGTGCAGCGAGACAATAGCGGGAGGCGTGAACCGAGGACAGGCTAAGAGAGGCTTTACTGTCAAAACCCCGAGCTACGGGTTCAGTTCGTACACTAACACCGACGCTGGGCGGAGAAAATACTCCACTAGAAGGAAGGACGAGGGTTTCTGTCTGTTACTGAACGCGTGCAGGTTATAAACGCAACGACAGCAGAGCTACGGGGGGTTTGCCCTGCTGCTCCAGCTGTCTCTCTCTCTCTCTCTCTCTCTCTCTCTCTCTACACACACAAGCTTGTATTCCTGTCTTTGTCGGGTTTTTACATTAGCTTCTCTGCGCTGCTGTGCTACACTCTAAAAAAGATGGCTCTTTAAGAGCCCTTTAGTACAGGGAATGGTTCTATTTAGAACCATGAGTTCTATGCTGAACCATTTGCATGTTTAAATGGTTATTTGCATGATGAAATGCAAATGTGTTGTATATCGATCTATATAGATCCTTTTTGAGAAGGGTTCTATATTGCACAATAAAGGGTTCTGTTACAAGCTTGGCAACGATAGCAGAACCCTTTTGGTGCTATTAATCTGAAGAACCATTTCACCATGCAATGACCCAAAGCATGAAATGGTTCTATTTAGAACTCGGTTCTAAACAGTACCGTTGCCTTTACTAAAGAACCCTTTATTAAGAGTGTACATCTAACCTAACCCTAACTTTAAAGGGGAATTCCACCGATTTTCCAAAATTTCTGCATAATTAAATGGTATAAGTAGTATAGAGTAATTTGGTGTGAAATGCTCCGTTATAGAGAGACTTACTGAGTAGTATTGTTCTCAGTAGTGGTGATAGAAGTGTTTCATGCTTCTAAAAGCTATCTTACAGATAAAGATACTACATGAAATGGGTAAGAATACGCTGTCTGATGCCTTGACATCATTTTACGAGAGTTTCATGGTGGTCCAAGAAAACGTGTATTTCCTTTTTATTTAACCATAATTAACATTACATATTGAAAAATAATAAACAATAAAAAACCACGTGTAGGTTCAGTAGTCATCACAGCAAATAAAATGGCTATATTCGAGTTGTATTGTGAGCCCTGGTTCCCATCACCACCACCGTAAAGAAATGCAGAGTCTGTAAGTTTCTCTACTGGGTGTCATTTCAACCCTCAATGACTAAATTGTGCATATATTTTAAACATAAGTAGAATTTGACTCAATCAGTAGTAAAAAGCTCTTTCCATACAATGTAAAACTGCTCTTGTTTTCCACAATCGTGAGGACGTCTGAACCCCACAAAACACAGAAGTGCGCGTGCGCGTTTCTAATGACGCTGGAAAAAAAACAAAAAACTTGAGAACAGCGACACCCTCCGTTCAGCTGAACTGCCGTGAAAGGGAGATAGAGGGTAGATAGCAGATTTTTTATTTATTTTTATTCAGTACCTAGTAATACCAAAGCTGACATGATATCTGATAACAATACTGGTATATTAAAGTCTTCTTGTGCACGAAAAGGGGGATTTCTTTGTGATTTTGGAGACTTCTATACCGTTCATTTTAAATAAATTGCAACATAAACTGTTCAGAGGAATTAAACAATTCCATTTGACTTGCTGATATTGAGTTTACTTTTTTAAAAAAAGTTTATATTTTCCCCAGACTGAAATTTCTGTCTCTTAGCATTGAGCATAATAATAAAAATATCAAAACATAGGAATAACAATAAAAAAAGCAGACCTATCACCAAACCTTTACAGGGATCAAATGTTAGGCTACATGTTTGATAAATACACACTGAAAGGCAAGCTTAAGATTTATGAAGGAGAAAAAAAAAATGCTCGAGTCATAAATGCTTATTCGTTCCCTTTATTCATTCAGTCTCAGTTTTAACATCCTACTGACAGAGGTTAAGGGGTTAATACCTGTGTATCGACACCCAAACCATTTAGAACAGCAACATTATGCATGATCACCAGATCTGTTCTTCCCCCAAAACAAGTCACATAGTAGTCATGTACTAGGTTATAGCTTGTGATGCTTTATAAAGAGGTGTTCAAAACAATGAATCAGAATATGAAGTGACTTCTGTTGCATGCTTTTGTCAGAACAGACAACAAAAAAGAAAATATCAGCAAAAGAGAAAAATGAAGCATATTCAGAACCTTTTTTTAATCTGATCAGTGAACATGACTGAACACAATACAAGGCCCATGAACTAATATTGGCTTGTTCTGGCCAGGGCCTGACACCAACTGTCTTGGTTGATGCCGTCCACTTCACATATGAAAGAACAAAACTTCTTTACAACTCGAGAAAAAGAAGAAACCTTGAGAACACAGAAATAGACATCAGTTCTTCTTATGAGAACAGCAAATGACAAGAGAATGAAATATTGAAGCATTAGAGCTATACTTTATAGCCAAATGCCAAAACAGTTGAGAGGCTCAGTCAGTTCTTGGTCTGTTTTCAGGAGTAACGTTAAAAAAAACAAAACAAAAAACCCTCTGAAAACAAGTTAAACCTCACATTTAGGAATGGTTGACATACAACTGCGTCCTTTACACTCAACTACGTAAACTCAGTGCACGGACATCGCGTGCACTGTTACAGTTCAAATGCAAAAATCAACCAGCAGTGACCTCTGGAGTGGTTTCTGGCTGAATTAAAGCCAACTGGTGTGGGCTGGGAAAAAAAGACATACAACACGAGGAAACATTGTGTCCTCTCCACAAAATGAAGCTTAAAAAGCACTTGATGGGCTGCAGATACAAAATCTTACATTATACAAGCAGCAAATCAGACCTAGATTGTAGAAAGCCAGCTTTAGAAAAATGCAGGGCTGGAAGATTCATTATTTTATATTGCAGCTAAACAACAAAGTGCAATTTTCAAATCGCAAGGTGTGTAATTTTTTTATTTATGAACAATATGTCTTAAATTGGGGAAGTTTACCTAATATCAAGGAGCTTATTAAACGCTTATAGATGAGTTAGACCGATCAGAAACAACCATGATCTGTAAATGATGACACAACTGTAAAAGTAACTGGCAGTCTGGCACACTTACAATCAGTATTCAAGCCAGTAACGTGGATGTGCTCGTCTTCTTGGCCTAGACGTAAATTTCTAGAACATAATCACAATTAAAATCGCAGTCACAATACCGGTCAGATGTTTTGCACAAATCGTACAGCCCTAGAAAAAAGAAAATAAACAATGGGATTAAAGTTTACTGGCTTAAAATACACAAATTATCAAACATTAGCGAGTGTTTTGATTCCACATTGCTTCATCACTGCATAGGTTGAAGGTTCACTCTACATGTAATATTGTGAAAGGTCATGAAATGACCTACAGTGAATGACAAAACAGTTGACCTTGAATTAGAAGGCTGAGGTCTCATTTTCAGCTGGACAAAGTCAGAGTAATTGCTTGAATATCCCTGCCTGATACTATATATCACCCTTCAGCCAGAAAAATGAAATTTTAATTATGCACATATAGTACTGCAGCCAGTGCTAGTGTAGTTATCATATTTGACCTATTCAAATGTCCAAATACACCAATGACTAGACAAAACCATGATGTGCTTTTGGCACTTTTTTCCAACTGCCTCCAGCGGTATTTTCACAATGACAGCATGATGTCTAGCATGCATACACATTCTTACACTCCTCCCAATAAGTAAGAGATAGGAACATTGTAGCTGACCATTTTGTATTCCATTAAAACAGACAGTGTAATCTTGAACACCATCCTTTAAGATCCTTCCTCTCCACTGATTAATGCAAGATCTTCACTGCATCAGCAAACACTATATGTACTATATAATGGAGACTACTGCAAGAACGTATGATATGCAATATCCATTAAAGAAGTAACATGTACAAATGCACTTGTGTGCCTTTCGCTTGCCACATAACCATGTACACAACCATGTACACAAACATGTACGCAACATCTTTGCAAATTTCACAAACGTTGGCCCATCTGGGGTCCACGATACAGCCGCTTTAGTACCACTGACGCAGGAGATGTGAAAGTGGAAGCGAAAGTTTTTCTAAATAAAACAGAAGGGCTGCTTATGAGTTTCCTTTTAGACATAGATCACTGTCAACAGTGGCATTTGAGGCATCTTTCTTGAACACCATCACTCTTTCCAAAAGACTGCATTATATGAGGAGTTCAACCAAGTAAAATCGCAAGCTGTGAAGTCTCCAGGTTCCCCAGCTGACAAACAAACAAGTCTAAGTGCAAACTTCAAAAAGACAAAATGTCATACAAACAGACAGGTAGAATAACAGCTGCATGAATCAGAAAATTATCACAAACTTAAAAAAAAATGTATCCTGCAAAAGATAACTAGTGTGAGGAAAGCAAGACATCACTCCCCTGAAACAGCTGAAGCATGAAATATTTCCACAAATCTTTGTTTCTTTTGAAACTGTGTGTTTACCTGGAAATATTTCTAACAATTTACAAGTTCATAATTATTTTCCCCCATTGAATCATTTTTAAATCCAATTTTAGAATGGAAATATCCTCTTAAAGAGATACGTCGCTTTAAACCTTTCAGTTAGAAACAGCTTATCATCTGCATACCCATTCAGCATGAAATTCCCCATGTAAAGGGGTCCGAATGTTATCATGGTTGTGTGTACATTGTCGTTCCAAAAAATGGTTTCTTAATGCCATACAACACTGTCGTATCAGACAGACACAAATTATTCCTCAATTCTCATAAAAATAAGCCTTTCAATAAACTCTCTGAATAACATCTGTTGGTATAAATCAATTTTGCCGAAAAGAAACTTATTCGTTTAAATTAGCCAATCACTCCTGCCCAACAAATAAAACCAGGTAGTGCAGTACTGAAAAAGCTCTGATCACATTAAGCCAGCTACTGTAGATCCCACAATGCTTGGTCAACAGACAGCCAAACAAGGCTTTGACTTCTGCCTTTAAAATAAAGAAATAAACCGCCTTGTGCTCTTTCAGTGTTTTAGTGCTGACTTTGATCATATTGGCACCAGCTTGAAGAAAAAAAAAAAAAGGAAATCCCCATATGCTACAGATATTTATCTTTTCAGTATGAACCTAAAGTGAGTCTGTCCACAAAAGAACTTGAGATGATGAACATAAAAAAAAAAAATCTAAGAAAATCAGACTGACCACTGAAAAGGTGAGTCCCAAGCAGTGTTGTTCTAAGTCCGTTATAATGTGATTGTTACACAAAAGTTGAAATATTGTGTCTCTGTGCAAACAGATCTGAGCCTTAAAAGGTCAAACCACACCTTTAGTCCAGAAAGACTATTAAGTATCACCCAAAAAACTGTTCAATTTAAAATTAAATGCAGAAGGTGGCAGAGGCTCAATACTGGTTCCACAGAAGGCTGGTGGGAGGACACAGCAACAAGCAAGCTGCTGTCCTCTGCTCTTCTTCCCTTTCAACGGAGCCTCACGTTCCACCTCTCTTCTGTGTTTGTGAATCATTATGTCGCTTCAAAGAAAATCACATGCTGGATTCAGTACCATAATGGAGCTTAATCATTGCAAGGCATTGCAACTTACCTCTGTTCACCAGCTTGGAAAATAAAAAAAGAAAAGGAATTTAAGGCAGGTTCTGGCTCAATGACCCTTTACCCTGACAGAAGAGGTCACGGATGAGGGCTACAGTCTGCTTATGCTGAGTGCAGTGGGATAACGAACTTACAGCCGAAGGGGGAGTGGTACTTGATGCCCACTTCCTGAAATACTTGCCGGGGAAGGCCAATGTCACACAGGTAGACACGGCCTGCTCTCTCAGGTAGAGAAAGTGGAAGCCCCAGGGACAGAGACCACTTAGCCTCTACAGCCTGCTCCTGCCCGTTCACTGGAGGATCTATACTCAGCACAGGGGCTCTGTTCTGGTTAGCCCAGTCAGCAGCAGCGCGGTACCACGGCTGGTCCCTCAGAAAAGTGTTCTCATGAGAGTCGAGGCAGTTTATGACCAGGTCCACTGGGGTATCTGGTAAGTCTGAGAGAATGCAAACACGTTACTGGTGATGCAAAGCGCATCAATATGCAATTCCATTCATGACAAAAATCAATTTCACAAGGAAACACAATTTTTGACTAGAGATGTAACAATATACACATTTTTAGATACAATATAATTTTCAATTTTGAGGTCAACAATCAATTCAATAATAAAAGGTGTGTGTAAAGCATAAGCCCTTCCCCCACCTGTTTCACTTTCACTGGATGCACCCAGACCCATTGTTTTGATCATTAACAGTGATTACCATGAAAGATGCCCAGAATATGCAGGGGGAATATCTGATATAATGTCAATATATTGTTTTGTATTTTTCAATACTATATTGAAATCATTACATTCTTACCTTTGATGCTGGAAACTTGCTTTCCACTCGTTTTGCTGAACAGTGTTAATTCACTGGTGATAGCTTCCAGCATTTTGACAAAGTTAGGGAGGAAGAGGACAACTTCCACTTCATGGTTGGCCAGGTGGCGGCCGCAGCTGATTCCCTGAGCTCCCTGTACATGTGGCCCACAAAGCAGCGCCACAGTTGGCCGCTGATGTACATTCTTAGGGGTCAACCTAGACAAAAAAAAAGAAGAAACATGTTTCAGAGTTCAGCACTAATAATTGAAAAATACCGTAAGCATTTTTCAAAAGAAAAAAAAAGAAAGAAAAATATGTACACCTTAAAGCTCCAGGGAAATAAGTCCATGTTTGTTTCTAAGTAGGTTAATCTTGCTCTTGTTGGCAAGCAATACACATGTATAGAGTATGTCCTGTAAAAAACGTTCCATTGTCCACTAAAAGGATGTATTTTGCCAAAATTCTACTATTTCAATGTAAACCAGGTGGTCCTAATCTGGGTCAGATGTACGTAAGCAGCATCCTCATCTATCACAAGGCTGATGTGGCTTGTTTCAGACAGTTTAACAAAATTGTGTTCCCCTATGGTTTCTCTTGTTTGAGTCAGAGAAACAGACTGAGGGAAAGCTAACAATCAAGCGAAAGCTAACCTAGTAAACATAACTGCCTGTCGTCCGTCCACTCATTCCACCGGTCACGCCAGCATTTCCTAAATGCACATCCAGCAGTAAAGTGAAGAAGAATTTTACCATCTTTAAGACGTCACCATGTAAGAGTCTGATACATTTTTAAACAAATCATAGACACAGCATGGTCTACAACACAATCTATATATATATATAGTGCCTGTTTCACTTATTTCTCCCATGCTGTTAGCAGGATGGGAGTACTCAATTTAGGGCTATCAATCATGCATGTCCATTAGAATATTAGGATCGCATCTAAACAGTTCTTAAACCGGTCTGATTAATTACTTTTAAGCCATGTTCTATTACAGTTCTGTCATGTTTTTCATTCAAACTTAGCTAGATGCTACTCATATTTTCATATCATAAAAACATTAACGTTTTACACTGGCTCCATGGGACTTCTAACATCCAGCATAACACCTCACACATCTTTCTACACAGTTACTTTAATATATATTATTTTAAGTTCACTCACCTGTTTGGGCCTCCGAGCAGTGTAAGTGCCATCTGGCTTGCACACACACCAGTCATCTCCAGCCTGCGCTCCAGAGAGAGACCATAACTTTCTGCCACACTTAGCAAGCGCTTGTGCAACTCGTATGAAATACTGGGGACCACCAGCCCCGAGTCTTGGAAAAGAGAGAAAAGTCATGATTTGACTGTAGCATCATTTTATGTTTGACAGGGTGTACAACAAGTAAAACCTACATTTTACAAATGAGTAACAATTATTACGTTTTCCCAATTACCAGTGCTATATTCATTTGTCCCAGGCTGAGGCACAGTGATCTGCCGGTAGACGACAGGCTTGGCTTCTAGAATGTTCTCGTCATGGCGGTAGCGTGAGGGCGTCTGCTCTGCAGGAGTTCCCCGTGACCGGGCACCATTTCCTCGCCGATCTGACGACTCAATCTGTGAGAAGACAGCTGCTTTATCAAAGAGAGCCAAGTTGCCCTCAAAGTCAAAGTCCTCATCAAGGACATCATCCATGCCGTCACCAAAACATTCATCGTCTTTATTCTTCATCTGACCATTCTTAGACCCGTTCTTCTTCGGGGTGGCTTGATTTGGACCCCTACTGCTAGAGGACCCTGCAAAAAAAGCGAGACAGTCACACATACTCTAGTCATTCCACTGATCAGTTCATAAGAGAGTAACTCATAGAATCCATTAGATGGATTAGGGTAATATTAATATTAAGATATTTCATTGGTACAAAAATTCATGAGACCTCAAAATATGCACACAAATAGACAAAGCATTTCATCCAATAAAAGCTGGCAAATTAAATGTAAACAACTGCATAGAAACCTTCACTGCATGTTATTTGTGCTCCTCTGGACACTCACAAGAATTGTGTCTTCGTCTGAACCCTTTATTCTGGCCCGCCATGTCTACATGGCGCTCTCCATAGCTTTTGGAATAGTGCTGTGCAGGAGACATTCCCCCCTCCTGGAGTCTGGGTTCGGCTTTACTCGGCACGGTCACGGGAGCACTGTTGACCTGGGCACAACCCCCTCCCTTGTCCTTGCGTCCATTGTAGCCAAATGAGGAGGAGTTTGTGTCAGGAACACTCCGCTTTGTGACTCCATTGGAGCCATTACGGATTTCCAAGATTTTGAGTTCTTTGATGTCCATAGCACTGCGAAGACACCAGAGGAGAATTAGCATTAGAATTAGTGATGGGCGTTACAGCTCTTTTCAGCGAGTCAGATCAATCGGCTCAGCTCACCAATAAGAGTCGTCTCTTTCGGCTCCCTAACGGCTCTTCATTTAACAGAATTATCAGGGTTTTTTTTGTTAGCCTACTTCAACTTTGCGGTGACTACTCTACAACACAAAACCCAACACAAAATAAGACAAATACACACCAAATGTCTTTAACTGATAAACAACCTATAAGTCTTCTTTTCCAGAATAGTGATTGCGTGACTGGTTCATTCTGCAATGTGACTGGTTAGATCTATCGCTTTACGTCCCTTTCCAAGTTTCGTGATGGCAGCAAAAGAACTGTTGTGGACAAAAATCGCTGCTCTTTGCCACTTGAGTGACTGCATCCAAGGAAAATCATAAAAACTAGCAAATGGGTGAAGCTAGTGCCTACCATTGTGCAAATCTGCGTGCAGAAAAGTAACGTATGGAATTGTGCAAACGATCCATGGTTCGGATGGAATTCTTGTGTGCGAAACCAAACCAGCGATAATGAGCCCCTCCCCAAACAAGCCCAGAATCGGTACTGGGTGCGGATTCAAGTATTAAGGACAAGTGTGAAACCGCCTTTGGAAAAAGGCCAAAAACTTAACACAAAGGCAGGTGTTGGAAATAATGAAGGGTGGAACCATTTGTTTTGGCTTAGTTTATAAAACAAAAAAAACAGCTCCTCAACGCGAGTCAGCTCCCAACATTCATCTAAGGAGCCAACTGATTCGCAAATGACGCATCACTAATAGAAAGAAACAAATAGATGCAAATTAAGAACGGTTGTAACACTGCCTTGACTCTGGTATCTTACTACTGTGTAAAAGTGACATTAAATATCTTTTTAAGACTTTTTTTTTCAAAGCAAAACCTGCAAAGGGTAGTTTGGAACTGAAAGTCAGCACCTACCTGAAAGTGACCTCAGGCACTGGACACTTGACTCCATTGTGAAACGGCTGTCTGAGGGAGATGGTTTGGCTGGACTGATCAACTGAGGAGACCTCTCCTTGGTATACTCCTAAAGTCACCCCACAGTTGATTGAAACAAGGCTGCCCAACCAGTCTGCTGCCATTCTGTCAAATGAAAGCTGAGTGATGTAGACAAGAACAAGACTTTAGGCATCTCAGTTCAAAAACAAGTGCTCCGATTGTTTTGCACTAACTAGCCAAGTTGCGCACTTTTCCTTTCTCGCCACAGATAAAAGGCCTGAACGGACATAACACTATTTAACTTCTTCGACATCAACAGGTGGCTGCTACATCCATACATTTTAGTCTAAAGGTGCAAAGACATAAATACTTTTTTACGAAATGGGTCAATAGCATGTGGGTTAATTTATCTATCTCTCCACGCCAAGATGGATTAAAGGGCTTGACTGACTTCTGAACAGCGCACGTTCACTTATAAACGAAGCTGAGGTCAGCTTAGTGTTTGCCAGCATCTTCTTAGAGTTTTCCCGTTCCACCTTAAATGATGCAGCGGTTCCATGTGATGTGCTGTATTTTCTGTCACGTTGAGGCGGAGTTTGCTTACCGCTGCACTCAGCTACGCTAGCTAGCCTACTATTAATGATCTAGTTACGAGGCTAAAGTTGGCTTTTTGCTCGCCAGCTTCTTTTTCAAATTTCCCGTTCCACCTTAAATGGCGCAGCAGTAAGAGTAAAACATTTAACTAAGGCGAAACGGGACAACTCGAACAAAAAGCTGTCCACTAAGAAGCCGACTTCAGCCCCGTAGACTCGTACTAGCAGGCTAGCTAAGCGCATCGGCTAGCAAACACAAGGTATCCTAACCTAACAGAAAATACAAAACATTACAGCCAACAAAGGCTCAACTTTGTATCAAAGATACTAATATATAAACAGATTGCATCTACGCCAATTCAAAGACACAATAACGTTGTAGCTAATGCGCTGTTATTTACCGGTAAAAGAACGAATGCAGTTATCAAAGTTAGCCTGATAACCTGGCGGTACTAACTAACGTAGCTGTTAACTACCGTTAGCACTCCAGCGGCTCGGCTAAACACTGTAATTTATGCACGCTATAATGGATTGATGAGTTTATATACATACCTATAGTAAACCGACAGTCTTATAAATATATGTACAAGTTTTCTAAGCTGTGATTTTTTTCCAGAAAATGTTCTGATATTTTCGCGTAGCTCGGCTTCTCGACTCGCTGACCTTCTTCCTCTGTGTTCTTCCTTCGAGTGCGCTCGACACGGTTTCTGCCCCCTGCAGTTCAGGAGACAAAACGAGATCAGAGCACCACAATATATATATATATATAGAGAGAGAGAGATATTTATACAACCATGAATGAACTGTGTTTCGTCTTACTGCATTTTAAACAAAGTGTCTAAAAAGGTAATCACGAAATTTGTGTAGAATTTGTGTTTTTTAATGCACACCGCGCCTCCTGTTCTGACATTCTCGTCACATGACAACACAACAACAAAGATGTCTGCTCTGCAGCTCGGTCTGCTAACAGTCTAACAGTTAACCAAGCCAGCGGCTGCTGTTTGAGAGAATTACTGCGATTTCTGTAGCTGTACTTTAAGATTTATACTCGAAGATCCTGCTTGAGGTGAGCTAGGAAGCCAGCCAGGTAACAGAGGTCTTTTTACGTGTAGCCAGCGCTCTAAATCCAGTACCCTGGTCTTCGATTAGCAGAAGTCTAACTGTAGGATTTCTGTGTCCCGCTGTTTTTTGTTGAGGAGGTTTCCGCGTTGCTTGTTCTTTTTCCTCTCATTTGCCACGTTAAAGGGGAAATCCACCAATTTCTGAATAATTGTCTGAATGATTCAGTTCTTGAGATGTAAACAGAGTCGTTTAATGTGCAGTGATTCATTGTATTTCTTTAGCTATAGTGGTTGTGATAATAACAAGGGCTCACGATGTCTACACCACAAATATAGGCATTTTATTTACTGTCCAAAATCTCCAGTTAACCTACACGTGTCTTCTGAGTCTTATATGTAATGTTGAGGGTGATCACTCTGAATGACTTTGTTTACGTCTCAACCATTTAATTACGTGGAATTTTTGAAAAATCGGTGGAGTTCCCCTTTAAGAGGCAAACAAAGTCGTTCAGACTGGTTTGATGCAAAATGGTTAATTGCAGATAAACATATAGAATTGAATTTGCCTTTACAGTGGTAGTGATAGGAACCAGAGGTGTCTACAACGCAAATAACCATTTCCTATCACCACCACTGTAAGCAACTCTGATTCAGTAAGTTTCTCTAGCATGGAGAATTTCACATCAAACCACTAAAACTGACTTTGTTTACATTTTAACAATGTATTTTATGAAAAAACGGTGGATTTCCCCTTTAATGTGTTCTTGACAGTAGACTATACTGACTTTGTGTACTTAAACACTTTGAATCATTTTTTAAAATTGTCTGTGCCAATCATATATCCACTCATCTATGAATGGACAAATGTTAAATAAATGTTAAATATTAGCTAATACAGCCCCTCGTCTTCCTTTTAAAGTTTCAGTATGGATCCGACTGCCTCTGGCATTTTCTGCAACAGAATGCTGAGCATGGTCAACTCGGAGGATGTAAACGCCATCATTCAAGCCCAGAGACACATGCAAGTTCTTTACCCAACAACTAAATCAGTTACAAGATTAACAGATTTCAGCCGTTCTTGTCGAACAGCACAGAATACAGATGTTATATGATACATAATTGTTTGTCTCTCCCTATTAAGGTTGGACCGCTTTGAAAAGACCAACGAGATGCTCATTAACTTTAATGGCTTGTCCAATGTGCGACTGCAACAGATGAACGATCGCTTTCTGCTCCATACACGCACTTTAGTTGAGATGAAAAAGGACTTGGACAGTATTTTCCGTCGAATAAGGTACTGTGTACATAAGTTGCAACCAATTTTCTTGGAACAGGGACACATGCTGGGCAGCGTTTATAAAGTATGTGTCCAAAAGTTTGTAGACTTCACTTCTAATTAGTGAATTCAACTACTTTAAGGTGCATCCATTGCTGATACAGCTGGTTAATTGCATGCACACTGTTTGTAAAATCTCCACTGAAAAGCTTTGACCAATAAGATGGGTTACTCTGGGGCAGCTGCACATGAACCAAGGTCACTATGTCCAGTAGGCATGGTATAAAGCTCCCCAGCATTGGGCTGTGGAGCAGTGGAACTGCGTTCTCTAGAGTGATGGAGCTCCATCCAGTACCTTTGGGATGAGTTGGAGGGGTTTGTGTTCCAGAACTAATCATCCAACATCAGTATCCAACCTCTCTAAAGCTCTTGTGGCTGAATGCAATCAAATCCTCACAGCAATTCTAATGTAAAGCCTTTCCAGAAGAGTAGAGGCTGTTACTGCAGCAATGAGGGACAAACTCTCTATTAATACAATTGATTTCAGAAGAAAAAGGATGAGCAGATGTCTACAGACTTTTGGAAGTAGCATGTATGTATGAAATACTTTAATATAGCTTGTATCTTTGTCTAGGACATTGAAAGGCAAGATTGCTAAGCAGTATCCTGAGGCTTTCAGCAGTGAGTTTTGCCTTGACTTTCTTAATAGTATTGTATTCACACTACAGTACTAATAATCATTTTCTGTTGGTGTCACATAACATACATTTGTCTAACAGGACTGCACCAAGTTGGCCTGTGAGAACATTTAATTCGGCCCTCCAGAATGTTCACTAACCCCACCCTCTTATAAGAGAATAAACACATTTTTATGCTGCATGTCACTTATTAAACTTGCTTGATTTGAAACATACCTTGCTTTTGTATTTATATATTTCTATATTATTTTATCTTTTTGACCCTCGGCCCACTACAAACATTTCAGTTTGGCTCCCCAAGACAAAAGGTTTGGTCACCCTGGTCTAGAGCATTGAGTGTCCTGACTTGGCTTCTGTTCATGCTGTTTATCATTTATTTGCCTACAGACATTCATGAGTCTCCCAGTCTGGAGGATGATGACGATGAGTTTGACCCCATTCCTCCCAGTGTGGCCACCACCGCCACCACAACGGAACAGAGCACAGAGTCGTGTGATACAAGCCCTGATGTTATATCGCCGACCATTAGCCGCTGCTCAGAGGAGCTCTCCCAGGAGAATCCCGACACACCCACGTCTAACAGCCCCGAAAGGGCAGTGCTGCTGGATGAGGGGCCAGATTCAGCTGAGATCTAGAGTCTTTTTGTAGACATTGCAGATACTGTAGTACCTCAAGTTATTAGCTAACTAAGTAGGCTGTGTTGCCTGAAAATGGTACAGTGCTTGCCAAATGTGCTTTTATGCAGTTATTTAAATTAGGATTTGAAGTGAATGACACGTCTTGGTCACTTTTTATTTTTCATATTTTTTATGTGTTAGTGGGCAATGCTGTTACACAGTGTATGTGTTTTACCATATCAGAATGCGAGATTATTTATTTTTACCTCACATGAAAGTAGCATAACCTGCCCCATATTACTTCAAATACATTCTTTTAAGCTCTAATCCAGCACATATTAATCCTTGCATCTGTGACTGAAAACATATGGGAAATGTGGGGCATATTGTAACATCATCAGTCTGTTAAAACATGTTTGTTGAGATTTTACTGATAACTTTGATGATAACTTTGATGATGAACATGTTCTGTGATGAAGAAATGTTTCTATGTTTGTACCAAAAATATAATCATGCCCATGTAGAGGTACCCATTCAGTATCCATTCGCAGGTAATTGAGCTACCATTAATACAGTTTCCCAAAATTATCATACTGTTCCAATTATCAGTGCTTGAGAGAGTGCTCAAAGTGAAAATGAGACAATAACTCTGAAGTGGTAATTGTCCTCTGTGAAGCTTTTGGGAAATTAAGCAGCCTTTAATTAAGGTTGATCTTGAACTGAACTTGATTTTGATCCCTTGCAAACATTCATACGGGAACATTGGGCATCTATAATGAACCCTGTAGGATTACTGTAGAACTACAGGACTCCTACAGGTCATGTTTGTAAGGGATGGTCTGCCTCTATACTGAAACTCACAAGATGATATACTGTAAACGTTGCATTGTTTATGCTTCCTAAGCATTTTATTTTATTAAACTCCCAAAACTGTGTATTAGATTGTATTTATGTGTTGGCATAATTAAGAACACCAAGGATAAGATTCACAAGATAACATTATCACAAACAGTTCACATTTAAATAAGTAGTATGCCAGTAGTCCAGTGAGAACAATCATATTAAGGGTATTTAAGACTCATTCATTACTGTCTTGCAAATAATGGATTCTTGTAGACAGAAAAAGTTGTATTATTTTAGGATTTACACATAGAGAAAGTGTTTCATACTGATATAGAGATGAAGCCCACAGTCTCTGCCCTCTAGACCAGTAGTCAACAACCCTCCTCCTTCCTGCAAGTTTCACCTCCAACTTGGATGTAACACACCTTGTTCAGCTAATTAAGGTCTGGATCCAAAACCACGTCCTATCATACTGAACAGTTTGCCAAAATAAAGTCTATAGGAAGCTTGGTGACCACTGCTCCAGGCCAGTGGTCACCAAAGATCATCTGGTACCCCATCCTCCAACCTTACTGATGATAACACACCATTAGACAAGGCATAAGACCAAACACATCACTAAAATATTGAGCCAAAAACTTAATGTGTCAAGAAACAGCACAGGTGTTTGAAAAATATACAGTGTTGTCAGTGTTGTTCTGCGATGGACTGGTGACCTGTCCAGGCATCCTACCTTCCACCCAATGACTGCTGGGATAGGCTCCAGCTCCCCCCGCGACCCAGAAGGATAAGCGGCTTAGAAGATGTGTGTGTGTGTGTGTGTGTGTGTGTGTTGTCAGTGTGTAACAGGTACCCTAAGTCTTCTTAGTACTGAAAGATTAAGGTCTTTACATAATTTAACCCAACAAAACAACATAACTGAACAAATTACCAAACTGCCAGGTATAAACAGGATAAGGGATCAAAGCATAGCCTATTCTTTGCAGTGTCCTGTGATATTGCAAGAACTCGCATAAAAGTTGGGAATGCTTCCATAAGTCTTCTAGAGGCTTATCCTGTTCATTCTTCATATCTAAACTGAATAAAGTTAACTAGAGACTTTCATGTATATATGTTTATTTAGGTATGTATGTATGCATGGAGGAAACTTTTGGGTCCCTTGGGCAGTTGCCCATATGGTAGATCCAGCCACGACCAGTGGTCACCAACCCTGGTCATGGAGATCCACCTTCCTCTGGAGTCTAGTTTCACCCACCATCTTGGCTGGATCAGATGCATTAGTGTTAGATAAGCAGGGGGCGGGGGGCAGCATGGAGGTTGGAACTAACCTATGCAGGAAAGTAGATCTCCAGGAGGAGGATTAGTGACCCACTGCCTTAGACATTAAAAGCATAGTACACTGGGGGGCGATATACACACGTTGTAGTAGATGATTTTAAACATACCTCAGACGTACTACAAGTCCCAGAATGCATCAGCAAGGAGTCGTCACAAGTCCAAATGGACTAGCGTCTTCCTCCGAAAGAGCATTCTTCATTTTCACTCCGTTTGATGATTCCTAACACAGGATAAGACGGGTCGCATTTGGCTACAGAACCAAATAAGCGAATGTTCAGATCAGAACATTTAAAGGTAAGTATCTAGACCTCCGAAATAGCGGTAACGTTTCAGTCTGTGAGTCTGTGTTATTGCAGGTGTTAGCTCTAGCTAGTTTAGCATCTTCTATCATTTTTTCCGTACGAGAGCTCGGATATGTTGCATTAACGGATACTTGTAGTTTATTATCTTATCTCGTTGTCGGACTAGTAGCACGTAGTTTGAATATATCCCCTGAACTGTAGTAGGAGAAGAGTAATTAGCTTCCTAGCTAATGGAGAGAAATATTGCTAGTTTACAAGCAAGTAACTTAACAGCGTTTAGGACAGGGTGAGCAGCTTCTCTGACTTCTCTGGTTAAAGTCGTTTTCTGAGAGGCTGGTTACTGTAAGCCACAAAGCTGTGCAGTAAAACATTTAAGACATTTCCATGCTTCAGTAGTGCTAAATACTGTGAATACACGAACTATAACGGGATCATGTCGAACTGCGGATGATTGCACGTTTAAAATATCGTCATCGAACAGTTTTGACTGGTATTTCAAACCGATATGTGACGATGCGTTTATTATATTCTGGAAGAGAAATGTCCAGACAGTGCTGGCTTCATACACTGTCTCATTTTATTAATTTTACTGCAGTCAAAGCCTTTACAGATAGCCTAACTGTTACACCTTTCTGTAATGCTATTGTAGGTGAACTCAGTCCCACTTTCGACATTGAAAGATGAAGTTATTAACATCAGCTGAACTCCAGTATCAGTGCATCCCTTCTAAATACATTTACTGTTAATTTTTTCACTATTTTAAAGGTGAATCTCTGCATAATTAAATTGTTAAGATGTAAACAGTCATTCAGTCAGTTTTTGTTCTAGAGAAACTTTGAGTCAGAGTTGCCCACAGTGGTGGTGATAGGAACCAGACGTCTGAAGAATGTCTCTAAAAGCTCCCTCACAGAAAGTTATTACACAAATGGTTATGAATATGTTGCCTGGTGCCTGATGATTCTTTTGAGATCATTTTGGCTTAACCTTTTATAATTGTTTCATGGTGGAGAGGTACATGCAGGGTGTTGTGAGGCAAAATAGTCACTAAAGAAGATATATTTTTCAGTTTAAACACTGTTGTCATTACATATGAAAACTCAGAAGACATTTGTGGGTTCACTGATCAATTCGGATAGTAAATAAAACAGTCACATATGTGCAGACATTGCAACGCCTGGTTCCGATCACCAACTTTGTAAGGAAATCAGACTTACTGTGTTTCTTCACAATGAACCATTATACATAAAACCACTGTGAATGAGTTTGTTTATGTTTTAGCAACTGAAGTATGCAGAACATTTGAGAAATCACTGGAATTCCCCATGAAGATACATCAAAAGAGCAGATGTGAAATGTTTCTGAATTGACATCGACAACTTTTGGTCATTGATATTGTGTACTATCGGCTGTTTTTTATTATTCTCATTATTATTCAGGAACAGTATGTGTGGGAAATGAAATAATGCATTGTCCCCAGCATGTAGGAGTGCACATTGCTGTTGATCTCTCTCTTATCTCATTTTAGATTAACACTTAACAGAAACACATATCCTACAGGTAAAACAGCCCAAGCAGCTCTTTCTGAAGTGATCGTGGCTAAGAGGACAGGGACTTCACTGTAGGGACCATTTTAGAGAAGAAAAAGAAAGATTTGTTACATAAAACAGTTCAGTCTTTTAAAACATATGACTTCAATTCTGTTATTCAGAGATAGCACTGTCAGTACATTTAGGTTAGTAGCTTGATTTAGTGAGCTAAATCACTCACTCTTCATTGACTTTTTAACTTTGACATTATGACGCTTTGTCTCGTTGCAGTTTCCTGAAGGAAGTGGAGGTGGATCGCTCTGAAGATGCGGAGACTGTCTCGAAAGAAAGCCCTCAATTTTGTGAAGGAGCTGGACGCTTTCCCCAAAGTTCCCGAGAGTTATGTTGAGACATCTGCAAGTGGTGGAACCGGTGAGCTTTCACACGATTACCAAAAAATTTTATTTCACATTCATTCAGTCTCTCAAGTCTGAAAGGGCCCTCGTTTATTTTTGTATTATATATGCCCCCCTGAGGTCCACTTATATGGTTTTAGATATAAACAGTAAATTTATTTTTACTCGACCATTTTCCAGCCTGTCTTTATAACTTAGAATTAAAAAGAGATTTGTTGTTACCATGGCTTTAAGAATGATACACGCAAGTGACCTCTGTTTTGATTGGCTACCCTGAATTGTGCCTCAATTAATAGCAGTTTTGTTTGTAACAGTCTATATAACTTTAGTGTGACTACAGCTAAAATGCTGTAGACCGAAAGGGGTGGGTATAAGTAAGTATGTTGTATATCATGACATTACAGAAAAGAATTCAAAACAGGCTCTTTTTGCAGCTTAGTTTCCCTACATGGACTGTTTGGACTGAGGAGTGAATAGTATGGGTTGAAACTTTAACAATGTCTACGTTCTACATTAAACTCTTTTATTTAAAATAAAAACTAAAAAAAACAAAACAGTTATCCATGATATGGGCCCTTTTTGGCATTTCGGCACAGCAGTTATAGTGAATCAAAATGTTGTTTTTTTCCCACTAACAGTGTCTTTGGTGGCCTTCACGGCCATGGCACTCCTGGCCTTCTTTGAATTTTTTGTGTATCGGGACACGTGGATGAAATACGAATATGAGGTGGATAAAGATTTTTCAAGGTAAGGCTTTTACTAGGATATGTAATGTAAAAAGCTAAATGTAATCTGATTGAGAAGGTTGTATGAAGGAAGAAAGGTCAGGAAACTTGACTTGTTTTTTTCTTTCTTGCAGTAAATTAAGAATCAACATAGATATTACAGTCGCCATGAGGTGCCAATGTAAGTATTTTTACCCACAGAAGTTCTTTTCTGATTATTTTGGGCTGGCCACACACTAGGCTTGGTCCTGGACAGCAAAAGATTTTCTTTGAAAAGTATGCAATTTAAGGTGTGGTTTAGACTTGATATATCTATTCTTATTTATTTATTTTTTGGTGAACTTTGTCTCATTCATTGTGTCTAATGCTCTTGTGAAATCACCTTGTTTCCTCCAGTTGTAGGTGCAGATGTGTTGGATCTGGCTGAAACAATGGTAGCATCAGATGGCCTTCAGTATGAACCGGTGAGAAGCATCACCGTGGAGACATCAACTTATTGCTAGAATACTTATTGTGTATTTGCCTAATATTATAGTTTATAAGACGTTTTATGACTCTTTTACAGGTTGTATTTGAGTTGTCCCCTCAACAGAGGCTGTGGCACAGGTAACCCAATTACTTTGCTTTAATAACAAAGTTTCATTCCTTTGTCTGTGTGGTGGGTATATATTGTTTTCATACTGCTATTGATTCAGGCCTGGTTTTCCAAAGGCAGTGCAGAATTAAGATTGTGTGCAAACTCAGCCCAAAGCAATTCTTCATTATTGCACTTGAAAGCAATGAAGCTTTTGAATTTTTCATGCACTGTAGCAAACTTAGCTAACCCACAGCTAACTCTGACTCATCCGTTCCTTTTCTGGTCTTCCACCAGGACACTTCTGCTGGTTCAGAACCGGCTGCGGGAGGAGCACTCCCTCCAGGACGTCATCTTCAAGAGTGTCATGAAAGTAGGCCCCACCGCACTGCCACCAAGGTCAGTCCGTAACGCCCTATGAATAATAGCATGGATTAGGTTAGGGACACGGATTCTGTCGCCCAGTTGGGTTCTCTCAGTGGTTTTGTGAGCATATAAAACAAAAATAGAAAGTTGCTCAAGAAATTTATAATGAAAGAGAAGATGGCCATCTTATGAAGAGGCTTATCAACAATACAAAAACAATAGAAAATATAGGACAAATACCTAATGCTTGTTTGATAGTCTGACAGCAACATAGATGCGTTTTAGCACAGTCTTCCTCAGTGAGGTGAGGAATGCCTTGTGCCAAAACATGTCTGTGCTGCTGTGAGACTATTAAAGAGCCCTCATCCTATATTGGTGCAGTTTTATGCACGAGAACCAGTCATAATTCATTTTTACATTAACTTCTGTTCTGCTCTGTTTTGGTTAGCTGCCCTGTATTGTGCTTCATTCATAAAACAGTCTAGGCTGAAACTGTCCTTATAACTTTAGCATGAATGGGTGGGACTAAACTGCAGTGGACTAAACAGGGAATAAAAATGAATTTTAAACAGGTTGTTTTGCTGCTTAGAGAGTTTATATGGACTGGAAAGTAAATGGTATGTTTTTCTGCCTCATGATGGTAGATCACTTTTTACTCTGCTGCATCACCATGGCAACTTATGTTACACACCCAACAGCCCTTGGGTTTTTACAATCACTTATTTCAGTGTAGGAAATAACTCAGACTGCATAGATATGAAGAGTGCAAAGAAATTACTATTCCGTAAAGCGCTAACACAGTAGCAGTGGCAATAGTGTTGCTTTTTACTGTTAAGTGTTTTCCTTTTTACATATTTAAGCAGTTCAGTGTCTTTTTCCATCTTTGAAAAGTAAACTGCTCGACTCCTCACGTTTCATGTGATTGGCTGTTCGTCGTAAACGTCACAATTTCAATTGCATCTAAAACTTGGTTAAAAGAGAAAGTTGTGAACTGCTGTCATAAAACAAGTTAACTTCAATTGCATTTGTTAAATTGTGACGCTGAAAGTTATTGATACTGTTACTGATAGTTGAATTAGCTTTGTGAGATAGTTAGCACAAAATCAACTGGAGCATCTTGAGGACCAGCTGGCAGAAGAAGTGCAATGTTATAAACTTAACATGAAAAATACAGGAGAGTTTGGACACTGCCCGCTAGTACATATGTTCACGTTACATGCTAGTATAGGCATACAATGTCTGCACATATTCACAGATACACAGACACAGAAATATAGTCCAGCCTTCGTTAGTGAGGATAAGCAGTTTTGTTTTTCTCTCCTTAGAGAGGACGATCCCACGCAGCCACTCAACGCGTGTAGGATACACGGACACCTCTATGTTAATAAAGTGGCTGGCAATTTCCACATCACAGTCGGCAAGTACGCATCCTTTGCCCCCTTGGCATTTCCCATTAAATCCTCCTTTAATATATAGCAGCAGATTTGCTACTATGTATTGAGCTTTGTGTGTGGCATTTATTGATCACTTAATTAAATGTGTTGTCTTTATCAGACTGATTATGTAAGGAATTATGCATGGTCTGTAGTTTTTCTAGTCTCTAGTCATATATCAGGGTAACAGTTTGCATTTATGCTTGTAATTTATTAGAGCATAAATAAATATAATGATGTAGAGCTGACTTGGTGGCTGTCAGTGCTAGATTGCAGTATTGATCTGAATAGCAGACTTTTCTTTAAGCATTAACGTATACTATATGTGCTGTTTATTAAAGGGCCATCCCGCACCCAAGAGGCCATGCGCACCTCGCTGCGCTGGTCAGCCATGAAAGTAAGTTTGCTTGTCTTCTTACCATCACATTGTTACTGTGTTTTTCAGAGAAAACATCAGTGTATAAGTGATCTTGCATTAATGTTAAAGGTTTGTCAGTTTAATTTTATTGCTGACTCATGTTTGATTAAGCAAACAGAGGACTGTGTTCAGGAATTTAAAGGTGAAACTGACTTCGTTCATTTTAATGTGCAAATTTGATGTGCAAAACTTTGTTCTTAAGAGTTTAGAGCTTTCCAGTGGAGAGAAGGAAATGCCCAGTCTGTCAAGTGTTTATGCAGTAATGTAGTATTATTTGGGGTGGGCATTATGATGATGTTCATTGTTAGTGTGATAAATTATGTCACAGTATACTTTTCTAGGCAAATCGTGAATATTGTCAGTACTTCAAGAACACTGACTAACTGCATGTTTCATTGTAAACAGCATAATTAGGACTGGTTAGTTGCATTTTGTACAGTGCAGTTTGTGAAACACTTATAATCGTTATATTCATATTTTTTGATAGTATTTTTTATGTGGCACTTTTTTCTCTGTTCCAACTCAAACCTCAAAAAACACAATGTAGTGACACATATCATGTTTATTGTGAAAATGTCTTGAGTATCTTGCCTTCTTTTCAAGATTAGGTTCTTACAGTATTAACCATGCCATAATCCCAAATAGATATCAGACTTAGTTGTGTTTGTACTGTCCATCCACAGCATACAACTTCTCCCATCGAATAGACCACCTGTCCTTTGGTGAAGAACTCCCGGGCATACTGAACCCACTCGATGGAACAGAAAAAGTGTGCACAGATCGTAAGTGCAATACAAAAGCTTGACCTGAAAAACAGGTTTTGCAGTTCTAACAGTAACGTAACGTTGAAAAGAAGTCATTGTTTCTCATTAATTCCGTTAATATTGTCTGTATTACATTATGTTTTGTAAACTTTCTTGTTTTTTTAACCTTTTTTAAAATCTTATGCTTTTTTTTTGCTGTCAGATAATCAGATGTTTCAGTACTTCATCACCATTGTTCCCACCAAACTGGAAACGTACAAGGTGTCTGCTGATACACATCAGTACTCTGTTACAGAACGGGTAGGTTAAAGGCTTCAATGTCACCCATGGTATGTGTTGGGGAACCAGGAACAAAAAAGAGTGTATTAGATTGTTTAGAATGTAAATAAAGCTTCCCATGAGGAAGTAACAGGTTTTGCTGTAATAGCACCAGATTAAATGAAGAAAATAACTGAAACTCCTGCTTAAAACAGAAAATGCTTTTTGCCTTCTAAACTTGAAATCAAATTTGAACTTTTTTAAACCTTGTTTGTTCATGTCCTGGTCGTGAATCATCAAATCATATCATTTGAAAGATAAAATTATTGTCATCTTCCATCTAAATGTAACTACTTTTGCTCCGCTTCTAAAACGTCAGATTTTCATTACGTCACCGTGCACCAGTGGGGCAAATAATATTATTCAATAATACCATATTTCACATCCCCCTCTCTCCTCCCCCACCTATCAGTGAGAGAAAACCCTCAGCTAGCTCAGAAACCCTCTCTCATACTGTGTTTCACTCAGAAATGTTATGGTACAGAAGGAAAATGTGTTAAGATTTCCAACTCATGTTGGCTTTAAGATACTAATTAGGCAATTACAGTACGTTTTTGCCTGGGCCTCAAAATGAACAGTTTAATGAAATTGGGGCTTTTACTGTGAATTATATCTACCAATTCATTTAATGATTAAATCAAGTAATCAATATTTTTAAAAAGGTCAAACAGTAAAAATGGACTTAACTGCACAGTAATAAACCATGCATTTGTTTGTTTTAGCATTTTTAAATATTCCAAAGTAGTTCACTGAAAAAAGATGAACAAGGAACAAGGAGCCTTAAAAAAGTGGCAAAAAGTGTATAAAATATACAATATTGTCATGCAGTTTACTCACTGATGACAAATGGAAATTTTTATCAATTATTTTTAAATCATTAATCGTGACTGACTTTTATGAAATACTATGTAGCAATGTACAGCTAACGAAAGACACTTTGACGTTGTGTCCACAGGAGCGGGTGATAAACCATGCAGCGGGCAGTCACGGCGTGTCAGGCATCTTTATGAAATACGATGTCAGCTCCCTCAGGGTGTTGGTGACAGAGCAGCACATGCCACTCTGGCAGTTCCTGGTGCGCTTATGTGGCATCATTGGGGGCATCTTCTCCACCACAGGTACCGTAACAGCATGGCAGCTGTATTTTGGAAATGTACCTGTTAAAATATGCCTCACTGAGAGGTGAAATGACCTACATCTGAGTAAGAGTGCTCTGTGGTCTCTTAGGTATGCTGCATGGCCTGGTTGGCTTCTGTGTAGATGTTGTCTGCTGTCGCTTCAAACTAGGAGTCTATAAGCCCAAAGGGGTAAGTTATTTATAAATGAGCTATTTTTCAACCCCAGTGTCACTATACAATTATAACATTGTGAAGTAAAGCAGGTATATTTCTAACTCTTAAGAGAAAAGATGAGGGATTGGTAAAATCAGTGTGCACTTCAGGAAGATACTTGCATTGGAATAATGTATTGTGTGAGCACGCCCAGAAAATTTAAAACCCTGGACATGAGTAATTTTTTGTTTCTGGCTTCTATTTTTTTTTTTTAAGCATTATTTTATTCTTTACTCTTATTTTTACTAGGGCTGGCCTGAGTAATTTAAATACTTTATTCATTACTTTGTATTTATTTTTCTGCTTAGTACTTGGAAACTTAAAACTTTAAGGCATGAAAATTCAGTTGGAAAAATGAGCTCTTTTCCATCTCTTTTAAGTGAAGATTTTATAGCAGGTTTAAAGCTTGAAGGCACAAACAGCAGATCTGTTTTCTTTGTAACAAACTCATTATCAGAGGTTTTAAGCTATTTGTGTCAGAGAAGAGTGGCCTGCACACTCCGTTAGAACAGCACAGGAGCTGTATGGCAACTAGATCAGATCATTTTATTAAATAAAGCCGTCACAACCATGAAAATTTAGCTGACAGTTAATTGTCACATAATTGGGATTAACAATTTAATTCCTTTTTTCACTGTGCACTGCCCTCTAAACGTATTATTGCTCCAGTCAGACGTTAGAAGTTTTGCTATTTTCATAAGACCCAGGACATGCATCAATAAATGTTTTCTGCTTTCTTTTTTATATATACATGTATTTGCCTCAACCAATTGAATGAAAAATGCACCTAACACAAACTAGCAACTGTGTAAAGTAATTGTGATTAGCTCAAATAATTGTGATTATGGAATATTTGTGACAGGCCTAATAGTAAATTATTATTATTATTAGAGCACTCTTAAAAGACTCAGCAGGATTCAAGGGCCCATATTTTGACAGATGTAAGAAGTATGTCTAGCACAGTCGGTATGGACTAAAACATTACTAATAATTATAACAAATGGGTACCTGTTCCATTAGAACACTATTGCCATCTGGATATATTCTGAACTGCAGTCATGAACATACAATTATGATTATGGTATGTCTTTAAGTACTGGTTAAGGAGTAAACAAAGTCATTTAGAGTGGGTTGATTTGAAATGCTCAGTTTTAGAGAAACTTACTCTAAAGTAGTGGTGGTGATTGGAACCAGACGTCCAAAGAGTTTAATGCCTCTAAAAGCTCACAGTACGTTATTACATGATTTTTATTTATTTTTTTTTTTGGTAAAAGAGTCCTCAAATAAATTTTTTTTCAGCTTCACCACTATTTTAGCATTATCAACATTACATGTGCAAACATGTAAAGACACGTAGGTTCACAATTTTTTTTGGATAGTACATCAGATTAGACATGGTGATCCTTGGTTCCTATCAACTACCATTGTAAAGAGATCAACAGTTGGTAATTTCTCTACAATGAGTCATTTCACATCAGAACAGTCTGAATGCCTTTGTTTACATCTCAACCACTGAATTATGCAGAAGTTTAGAAAAATCAGTGGAATTCCCCTTTAATTTTTAGCAATGAGCATCAAACTCAGGGAGTCTGGGTCTCATGTTAAACAGGGGTGTTCTGTTCTATTCTCTTCTTATAGATCAGCCTTCTCGATGGCCACGTGAACAGCCAAACACATCTACTCTCCGAGAACAACGAGCACTAGCATCCCTGCTCTGGTCCTGAGATTCTTCCATTCACGACACAAGCACACCCACGGACCCCGCTGTATTATCCACCTCATTGCCATTGTGGTATCGTGAAGGGCCGTCTCCACAAAGCACAAAACTCCAACTCAGACTGTAAACAAACAAGAATTGATCGTTTATCACCAACAGCATGAATAATCATTTCTGCCTGTCTAAGCAAGATATGTTATTCTTGAGAAGGAGGTTTGATCATAGTCCAGTTTGTTTACACTCCATTTCCACACCAGCTGCATATGTTCATTTAATTTATTTATTATATGCAGTTAGTTATTGTGCTTGTGAGAGGCAGCTCTTTCATCCCAACAGTAACCTGAGGGGTTACACACCATGACACATCTCAGAACAGCCATCACAACAAAATGGTCTTTTACTTACAGACACATCCTTGTTTATCCATCTGATACCAGTGAGACCGGCCCTATGATTATGATCATTATAGATATATTAGGCTTAATTTTAAAAAATCAGGTTTAATTAATCAGTAAACCCTGTACAACACAAATTAATCTTGGCAGTATTATGATTTGCATTGGGTTCAGATGGTATTCAGATGAATTCGTTTAGATGCTTGGAGGGGGTAAGGTTTTATCAGCTGGACACTTTTCTCAGGATAATGTGCATGATGTTTATTTTTATCCTAAATCATCTCAGTGAGATGACTGGTGGTTAAAAATATCATGCAGATAAGATATGGAAGAAGAATCTGTGTCAAATGACATCATGTGTACCTGTTTACAGTTAGTTGACTGAACTGTGGTCTTAAAACATTTGTAGGTGGATGATGCTTTAATTACACCATTAAAAAAACAGAAGTAACACTGTAATACAAATGTATAAGGAAACTGGTGGAACACATTTGTAATTGGTTTTCTACTGAATTTTTTTTTCCCTTGATAAACATAATTTGTGCAATTTGGCTGATTTGTGGGAGGGAACATGGCATACACAGTCCAGATATACAGACCCATCTCAATGATGATAAACTGGCAGACCCATCATGTTCATATATGTAGCTTAATTAAACAGGCTACTTAAACCAAAGGGGTTTGCTTTATTTAACATGGATTGTCCACATATAGCACATAAAACCGTTAAGTTTTATGAGCTGCAAGTCTTGCTACTACTGTTCTTTCTGACTACTGAAGTTTGTATAGGACTGCTACTCTTGACTGAAGCCCAACTGATGTATTGGTTGGTGAATAACAGCTGATAGTGATGATCTGCGGTTTTATTGGTCATGGCATCACTACAATTTGAACTCGCAATCTCCTGATGATGGGGCAAAACCTGCCACTATACAACAGCAGTACAGGCTAAACTGATAAAGGTGAATACAAAACACAATCATGGTTACAACTAAAAATGTTTCCAAACCTAAACTTTAACATGAGAACATGATGTAATAACACAAAACTGCAACGGCTCTAGATAACTCCTCCCCCAGTGCTACAATATTTATAAGACTGAGTTTCTGCTGTTTATCTGAAATGTGACCACTGAGAACTGAGTCATATTTCACAATTCAGTTGACAGTCCTATTGATTAATGATATTACATCAGTGTAAACAATAGTAATATTTAATAAGTGAAAGTGTATAAAACTACATCATCTTTAAATATAAAAAATACATTTAAAAATAAAATTACAATACTGTTCAAAAATTGGAAATGACAATAGGTTTTTTGATAACTTATATAGTGTAGACAAACATTTTTAACTAGGCACCATGACATAAACCAGTGGTTTATTCACAATGTCAAGTATTTGGGGAACAAGAAATTGAGGTATAAAAAATTGCACATACTATTATATAGTAGACTGTAAATAATCAATTCATAGTAATTTCTTGTGACAGAATAACTATGAATAACTATTTGATCAGTAAGACCTCTTGTCTAATAATTCTGCTAGTTTTCTACTAGTTTTGTCTATAGAACTGCCACTCTTGACTGAAGCCCAGTTGATATTAGTTGGTGGATAACATCGGCTGATACCGAAGATCCAATATAGATCCATTTCTAATATGAAGAATTCTAGATATTAATTTTATCAATTTTTCAGTGCTGTACAGCTTTTTAAGTTATTGTGAAACCATCTACAGCTCCGCTCATCAATAAGTTCTTAATTTTACAGTTCCCTACCTGTTGTTTGAAACAGAATACTCGCATCATATCAGTCATTTTATAAATGTATCTGCAACAAAACTGGTTATATATTATTGAAACAGTGATTCCAAACTAAGTGTCCCATATTACTTTTGCGTCATTTTTCTTTAAAACGCTGAGCGCTGTTTCCATGAGCTCGCGCTCATTCATCCAGTACATCATGATCCTAGAAGCAAAACTTGATCAGTAAACAAAGGACTCTAGTTATGAGGTCAGCGTCTGCTTTCAGGACGAAAACCGAAAAACAGACGAGGCTGGAGTTGCCTTCCAATTCGCCAGCTTCTTGTTGGAATTTCCATTTAAGGTGGAACGGGAAAATTCCAACAAGAAGACTTCAGCTTAGTGAAAAACGGATGGTTAGCCGTGACGCCCGCACAGCCTCATTCACCTTTCGGGCCTCTTTTTTCTTGCACTGTTCTTTGCGCTTGTTTCGGGTCTCTTTCTGGCGCAGCTGCTGAGCGGCTCTTCTTCTCTGCGCCTTCCAGAGCCACAGTCAGTCATCCAGGACGGGAGATTGCGTTTGGCAGACATAATAAAGCCGATTTTAAGTGAAACACTTAAGCCTAACTCAGTTTAGCTTTATGGGCTTCCAGTGCTGAGCATGTTTCTTGTTCTCGTGCAGCGCTGCGCGCGCCCTCCAGCCTCAATTATTCAGTTTTGCGTCTGAAATCGACACAGTTCACGTTTCTCACTTCACTCACAGCTTTCTCTCTGACTCCACGACTGAACAGCTCATTAACAAGAGCGCCACCGCGAGGTCTGGAGTCCCAACGTCTGTCCTCAATCTGCCGTAGAATGAAGGTCCTTTCTTTCTTCCTTTGTCTTTTCCTTCCACTTTTTCTTTTTAATTATGGAAACATGATAAACGTTAAGGAAAGCTTTATATCCAATTTTAAAGGAGTATTCCACCTATTTTTTTTTTCGTTCGTAATTCATTGATTGAAATGTTAAAGTTATTCAGAAAGTTTTCAAAGTTTTGAATAGTTCATTGTAGAGAAACTGGTCGGTTTGCGTTTGTTTAGAGTGGTGGTGATAGGAACCAGGGGGGGCATTTAAGGCCATTTTATTTACTATCCAAAATCACCAGTGAACCTAAAATAGTAATTAAGTTTTCTTACAACACTCTACATCTACCTCTCCGCCTTGAATGCAATTTAAAATAAGTTTTAGGCCAAAACTTTATCTCAGAACTATCTAAAAGCAAGTCTCAGGTAGCTTTTAGAGGCACTAATCTCTTTGGATGTCTGGTTCCTATCACCACCACTGTGAACAATTCAGACTCTGTAAACTTCACATCAACCCGCTCTGAATGACTTAAAGAAAAATCTCCAGACTGCACTAAAAGTCCAAAAATATTCAGACACCCCTTCTAATTAGTGAATTCAGCTACTTTAAGGGGCACCCTTTGCTGAGCTCCTTAATGCTCACCAAATCCTGAATGCAACCAAATTCTCACAGTAATGTTCCAACATGCAGTGTAGCCTTCTCAGAAGAGTAGAAGCTGTTATTGCAGCAAAGGGGGACAAACTCCATTAATACTCTTGATTTCAGAAGAAGTGTTGGATGAGCAGATGTCTGCCAACTTTTGACATATTGTGTAGCTTTCATTGCAGATACGCAGTCAAACCCTCATTAAAGCTGTTTCAGAGCTTTTACAAGTCTAAGCTACATATTTTACCATAAAAGACCAAAAAAATATGATTTTCATACATAAAAGTCAAAGCTTTTTAAAGGTAATCACTTCAAAAATACGACTCTCAATTCTGAGCATTTCTTTTATTTTGTTGTCTTTCAGTACCTTTAACAACCGCTCACACTCAGATAAACGGACATGAGTATAATGAGTACTATAAAATGAATACTTTACACCATGTCAAGAGTTTATTTGACAGTATTTCAGAATATCGTACAGGTAAACAAGAGTTTAGCAAAATTTAATATATCCGCACTGTTGCATTTCATAAAAATATTTGATCACTTAAGTCTTTGAAACTATCAATAATACATTAAACCATATTTATAGGAGTACAGCTGTACAAGGTAAATACACATCTAACACTACACAGTAATATCGATCTGAAATGGGCCCCTTGAATGTGCCATCTTTCACAGATTCAATATTTTCCTTAGTAATATAAAATGTTTTTTTTTTTCCTTTTTTCCCCCACAGCAGGCAGGATACAGCTTCAACAGTAAAAGCTAGAGCTGTGCAATAAATGCTCTCTCTTTTTCTTCGTACATCGCCTCATGTAAACAGCAATTAAATCTAGCACACTGCACCCACTCGTGTGAACCGGTACAAATGGATGTGCTAGGTACAAAACTTGCAGGGCCTTATGAACCAGGGAGCAGTTTCATCATGTTTTTTTCTACTTTTTGCCCCCCTACAAATCTGGTGCATTCAAACTGATATGTGATTTGATTTGGGTCACCATCCTACTTTAACCTCACATCTTCATGAGTTACATTCTGCGTATTTCAGTGTTGAAGTGGGTTGGCACGGTTGTCAGGCTGTGAGGAAAGCAGCAGAGGCCTGTCGTACTTTAAGCTAATCGTACTGCATGTAAAGGCAAAACAGAGAAATGTTTGTCTTTCATGGCACATGGTCCTCCAGCAACAGGAACCACAACATACGTTCTCCTTCCTTCCTGCTTGGCTTTGAGTATCAGCAAGACTGAAGATGGTGACTGATATCAGACCGGTCAAAAGTTCATAGCAAGGGTGAAGGAGATGCAGCTGGTTGATTTCAGGGTATATAAACAGATGGGACTCATTCTCAGCCACCAGTTTCAGTGGACTGGCCTCTACAGAAAAGGCCAGTACAGCCACTACTTCTGCAGGAAGTGAAAGTCTTTCGTCTCTACCATCTTTACCTCACTTTACATATCTTTTCTTCAGTATCTTAATCAATTATGTGACAAAGACCATCTTAATGTGGTAGAGCGAGTATCATACACTCTGTAATTAAGATAACCTTTGGTATTATATCTTGTATCTTAATGATGCGATGCTTTCAGGAAGCTGGACTCTATTATTGGTGACTAATTTGCTGCTAAAGAAGAGCTTCGTAGGATAATTAATGTGGCAGGTCAGGCAGCAGCTGCAGGTTTAATCACTGTAGGCCTCTGACACAGATCTTTTACAACAGACTTGTTCCTCTTGCACTGTAAAGATTTGTTGGTTTACCTTAAAAAAGTTATGTCTTAAAACGATGACTTTGTTGAACTTCAAACAGTAAGTTAAAGAAACAGTTTGGCAAAAAAAAGAATTACTTAGACACGTGTTTAGCGTCCAAATTTTGCTTCCTTAGTTTAGCATTGGAGCTAATATTGACAACATGTTTTCTGTAAATGGTGGTACTCCAAAGGCTCTGAAGACACTGGGGCCCCACATGGATTGTATCTTTCCAATTTATTTTTGGATGTAATTTTTAAAACTACTGAAAGACTCTTAATTGATACTCTTGATTAATTAGATGCCAAGAACGAATGAGAATTTCGATTTATTGTAGCCTGGTCCCACTCTGTAAGAAAAACAAGAATTTTGTGGGTTTTTTTAGCCTGGTCTGTAAGAAGAATGATAATTCCATTTTTTATTTAAGTAAATTTGATACACAATTAGGCTTTCAAAAGCACCGTGAAAAACAAAAAGGAACAAGGAACAAGAAAAAAAAACAGGGAAGACAGTGTCTCCCAGTTTTTCAGAGGGAAAGGTGGATTATGAAGATATACTGAAGCTGCTAATGGAAAAAAAAAAGCTTATGCTAGAGTATCTACAAAACTGCAAATTTTAGCATTTTTGAGACTGTTTTAACTTGAAACGTGAAGAATGTATGTTTGTGGAGATGTTAGTGGGCTTTAGGTAATGTATGTGTCCTATCCTGGTTAAAAACAAAACAGTTTTACTTCAACAGCCAAGGTGCAACAACCATTACAATTTAGTCCATTTGCATACAGTAGTGGTTTCTGACCCCCAAGGCGTTCCACAGTTTTGCTCCAAACCAACTCGTGACACATAGGAAATAAGGGAAAAGTGGACTGTCTGGGGGCCCTGAGGACCAGGTTGGAAACCACTGGCATACAGTATATTGATATACAGCCATGTTACTTATATTCATATGTTGCTTATATTCAGCTTGATACATCCTAAGTGGGAGAGGGAATTATGGAGCTATAACAAAACAGAGAGTAGGATTATCAAAATTGTCATGTTTTGCTGAGGAAGTGAGGTGAGCCAAGCAGCCCCTGCATGAAACTTTCAGGGAGCCCTACATCCCAACTTGTCAGAGTGGTTTTATGACGCAATATGATTTATTGTGAATTATTAAAATGAACTAAACTTATTGCTGAACGCTAGAGGGTCATTTTAGACAACAGGAAAGTGGAAAATAAAATCTGATTTTCTTTTTGCCAAACCACCTTTAACAGACCATTAAATCTATTTTACTAGCTTAGATCAACATTCTAATAAATTCTATGAACTTTTTTGAAATTCAATAAAATCTAAAATTTAAGGCGTTCACATTTTCTTACTTTTTAAAATTAAATCATTTTTACAGTGTGATCAATTACATGTGTAAAAGATCTTGTTCTTGCCATTCTTATGCTCTTCCACGTTTCAAGAACAAAAACGTCTGTGCGGTTATGATTTCACTATGAACAGAAATGTGGAGAAATGAGCAGGTCACAACTGCAGTCTTCTCTATCTCATATAGTGTCTATATTAGTTCCCTAGTGAAACAGCCACCAGTCTACTGGACCATTGATAGAACAAATTACTCTGAATCCTTGCCTGGAGCAATGTATATTTTTAACAATGTTTGAACTCAATATCCACGAGCAGACACACTATAGGCTTGGAGAAAAGTGACTTAACATTAGCAACAACTTCTACAGCTGCATGTTTCAATGAGATACTGAAAAGCAAAAAAAACTCTGAGCTTGTTCAAAAGCCAACAGGATCTACTTAAAGTTACTCAACTTTCTCAGTTGCCTCGATGGACAACGGCTCTCATGCTGTACCCATTCCTGCCAGTAAGGCACTCTGCCCCATACAACTGGGTCCCATTCCAGCCATGCTCAGCTATGAAGACTCAGCTATTGCCCCAATACCCAGAGGCAAACACCTTCTCGTCCCCTCTTCTGCAGGTGATTCTTTACTAAAACTCCCAAAGTCTCAGGTAGCACAGTTCAAGCAAAGCAATCCATTGCTTTCCCACTGTCTGGATGTAATCTCAACCGTTCAGCATCCACCTACTAAGGTCCCTTCAAGTTAGAGGCCTTGAAGGAAAGGAGACGAGGGAGGGCTGCTCGTAAGGATTGGGACGGGGCCCCAGCCCCACAGTGGTGTGGTTCATGAAGCACAGTACAGGGAGAATGAGGCTGGAATGACACACTGAGGCTTCGAGGAATCCTGCGAGAAGAGTGGTAAGCAGGTTTGGTTCGGTACAGTCCACAGTCAAGATAATACTGAGTTACAAAAAATTCTGCCTTCATAAATGGACTGCATTTCATAGGAATATAACGTAGTACCACATGTTCCATAGCATCAGAGATACTGTATTACAGATGGTTAGAGCTACAAGTCTTTTTATGGTTGGGTTGCTGATTGATATGTTTCTTTTATGTGATGTTTTGTCTCTTGCTCTCCCCCTCTCCATTACGGTACTTAAATAAAAATAAACAAAAAATGAAAAAATATATCATTCCACCTCCACCTGTCTAAACTCTCGTTGGAAAAGCACCACAATGGTTCTCTTTGCCTTTTTTACCTTCACATCAGTGCACATCAGAAGGTCTACGGTGGATTCACACTGACAAATAATGAAACACAACACTCATGTAATATTCGAGTTCATCGCAGATTCTTGGTGGCCTGGAATCCCCTTTCATGCTACACATAGATGTCTGAATTGTCACCTTTCTTCACTGGATGCTCAGGAGCTTCAGGAGTGCTTCAGGAGCCAACTCGAAACAATAGAAAAAATAAACAACCTCTACATGAGAAACCAAATGAAGGGGATCGGTTCCCTCTCAGATGGCGGGAGGAGCAAAATGAGCGAGGATCCAACGGGCAGGAAGACCAGACGTGAAGAGTCCGGTCTGGTCTTCTCGGACAGCGTCTCTGCTCTGGATCCAGAATCAAACCGTAGCGCGTCTGTGCAAGCCAGGCTGCTAGAGCTGCCATTAAATCCGGCCTGGTAAAACTACCATGTTTTCCTCATCGTAAAAAAACAAAAAGCCTGGATCAGACAATCTATGACGGCAATCCTTCCCTTCATCCTTGGACGTCATGTCTTGTCACACGCTGTTTGCACTCATATAACTCCCCCTTGTCCTCCCCTTGTTCTTCCCTTCCTGTCTGGTTGCCACTTTTAAGCACAGCTCTTCTGGATGGACCTGCCACCCCTTCTCTATGTGCAACTTCACAAAGCTGGTGGCACCAAGCGAAGCTGGCCTCCAGGGAGCACCTTGTCTGGTCCAGGACCCGTCATGCAGTGCCTATGAGGGGGGCCGGCGGAGCGGAGGCTGGGTGAGATGATGGGCGATGGTGAAGGGCGTTGAGTCGCGCTAGTGAGGCGACACTACTTTCTGCAAGGCAGGGGGGGCTGGAGGGACAGAAACTCCAGGGGGCGGCACCGTCTAGTGGAAAACATACCATGACAGTTAATGACCTATATAATCTTAAAGGGACAGTTGAACTAAGTAATGTTAATCTCTATGTCTAGTGACAGCAATGTTATTGTGAAAACTGTAATGATCAGCTTCTGTACAGCAGTTTGGCTGAATTACCCTCATAAGAACTAACAGATCTAACAGAACTAAAAGATCTAACAGCTGCAGCACTGTGTAAAAGTCAGACCTCCTTTCATGTACTTAATTTACTGTCAAAATGGCCTTTAAGTACAAGCAATTCATCTTTCAGCAAAAGAAAAAAAGCAAAAAAAACATTTAACTGAAAATTACAATAATTCTATATATAATATCAATTTTTATAAAATATTTACTGTGTCCACTCTTTGCCTTCATTACAGCTCACATTATTTTCGGGAGACTTGTTTTCAGTTTTTCAAAGAAATCTGCAGGGATATTTTTCACACCTCCAAAGTTCAGTCTTAGAAGTTGGTTGCATTTTCTGCTTCTCACCATCCAAGTAATCCCAAACACACTCAGTATGTTAAAGTCTGGACTCTGGGGTGGACAGCCCATTCTTCTGAGAACACCAAAAGTATTTTTGCTTGATTTGCAAATTTTCTGTTTTGTCTGTCTTCTTTTCTCAGTAACAGCTTCTTGACGGCTACACATCCTTTCAGACTCATAGCACTGAGTTGTCTTCTCACAGTGGAAGGATGGACAGAAACACCTGTGGATTTTTTCAGATCTAAAAGCAGTAGTGGAGCTTGATCTGTCAAAGGTGGAAGCTTTAGGCTAGGAATGCATTATGGTACTGGAATCATATCGGTATTGGCCCAGAATTCCCATATCGGTGCATCCCTACTTTAAGAACTGTTTATCTGATGGGGACAGTTTTGGTGGTCTACAAGATCTTGCACAATTGTTAGGAATCTCATTTTCTCAACTCCAGTTTTGGAAACTCCTGTTTTTTTTTTTTTTTGCTTATTTTCCTATGACCTTCTCCTTCCTTATCCCAGTGGATTATTTTATATCTAATCTACTCAGAAATATCTCCTGAAAATGAATAACTTGTACGAAATGGCCATTTTGACTGGAAGTAAGTGAATGAATGGTGGTCTCTGACTTTTACACAGTACTGTATGTAGTGTATGGTCAGATAAGGAAGCACTGACACTGAAACACAGGGCTGAGTCACAGATGTACCGATGACTCAGATCCTGTTATGCACATTCCTGTCCTTGACAGCATACTACAAATACAAGTAGTAAGCCCATCGGCAAAGCTGCTCAATGTGGACTAAAAGCAAACACATCACACATAAAAACAGACATGACTTCTGATATAAAAGGAGAAACAGAAATAGAATCAGAGAAACATGCAATTTGCCACAAACCGTGTCTTTAGAGTGTCCCATTATGAAGAAATAGGGAGAGGCGAGAGTGTCGCTTTTCATGCACATGGAAAGATTGGAAGCAACCATTCCTACAAGATAGGGAGTAAATATCTATACCATCACTGGCATTAGAGCAGAAGCAGAGAAGAAGAGAAAAAAGACCAGCTAATACTACAAGAGTGGTACAAACTAATGCCTTATCTCTACTGGCCAGGTTCAGGCAGACCACAGCATGGCTGCTGATTTTCCAGCATCTCCATTGTCATTAGACCCTGTGCAAGCAACCTGAACCTTGCTGAGACGCTGCATAGTCAGCAGACTTTTACTTCCTGACCCAAATTGGAAGGCGTGCAAATGAAGCTGATTGGCTGCAAGCCAGAGATAGGTGTGCCACCTCACACACACATGCTTCATGTTCAGTGAGGCGATGTGAACAAAGGTAGCCACACTGACAACAAAAATTACAGTCAAAAACAAATTAGCTGGCTTTTTAACACCGTTCTCTCCCCTGAGGAAGCAGATATTATATTTAACTTGCCTTAATTAAAGCTGTTACTAACTTTTTGAGTCCTCAGTCAACGGCAGTTCTGTATTAATGCTGACGTTCCGATGTATTTTATTCACAACAGAGAGGCAGCCAAGACTGACACAGCAGACACATCTGACTTAACAGACATGCCAAGTCTGTGGGCTGAGTGAACACAGCCAGTAGCATGACAGCATAAGATTAGAGTCCATTTAGAAGCAAATTCTACAATAAACAGCATTAAATGAGAGCTTTCTATACATAAAACATACAGATACACTGTACTTAACAACCACTTTATAAGTTCACTAACCAATGACTGCCTGCAGTATCTACACCTGGGCGTTTAAAGGGACCCCCCGGCCAAAATAAAACATTTACCTGCCACTATATCTTTTGTGGTGCCGCAGTAGTGTCTAGAGTGAGATTTTCCAGTTTAAAGACTAGGAACACCACCTTCTGATAATGTATCTTGAAGGTAACCTTTAAAAAACTACTTTGATGTGGATTTTTGGGGGCAGGCTACTTGATTTTTTTCATACTGGCTGACAAATGCAAAACAAATGACAGAGGTGGACAACAAGCTAAAAGCTAGTTATCTGGCTGCCTATCTAAATACCTTACCTTAGTTTAGCTTCTTTTCTCTGGCTGAAAGGGTAGAATGTCCATTTTGTGCTGAATAAAGACAGCATCACTGTTTTCTTTATGATTTTGTTCGATGGCCGAGGTAAGAGCTACACTAATGCTAGTTTGGTTATATGTATTAGCCTACAGATCAGTAGCCAGGCTAGCAGTCAGGGGCATGAAAGCTTTCTTAAGAAAAAACTTGCAAAAGTTCTTAAGACTAACACAATTAAACACAGTTTAACACAAATAAATATTCTCTTAAGATAATCTTCATTATTTTCTTACCATTTTCGTAAGAAAACCTTCATTGTTTTCTTTTGTATGCTTCATTGCATTTTACCATGTTCCATAAACGACGTGGATACATTCTGAATTTGTGTTGACGGTTATTTCCGTTATTCAGTTTAATCCACTCAGATCAGAGCGAAATGGAGGAAAAACCTTAAACCAAGCATTAGCAAACAAGAACTACAGGTGATGGTGGAAGAAACAGCCAGCATGATATAAAAAAATAATAATAATTGTGGGGTGACGGATGAGGATGGGCAGGAGTAGCAGAGGCAGCGTCTGTAATAAATTTAGACGCTGACCTTGTCAACACTTACAAGACAAGTGTGAGGCTATCGTAAGGTTAAGAAAACACTTATTTGCTTAAAAGAACATATTTTCAAGAACACCACTTGTTCTTAGAACTATTCTTTATTTAAGAAAATAGTTAAGGAAAGAAAATAAGAAGAATAGCAATTTCTCGCAACGTTTTTCTTAAGAATGAAGGTAAGAAAACATATTTAAGAAGATTTTCTTTCTTAAGACACTTTCGTGAATCTGGCCCCAGGAATTGATGACACCACAGGGATTCCTAATGGTCGTATGATGTATTTGCGTAATGAATGCTGAGCATTGTAGTGGAGGGAAACACTAATGAACAAAAACATGAAAATCATGATCATGAGTTCTGGCAAACTGATAAGGCTGAGGGTCTTTATAGGCAAATTTCCCTTTGTCATCCCCTCTTTACCACTCTTCACCACTCTTACATTAACCTTTAGAAGTTGGGGGTTATTACTGTAATTCTGCCTCATTATTTGAATGTAATTATTCAGTAACATAGTTTATTATGTAGTGACTTACATTTACATTTGATTTACATTTTGTGTCAATAACCTCTGACTTTTCCTCAGTTTGTTTCCATGTCAAGAAATGTCAGAACATAATAAAATATCTCCTCTTTTACTCACCAACACAAATGTGGTTTTGACTGAACGTTTAGAATCTGCACTTTCAACAGAATTTCTCTGCTTGTATCAATGAGTTACTAGTGAGAAATAATTAACATTCATTTACAGCATGCTTTTGTTATCTCTGCTGATAACTGAGATCTTGAAGTGTTGAACTCTTAGCTAATACGCTAAACATGCTTATTGTATGGAAACTTTTGTTGCGACACCCACCATATTCGGGCACCTGTCCTGTGCCCCTTTTCAGCAGCAGACGCACCCGTCGGCCACCTGCCTTGATGAGCTCGATGGCGCGGGCGTGACTCATGTCCCTCGTACTCTCCCCGTTTATTTCTATGATCTGATCGCCCACCTACAAACATAAACACAGACACACACACACAGCGCTTATGAGAAATGCTTTGGAGCAAAATCTCCCTTATTATTGATAATATTTTCTGTCTCTATGCTCTAATGCCTCCATGCTGTCTGTGAATAAATTACGTCTAAATTCATTTACAGAGAGCCTCCATGGGAGGGTCCAAACTCTAGAACATAGCCTGAGGTCAGACTGGTACAATCAGCTCCAGCCAAAACCGAGTCTGGCAGGCAGGCTGCTGGAATACATGCTCGATCATTCTGCAGCAGTGAGTGGGAGCACATGCTGGACTGACCCTCATCCTGCCGTTACGGATAGCAGGACCGTCCTCAGCCAACCGCAGCACGAACAGGTCCATCTTGTACTCCCTCCCTCCTCTAATGCTGAAGCCAAAGCCCTTCACACTCTTCTCCAGCTCCACAGTGAAGTAGTCATAGTCCTGCAAAGAACACAAACATGAGGAAACGGTCAGCACACTGAGGTATGCTCATTTATTTGATAATATTAGCCCTCTGCATTAAAGGGGCATTCCACTAATCTGTCTAAATTTCTGCATAATTCAATTGCTGAGATGTAAAAATCATTTAGTCATTCAGAGTGGTCTGATGAGAAATGGTTCACCGTAGAGAACCAAACTCAGAGATCACGATGTCTACAATGCAAATGTAACAATTTTATTTGCTATCCAAAACCACCAGTGAACTTCCATGTTTTTATTGATAATAGTCAAATAGGGGTATATCTGAAAAAATACTCTTTGGAGACTATTTTATCTTACAACAGCCTGCAAGTACATATCCACCATAAAACATTGTAAAAAACACAATTTAGGCCAAAAACTATCATAAAACACTGTCTCAGACATCAGGCAGTGTATTCATAACCATTTCATGTAACAACTTTCTGTGAGGGAGTTTTCAGAGGTATGAAATGTGTCAGAGGTCTGGTTCCTATCAAATATTGTCTACATCTCAATGATTAAATTATGCAGAACACCAGTTTGCCACAGTCATTTAACCTGAGTTTTAGGTGAGTTCATTTTACATGTTTATCGTATGTTGTATTACAATTTTGTTTACACTAAATGAACTAATTCAGAGCAGATTTTATCAAAGACACAGATTTTTCTCTTATTTTATAAGCACTTAGTAGTTATTAGTCACTGTGTTAGAGTTGTTGCTTAATGTGTTTGATCTCATCCAGTCGCCAAAGCGGTCTCTACAGCATTCGAGCCAAACTGTACCAGAAGTCAGGTAAACTATACAGACTGCTAAGCTGACAGTGACCATCTGCACACTTCTATTATGGTAATACAGGATGAACTGGTACATCTGAACACAAAACATCATAATGGTTAAAAAAAAACACACTCACTGCACTCATACCTAAAACACAACAAACTTTACATGAAGAGAACTGGCAAAAAATTAAAAAATAAAGAGTTAATTAACAGAAACCAAGAACTCTAGAAAGCTCCAAACCCTGGAAGACGTTTGTTTTATATTAAACTTGGTGAGTTTCTGCTGACAATTGAAAATTGAGAACTGCTGATCATATTTGACAGTCCAGTCAGTAAAACACTGTATAACCGAAACTACTTAAGTCTAAAGTTACACTATTTGCCATATTAACCACATGAAATGGTTCAGTGAAAAATCGAATTTACGCAACTTTTCACTCAGCCCAAATGTAATTGAACAGCCAAGACATGTTTGGTGTCCAAATTTTGCTTCTTTATTTTAGCACTGGAGCTACAGGAGTCTACAGGAGTCTGACTCTGCTACACCAGAAGTCAACAGACACCCAAATCTTTTTGTAAATACATGCAACAAAACGTCTCTCAACCCACTCAACCCACATCCTGCTCTTCATTACAGACGTGCAGACCTGTGGATGTGGTTTAGGAAGTATGACTTACAGTGTTGAGCCAAACTTCACTGTGTGGCTCAACACTGCACAACACACAGGCATATGGATGCTAGAGTACAGCACTGATTTCTGTTGTTTAAACTCATAAGTATATATCTTCAGTTAGAAAATTCTAAATAAACAATTATTTTAAAATAAATGGAACAAAAGTTGCGAATATAGTCTGTAGTCCATAAGTCAGGTACACAGTGAAGTTTTAATAACTTTAATGAAGAGCTGGTTGTGGTTTGAGTGGTTTGAGAGAAGTTTTGGGGATATTTTTATATATTTGGTTGACTATCGACTTCTGAAGCAACATGACCTTCATAGCTCCAGTGCTAAAGAGCAAAAAGTTGGACATCAGGAGCAGAAAATGGCTTAGATGATGAGTGAGTGAGTGATTGAGTGTTCTTTAGCTCTATAAAATCGGTACTGGTATCATGAAATTTTGCACTACACTGCACTTTCCACCAAAAGTCCTAAATCTGCAGTGTCTCTATTATAGTTCAGGCACTGCAACAAATGTATAGAATTCTTTATATCTGAACATAATACTGTATGGAGTTAACAGCACACTGGGAGTAGTAGTCCTACCTGTGGTCTGTAATCTGGGATTGAATGTTGTCGGTAGTCGATGAGAGGAGGTGGATGTCTGTAGTCCATAGTTGGAGGCTGTCTGTAGTCTGCTACTGGTGGATGTCTGTAGTCCACAGGAGGCTGTCTGTAGTCTGTGTACGGAGGCTGGCAGATGTCTGGCTTAACGTCCTGTCTGGCTTTCACCTCCGACCTGTAGCTGCCAACATGTTCCAGTTAGAGGAAAGCCTTTCTAGCAACAAATCGCATTTTGTTAAGACATCACACTGATGACTAAGAAGACGTGATGGTGTGAGAGATCGAAACAATGAAAAAACTGATGAAGAAAAAAATCTGTTTTTTTCTAAATGTTCAGATCATCGCACCACGGTGATATCTGGAGCTTTCGAGATGGTTCTGAAACATTCTCACATTAAAGCTTTCTAGTCAAAGAACTGGAAAAAAATAAATGTGAAATACTACTTAATTACAGGGTTCTGTTTCTTATTCAAGGGCTCAACTCATGGAAAACCAAATGTTCCTCACTTTTTTGTAAACGAGTTTGTTTCAAAACATGCTATTCACGCTCCAGTCCATACAGTCTGTATATGGACACTGAGCTGCAAAAACAGCCTGTTTTGACTATATTTTTTGGAAGGTCACAAAATCCAACATATTTAAATATATCCACCCATCTACGCTGAAGTTCTGAAGAGTGTTTCAACCTGAACTGCTTTCTGAAGGCAAAATACAGGGCAGCCAATCAGAACAGAGCTCATTTGCAGAAACCAGTCTTAAAGACACAGTAACAAAAACATTTAAATGATAAAGAGAGGTTGGAAAATGGTCATATAAAAATGAGTTATGACTGTTTTTGGTACATAAAACCATACATCCATATAAGTGTGGGAAACGATCAAATACAAGAAAAATGTAGGATATGGGCTATTTAAACTAAATATATGCATGAAAAATATATGCGTCATTGTGCAGAGAACCAGATGATGGTTTTGTATTTTTAAATGCTTTATTAAACAATATCATTCATCAACCATTTTATTAAGAAACATGTTCTGCTTCACTATGTTATGTTATTGATTTGCATGGTAATAATGAAATGCAATTTGGAATGTCTTTTCTTTTTAGCAACACTGCTTTGCATCACTTAAAGAAGTCTGCGAGAGTGTGGCAAATCAGATGATGACGTGGACACAGATCTGCAAACAGAAACAGGAGTTTCTGACTCTCGTTCAGGTGTCAAAACACACTGATCCCGGATCAGTATCATGCACTTCTTTTTTTTACCAAAAACTCAGGGGAACATTCGAAGCATTCCGGTGTGTCGTCTTTCTGTAGTTGGTGTCATGCCCATATTGGAAACTCCAGGTCCAAGCTGGATCTCTCTATGGCAAAAATGAAGGCGATTTTCACACTATCGCACCCTGTGGTTCCAAACTGAACAGGTCTTCAAAATATGAACTTTGCTACATGTGAGCTCACCATAAGACAGGCAAGCACAAAAAAATACCCCAAACAAATCAGTAAGCTTCTTCAAATGTGGTAGTTAAGTCGTTTTGGCAGTAGTAGTATATTAGGAGTAGCTGTTGTTGTTACACAGTGTTGAAGTTTAATAGATTTTCATGCAACGTTACTTCAACACGCAGGAGTGGCAGCTTCCTATTAGCATGGATGTGCATATTTCGACTCCTTGAGCTTGTAATTAAGAGGATCCGGTGACATTTAGTGGAAAAATGTACACAGGACAAAATGTATTGTTTTTGGTACCTTGATGTTCAACACAGGGCGTAACTGCTCATTGATTTTTGCCATAGTGCAGTCTAGCTTAGACCTGGAGTTGCTAATATGGGCATGACGCACGACTTCAGAGGTCTACGAAACCTCGTTTGGGCTCACAACTTGACTTTTACATTTTGATATGGACTTTGAAACAATGTATTGAAATGCTGCACTTTGATGGATTTAAAGAGTTTTGAATCTGAGTTTTGAGTTTGACTTCACTACTAGGAAACACTGATGTATTATAAAGTACATGTAGTGTTATGTTAAATGTATGTATTATGTCATCTAAATGTCTGTCTGTCATTCATAACTCTGAATCCCTCCAGCCAGTGTTTCAGGTATGGCTGTAACATCTTCTACATCAAGAAGCAGCCCCAACGGAGCTTTTTCACAAATGTGCACAACGCATTAACATAAGCAGTGGGAAACCTCACTTTCCTCTGTCTTTGAGCAGGAGCCAAGTTTGCCAAGTCTCAGTTCCCGTCTTTCACAAGGCATAAATCAGAGCAGACCTGAGCTGAGCTTCAGTGTAAGACTCGTGAAGGGCTCCCTGGGCGGAGAGGCATGTTTTATTGAGCAGGTATCCGCAGGTAAATAATTCAGAATGGGGAGTTAAGCGACGTTACACAACCGAGTGAGAGAGACAGAGAAGTGGTGCTTGCTTCAGGCAAACCTTTTCACCACCTCGGGCCTCATAGCTCAACCCCAGGATTTGTGCAGAGAATTTTGTGCACATCAGTGGACAAACCGCACGCTGGTCTGCTGGTGTAACTAATGTGTTTTCGACTTGACCCAAATGTTTGCCAGCCCAAAGAACAACAGGAGCTGTCCAAGTGAAACCCCATCCTATTCTGCATTCAGTTTGTGTAAAGGTATGAGGCTAGAATAGAAGGTATAGTCTCTATTTCACATTTCAGGTGGTCAAATCATCCAAATCTGTGGCTTTTCTAAGTTTTTAAACATGAGTGTTCCTCTCTAACCATTCCAGATGTAATAAATTATGTAAAATCATACAAATTAAGGTTGTAAAGGACTGTGGAAAAAAGTCAACAGATCCACATATTGTTTACTTTTTTCCCTCAATGAGATTTTAGTACACTGTACCTGCTGTCATGGAGGTAGAGCTGAGGGGGCACTGGGACCGGTACCCCACCAATGGAGCTGAGCTGGACACCTGGAATAACCGGAACACCCGAAACAACCGGAACAACGGGAACACCCGACACAACCGGAACACCCGAAACAACTGGAACTCCTGTAACACCCGGAATGCCTTGATCCACCACAGGGCCTGTCTGAGTCACCACCGGGCCTGACTGCACCGCCTCCAGGCTGGGCTGACTCACAGGCTGGCTGGCCTGAGTAACGGCTGGGCTGCTTTGAGGGCCTCCGGGGCCTGGCTCCACCAGCTGGGGGCTGGGCTGAGTGGTTGCCGGACTGGGATGGGGAGCTGGCGGGCTGGGGTGTACCACAGTGGGACTCTGCTGGGCTGCTGGGCTGGATTGGGTCTGGGGGCTGTGCTTCTGTGCCACCAGTGGGCTCTGCTTCTCTGAGGTAGGGGCGGAGTGGGGGCCACTCACGTCTGTGAAGGAAGAGAAGAATGAGTGGTGTTCAAGTGGAACACTGTTTACTTTAAACATATTGTCTGCCATTCACAACACAATAGCCTCATTCACCAATATCCTCCTAGTTTTTTCTTAAATTTAATCTTGAGAAAAGGCCACAAAATATTCATGATGTGTTCTTAAACTGCAGAATTGTTCACACCTTTGTGCTCTTGAGTGTGTGTAGATTCTGTTCTTTCTTAAGTATAAACCCCAAATAAGAAAACACTGGTGAATGTCAGGATTTTCATGAAAACTGCGTAAGCGGGTTTTAAGACGAAGTTTCTTCATATCTTAATATCAGTTAAATAGGGCATTTTTCCTGCTAAGTTTAAAATACAAACATTTTTATCACTATTTTACCATTATCAACATTACATATAAACTCTCAGGAGACATATGTAGGTTCACTGGTCATTTTGCATAGTAAATAAAAAGGATATATTTGAGGTGTAAACACTGCGGCCACCACCGTAAAGAAACCAGTAAGTTTCTCTTCAGTGAACCACATCAAACCGGTCTGAATGACTTTGATAACATCTCAATAATTCTTTCACGCACACATTTAAAAAAAACAGTGGGATTCCCCTTTAAGTTAATCTACAGGCCATTTTATATTACATAACACAGAAGCAGTAGCAGTAACACAGAAATACTCCTAAAGCATGGTTCTCTCTGACCTTCCTCAGGGATGATGTGCAGCGTAACGGTGAGGCCTGCGTCTTTGATCAGCTTCACAATGTCAGCATGTGGCATGTTGATAATAGACTGACTGTTGACGGCCATGATGCGGTCGCCAACCTTCAGCTTTCCGCAGCGGTCAGCCGGACTGCCCTCAATAATGCGGCCGATCTTGTGTGGCACGGCTACAATAAAGTATATATAAAAATCACTGATTAATTTCCTTCTTCTGAAAGTAAGGATGAATACAGAGATATAGGCAAAGGAATAGGGAAAATATGACCAAAACAAATTTAAGTCTCCATTCTGAGGTCAGGCATAATGTCAGACTCAAGCAAAGCAACGTTACAGGCCAAACACTAAGAGCAGGGTTGGTTTCATTGGGCAGGGATTAAGCCTAGTCCTAGGCTACACAGAACTCTGAATAGAGATTTTCCTTCAGAAAAAATGTCCAGGATTGGGCTTAATGGCTGTCTGAGAAACCAACCCTTTGGCTTTACAATTTAGACTTTACAGTTCACATTTAAAATCCTAAAATGAGTCTATAAAAACAAAAACAAAAACAAAGTGAGTGATGGAGGAGGAAAGACTGACAGATTGTGGCAGTGTTTTCAGGTCGGTTCAGGGAGCTGATGATGACGAAGCCGAAGCCTTCAGTCTCTTTCCTGTGGATGACTACATCGGTGGTGGGCGGCAGGTTGACTGGACACACTGCATGGCCTCGGGGGGAGCTGCTTTGATTGGACACTGCACCATTCTCTCCACACGGCTGGCCTGCAGGGGGCAGTAGACACAGTCTCAGTCGCTGCTTATTGCTTCAGCTTACCAATAACAAGAAAAGGTTTTTTTTATTGCTGTCATTCTGGCCAGTGGCAGTATGGTTGGCCAAATATGTGCCAACAAACATTGATGAATGAATCAACAATTTAGCCACTGTGACAAAAATGTTTTTATGGTTTTAAATGTGAGATCTGCTAGCCACTTGGCTCTGGCCAGTTTGGCAAGGCAAGTAGATACTTTGCTGCAAAATCTTCCTTTACACATTCAGCACAGAGCCAAATCATGCTGGCAGCAGGACTCAGGATGGCCACACTGACCGTAGCCTGGTTCATGGCCTGACCAAAAACACTGCCATGATCACGACCACAAGCTGCTTCTTAACTACACAATAACATCTTAATACTGCTCAAGTCTGCATAGCCACTCACACTGGATACTAGTACTGCATATATACGAGTACTGTAAAAACTGCTGTGTGTTTTTCAACTCTTTTGTTAAGCTTTTTATAATGAGATTCCCCATCAAGTAGGTCGGTGCTTTGGCCCATTTATCCAGTCAGATATGTTGCTGGTTCCCACTCCCTATGCTCCGTGGTTAATCGAGGCCACTCTGCCTGCTCTCTCTTTAAACTTCTGTCTTCCAGGAACAGAACATTAGCTATTTACAGAACATTAGATATTTAAAAGCATTTCAAGTTGAACTGTTTTACTCCAAAGCAGCAGCTATCCAGAGGCTGTCAGGTATCTTGGTTTGCCTCGGGCGAGGGAAATACTATGCTGCTGCTCCTTCATAGCCACTATGGTGTCAGTGCATATAATACAGAAAGTAATGGCACTTCTACTAGGAGTTGGCAATATGACAAATATATGATATCACGATACTTCAAGATATTTCCACAGTACACGATATGCATCACAATATTGTTCTTCTGAACTACAATAATTTTTATTCAGTGTTTCACATACTGCGCTGTACTAATTCTGATTAAAAAGGATTAATTACGCTCTCTTTGAAATGAAGCACATGGTTGGTCAGTGTTTTTTCAGTACTGACAATATCCACAATATGAAAAGCATACTGTCACATACTTTATCATGATAACGATAAAATTACTGTCATATTGCCCACCCCACTTATCTAATATTATTGTGTAGCACACTAAAACTTTGCTAACATGAAAAAGAATCCAATTAGTTTTATTGACATAATCAATGAAGTACTGTACAAGAGCCAGAGACTTACTAACTTCCAGTCAAGACAGCTATTAAGTATTTATTAAGCTCTTAAATTTATATTAAGTTATTACATTTTCAGCATCAGAAAAAAGTAAAACATATATTTAACAGAAAATTACACAGAGGTCTGAACTGAGTATCATTTTTGTCACTATTTGGTTTGTCCACTCTTTGCCTTTATTAGAGCTTCCATTCTTTTCAGTAGACTTGTTTTCGGTTTCTCAAAGAAATCTGCAGGGAGATTTTTCCACACCTCCAAAGTTCAGTCTTAGAGGTTGGTTTCACTTTCAGCTTCTCACAATTCAAAAAATCCCAAACACATTCAGTGATGCTAAGGTCTGAACTCTAGGGTGGTCAGTTCAGTGAAGCGGCAGAAAGTAACTACTGCTTCATTTAAGGTGGAACGGGAATATTTGAACAAGCAGCTGCGAATTGCTGACTTCAGCTTCATATCACTGAAGAAACAGGAGTGAGCGATGATAAATAATATGATTCCCTAACTGTAACTAAAGTCCAGCAGTGAAGTTGCTGAACTTTACCCTCCTCTGCTGTCGCTGCAGACTGGCAGGGTCGCCTACAGAGCACCACGAGTAGCCTGTTAATGAAGTGATGCTCTTCTTGTTCTTCTATTTGAGGGTTGTCCAATTTCATAGGGGAAGATTTCAGCCACTAGTCCTTGTAACTCAGTTCTAAAGGGAAAGGTGACACATGAAAACAAAGGCTAGGGGTAAAAATAAGAAATGGGATTGGGCCTTAGTGTTTATCTGATGGTGACAGTTCTGATGGTCTACCAGGTCTTGCAGGTGCTTGTTAGAAGTCTCATTTTCTCTGCATCCCTTAATTATTTTTTAAACTCATTTTTTCAGTTATTTTCCTTAGAATTCCTCCCTCCTTATGCAAGTAGATTAACTACCATCTAATCTCCTCAGAAACATTTCCTGAATAATGAATTTCTTCTACTTAATGGCCACTGGAAACTGGAAGTGTTGGCTCTGACGTTTACACAGTACTGTACATATGGAATAAGTGTATTGAGTATGTAAGGATTAAGTGTCTGTTTCAGTCTGACACTATGTGGAACTCACTGGGCTGAGGCAGGACCCTCCGTCTCACAGTAAGGGTGACCTGGCCATTGCGTGCGGCGGCGTGCATGAGGTCTATGACGTAGCGGTGTGGTCGGCCTGCCACAGGCATCCTGTCCACGGACACAAGCTCATCGCCTGGGCGCAGCCGCCCGTCCCGTTCTGCAGGGCTGTTCTCGATTATCGCTCCAATGACGATCTGTGACAGGGAATAAGTCTTCATATTAACCCCTTAAACTCTAAACTTATTATGCAGTTATTAATCTTATGGCTTATTATATACTAACTACTATGAATTATTCAGAAACACTGTGTAAGGTTTGTAAGTGTGAGAGTGAAGAAGGTAAATCTGCACTTAGAGACGGATCCTTAGAGTGCACATGGCATGGAAAAGCAGCAGTTTGTTTTTTATACCCCAGACAGTGTTTTAATACTAAATTGTTTGAGGTTGAGTAGGCTTTATCTGGAGTGCTAGCCACAGCTAGCTTAAAAGGTGCAATCGAGTGGGTAGCTCTACCCACAATAACAAGCAAGAATTATGCAAGAAGGCGCTAAGCTGTGTCTTGCCAAAAGAAACGAAAGGGAAGCACTGTAGCTTCCAACAGCCGTCTATTGTTCTGCTATTGTTTGGAATGCCCATTAAAGATCATATTTCTCATCTCTGTCTGCTTTTCTCTGTATTCCCAAGCTGGAATGAGATGAAGCGATCGTTGGGAGCTTCTCAGTTGCCCCATACGAGCCTTGTCACGGGCCTCCGGACTCACAGCCTGCACCGCCTCGTCCCCTCCCAGGATCCTGAAGCCGAAACCCGTCTTCTCCCTCAGCAGGTGCACCTCCACCTCCTGGTACTCCACACCTGAGGAAGCAGCAGAGCTCAGTACACATCAGCTCAGGCCATGCACTTTCGCTGTAGTGTGTGGTTCCTACAGCACCAGTCAAAAGCTTGCACACATGTTACTGAGTGTTTTTCATAATCTTAACAATATCTAACTTAAGACGTTGCTGGCAACACATTCAGAAACTTTGTCTTTGCCCCATTTAACTCATTAAAGGGCCGATATCACTCAACACTGAATTTTCCTCATTTTAAATGAAAGGGATTGATAGTGGTAGAATATTAACACTGCTAAAGTTTGCAAAAAGTACAGGTGACTCCCCTGCAGTCCATATATGGAAATTAAGCTGGAAAAGCTATTTTGACTAATAGTTTTTGTGACATCACAAAAAACAACACATTTACATATCCACCTACTCAGCCAACAGCAGTTTATCCCTGTCCATTCATGCTTAAGCTATAATGAGTGTTTTAGCCAGGATTGCTTTTTGAATGAGGGCAATTTAAATGAGCCAGAGGTCACTAACCTTTATCAGTCTTAAAGGTACAGTAACCCTTAGAATAACCCCCCCAGAGAAGTTGGTGAGCATGCATGTCCACAATAGTTATAGTAATGTGGATCAGCATGTGGAATTGGAGCTTTTTGCATGCTGCTACTATCCATCCATCCATCCATCCATCCATCAATGTATAAAATAAGCTCTATGCTGCTTTTATTATTGGATGCACAGTGATAGTTTCTGTGAGCATATACACACATTTAGAAGTCAACCCCCATCAGTGTGGAAACTTATTACTCATTTGATTTAATCAGAGTAACAGTACAATGTTTTCATGTGTTTTCATCAGAATTGCAGTTTGGGACACAAACAAAATAGAAATCTATGAATGGCTGTATGAGTATGACAAAGGCATTGAGAAATCATGTAATAGAAAATGTAACAAGACTATTTGTGCCTCTGTATGATTCTGCCCCCCACCATCAAGTGGTTTACTAGTTTTCAGCAGCCAAAAAAATCTCAGCATATGTCTATCTTCTTCAGTACTCTTGGAAAGCATCCCAGGTGGCTCCTCATGAAGCTGCTTGAGATAATGTCAAGAGTATGCAAATCTGCTTCAAGGCAAAAAGAGCTACTTTGAATGATCTAAAATATAAGATAAAATAAAAGATGCTTTGGGTAATAATATAATTCCATATCTCTTTTTTTTAGGGATGAACTAAAATTCTGGCCACCAAAAATGGCTAAAATAAGTGCAGTTAAATAGGACTAAAGAGACGTGTTAAAATCTAACAACCAATTTTAATAGAAATAAAAGTTACAAACAGTGACTGAAAACGTTTGGTTCCTTTGCTCTCCTGCGCCAATCAGCACAGATGTGTTCAAACAGTTTGAGCAGCAGCAGATCAGCAGTGGAAATGCTGGCAATGTGGAATCATTTCATTAGATGAGTGATTTGAAAACTGTTCATACTGAGTATCAAATAGGGTATAAAACAGTCCCAGAAACATCTCCACTATAGGTTTGATACTATTTGAAATCCAGAGAGGAACTCTTAGGGCCTTTTATTCAATAGAAACATGCTTGGATTTAAACTCTGCAAGCATTAAAGCACTATTCTTGTTTCATTGTTAACTTTTGGATGGAAAAATAAGGTTTAAATTCATGAAATGTCCAGTATAAAATGGGCCTCTCAGGAATTACTTTTCCCTGTATGTAGGTAGACATAGCTAAGCAAGCTCTTCTGTTAGTTAGGACTTGAAGAGAAGTCCTTACATGTTAGATTAAGTATCAGAATAATTAGATGACCAACCATTCCCTGTTGTTAAGGATGTTGCATTTTGTAGACTTATTATGCACACATTAATAATTTTCAAACAGCTACGCTATGTTCAGTTTAGGTTTTTATTTATTGTCAGCTCAGTTTTATCCAATTGAAAGGACTATGGCGGTATAAATAATGACAATGCTTTTCCTTATTAACCTATTTTTATGTTATTGATTGTATGATGATGTGCAAAAAAGTGCAAAAAAAACAAACAAACATAAAAAAACTTTTCTTTTTGTTTTATTTTTTGACCCAGTGTGTCCTGAATTTCAGTTTCAGTAGACTGGTACTGTACATTAGCACGCTTGAAACAGAGGTTTTAAAATAAAATGACGTACTCACACTCATCTTCACACTCTCACTCAACAGAAAACGACAGGATCACAGCAATAATAAGGAGAATAACGTGGCAATTCATTTAGAGTACACCAACATTTGCACCTGCTGTGAGACAATTCAGTCTAGTGGCTCATAAAACATCTGGTCAACCTGTCCTATAAACAACAACCATTCTCATGCTGCATTCAGACTATGGCCCATAAAAATCAAACTAACATTTTTCACTTGGGAACAAGGAAATTGCCATTAACTGGGAATAACCAAGCCATTCTACATAAACAAAATCCTCATGGATTCAACAGTCGTTAAAGAACTTCTGCTCTGTGCACATATGTAGGTCATCTAGTATCATATACACTGCAGTGCTGAACCTTATGATGTAGTACAAAGCAGAGCCAGGCTGGTACATATGGAGTTAAATATAGACCTGCTATCCACTGGGAATTCACCATAGACAAATGCATTAACTACTCGATATGGAACAGCGTGATATATGCATCATAACATGGAAAACAAACTGCAGGATAATCTACTTGCCTGTGGAGTCAGTCAGCGTTCGTGGGGGCCCAGGCTCTGGATGGAAAATAATGAGGAGATCGTAATCAGCGAGGCTTTATGCCACTAAATGGTGATTTTTATGAGAATGAATGGCTTAGATTGGTATTCATTCACATGGAATTACAGTAAGACGTGCGTGCGAACTCCTCTCGCTTGCATAATGTGAACGGAATTACTTCTGTGCACCAAGATGAATGTGTGCTGTAATGACCTCTGCCTATCGCAGCTGAAATCTGGACATATGGGAGGCCAGGCTTCTGTCGGTGCAGCAACCGGTTCGAGCTAATGAAATCAGCTAGAAGCCTTTTGGGCATTGGTTATTGCTGCTGCTCAAATACGGAAAACAAACAGAGCTTACATTTTCAGTTGTGTAACCAGACGAACCGTGAAAGTGGAGAGCACGGCAGTGTGATGCAGAAGTGTCCTTGGAGAAAAACATGCGCTGCAATCACGCTTGCGTTCCGTTCAGAGGGGAGAGGTGCAAACAGGTCAGCGCACAGTCACACTGACCTCAGAGTACCTGAGTTCAGCTGATTTAAGGACGTAGGAAGCTGTAAAGTCTCCCCTACACGTCTTTACCCTGAGCAGTTACTGTCGTTGTGCTATAGTGTTGAAATATAATAACTCCCGAGTTCACTCTCGACACGTCTTTCTTTCACTCTCTCTCTGCCCAAGTCTCTGTCCTAGTCTCGCCTTCCTAATCAGTGGTCCCCAGCACAAACTAGCTAGCCTCTGTGTAGCAGACAGGGCATAGCCCAGGCACACCCAGGCCTGCCCAGACTGATCACAGGCCTACCCTATCAAATGAGGAAAGAATGTTTATTAAGCCGATTTTTTTGGATAATGAAATTTTGATTATTGTTTTTATTTCTCAATCTTCCAATCACTGCTTAGCACCCATTGCTATCTGCCACTGCCTCAAGCCTTCAGTTTGTTATCAGCACGCCATTCTTTAAATCTGAAGCTCAAGTTGCAGTATAAATAACTGGGGGTGTTTAAAAAAGTCTGTTGTTTTCTACCCATCCAAAGTCACAAACAAATATTAAAAACGTTGTCACGTTGCTCTTTTACTACAAAGACTGAATTTGGTTTTGTGAAAATGTCAATGCAAACACCTAATGTTATTCAATACTTCATCACAGGTAAGACACAAATGGATCAAAAACATTTTTCATGCTCGCTGTGGCAGTATGCTTTTGCCTACGACGGTTAAGGTTTTTAAGTTTGCTGTGTTGTTTTTCCTCATCTTAGCTGTCTGATTTTATTTCAGTCACGTCATCTTCTTAGGGTCCGCCTGTGGCATCAGTGTGCTTTGGCCTAGCATGATAAACATTAGGTTTAAGTTTTTAAGTTTGCTCTGTTGTTTTCCCCTTGGCTGTCTGATTTTAACTTGTGTGTGTCAAGCTCAGTTTGGATTTAAATTTCATGTTTGGGTTCTCACAGTCTGCCTCCCACTTACGGAGTTTACCTTGTATTTCTCCCAGCTTTAGTTTTTCTCTTTTCTTTATTCTTCCTCCCTACTTTCATTACCTTAATTAATGGTTTCATTACAAGTTTTTAATCTGGCATGCTGCTTGTGTTGTTGACGAAACTCAGCACTGAGGTTGTGAGGCCCACAGTGGGTGAAATAAATCAGCGAAGTATGTTCCCATATCAGCAGAGCACAGAGTGAGAACATGGAAAGTTTATCCAGATTAAAGAACTTTAGGATGTTGTTCAAAAGCATTGTGTGATGAATAAATTGTGAAAGTAGAATTTAAACCATTGTCCGTTGCTGCATCCACAAATGCGAGTTAATACTGCACTATGCACAGCAGAAGCCGTATGTCAACAACATCCAGATACGCTGGGCTTGACTTCATCTGAAATGGATTGATGGACAGCAGAAACGTGTACTGTGGGCTGATGAGTCAACATTTTAGATTGTTTGTGGAAATAACGGAGGTTGTATTCCCTGAGCCAAAGAAGAAAAGGCCTGTCCAGATTGCTGTCAGCATGAAGTTCAAAAGCCAGCGTTTGTCATGTGATGGGACACACAAAATATGAAATGATTCTGTTTTTTTTATCTCAAATTAATTGGAATTGAGTTTGTAATTTTAGATTTTTTATCTGTGATAATGATGAGTCTTACTGTCACTATGTAGCAGTTTAACCATCAGTATCATTAGAAATACAAGGTTTTATTCTGCGTTTTTGGGTAATGCTGGGCCAGTTCTGGTCAGTTTCAGACAGAACTTTGTCAGGCTTGGTTCAGTTTTGGATTCAAAGCTTGAGGTTGTGGTTTAGGTCAGGCTTGGATCTAGTTCAAACTCAAAACTTGGTTCTCTGGGTTCGGGTCCAGCCCCGGGCAGCAAATTCTCAGGCTGTTTGTGAGTTCTGACCAAAATTTCAGGCCCAATTAAAGCTCTAATAGCTTTTAGTCCTTAGTCAGTCTCGCCAAGTCTGTGTCATGACAGACTCATGGGTTTCTTTCTTAGCCAGCTAACTTTAAACTTAGTTTGAAGTGACCCTGGATTTTTCTGTCCATGATGGTGGATTTTCGAGCTTTATCACCATGGCAACTTATGTTGCATGCCTAACTTGCTTCAGGGCAGGTTCAGCTCAGCTCTTGGACCAATCAGACACAGCCTGGGTTAACAGAGAAAGCTGTTAATCGCAGTTGTAAACCACAGCTGCATTTGTAAGGTTTTGTGAAGCTTAAACATAATCAGGAACACTGTCTAAGTTAACCAGCTTCATGAGGCAGGCTTCATTTCTTGCATGTGTTTGTTCCCTCCGTGTTTTTAGGTTATATTGTTGTTCTGTATTTTCCCGTTTCTTTGTTAGCCTTTGCACTCCCTGGTTCTTGCAGGTCTGTCCAGAGGTTTGCTCTCCCCTTGCTTGTTGGTTTGTTCTGCTAGCTGCTGTAGTGTTTGTTTAAATCTTAATAAAGAGGACTTGCACTCACGTCCATGTAACACACAGATTCTGCACCTTTGAATTTTTCTGTTAGATTCAATATCAAAACAGACTAAAACACTGCAAAAAAGATTAAAGATTTTACTTTCCCCAAAAGAACAACAATATTTTTTAACAGACTGATATCATAATAACATCTCTCATCTGCTGCTTATGAACAGAAATATGATATTGTTTGACAGTTTCCTACAGAATCTGAAAGGCCTCCTGACTTACGTCTGCTCTCATAAATGGCACGGGACTTCTCGTACAGGTCGTAAGGGTCAGGCTTGCTAAGGTGGACTCCTTCTGTGTCGGAGGCTGAGGTGCAGTGGAGCGGCTGGCCAGGGTGGGGGGCACTGTGCGATAAGCCAGGGGCTGAGAGGCTGGTCTGGGGGCTTCCCTGGGGGTCCCACTGTAAACACACACACATGCACAAACTGGTTAAGACCAGTTATGTAGGTCACGCTACTGGAGTGCAGCGAGATGCCAAGAACCAAACCTGTGTTCTTCTAAATGCATTCTTCTAACCAACTTACCAATGACTAAAAAAAAAACAATTCTTGTTAATTTTTACTTACTTTACCCTCTTCAGTTATGTTTATTTATCTATATAGTAATGTGATATATGTTTTTTTCGGGAAAAAAAAACACATTTATAAGTGATTCTAAACAATTACATAAAATGACAAAGTCTTCAATAACTAAATATAATATCACTAAATTCATTATTTACTGTGTCCACTCTTTGCCGTCAATACAGCTTCCATTCTTTTTGATAGACTTACTTTCAGTTTTTCCAAGAAATCTGCAGTGACATTTTTCCACACCTCCAAAGTTCAGTCTTACAGGTTGTTTGCATTTTCTGCTTCTTACCATACTAGTTATACCCAAGACATTCTATACTGAATCTGGACTCTGAGTTGGTCAGTCCATTGTTCTGAAAACACCAGCAGCTTCTTTGTTTGATTTGCGAATGTTCTTTTTTGTCTATTTTCTTTTTCCATTGAGGCTTCTTGACAGCTACACATCCTTTCAGACTCATAGAACCGAGTTGTCTTCTCACAGTGGAAGGATGGACAGAAACACCTGTGGAGTTTTTAGATCTGAAGTAAGAGTGGAGCTTGATTTTCTCCTCTCTCTCAAAGATGAAAGGTTTAAGTGCTGTTTATCTGAGGGGGACAGTTTGGTGGTCTACCAGGTCTTGTATGGTTGTTAAGAGTCCCATTTTCTCTGTATCCCTTAATAATTTTTTGAAATCCAGTTTTGGAAACTCTCAGGTTTTCACTTATTTTCCTTCGACTTTGCCCTTCTTAGGCAAGTGGATTATCTAATATCTAATGTTTTCAGAAACAACCCCCTGAAAAAGAAATAGATTTTGTTTCATGACTGTTTTGACTGGAAATTAAATAAAGGGCAGTCACTGACTTTTGTACAGTACAGAATGAAGCCTGTGAGGCTGCAGACAGTTTAGCATGTGTCATTATAGTGCACGTTATTAGAGATTTGAGCAACATGCCAATATTTATATGCGGTGCACAGTAGCTGTGAGCTACATAGAAAGGCTAAAGGCTTAACAGGCTATTGCATCAGAAGTGAACTCACAGCAGGGAAACATGAACTTAAAAAGAACGCTTTTCTGTTTTTCATGCTGGTAAAAATGTCAAAATACAAAATATATACACGTATGTGAGAGAGTGAGAGTGAGTGAGAGAGCGCAAGGGAGAGTGAGTGAGTGCGTTCGAGTAAGTGTAATGACGAATGAGCTGGTGAAGTGCATGGTAAAAGTGAACCTGTTCATTATTCCCTCGCTCTCCATTAAGGATGTTGGTGGAGCGGAGAGACCTGGCTCTCCCTGCGGGAGACGGATTGAGCGCTGAGAGAGAGTGTGTGTGAAGTGTGGCAGGAGATCACCAGTGCTTCAGTCAGACGCCTCAGGCAGCACGAATCCCAGTACCTGTTAGCTCTTCATTCCATTTCTATTGCTCTGCTAATGCTACTCGCACTGAATGAAGGTGGAGTTCTACAGAAAGCAGCTTTTTACAGTGCTGTGCAAAAGTCAGAGATCCCCCTTCGTTAGTTTAATTTCCAGTCAACACAGCCATGAAAGACAAGTTCATTCATTTTTCAGGAGATATCTCTGAGGAGGTTGGATACAAGATAATCCACTTTCATAAGAAAGAAGAAAGTACATGGAAAAAAGTTTCCAAAACAACTGCAAAATGATTAAAAGATACAGAGAAAATGAGACTCCTAACAACTGTGGAAGACCTGCTAGACCACCAAAACTGTCCCCTCCAGATAAACAGCGCTTAAAGCTTTAATCTGTGAGACAGAGGAGAAAATCAAGCTCCACTCTTGCTTCAGATCTGAAACAATCCACAGGTGTTTCTGTCCATCCTTCCACTGTGAGAAGACAGCTGAACGCTATGAGTCTGGAAGGATGTGGAGCTGCAAAGACGCCCTTACTGAGAAAAGAAAACAGACAAAAAAGTAGAACATTTGCAAATCAAACAAAGCAGCTGGTGTTCTCTGAACAAAGGGCTGACCACCCCAGAGTTTGATCATTAGAAAAGAAAACTTCTAAGACTGAACTTTAGAGGTGTGAAAAAATCTTCATGCAGATTTCTTTAAAAACTGAAGTCTCCTGAAAAAAACGGAAGCTGTTATAAAGGCAAAGAGTGAAACACACTAAGTACTAAAAACTGATAGAATGGTTGAGGCTTCTGTGTAACTTTCTGTTATATATGTTTTTTGCATTCTTCCTATATATATATATATAGACCATATAAATAAATAAAGGGGGCTCTCTGTCGTTTGCACAGTATGCTATGTTCCAAAGTATCCAGACACCTGTTCATCAACACTTTCAAAAGATAAGAGTTTTAATACCAGCATCCTCAGTTAGCAGAGTTTGAAGAGTCCTGCTCTTTGGGGTTTTCTCTGCACTGTCACCCTTGGCTTGTTCATTTGGTACTTGGACCTGGATTTTCTGTAAAGCTGATTTGTGGCTATGTTGTCTGAACTGAATTAGAAAGCAGCTTAAGACCATTTTTGAATTTAGCTGTTCTCTATTTTATATATGCTTTATCTTTCAATAGTTTCTTTATGCAACTGTTTTATCATTTCAACTATTTATTAATTTTAAATCTTTTTAATGTTTTGCTGAAGCAGGATGCCTTATTTTACTCATCCTTATCATTCTAACATTTCTAAAGCACTCTGAGCTGCATTTCAATGTATGAAATGTGCTATATTAATTTTTTTTAATTATTAATATAATTATAATTATTATTATATTTTTAAAACGCAGTTTGTCTCTCTTTTCTGCAGGAACAGTAGTCTCTACTCTTCTGGGAAGGCTTTACACTAGACGTTAGAATGATGCTGCTGGGATTTGAATCCATTCAGCCATGAGAGCATCCTGAAGGTGTTTGATGGTACTCCATCAGTCCAAAGAACGCAATTTCACTGCTCCACAGTCTAACGGCAAAGAGCTTTACAACCCTCTAGTCAACACTTGGCATTGTGCTTTGGCTGCGTCAGTGTTCCGCTCAACTGAAAATGCTTTTCTATGGAGATTACACGGCTGTGTGCAGAGATTCTGACACCTGTGTCTGCAGTAAACCTGCTTTAAAGCTGTCCTATGCTTCATTTTAACTACGTACACCACTGTGCAGGATGTCTACCTCACATATTCTGCGGCTGTTTGGAGAGTTGGGTATGCACTTCCTCAGAAATGCTACGTGTCCACATGATGCAACGCTAATATAACAGCGTGGGCAGTGTACTGCAATGTGACGTGATGTCAACAGCAGACTGAACTCGAGCAGGAAATGAGACTGCATCCCTGTCCCTCATGGTCACTTGGTGAGCAGTTAGATCCCATTGTTTTGAAGTGAATGTGCACCAAAGTCTGAAAAGTGTGTACCAGTACCATTCAGAACTGTCACTACTGAAACACAGATTTTTCTTCAATTAAATAAACTTGTTATGTGTGTAGAACTGTTCAAAGCTGTGCCTATAAGTAATTTACTGGCTAGCATTTTTAGCGAGTTAGGCTTAAAATTAGCTAACGTTGTCACTACCGAAACAGTCACTACCGAAACAGCTGGTAAAACTTCTGAGCCATTGTTTTTGTATTGGTAGCGATTTTTCTTTTAAATAAATAAACATAATTAAGGTTAGTGTAACTTAGGTTAGCAAAATGATTTTAGTCAGTTAAAAGAGTATTTTCAACTCCGACTTCGAATTAATTCAACGGAATGATCCATATATCACATTACTAATGATGAAGTATCCTTTTGGTAAGAGCCTCAGACTTGAAAGTAGCTGAATTTACAATGAGAAGGGTGTCTGAGTACTTTTGGAGATGTAAGGTTCATCTCATTACTCTAATTGATGTCTCCTCGATTCCTCGCTCCAATATCCTCCAGCTTGGAAATCAATGGAAATCCATCTTTAAGGACGTTTCAGCTTAGAGTAATTGAGTAGTGAGCAGAGAGGAGGCTCCAGGTCAAGGAAACATGTGTGCATCCTATGTGGAAGTCTTATTTGCATGTTCTTATGTTTTCCCTAGTATGGCCCCACCCCTTTTTCTATTATTGCTGATTTTACAACAGCAGCGTGATGAAGCACGGTAAAATTACATCTGACCCCTCTCATCCTGGACATCACCTCTTTCAGCCACTCCCCTCTGGTAGAAGATTCAGGGCCATCAGGACCAACCAGGCATAACATTATGACCACCTCCTTGTTTTTACGCTCATTGTCCATTTTATCAGCTCCACTTACTATATAGGTGCACTTTGTAGTTCTACAACACTGATATGGTGGAGGTGTGTTAGTGTGTGTTGCGCTGGTACGAGTGGATCAGACACAGCAGTGCTGCTGGAGTTTTCAAACACCTCAGTGTCACTGCTGGACTGAGAATAGTCCACCAACCAAAAATATCCAGCCAACAGCGTCCTGTGGGCAGCGTCCTGTGACCACTGATGAAGGACTAGAGGATGACCAACACAAACTGTGCAGCAGCAGATGAGCTGTCATCTCTGGCTTTACATCTACAAGGTGGACTGACAAGGTAGGAGTGTCTAATAGAGTGGACAGTGAGTGGACACAGTGTTTAAAAACTCCAGCAGCACTGCTGTGTCTGATCTACTCGTACCAGCACAACACACACCAACACACCACCACCACATCAGTGTTACTGCAGTGCTGAGAATGATCCACCATCAAAATAGTACCTGCTCTGTGAGGGTCCATGGGGGGCCTGACCACTGAAGAACAGGTTAAAAGGGGGCTAACAAAGTATGCAGAGAAACAGATGGACTACAGTCTGTAATTGTAGAACTACAAAGTGCACCTATATAGTAAAGTGGAGCTGATAAAATGGACAATGAGCATAGAAACAAGGATCATAATGTTATGCCTGATTGGTGTGTAGATAAATATTATCAATATATTTCTTATATTATTTTCATTTTGTCTTGAGTGTGTTTTGCTTTGCGAATAAAACACATGCTCATACATCCTGCTTCAATATCTCACTTGTTCATGTGCAACATAGGCCTGCGATACATTTTTCCCACCTCCTCTTGGCTGGTGTAGTTACCAGATGATTAGAAGTAATGGGATGGTACTGCAAAAGGTTAATCAAAGTTAATTAAATTGTTGATGAGATTGAAATTCAATAAACACGCCTATGTGAAAAGTCAGTTGATAATAAAATAGAAGTGTCAATATAGGTAGTTATGAAACAGGTGAAACAGGTGATGAAAATGATGACAGAGTGTGATACGTCTCATTTCTTAAATACATTTGCCGTCGATTCCTCCATCCTCACATCTAGACTAAAGGAAGGAAAGGCAAATTAAAGACACGAGATGAACCCACAGTATACTACACACTATACACACCTCATACGTCCTTATATAACATAACACTGTAAAAAAAAACTCTTGATTCTTCTTGGAAAAAATCTTACAAAGCTCTCTTGGGAATAAAGTGCTGGAAGGCTCAGGGTCACATTTCAGCAATGATAAAACACTGGAATATACTACACCATAATCCACACTCAGGAGCGAGGGGGGGCCGAAAATCACAATAAGACAGCTGTGGCGTTTTAGATTCAGCTGAGAGGCAAGGCTGGGAAAGCTTGTTCATGGTCTGGCAGAGCAATTCACTTCCTATGACAGCATGATGAAAAAGGGAGATCTCAGGGACAGAGGTAGAGGAATATCAATTGAGAATCATCTGCATAATCGTTGGAATCGGAATAATTTCTCTTCATGACAAACACATTCTGCCTTTACGCGCACGCTCACACACACACCTCGCCATCAGTTACAGGGCTTTGTTTGCTAATGCAGTAACATGGAAAGCATACTGATTGGGCAGGCCACCCGTGGCGACGGCATTAATGCGTCTGTCACCCCATTCAATTTCCTTTCAGATTTTTCGACACCCAGTAAAGCAGACGATACAGGATGGAAGTAACCAGTTGGGCCAGTGGTGCAGGCAGAAATCGCCTGCTTACTACAGATTCAAACTCAGCTCTGAGCCGTCTCCTGGAACAAACCCTGGATCAGGCTGCAGGAGGGAGAGCTGGTCCCAGATCAGTATTTAAGGGCAACCTCTACTGGAAGCCAAATCCTATTATGCTACACAAAGATGCGATTTGATCCTTTACCCCATGAGGCCGTCAGATCTTCCAGCACTGTCAGTGCAGATAGGGAAAGAAAGGCGTAATATCTGTATTCATATTCCACTGCCATTATAAGACTCCCAATGATATCTTTCCTTAATATCCATGACTGGAATTTGGATGGGTTTTTTAGCTTTTTAATAGGACTTTGTTTTCTGAAATAATGGCTATGTTCAGACTGGAGGTTCAAGTAGCCCAAATCCGATTTATTTTCCAAATCCGATATTTTTGGTTGTTCACATAATCTTTGTAACGTGACCTATATCTGACATTAGTCGTCCGTCAATAACCGACCCACATGTGCAAAACAATACAGATCTAATCAGCATGCTCATCCAACAAACACAGCTGTGCTCTATCTTTCCTTAAGATTCATTTGCCACAAAAAATACAGACAATGAAACAGACAAACAGTGCAAACCATGCTAACGTTATTCTCTTTAGCCCAGGCGTCAGCAACATGTGGCTCCGGGACCACATGCGGCTCTTCTACTGCCCTGTTGTGGCTCCACAGCAGAATTAGATTTTTAGATAAAAATAAAATTATCCTCCTTTGCAGTAAAATAAAGCTCTGCTGATTGTTCAACACAGTTTTAGGAATAAATGGTCTTAAACACTGGAGGTAATGTACCCTATAACTTCTAATTCACCAACTTTTGACCCTGAAGGTTGGCGAGCAGACTGCTGGTCACCATAGCAACGTAGACAACAGTCTTGCCTCGCTGATAGCTAACAAAAAGGCAAAGAGAAAGATTTAAGGCGAACATCGCCATCGAAAATTTGGAGACGATTGGACTTATTTGTATTTATAAGCAGTTCAACTGGTTTCCTGATACATTTAATCTGCAACTAGACTGACTTCAGCTTTGTGTTCGAATTTTCCCGTTCCACCTTAAATGGTGCAGAAGTTTCATTCTGGTACCTCAGGCACCACTTAAGGAAAATGGAATGGGAAAATTAGAACAAGCGACTTCAGCCTCGCAAAAAGTGAAACGTTGAGAGACATTTTACAAGAAACTATTCTACTTTTGAGGAAAAGTTTCCTGCTGGAGATGAGAGAAAAGCAGCTATAGCTGAGCTAAAGCTTAAAGCAGAGCTAAGTAAGTCTGAGTTTTTGTTTATATTATATTTTTTAGTCTATACTAGCACATCAGCACATACTGAGACATAATTACAGCCAACATGGTAAAATGAACATAAGATGTTGTGGCTCTCAAGGTGGTTAGATTTTTGTTGAAAGGACAAAATGGCCCTTTTTAACATTTGGGTTGCGACCCCTGCTTTAGCTGAATGGCTGTGTCAGGCATGTTTCAGTCACATCTCAAATGAAAACCAAATGCAGCAGACTCTCAATCACCGCCCACTGTCTAGTCTGTAACATTCAAATAGTCCATTTGTTTTCGAGGCAGCAGAAACAAAAGACTTCTGGGATTAGCCTTACTCTAACATGGACAGCACAGCGACTACTGTGCTTTTGCCACCTGAGAAGCTCCCTTACTCAGTCTTCTGCATCACACGACACAACAGTCGGAGCCTTGTGTAAAACAAGCTGTGGACAAGTTGGTACTAATAGCATGGTTGACTATATTATTTGGCAAATTCCCACAGTGTCTGATGGTATGTATGAGACCAATCACTATCGAAATTCAACGAATTTTCCATTCCACCTTGAATGGTGCAGCAGTTACATTTATGTGCCTGTACATGTGCCACAATGTACTGATGCTCCATTTAAGGTGAAACTGAAAATTCTAATTAAAGCTGCCAAATAAGAAGCCAACTTCAGCTTTGTAGAAATTCAGACAACATTCAGTATCTGTTTTGCCAGCCTGTGAAGGTTTTTATTCTTGTTGCATGTACAACAGTGTGATGAAAATTGAGTTGAATTGACATAAAAGTTGCATGAATTCTAATCTGACTATTCAGACTGAGGTTGCATTGCTGCTGGGGATGTGCACGCCAACTAATTTTGATATTCAAGTATCTGCATTTGAGTTCCTGAATGGATATCTGGTTACCTACAGAGAATTAAGAGAAAAAAGACAAAGCCAAAAATGAAAAAAATAAATTTCAGCTGCAACTAATGCAGAGCTGTGCTTTACCTTTTAGGTGACAGCACTCGTACTGCACCAAAATTTAGCATCACGCACAGGAAAGCATATCAAAACACGTTTTATTATTCAAAAATAGCCGAGGGACATAGGTAGGTAGTAAGACAACGGAGACTCCTCAGAGCTAATCAGCTGAAACTACCGTGTCTTCTATGGGAGTTTTTTTCCTCTTCAGTGGACGATGTGCCAACTTGTCAGTTTGCCAGAGAAATATAGTTGAACTGTTTCTGGACCTTACATTAACATCAGCCGAGTCTATCCATCTCTGCCTTCTGAGTCACGTCCTTAACAACGCATCCCTGGCAGTGCGCTCACGTTCAGGCACTCGCAGTTCAAAGTGTAACATAAGATCTACTCACAAATACGAACTAAACTTTCATGTTTTACAGTTCAGTTAAAGATAAAATCAGCTGTATAATGTTGCTGAATATTTTCTTCATCTTCCTTTGATGAAATATCCAAATAGTGATTTCAATATTGAAATACTGGCACCCAGAAGAGTTAACTGAGTGCTCGGGTACAGATGCACATCCCTAATATCCACATATCAGATACGTATAGGTTCTAGTAACGTGAAATAGGGCCAAATTAGAGTTGAAACTGTCCTATTCAGGGTGTTTTTTACTGTTTACACTGTCACACAAGAAACTAATCACGTCACGTGTCAAATACGAAGAATAAGATTTGGGCCGTTTACATGCAGCGTGAACACAGCCATGTCAAGTGCGAAGAAAATACAAGCTTTTCTACAGCGGTAAGTCAAACAGCGCTGACTTATTCACAGTAGCTGAACACATCACACATCAGACTTTACAGAGAGTAACACAGCAAGCAAATATTTACCTGTTTGGCGCCATCCCAGTGAGCGAAGTGTCCTAACAAAGAGATAAAGAGAGCGAGAAAGAGAAGAAAGAGAGAAAAACAAAGACAAAAACAATGGAGAAAGAGAGAGAAAGAGAGAGGGATTAAATCACAATCCAGTGCTGAACTGTCAGTCCCTTCCTGACTACAACTGGGCCGTGCTTCTCCACAAAGGAGGACGGTAATGCGGTTTCATAACAGCCACACAACATTCACCATCCATCTTCTCTCCTTTTTATTTTTTTGAATGTGGCCTGCACTCAAATGAGTGGAGTTTTGTTGCGTTTATTTGCAAGATAATTACATCATTAGCTTCAGGCAGGGCTCAGGATTATAATTAATACAGAGATTTACAGAGTCTTACATGCTGTACTGAGAGTTCAGGACAGTCTACAGTACTGTAGGTACACAGCAAATCAGTGCAAATTGATGCAACACAATCAAAAACAAATAAAGCAAAACCAGGCAAAATTAGATGTGCGCTGTATGATTAATCCTTTGAGGTTTAGAGTCATGACTCTTATTTTGCTATGCTATTCAAATGTATTTGCATAATTGCATAAGAAACACCAGATAAAATATGTCACAGTTACACAGGTTGCTGCAAAGTTTTAAAAATCCAATTTTTAATACCCTTTTAAGATTTCAGCATAATAAAAATAACACCAACCGCAAAACAATGCACACTCTCAAATATGGCATGTATTAAATATTTACTTTATTCAAATCTATTGGCACATTTACTTTAAGACTGCATGATTCTTACTTGGTCTTTTCAGTGTGTTTGACAGTTAGTTCTGCTGTCCTCTAGTCCTGGATATTCAGATAGGCGGACAATTCTGGATTAGTTTAGTATAAAAGATGACTCTGTTTTTTAGGCATCATCTCACAATTTAATTAGTAATGGCAGAAAACTCTCTCTAGCCCGGTTAGCCACGTTAGGAAGATAGGCGGCTAGTTTAAACAGAGCGGAAACACTAGAGCTGCAGATTTTATCTTTTAAGCTTCCTCTTTAAAACAGTTCAACAGTGTAAGTGCTCCTCACCACTGCAGATTGTGAATAACATCTGTTTATGGCGCCTCAAAACAGCACAAGAACAAGACAAAACAGCACAAGAACAAGACAAAACAGCACAAGAACACAACAAAAGATCGGAGCTGGATCAAGTTTATTTTAGCAGATACCCGATGCATTAAAATATCCCCGAGTTGGACGTCCCTAAATATAATACCTCTAACAGCAAATAAAAAAAAAATAATGAATTTGACATTTCACATTTGACAAGTTTTCAATACTGATTTTAAGACGTTACAGGAACTTTTAAGAACTGTTCCATTCAATGTACATTCTGTACAGATAGGATCAAGTCTGTACTTCTGATTTGTTGTCTTCCGTTGTACCTACAACAATCATTTTTCATCAAATTCAAATCACAATAAAATATTGAGGGCTGGCCTAATAAATCAGATACCCTTTGATTATTTTTTAAACCATAAAACCTGCAACTTTAATGATAATATATTTGTTATTTGTATTGTCGGTTCACAGCATAAAGGGCCTGGGTTCGGTTCCCCGGCCAGGTGACCAGAGTCTTTTCTGTGCGGAGTTTGCATGTTCTCCCCATGTCTGTGTGGGTTTCCTCCCACAGTCCAAAGACATGCAGTCAGGTGTACTGAACATACTAAACTGCCCCTAAGTGTGTGTGTGTAAAGGTCTGTGTGTCTCCCCTTTGATGGACTGGCGACCTGTCCAGGGTGTTTCCTGCCTTCTGCCCAATGACTGCTGCAAAAGGCTCCAGCGACCCAGGAGGATAAGCAGCCTTTAGATAGGACAGTTATTGTTAATATATGAGGAGTTTTTGGGAGTTCCCAAAACGCATTACAGACCACTTTTAAGAATTTTTCTTTTATCGTGATATACGCTGCTGGATGTGACCATTACACATACAAGAAATATCAGTTTTATATTATAATTAATACCGCCTTTATCAGAGAAATAAAAATACATTTTTCATCAGTTGTTATTCTTTTCAAAAACTCCATTATTCTTTATTATATACAAAAGTGTTACAAAGAGATATTTAGCATTTTGGAATGAAACGTTTCATAAGGATATTGTTAAAAATGAATAAACTATAGCTGGTTTTGTTGGATGCATCATAAAATCATGCCATGTCACCTCGTCTCATAGCTCAGCAAACAGCTCCGCTTTCCAAGTAGCTACTGAAGCCAAAAAATCTGTGATGCCTCAGAAATCACATGTGGGAGCAGCTTAAATTATCAGATGATAAGAAAAATGGTCAGTGCAAAATTTGTGAGGTTGCTATACCCTGCTATGAATCATTGTAAATGTAAGTTTAGTGATCCTCATCAGAGTACCGCCATCCAGACCACAGTGCCTCGACTCACAACATCACCATTGCAAGTTTTTACGGTGGCATCAGAGAAAGGTCTCACAGTTAGTACAGTGCAAGAGCTGCTCTGCAACTACCACAACAGGAGGGTCATCACATAGTGAATTACTATTTTAAATTTAGTTTCCAACACTACATACAATGGGAGTGATTAGACTAAACATGGAGTTTTGGCCTCCCTTGCACATAAGTTATAAATGACAGTTTGTAAGTGTGCGTTTTGTTGGACATTAGATACTGAACTATTGATTAAAATGGAATATCTGTTCCATCGCACAGAAAACCAAAAATCCTTCAAATGTGATTGTTTTTAAAGGTGATTCTGAGGACAAATATTTGAGAACTCATTCAGAAACATGTATATAATGTCTTTAAAATGCTGTTCATGCTCTAAAAGTATCTCCTCCTTACAAACAGAAATGTAGTTTGGTTTGAAAGTACAGAACCTGCACTTTCAATAGAACGTCCCCGCTTGTTTCAACAAGCTACAACATAATATTTAATTACAATATGCTTTTGCTATCGGCCACAATAACTGTGGCTTCTAAGGATTAAATAAACAGAGGCAAAGCGGGCGGGTCTCGTTCACCTCAGGTGAGCAAATGCGTCTGATGAGTTTGGGCAGTTATGTGTGATGCAGGAAAGAGAAATGAAAACTCTCGTGGCTGAAATGTCCTCTCTCCTCCCCCAAGGAGAGGGCATACGCCAGTTCAGTGGCACTGAGAGTCCAGGCTGTTTTTTATTTAGAGCAGACCCGAGTTCATGCGAGGACAAGCAGAACTGTGTGGAAACTTTTGTCCTAAAACGTGACCCCACAGAGTACATACAGAGGAGAAGCCAATATGCAACATACGGTCATATGCAACATTACATATTAGAAAATAAGATATACATCCTCTTCAGAGAACACAGTTCTGCACATTTTAATGCAAAAATCACTGTTTATTTGCTGAACATATTGGGGGAAAAAAACAAAACATAAAATGTGGCCTGTGCAAAAATTACAGCACATTTTGGCCCAATCCCATTTTACCCCTTGTCACTACCACTTAGCCCTTAGCATTCATGCCTAGGGGTAGGGTGTCCCGATTCTCATTGGGACTGAGGGGTAGGGCGAAGTGTTAGGGCTACATGGTCCTCCAAGCAGAGGTTTTTCAGAGTTACACTCCAAACGAGAAAAAAAAGAAAACCAGCAAGAAGGCTGTGCAAGCGACCAAAGAAACCCACAAATGTGAGACTTTTCTCCATTAAAAATTTACGATAGCCATTGTCTTATCTTAGTTTAATGTTGTTTCAATGTATTATGATCGTTTTCTTCATAAAAGCATAAAAAATCACTAATAGCATGCTAATGTGTCAGTGGCTAGCTAGCTAAATTTCCTGTTCCACCTTAAATTGTCCAGCAGTTCTGACGGCTGAAGCGCCAGAATGTAACTGCCGCTCCATTTAAGGTGTAATGAGAACACTCAATCAAGAAGCTGGCGAATAGCTGACCTCGGCTTCATATCACCGAAGAATTGGGGGGTGGGTGATAGCAAATAATCCCCTCCCCCTTTGAAGGCATATGATTCCCTAAATGCAACTAAAGCCCAGCAGCGAGAAGCTGAACTTTACTCTCCTCTGCCGTCACTGCAGACTGGCAGGGTCATCTACAGAGCACCGCTAGTAGCCTGTTAATGAAATAATGTTCATCTTTATTTGAGGGTCCCATTTCATAGGGGTAGACTTCAACCACTAATACCCTGTAACTCAGTTCCAAGGGGTAAGGAGACACTCGAAAACAAGAGGTAACAGTAAACACAAGAATGGGCCTTAATAGTTAATCTTCTTTTTTCAAATGTATTACACTCAGCAATTAAATAGAAACTGTGCACTAAAATCAGCAGAAAAAATGTCACATTTAAGTTTAAGTTTTGCATACGACTGTACTTGTCTTCGACTGTGCACGTGTGCAAAATACATTGACAGTGAAATGCTGATCACAGTCTCATAAAAGGCCACGCTGATAAGAAAAAAGAATGCAAAAGCCTCAGAGCAGCTGACAGTGGTTTAAAGCAGGTTAGGGTAATTATGCTGGATGTGTGCAGCTGACATTTGGGGATGCTTCTGTGATTTAATTAAAACCTGTGAAGATTACAAATTAGAGAGCAAACAGAGAAATGCAGAAGCTGGCAATGTTTTTATGAGCGAGCTGAGTACGTTTCAGCCTCTTATTCTCACACCATGACGTGTGGCTCCACCTCACACTGCTCTCTGTATCCTGATCCAAGCACTAGGGGTGAGCAATATGATGACACGTTTGTATTATCATGACAATGTATGTCACAACAGGGATTCTCAGGTAATGCAACCATCCGTGGCCAGGAGTGAGCATAATTGGTCTCACTCTCTCTGGGTAGGTATGATGGTCCTCGTCTCTCTGGGCATCTGTTAGCTGACGTAACAGCATTGGCAGTTAGTGTTCTCCTGCAAGTGTGTCGAGCTGTCCAATGACATCGCAGGTTAAAAAAGATGTACTGTCATTTCACATGTCTCTGAGGAAGCATGTGCTAGCTTGGTAGCATCGTGTGGTAGAGGAGACCTAGTTAGTGTCTGGGAATTGGCCATGACCAAAGAAAAAAATTACAAAATAAAAGTCACAAATCACACTTATTTTATTTCTAATCAAGCTAGGCATTAAATCCAAGTTAGTCTTTTTTCAGGAGATATTTCTGAGGGGATTAGATATAAGAGAATCCACTTTCATAAGGAAGGGGTAAGACAATGGACCATCAAAACTGCCCCCATCAGATAAACAGACTTAAATCTTTCATCTTGGAGAGAGAGGAGAAAATCAAGCTCCACTCTTGCTTCAGATCCGAATAATCCACAGGTGTGTCCATCCTTCCACTGTGAGAAGACAACTCAACACTATGAGTCTGAAAGGATGTGTAGCTGTCAAGACGCCCTTACTGAGAAAAGACAAAAAAGAAGACTAGAACAACGAAACCAAACTTTTAAGATGAGTAAGATTTTATGGACTAATAAGTTTAAATTTGTGATTGGGATTATTTGGACTGTGAAAAGTTGAAAATTCAACCAACTTCTAAGACTGAACTTTGCAGGTGTGGACAAATATCCCTGCAGGTTATAATAAAAGCTATAATAAAGGCAAAAAAGTTGGACTCACTATATACTGAAATAAATTATATTTACTTTGGAGCATAATTTTCTGTTCTACAAAAGATTAAAGATTTGGACCAATTTTAGAGAGCAAGTAAGTAGCAACAGCCAGCATAAAGTGTTTAGTAATGAGTAGCTGATTGAATGTCAGTTTATTTTATTAATTTATACATTTTTCTGTGGCACTGCTGCTTTGCTGGTGCATTCTGATATCAAGCCACATATCGTTTGTCATAAAAACGTCTTCAAGTATCACGATGTTATATTCTGCGCTCCTTCTAATTAGATACACAGTGTGCTTTGTGTGTGTGTGTTTGTCTTTTGTGTGTCTGCATGCACACGTGTGAGAGGAAGAGGCAAGAGCAAGACATTTGTATGCCTGCTTAAGCTAACAGGATTACATCAGAGGCTATCTGACCGGGACGGAGCTTGGCATCGCTACGAGCCGAACGTGAAGCCTTTAGCAAATGTGCACTCCTGCCAAGCCATTGAGCCTCCATCCTCACTCAGCACGAGCTCGGCCCCGAGACAAACCGAGAGAGATCTGAAAACGGATAACATGATGGAGGATGTTGCCGCAGGCCTTATGTATGTTTAAAAAATCATTAGCAGTCTTAGCCTACATACTTTGAAGGAAGAGTCAAGTACTGTTTATGTATAATTCAGCGACTATAACGCATTTAAAACCACAGCTACAGACAAGGCGAATCATTCATTGAAAGAAAGAGATGGCAAGCATGATTAAAATGACACGCAGATGATGCTTCGCTGTCTCGGGTCTCAGATTTCATTCATAACACTATCAGTAAGACACTCCTTCCCTGCCTCTTCTCTGGTGTGTAGCTGGAACGAAGCTCCAGACTGTCGCTGAGTGAATCATCAGGGATGTGGAGGACGCCTCCTGCTCACAGACGCCTCGGAGTGACGAGCTGTTCAGATGAGATCAGAGACTGGAGGACTGGAGGGAGCTGTCCGAGGTACTGAAATGCCGCGGGACTGAGCGGAGCTGTCCGCCGTGCTGAAATGCCACGGCCCCAGTGATACCGCACACTGTCTGCAGAGACGCGGGAGTGGACCTATCAACACAAACCTGCCTCCACTATCATAACAGCGCAGTCAATAGCCTTGACAAAGGGACTGCCTTTGCAGAAAGGTTAGAGTGGTAAGACAGCAAGAAAGAGCAAAAGGAGGCTTTTCAATCTCTTAAAGGCCTCAAACCTCCTCACTTCCAAAACTGAATAACTTACATATTAGTTGCATAATTCATAGTTGATGAATAACAGGTCTATTTCCAGGTATTGAGTATTTTTTAAAACATTATCATTGCATAGGTTTTACCCTGGCTTGTTTGCACATCCTTCTAATTATCCACGGTTTTATTCAGGGGCACATTCACTTGCTCCTCAAACTCTGGAGCAAATATCAAAGCATACATACTACACTATTACTAAAGAGAGAGAGAGAGAGAGAGAGAGAGAGAGAGAGCATAAGAGCATGCATGCCTAGAACAAAGACAAATCTACTACATAAAAAAATCACTCATTACAATACAAGCCGCTGTAGTTGGGATCTGGATGATAACTACAAATAACGCCAGGCTTGAACAAAAATATTGAAATATATAAAATTATGACATGGTATTAATGTGATATATTCTCATATTAGTGTCTTCTTGATATATATATATATAGGGGTGCGACGATTATTCGACTTAGTCGACTAAAATCGACGATCAAATTAGTTGGCATTTAGTAGTCGATTAGTTGGTGACGTCATTACGCGTCTTTCTCGCGCTCACTAGGAATGTTTTGACATTACCGCTGACTGGAAAGTTAACAACAGCGCGACGGCAGCCTCAAGTGTGGGAGCTAAACTCAGAAAAAAGGCTGTCAGCTGTGCTGTTTGTAAAGCCGACCTTAGCTGGCACGGGAGCACATCCTCCATGCTGGAGCGTCTGAAGAGGAAACTCGTCGGCTCAGAAGAAGATTCATCTCGGTAAGATACGCCGCGTCCCAAACCGCATACTAGCACACTGAATAGTGTGTAAAATAGCGCATATACCATCAGAAGTGCACTCATTAGTGTAGTGTGCGAAGTACAGAAGTGTGTGGTTTGGGACGCGGCGATAGTTGTGTTAGCGAGCTGGTTAGCTAACGCTAATGTTAAATTCAGTCCTATTTCAGGTTCTGAGCTGAGCTGGAACGTTTTCTGTTTAGAAAGGCCCGGTGTCTGGTATCGTTAATGGAGTTGGAACAGAGAAGCGAGTAACTGTTATTCACAGCGACTCTGTTCACTTTCCAGATAACGTTCACAGTTTCAACACTGTATCGTCGTCTTAACGTCGAGGCCGCCGGTGCGGTCAGTTTCGGCAAACACGGGAGATCCAAACAGGTTTCTGTTCTCTGTGAACGTTTGGCTCCACTCGCTAACAGTTTAAGGAGGTAGTTCTCCGTGAACACACAGGGCAGCTGGACAAAGGGTCACCATTGAAATGAAGCGTTTACACAAAATCATTCACAGTGAACTGTTCACAGACAAGTTCGCCACAAACATCCGCCACTTTCCCATCCGCTCCATCACAGCGCATCTTCCCTGCAGCGGGGAGTATCCGCTCTCAGAGGAGGGCGAGACTCCTACAGGAGCACAGAGAGACACTGACTTTCCTCCGTATCAATAAAGACCTGTGACTGTAGAATTTAGTTGCAGTAAAGTGTAGACAGACAGCAGAGCACAGAGCACAGACTGCACTGTTTATATTTAACATTTAAATTTAGTTTTTTTGTTTACTTGATTAAAGGAAAACTGATTTAGTTTTGTTATATTTTGTTGCTGCTACTTTGAACATCTTTGGTTAAACATTTTGACAGGAAAAATATATTGGAGATTTATTTTTTATCATTTGTATTAGCAGGAAACTTCATTAAAACAGTGAATTTTTGAATGTTATTCATGTTTATTGTCTTCATTGTTAGTTAGCAAATGAATAAAACAACCTCCATACATACATACATCATCTAAACCGCTTATCCTTCTGGGTCGCGGTGGGGTGCTGGAACCTATCCCAGCTGTCATTGGGTGGAAGGCAGGATACACCCTGGAGAGGTCGCCAGTCCATCGCAGGGCAGACAGACAGACATACACAGTCACACACACACTCACACCTAAGGGCAATTTAGCACGTCCAATCGGCCTGACTGCATGTTTTTGGACTGTGGGAGGAAACCGGAGTACCTGGAGGAAACCCATGCAGACACGGGGAGAACAGGCAAACTCCACACAGAAATGACCCTGGTCGCCCGGCCGGGAATCGAACCCAGGCCATTCTTGCTGTGAGGCGACAGCGCTACCCACTGCGCCACCGTGCCGCCCAAAACAACCTCCAGCTAAATTAAAAATTTATAGCTACATAAAAGTTGTTTCGTAATGTAGTGATTCTTAATCAGAATAACCGATTATTCGTTTCAGTAATCAATAGATTATTCAACTATGAAATCAGTCGTTTGTTGCAGCCCTAATATATATATACGCACACACACACACACACACACACACACTTTGCTACCATGAAGTACATTAATGTCAGCGCATTGTTAAAAGGACACTGTGGCCAAAATAAAAAAATGAAAAATCACTACATCTGTTGTAAGCATGCCTACTCGCCTCTTCCAGCTGTTCCTCAGCAGTCTCTAGTGAGATTTCCTGGTTTAAAGACTAGGAAATACCCTCTTCTGATGATGTATCTTGAAGGTGGAAGCAAATTTTGAAAGCGTACAACTGTTTACATTTCTAACTTTGACCCACTAGTTTTATACATTGCTGCTTTCAAAGTAAAACCTTGTATTGCCATTTTTGTTTTTTTTCAGTTTTTGACATTAATTGAAAATATCTGTTGCCCTTTACATTGTGTGTAAATTTCATGACGAATGGACCGAAAAAAAAGCCCAAAATTACTTGGAAAAAAGTCTGGTTCCACTGACTTACACTGAACCTAAAGTATGTTTTTTTTCTTCTCCTGTAAAGTTATCATTTTGGAGATACGATGTGTCGTTTCGACAGCAGCGGCATTTTTAATGAAGCCTTCTAAACACTATTACCAATCAGGTATTGTGTAACCTTTGGTTATGCATGTACTGTTTTTGGCATTGCATTGATACTATTGTTGTTGCTGAGAGTCCATTTTAAGTCCAGTTTGTCCATTTATTTTAAATGCGATTCTTTGATTTATTGTCAAAATAATCATCCTAAGTCTTAAAATGAGTAGTTGCGTAATAAGCCTAGAGCTGATGGAGTTAGCATCTGCTGCTGCTTCACAGAAGGTTATCAAACATGGACATTTCCTGAAAATAACCATGTTAATTAAGATTAACTGCAGCAATAATCACATCAAACCCCTACAAGCATTTCTGAATTACTGACAAGCCTCTCTTACAAAAACTGGCCTGCTGTGATGTGTCGGCCCTCGATTGGTCCGCTCCGTGACCGTCCCACCTTTCTAATAAACGCCTGCATCCTAACTGGTGCAGAGTGCTGTCGGTCTGCGGTGTGCGGCTCAGTGTGAGAGCTGTGCGCTAATCGCAGCGCTGAGGAGAGAGAGCTGTGAACATGGCCGGTGCTGGCTGGGACCTTGGCAGAGTGCCAGCTCTGGAATTGAATAGTCTCTCACTCAGCCTGTGAGTCACTCGACTGTCTCTCGCTTGCTTACTTCAAACCTCGCTGTGTGTGTGTGTGTTAGAGAGGTCTTCCAGGGCCACAGCCTTCAGTAAAGTGGACAGAGCAAGACAAGAGGAGAGAAAAAGAGACCGAGAGGGAGGGGACGGAGAGGAAAAAGCAGAATACAGATTGGAACACGGCTCTGAATGCGGCTTTGTTCTGACAGCAGACTGCAATAGCTGAAGCATGTGTAAGGGCTGTGTTGGTACATCAGTGCGGGCTGGAGTGCGAATAGGAAACAGAGCCTCACACACTCGCCTTGCCTTCGATCTGGTCCAGCGTGATTGTTTGTTCTGACTTCAAGGAAAAGGTCAGACATGTATCGCTTAGAGGAACTTGATCCCCGGTCTGAACACCATGCATATCCGAGCATTCCCTGTAGAGACGCCACCGGTCTGGTTCCCAGTTTCAGTATCAGGGCGATACCAGCAGAAAAAGCTGGACAAGTCTGATCTGATTCTGTATCAAAACAATCTGATTCTGATCTGATTCTGTATCGCTAAATTGCTTGAAACACAAATAAATCATTAACCCTTGTGTGGTGTTCAGTCTGTGGGACCCATTTACAATGTTTACCAAAAGAAAAATTGATGTGATTTATTATTATTTCAACCTCAGATTCCTTTTTTTGCTCATTTTCTGCAAAGAACATATAAAACAACACATTTTCAATGACTTCACACTGTTCACCCCCCACACATTTATATTACACACGTGGTGTTGAGGTGAACCCGCAGGGAATAAAAGTGTGGAGGTGCTGTGTCCTTCACTCTGTTCTCCACCTACATGGCCTGCTGTTAGTGTGTGTGTGTCTGTGTGTGTATGTATTTGTATATGTGTGTGTGTGTGTGTGTGTGTGTGTGACGGTGGACAACATGGACAGGCTGCCGACTGGCTACAGCTGCAAAAGGAAAGCCCTACGCTGACCACTTGTGATATTTTAAACATCTGGTATTTTTACATAAATTGTTATGACTGTTGTTTTAAAAAAACAATATTGCGGGGGGTCCACCAGACCACTGAGTAACAAAAACACCAACACCACACAAGGGTTAAGAGATAAAGAAAGTCATTCAGAGTTTCTTAACATGAAAAGCCCTTTCTAGGAAAACATACTGATTCAAAATTACTCACAGTGGTGGTGAAAGGCACCAGACATCCAAGGAGTTTACTGCCTCTAAAAGCTCCCTCACAGAAAACTACTACAAAACTTTTTTTTCAGCTTTACCACTTGTTTACCGTTATGAACATTACAAATAAAAACTCAGAAAACACGTGTAGGTTCACTAGTCATTTTGAATAGTAAAGAAAAAGTTTATTTCTGTGCTGTAGACATTGCAACCCCTGGTTTCCACCACCATCACTGTAAAGAAATCAAACCACCTCTAGTGACTTTGTTGACGTTTCAATGATTAAATTATACAAAAAAAATTAAAAAGGCTGTAACTAAGTAGCTATCTATTCATCAAAGCACGTGTTGGACCTACAATTAGGTCAACTGCGTGGAAATATGAGCATTTACATTGTAAGCGAAAATTCTGAAAGGTTCACTAACTTTCAAGCACCAATATATATATATATATATATATATATATATATATATATATATATACATATATATATATATATATATATATATATATATATACATATATATATATATATATACACACACACACAAACATTTGACTTTCACATTCTACTTTACAAGTCTAAGTAAATACAACAATGGCACTGACAAGTCATGTTATTAACAGAGAAAAGCAGATCAAAATGCACAAACAGATGCTTTTTGACTGATTAAAGGGTTGAACTGCTTTAAGTAAAAATAGCTCAATTTACAGTTTAATAGTTTTAAGGAAAAAAAATATTAGATCAGTTTCAGCCTATAGTGAAAGTTTCAATTGCAGTGTTGGTATCAGTATCATAAAAGAAAAGTGGCTTTGTGCCAACTCTATTTCTGATAAAACACAAACTTGATGAATATGCCTTTGCAGCAAAAGTGAAATATGTGTTAATAACGAGGAGTTTGTTCCAAGAACAAAATCATAAATATGTGCAGCAATACTATATGGATATTTCAATAAAGCGAAGCAGGGCATTCAAATCAGTCAGCTCAAATTAAGAGATTATTTTGGCTTGGATCAGAATACACTGAGAATAATCACTAACATCTGCCAAGATGCTCTGCAGTCTCTCAACAGGATTAGCTTAAAAAAATCCTTAACTCAGCCAAACAATTCTGAAATAATGCCATGAAATTTTACGCACACACTCACAGACACGTGTAACCTGGACCTGTTCGGTCAGTTCGTGTTCAGATGGGCAGTGCAGCCTGAGTTCAGCGAGTGGTGTTGCATACTCTATCCTCAGGCAACTTCCTCACTTCAAAAGAGCATCACATGCCAAAGAATGTTTACAATAGGCTCGGCTGAAACCCAGATAATCCTCGGGCTGGACATGAAGCTGACCAGCACGACACAATGTGAGTACGTGCAGGAAACAGAAAACAGAACAGTCGTTTTAAAAAGTCCCTGAATGAAGAAGATAAGAGAATGATAAAAATGTTGTTGTTTAAAGAAAATGTCCCCAACTGAACATAACAATTTGGAAATGTTTTCACCTGCAAGTGAGATAAAAACAAAATAAGCAACACTTTTTGTGTGTTTGGAGGTTTAATGCAGATAAAGCTCTTTTTAAATTAAACGTCAAAACGTCTGAGATTCACCTCAAGGACAGAAAAACGAAGACAGCAGATACAACAAACTTCAAGAATTTAACGACACCCTTAAGAAAAGAAATGAAGAAACTCATACCTGTTCCTGCACCTCTGTGGACGACGAGGGTGGCGTCTGTGCCCACCGCACAGTCCTTCAGGATCTGGACCACCTGTGAGTGGTTGAGTCCCTGCAGCCCCTGCTGGTTAATCTCCACTATCAGATCTCCCTCACACAGCCCTGGACACCCCTGCGGCTCCAACACCTACAGAACCATTATCTCATCAGGGACGCAATCAATACGCACTCGCTGCTTCATAAACATCACAATGTTCTCTGAGTACTATGTGATAATATGTGAAACACAATGAAGCAGTTACACTATGTGGGAAAACTTGTACAGCATGTAAAAAAAAATCTGAATTTTTTTTTGAGAATCCTGATACAAATTCTTTAATACTCAGTATCTGTACTGAACACTCAGTTCAATACGATGTTTGTATTTTTGTAGATAATGCATCTGCATAAAGCACATTTCAAGCACACTGAATTTGGTAAAAACATTTACCGAAAATGACTTTACATTTCTGTAATAACAGCACTTCAAAAGAATTTGAAGAACAGAAGAATTGCACTGGCAATCTGATTTTAAAGTTCTGCTACTAGTTTTTAAGGCTCTAAATGACTATAAAGCACCGCTTACATCACAGAGCGTCAATCTGTTTATATTTGAACATGTGATCTTAGATCTGCAGATACTGACTATCTGCAAACACAGAAATACAGAAAACATGGACTCTTTCAGTTATTCTGCTTCTGAACTGTGGAACTCAATTCCACCTTTTATTAGACAGTCAAGCTCAGTGCTCACTTTTAAGAAGTATCTAAAACCGTATCTCTTTAACTTAGCATTTAATTAAAACTCTATTTCTCATGGTGTTTATCTTTTAATTTCATCTGTGTCATTTTCTTACATGATTCTAAATTAATACTTTTTTTCTTGTATCACTGTTAAGTTTTATCATCTGTCTGTGAAGCCCTTTGAGCTGCCACCGGCATTAAAAGTATATATAGCTATATAAATAAAATTATTATTATTATTCATTTTCAGTATTTTTTGTGTTATAACATGTTACTCCTATGATAAAGGTTTACCATGTCTGTATCATTTTAACACCTTAAAATCCCAGGCTTATTACATACTAAGGCATATTAATCAGTAGCAACAGGGACTTCAGTGAAAACTGGCTGAGCTATTCTTAGGTTATCAAAGTGTGTGATAAAACTTTGGGCCTGCCGGTGGACCCTGACCGCTTAACGAGTTAACTATGATGGCGGAATCACCAGTTCAGCCTGTACAACTAAAGTTTGACCCAATCACAGGCCCTGTTCACACTTAGTATTAACATCCGTCTCGAGTGATCTGATCAAAAGGACAGTGAGACATGCCGCTGTTCACACTTGGCATTTCCATGTGTCACCAACGCCAAAATTATTATACGCCAGTGATTGGATTTCTTGACGGAAGAAAAGGTACCACCCACATTTATCATGACCGAGTCTCTCTCTGACAAAAATATACTGCGAGTCTTTGTTTGTGTAAATGAAAGGGCTGTTACAAACAATTAGACCACATGCACCGCTAACGCAACTGGTAAATGAATGGTAGGCAAAAAATGAAGCTACACAGCTGCTTTCATCTCAGCTGGTTCATCTCAGATCAGATCACAGTGTTTCTCCAAAATGCACAGCACCCTGTTCATACCTGTACTTAGTGCTGTCCACTTTTGATCACGTCACCCAGGATGCATGACAATGCCAAGTGTGAACAGGGCCATAGGGATATCACAAGTCGCTAAGTCACTTATCACTGGCACATTATCTGCAATATATTTGCCGATCCTGATAAAACCGCAGGTTATTAATATCAGCAGATATTATGAGTTGACTGACATTCTAGTCAGTCTGTACTCTGAACTGCTCTTTTTGAAACAATCATTTCATGGTGTCTTAAATGTGCTACTTTGGTATTTCAAGTTTAACTAGCAGTCACAATGTACTCGCTTTTCATAGCTTTAGTATAGTGTAATAGTGACTAACACTATCGTCCCACACACGAGCAGAAACACCACTATTACCATGGCAATGTTTACACTGCTGCATACCACCGCTGGCCATGTGCTGTCGCCAATTCGGCTAGGACAGTGGTCGGCAACATGCGGCTCTGGAGAAAGATTTAAGATGAATATCGATAATTTAGAGACTAATAGACTTACAAGAACCTGTTTTACTTTTCAGGAAAAGTTTCCTACTGGAGATACGTGAAAAAGCTCAGCAAGTCGGCATTTTCGTTTATATTATATTTTTAGCCTGTACTAGTACATCAGCGCATATTGAGATATATTTACAGCCAAGATGGCAAAACGGACATAAAATGTTGTGACTCCAAATGTGGTTTGATTTTTGTTGTAAGGACAAAATGGCTCTTCTTGACATTTAGATTGCCGACCCCTGAGCTAGGAGGTGTGGAACAACAGTCTTTCAACAACAACACGTACATGCAGCATATATGCCAGATTTTAGTGGCTACTTTAACATGTCTTGGTGAAAGGCTGCTAGCTTTACTGCAGTTGAAACACTGGCAATGCAGATAATACACATGGCTGTTGGAATGCTTTCATTTTCTACTTCAAAATAGCTACAATCCTCAGTCATTTAAATTGCATGTTAATGTCAGAAAATATGCTTCACTGCTCCAAGTTGTGGAGAATGTCTGTTTATATTACCTCTATGATCACGGCATAAACAGAGTACAATGGGGTAAAACAGCCTTAAGAAAGGAATGGAACTGAATTGGGCTCAACATAGCCGGAACCATCCAATATACCTTGCTCTGCTCTGATACTGACTCTTATAAAAATGTAAAAGTGTGAATAAGCACCTGTTTCACTCGCTGGCCTGTAGGACTGTCTGCTATGGTGAAGCCAAAGCCCTCTGATCCTTTGGTCATGGTGAGGCTCAGAAGCTCCGGAGCTGCCTGGGCCCCCGCTGTTGCCCCTGACGACGATGCCATGGAGACACTGTCGTCAGGCGGGGCTCCAGGCGTGGTGAGGGAGGGCGGCTGTGAGCCGTCCAGATGGGTGTCTCCAGGATGGGACGCCTGAGGCAGACCTTCGCCATGCTCAGGCACCAACCGGCCAGTCAAAGACATGTACTCCATGTAGTTATCATAGGTGTTTCTTCCATTGAGCAGGAGCGGGTGGTCCACCAGACCCAGAGGGGCCATGCTGGAACTGGCCGAGGGGTCCTCCGGGGTCGTAGGGCAGCGGGTAGCCTCGGCACAGCACTAGGGTCACACTCTGACCAATAGGAACTGACTGGAAGAGCTTGACTACGTCCGCATGCGTGGTGCCCAAAACGCAGATGTCATTGATGTAGACAATGACGTCACCTACATGGAAGAGGAAAACAATGTAACAACATTGTGAAATCAAACCTAAACAACATCAAAATTAAACGTAAAGAACCAACCACTTATAAACGAGTAAACAACTCGAAACATTTTGAGGAGATGATCTAATTGACATCCTACACCAGTGTACTTAAAAGGGAATTTAGCTCGTGCAGCATGTAACATCTGTGCAAGTGTGTATTCTTGCTGATTCATAATGGATCTCTGAGGACGTGTCGACATTTTATAGTTTGCTATCAGCATCCAGATGAGCCGTGAGTCCAGTTTAATAAGGATAAAACAATTGGTGTTTTCCTACTGTGCTCTGAGTTGAACAGAAATGGTCCAAAGTTTACACATTTTGTCCAATATACATTTTTTCCCTGTATATTACTACAGTCATATGAAAACTGTAAACATGTTTTGTTGATTTTGTAAGTGAAAATAAGTTAACACATCCTCTACAGTTAACAAGCCTCAATATAACATCTTCTGCAAGCCTTAGTTTGCAATTTTTATTTATTTGCTGAGTTTAACATACTAGAAAAAATAAAACATAATATATGAAATGTGCCATATGTGCACCCAATGTGTTTAATTTGGCAAATAAACAGTAATTGTGCATTAAAATGTGCATAAGTGTGTGGAGGAAATATTAACTTATTTTCACATAAAAAATCAAGAAAACATGCATTTTGCACACAAACCTTTGCATATGACTGTATATCATTGGAAATATGAGGTCATAAAGCCATCATGCTACATGCAAGCTAACATTCCTGTGCATTTAAGGCTACGTTCACATTGCAAGGCTCATTGCTCTGATTTCATGCTCAGACCTGATTGTTCTGACTCGATAGCTGCAAAAAATCTGATTTGCGCCACTTCAGCATAGCAATGTGAAAGTAGGCTCGTACAAAGTAGGCATAATAAGACTGGCAATCTCACCAAAATACCCTACACTAACCAGCAAGCTTTGTTAAATGTGGAGGGAAAAAAGCTTTGGCAGTGGGCTGCAATCTGAGTATCTGGTATTGTTATGTAATAGTGTTGAAGCAGGGTACAGTTATAGCAGCAGCCTTAGTTTCATGAAACTTAGTCAGTTAAATGTGCAGGACTGTTAGTTTGCTTGTAGCATGTACTGTGTGTAGCAATACCTGTATTTCAACCACCTAACCTTTTCAGGCCAATGCAAACAAGGGACTGTGTCTGCTGTTTAAGCTGCTTTTCTCCCACGTGATTTCTAAATGCTGCTGTTGTGTTTATTCTGATGTGTAATAAATAAATCTGTAGATTTTTGTTTAGTTTGTGTCACAAACTACACAATGTGGTCAAAAGTATGTGGGCACCACGCCTAATTATCGTATTCCTCTGTTTCAGCAACACCAAATCAAGCACATAGCATGCAATCTCCAAAAAAAGGCAGTAGAGTGGGTTGAACTAAAGAGCTTAGTGACTTTAAACGTGGCACTGTCACAGGATGCCACAAGTTCAGTGCTGTTGCATCTAGGAGCAACAACGGTGCAGCCACAAAGCAGCAGACCACGCAAATTGTACGTCAGGAGCATCCTATATTGGGTTTCCATGGCCGAGCAGCCACACACAAGCCTCAGATAAGTCTACAGGACGAATCTGGGTTTGGAAGATACCAGGAGAACGCTCTCTACCAGACTGCACAGTGCCAGCAGTAAAGATTGGTGGAGGACGTATATAGTCAGGTGCTGTCTTTCAGGGTTTGGGCTCATCCCCTTCCAGTGAAGGGTCATGTTAATGCTACAGCTTACAAAGACATTTTAGACAATTATATGCTTCCAACTTTGGCAAGAGTTTGGGAAAGGCCCTTTCCTGTTCCAGCATGACTGTGCCCCTGTGCTCAAAGTGAGGTCTATAAAGACATGGTTTGAAAAGTTTGGTGTGGAGGAATTCCAGATGCCCACACAGAGCCCTGACCTCAGTGAACTGGAACATCAGCTGCAAGCCAGACCTTCTCATCCTACATCAGTGCCTGACCTCACAAATGCTCTTTTGACTGAATGGGCAAAAATCTTATGTCAAGTCTTCCCAGCAGCATGGAGGCCGTTATTACTGGGAAGTGGGGGGTGGGGTTAACTTCATGTTAACACCTATGGTTTTGGAATGGGATGTCCACCTAGCTCATGTGACAGTCAGTAGTTTGGTTATATAGGACAAAATGTATCAGCAATACAGTCCTTATTTGGGCATGTTGCTGACTACAAAATCACACATGACCTCAGGTCTATGGCAATAATGGCAATGAAACACCCCCACAATTCTTCCTCTACCCACCAACCCCATCAGAAACACATACACAGCAGGTTCATTTTAGGGGCATCAAGGGGTGTGGATAAAGGATGAGTCAGCCATCTGGCCCATAATGAGAGAACTCAGTGTTACGGACAACCTGAGGGTGATCCATACTGAAGCAGCAGAGAGAGTGACAGAGAGAGAGAAAGAGAGAGAGAGAGAGGGAGAGAGAAGATGTCCAAAGTAGCCTTTATTCTCCCCATCAAAAGAAGATAAATTATATGCAGTTAAACCTGAACTTTGGTCATGCAGCTTTATGCAGAAGTAAATGCACAGCCAATATGTATGATTATGCATGACGCCTCAGGAAGCGATGTCTCCACTGGAGCCTATAGACACAGCCCACTTACTGAGCACCGTTTGAGAGCTCGGGGTGAAATCAAAGCTAAATTAAAGCACTTGTACAGTGACTACATAAAAGAGGAAAAAAAACAAAGCACTTCTGCATCTCCAGCGCTCAGAACACACGCTCCTCAGACAGTAAAAGGTAAAATACCATGGAATCAACCTGTGATGCTTCATAAAAGCACATTTCTGTCAGAGAACAGGCTCCCACAACAAATGCAATCTTGCACAAGGTGTGTACGAGCAAGAACGGTTACCACGTAGTTGCAACAGCAACGACAACTGCAAGTCTGTTGTATACGTGCATATGGGACTCTCTCTCTCTCTCTCTCTCTCTCTCTCTCTCTCTCAGGATTTACCATTACACTGCCTGGTTTATAGTGAGAGCACAAGTGCCCACGGAGAGGGTGAAACCTCTGCCTCTGTAAACATGTTCAAACTTTTATGAGGCCAGTGCAAGATGGGCAGCAGATCTGATCGAATGTCTTTTCTTTCAGCTGACGAGCCCAGATCAGGCCTCTGGCACCTCTGAGTGAAGAACCTTCATGAAACTTTAGCGTTCTTACACAAAGACAACTGAACTTCAGTCTGACTGCTCAAGATCAGACTTCAGTCTGATTAGCTCCTTAAACACTAAGGACCTGCTGGTGATCCAGACTTCAGTTCCTCATTCTCATAACTACATACTTGAACTCCTTAAATTGCTACGCTTATTATATTCAGAAGATTATTATTATTATAGTAATTATTCTAGTAATTACATGGAAATAGAGATGAGCAATATGACGATGTGTTATCATTATTTTATACCACCATTTCTGAGCATATTGTGGATATCATCAATACTTAAAAGACAATTGACAGCAGGTAACATTACAAAGAGAGCACAGTCATATGCAAAGGTTTTGGCACCACTGGTGAAACTGCATGTTCTGTTGATTTTCTAACTGAACATAAGTTAACACATCCTCTACAGAGAACACACCTCTGCATATTTTAATGCAAATTTACTGTTTACTTGCTAAATTTAACAGATTGGGGAAAAAAAAACATAAAATGTGACTTGTGCAAAAGTTATGGCACATTTTACATTTTATTTTTTCCCAATATGCCAAACTCAGCAAACAAACACAATTTTTGCTTTAAAATGTGTAGAAAATGGCATATTTACATTAGTTCCCTGTATACCATGTGTTAACTAATTTTACTTTAGAAAATCCACAAAAAATGTCATCTGACTGGGTAAGGAAGGGTGGGCCCAGCTAAATAGCCCTGTTTAACCAGATTTAACGCAATACTATATGTAAAATGAATAATCATCATTCTATTGATGGTTTTTGACAGCAGTTTTTAAATGTGACACTTCTAGCACTTCTGTCTGTGTGTCAAAACATTGTGATATGTATTGTATCGTGATACACTGTTTTTTTTTTTCATATCACCCACCAGAACATGAAAAACAATGCAAACTGGCTGAGGTATTCTTTTATAGGAGTTACAGAAGTGTTAAGTATAAGTTATGGATGCCTGGACCCATCAGAGGTTAAACAGTTGTACTGAATAATTCATAGCAGTTGTCACAAAGTAAGCCTTAAGATAAATAACACAACATTATGAATAACAAGCTTAGAGTTTTACAAGGTTAAAATCCAAGCAATCTGACTGAAAACAAGAGGTCTGAATGGCTCACCAGTTGCCATCTTGCCGTCTTGCGCAGCCGGTCCTTCCGGTATGACACTCTTGACCTGTAGAAACTCGTCTGGTTCGTCTCCGCCAATGATGGTGAAGCCGAAGCCCATGCTGCTTTTCTGCAGCGCCGTGGACAGAAATGTCCCCTTCAGCTGGGTGGCGTCCCGCGTGAACGGAGGCTTCTCTGTGAGGACCATGTACACACATACACAGACACATACATATATGCATTATGAACTAGTCATGAACCAAACTGATACACTGGATCGGTATTGGCACAAATACTAACTTTACTAATGGTCCCATATCCTACATTTCTGTGAGTTTATGTACCAAAGATGCTCAGAATTCATTTTACATGACCATTTTCCAACCTCTCCTCAACTCCTTGAGTCCTGATTGGGTCCTGTATTGTGCCTTATTTAAAAAGCAGTCTAGATGGAAACACTTCTTATAACTTCAATGAGAATGAGCAGGGCTAAACTCCTGCAGACAGAGTCAGTCCTGGCTTTCCTGGGGCCCTAAGCAAAATTCTGCAAAGTGGCCCTCCTACCTGACCGATAAGCCATGTAAACCATTTGCAAGCGCCACACAGTCACACCTGACACCCCAGTGCTCCCACTACAATCCTCCCTCCTTTAAAACAGTTTGCTCCACGTGTTGGACTAAGACTAAGTAGACCCACACAGAACAGAATGAGGTATGAACAGATCATATTTATTGGATAGAATATTTGCTATAGAATCTTGAAGAAAAGTGAATATTAATAAAATGCACAATACAAAAAACAGAACATAATAAGATAATGCTATTATTAATTTTATCAGATGCATCAGGCCCATTCAGACTGGCTCCCCAGCTTTTCTTTTATACATTTTCAAATAGAAAATAATATTTATACTATGACTTGGCTGATTTCTTGATAGTTATTTACTGAGAGAGTATCCATTTTGCCCAGTATGCCCAGCTAATCAGCATTTTAAATTCAATATTTAATCAATAGTCGGTGTCAGTCCATTGCTTTCCATTTTCCATTAGTCCATTCCATTAGTTAGAGTTGTAACTAAACCTTGACTGAGAGACAAGTTTTAAACTGTCTTGTTTTAAACTGATGTGCGCCTATAAGGAGTGTGCCATCACACCCATATACTGCCTGGACTGGACTCCATAGAGGCTTGCTGCTGCAAAACGCACAAACACATATGAACACGTTTATGCGTGATGTGATTATCTTCCAGAGCTGCAGTTTGTAAACACAGTTGTCCACTGATGTTCACCAAAGGTAATATACAGTTGTACTTCAGTCTCACTTTCGTCAGGCACAAAGTCACAGAACACAGCCCTGGAAGTGGCTGGCAAGCAAGCAAGCAAGACACAGACAGACCAACAGATGCACTGTCCAGCTCGGTTGGCAAGACAGACAGACTAGAGAGAGATGCACTGCCCAGCCAGCACATCAGCCTTTATTTGTAAAACGTTACTGTTATTTGTTGACGTCACACCTGGAGAGGATAAAATACATGTTTACTTGATTGATGTTCCTGCAATTCACTCTTATGGTGTTTCTTTTCTTTTCAAGATGGATAGTTCCGTTTATCTTCTCATCGAAGTTGTAAACAATAAACAGCTTTGGCATGAGGCGAAGGTGTAAATTGCAGGGCCCTATGCAACATGTGTAGTGAGGGTACAGGGCTCAACAGCTCTGGATATAGGATGAATAGATGGATGTAAATGAGCTGGTTCTCATGACATCACAGCATATCTTAATGTATACAAGTAATTAATGCCCATATAGAATTGTGTGCTTAAAAGATAAGTGATAAAATTTAAAAGAAAGATACATTTTTACTTGAGCAATCAATTTTTTCCATCCTCTTCCAGTTTGTTTTTGCATTCTCAGCTTAAAAAAACACACTGAACTTGATGAAAAGGTTCTATGACATTAAAACTTGCATCTTTTTTTGGGTCTGAAAAATTACTTCAAACAAATACAAGTCATATTTAACTTATAAGTCAGATATTTATAATAAATATTCATCCTCATGTCCAAAATATGTACAGAACACTGCCATAACAGAGCCCCGGTACTGGACTGGTGCTTGGTATCGGCTGATACCCTGAGTTAGGTATCAGGTATCAGAATCAGTTTCAGGCGAGAAAAAGTTGGGCAAGTACATCCCTATCATGAACTCACATTACTTAAAGACGCTACATGTTTTCTTTAGGTTTGAAGGAAGAATTCTTGTAGACTCAGCTGATGTAATCCATTTCCAGTGAGCTACAGCATCACAAATTATTGATCTCCTTTCAAAAAAAATCTAAAAAGACTGTCTTACATTCCAGACACTTCAAGTTTGTTGCATCCAGCTGGCATTCGAATGATACCTGGATTCTTTAAGTTCCTTCTGAGTAATTCTGAAAAAAAGCAGTACTAAACCATCGGAACAAAACAACCTCCAAAAGTTCTCCAGAAGAACAAATGAAAGATGGATTTAGAAAAGTTCTGGAAACTCTTTGAAGAGTTATTAAGAAGTTAAAGGGGAACAGGACACGCCAGCAGCCTCACCCTGCCTGGAACTGGGCATTCCTCCAAAAGTGGACTACAGCGAAAGGAGGAGGCCATCAGGAGAAGCTATCAGGAGGTCAATATCAGCTGTAAAGGAGATCCAGGCATTTAATGGCACTGGATAACACGTCTTCTGCTCCATGAAGTGACCACGTAGTGTGGTGTCATTCATCCATGACATGACAAAAGCAGTCACAGCTTAAGAACATCAGCTTCCAACTATACTGTTCACATCTTTCTAGAAGACAGAACAATTGTGAAAACATTGCTTTGCATGAAAGAGAAAATTGTGAAAAGTTTCCAATGCGAAAGTCTGAGAAGCTGCAGCTCTGAGTTTCAAATGCATGACACCACTTCCACATGGTGATGTCCACAGAATGAGAAGTAACTGAGGACCCAGTGTGCTAAGCCTTTTGTGTTGTTTATGGGCTGCATGTGAGGTGAAATGCAAAATGCACTTCTCTTCCTTATGAGCTTTTGAAACAGGGCTGCACAAAACATGAGAGATTCATGTAAGTGTGTGGAGATATTATACATGTGGGTGATCACATATTCTGCTTGATGCATTAAGTTTGAGCATCTCGATATGGCTGGTTTTGCCCTCGTTCTTCTTTCGCCTCTTAAAACCAGCTGTGAAAGTGCTTTAGGGTGTCAAAAGATGTGTTGTTGAGAGTCTCCCTTTAATAATGACACCAGAGACAGTGGTTAGACGGAGGCATGAGCCTTGAAAACATGTTGAAAGAATGTTCAGCATCAGATTAACACTGTTTAACCTCTGGGACCAGACACACATGCGTGACAAGACGTGCACATAGTCCATGTTATAGTATCACAAGCTCTTAGCCAGAGTAAAGTAACAGTCCTGCAGAATTAGTGGGTGGAGCTACATGCAGATTGTGTGATAAGCTGCAGTCGTAGTGAATCAAACCCTAAATTCAGGTGCATTGTGGGCACATTTTGTGGGCGCATCATGGCACATTTTTGCGCTGTGCCTGTGCTGATCCGTACGTTCAGCCCAGAGTGTTCTAATCTTTTTTAAGACCTGTGAGTTGCTGTTTGTGCACAATGTTGCTAAGTACAGGGGGGATACTTGGATACTTGCAAGGTTAAGTCTCCATTATTAACAGTGAACTCTCATATCCGACATCCACTTTCAAAATAAAGAAAAAAACTCCAATGTAAAAACTTTCCAAGAGCTTTTTCTACTGTGTGCGACTCTCCGGTTGTCATAAGCGCTGCATTACGACAGCAATGAAATGCAAAAACAACCTCAGAAGGCTCTATTGTCATGTAGGAAGTCTGTGACTAAACTGTAGCAAATTCTTAGAGCTAAATGTAAATGTACATCTGGCAAAGATGCAACATGGTGCATTTTAGAACCCATTTTATTATGCAAAGTTAGGTAGGCAGCTCCTGTCAGGATGAAGGCTCAAATACACACAGTGGGTTGCAGAAAATAACAGATGAAGCCCGTAGCCTGGTAGAAATCAGAACCTTCAAGGAAAATTCAACTTTCGGCATCACACCAAACCCATTCACGACTGAACGCAAACAAGTGGCTCTGTATTACCCAAGTGAACGTCCTCGAGTGGCCCAGTTAGAGCACGACCTAAATCCAAAAGCACCTCCAAAAAAGGAAAGGCGGGGTGATGAATTTGGTTACGAATTTAACATGTTGGTTTTGTATTTTTAATTAACTCCTTTTGTCACAACATCACGCTGGATCCTCAAATGGGATTTGTTGGCGTGATGTGGAAATGAAATCCTCATTTATGAATGCAGCACCAGCACAGAAACAGAACCCGACCAACTGTTAACAAGACACCAAGGACGCTTTTTAGAAAGGTTTGAGCACACCTGAGCAAAGGAAGCAGAAAAGGGCCACAGATCTCCAGAAGGTGAGAGGGTACAGAGTTAGAACAGAAACAGATTACCCACTCAGTCTCACTGCCCTTCTTTTGTTTTCAGATCTATCAGAAGCTGATACAAGCAGTTTGACTCTGGACTGGATTACGGTGTTGCTCTGATGGCTGGTCTTCCAACCAACAGCATCCAGACGTTACAGTAAGTCCAAAACTCTGCAGCATGTGTTTTAATAAAACTGCAGAAATGTTTATTTTCCCAGTTATACCATTTTTACATTGACCATCCAGGAGAATCCAATTCAGCAATCTCTTCTTGTTTTGAAATACATGATCTTCTCACTCCTCGAAACACACAATACACACTCTCTTAGGCCCTGGTCCACCAAGACTGTCAGACCCTTGGTAGCTGACCATCACCTGTAGTTTGTGCACCATTGGCTCTAGTTAGCTCTCGTCAGTATTGTTTTGCGAGCCAGTATTTCGACATTGCGAGTCGATTGTTTTGGCCGATTGAGCAACGCAGGTAAACGATACTCTCAAGAGGACAAACAGAATTTTTGCTATTCGAGTGTCTGAATCTTTAAAGGGCCCATATTCTACATTTTTCTTGTATTTAATCTTCTCCCCTCAGGTCCACTTATTCCATTTGTACAGTTTTATGTACCAAAAACAGTCATAATTCCTTTTTTCATGACCATTTTACAACCACTCCATCTCCTAGAATTAAACAGGCTGTTTTTGCTGCTGTGCCTTTACGACTGATATCGGTAAATGAGCTCTGTTGGATTGGCTGCCCTGTATTGTGCTGTATTTAAAAAACAGTCTAGACTGAAACACTCCTTATAACTTGTGTGAACAGTGTGAGCAGGCGGGCTAAACTGCTGTAGGCTGTATAGGTGGATATATGTAAATGTGCTGGTTTATGTTCCATGATATGGGCCCTTTTAAGGAGCAGTGTTTGAATATCGTATTCCCAATGAGAAAACACTGTTAGCTCTGAATATAATCTGATAACACACTGACCTAAAATATAGAATAGGATACTCAGTCATTTCATGATCATTTTATCATATAATTATGCACATGCGCCTAGCGTGCATCTTATTTCACTGTTTTATGTACAAATATTCTCTTTTAATGAGTTTTTTCAGCCACCCAGCACAACATTAACACCACATTTCTCTTTTACACTCTAGGTTTAGCTAAACACAGACATTTTAAGCTTGTAAAGTATCAGTCGACCTTAGTTGGCACTAGTTCTTCCTTGTCAGGTTGGTGTGTCCCGACCCTTTGATTTGCTATCTGCTTATCTTTTGTTCCATATACAATATGCAATCCTGCTTAAACCTCCTTGAGCCATGGTTGCTGGAATGACCACCCTGTTTTTTAAGAGCTATTGATCAAAGGAGAATTCTGCTTTGTTTTCTAAGTTTCTTCCTTATTAAACTGTTCAGATGGAAATAAAGTCAGTCAGAGTGGTTTGATGTGAAATGCTCCACTCTAGAGAAATCAAGTCAGAACTGTTGATAGGAACCAGACATCTGAAGCGTTTAATGTCATTGAATGTTCCCTCACAGAAAGCTATTATTTGCTGACTGAAGCCTGAGATGTTGTTTTATGACAGTTTTGAGAGGGTTTGGGCATTTTTATGTATTAATTTGGGAGAGGTACATGCAGAGTTTTGTAAGGCAAAATAGTTCCCCAAATTTGATCATTTTTTCAGATTTACAGTCATAATTTTACATACACCTTCGCCACATTCAATTAAACTCAGTTTTTCACAAATCCTGACATTTAATCCTTGTACACATTCCCTCTCTTGGGTCAGTTAGGATTTCCCAGAATGTAAAATGTCAGAATAATACTAGAGACAATGACTTAATTTAGCTTTTATTTCTTTCATCACATTCCCAGTGGCTCAGAAGTTCACATACACGTGGTTAGAACTTGGTAGCATTGCCTTTAAATTGTTTAACTTGGGTGAAACGTTTCAGGTAGCCTTTCACAAGCTTGTCACAATAAGTTGCTGTAATTTTGCCATTCCTCCTGACAGAACTGGTGTAACTGAGTCAGGTTTGTAGGCCTCCTTGCTCGCACACACTTTAATAGCCATAATAGAATTTTCCATGGTATTTAAAGGGAGTCAACTTGGTGTATGTAAACTTCTGACCCACTGGAACTTTGATATAGTAAGTAATAAGTGAAATAATCTGTTTGTAAACATTTGTTGGGAAAATTGTTTGTGTTATGTACAAAGCAGATATCCTAAACAACTTGCTAAAACTATGGAATCTGTTCAGGGGATAAATCTGAGTTTTAATGTCTTCAAACTAAGTTTATGTAAACTTATGACTTCTTGATTTTATCATCATCAACATTACATATAAAACATGTACATTCACTGGTCAGTTTAGATAGTAGATAAAACGGCTGTATTTGCTTTGTTAATATCACGACTCCTGCTTCCTATCACCTCCACTGTAAAAAAAAAAAACAAATATCACATCAAAACACTCTGAAAGCCTTGATGTGATACAAATGCTGAAAAGTTGGAGGATTTTCCTATAGAGAGTCTATAGAGATTTTATTCACTTCTTAATGTATTTACTGTTATTCACCTATGTTGTTTACTTATCTTTTAGTTGATTTCCAATACAGTTCTCACGGATTTGTAGCGTACCTCTGTAGATGGTGGGCAGCGGCAGGGCCGAGAGGCCTTGGCTTTGCATTTGCTGCTGCTGTTGGATTCTCCTCTTGGCCTCCAGTACAGGGTTCTCGAACTGCGTCCTTCTGTTAATGTGGCTGTAGAGAGGAAAGGCAGAGCTCTCATTCGAACACTTGTTCTTTCTATGCCCATACTCACGCTCTCACACACGATTATACGCTTGAAAGAGAACGAGGATTGACAACACTTACTCAACATAGTAACTGCCATATATAGGGTCATCTATTTTCTCCCAGCCATACGGTAGCTCTGGAAACACAAAAGAAAGAAGATTCAAATGACACATTACTGCTTCAGGTCTGAGGTTCATTACAACACTGGTGCGCTGTTAAACAAGGATTTCACGCTCTTTGTTCTTTCGACCTACGTAAATGGCCCAGAAGCATTAAGCTGAGCTGAGCTGTGTTTGCTGTGTAAACAGTGAAATGGAGGCTGAATGACATCTGCTCTAAAAAAGTTAGATTTTGCACTTCCCACATGGATCTGACTTTTGATAATAATGTGGTATTAATGTTTTTGAAACGGTCTGTGTACTTTGGGTATTTTTTAAATTGCACATCAAATAATGAGAGGCTGCTGAATCACCATGACGACCAGAGAGGCATAACGTGCAGCGAGATGGCATCAAGAACCAACAGAGCCTTTGTAAGATATTCGTTCCTGTTTTATGTGTTTCATTTCATTCAAAACTGATATTCACAGCAGGATGAACAGAGCGACTGGGGCAAAATCACAAGGATTTGAGTGCGACTGACAGTGATACATAATTGTGACATTAGGATATATTCATATAAGTTAAGCTTGCACCTCATTACCTGGACAGACACCTTCACTAGGGGTGTAGCAGCACATAGACACAGATCAGGCATAACATTATGACCACCTCCTTGTTTCTACGCTCACTGCCCATTTTATCAGCTCCACTTACTATATAGGTGCACTTTGTAGTTCTACAATTACAGACTGTAGTCCATCTGTTTCTCTGCAAAAGTTAGCCCTTTTTACCCTGTTCTTCAGTCGTCAGGACCCCCATGGACCCTCACAGAGCAGGTATTATTTGGGTGGCGGATCATTCTCAGCAGTAACACTGATGTGGTGGTGGTGTGTTGGTGTATGTTGCGCTGGTACGAGTGGATCAGACACAGCAGTGCTGCTGGAGTTTTTAAACACTCTGTCCACTCACTGTCCACTCTATTAGACACTCCTACCTTGTCAGTCCACCTTGTAGATGTAAAGTCAGAGACGATAGCTCATCTGCTGCTGCACAGTTTGAGTCGGTCATCCTCCAGTCCTTCATCAGTGGTCACAGGACGCTGCCCACAGGATGCTGTTGGCTGGATATTTTTGGTTGGTGGACTATTCTCAGTCCAGCAGTGACACTGAGGTGTTTAAAAACTCCAGCAGCACTGCTGTGTCTGATCCACTCGTACCAGCGCAACATACACCAACACACCACCACCACATCAGTGTTACTGCTGAGAATGATCCGCCACCCAAATAATACCTGCTCTGTGAGGGTCCATGGGGGTCCTGACGACTGAAGAACAGGGTAAAAAGGGCTAACTTTTGCAGAGAAACAGATGGACTACAGTCTGTAACTGTAGAACTACAAAGTGCACCTATATAGTAAGTGGAGCTGATAAAATGGACAATGAGCGTAGAAACAAGGAGGCGGTCATAATGTTATGCCTACATGTCGGTGTATGTTCAGGTTTGACAGTATTTTTGATTCTAAGGTCAATACTGTATTTGATTGTAGATGTGTTACGTGTTAAGAGGTCTCTAAAGAGCTCTATTTACAAATTTTATTTACAAAGAAAAGTCTGAAAAGTAGCATGTCCTTCTGCAAAATAGTGATAGTGGAACTGAGCTATAAATAACACAAAAACCTGATCTGCCTCATATAAATACCTACATCCCTCTGTTTGAAGGGTTTAATTGCTAAATGTATTATGGACCACTTTCAAGATTTTTTTCATGATATACATTGTTGGGAGTGGACTTTATATGTAAAACAAATAACAATAATCCATTATTTTGATTATTATGACATTATGATTAATATCACATTTATTAGAAAAAGAAATACATGTTTTTCATTACATTTCAGCTACTATCCTTTCAAAAACTTGTCCAATAAAAATGGATTTACAGCATTTCAGAATGAAACTCTTTATTTTCTACCACCTAAAACACAAATATCATCATTAATATGTCACAAAAGCAATTAAAACCTATACAAAGCCTGACACTAAGCATTAACGATATCAAAGTTACTGTTTCTGTTTTTTAAAGTTTCCACAAAACACACTGTAAATGAATCATGCTCAGGAGAGAGCGAAGAGAGTGTACTGTCATTACTCAAGCTGCAACAATAATCATGTTTTTACCATTACTGCAATACAAGATTCCACAAGGAACACATCTTTAAGGGCTGAGATGGCAGTTTGAATTACATATGTATTGTATACATACATAAACAGCTTAAAAACTTCTCCAGCCTGTGAAGTGCTTCAAGGAACACATCATTAAGGGCTGAGATAGACTGCAGATCAAATTACATCCACAGCATGAGTGTGCACATACATGCACAGCTCAAAAACTACTCTATCCTTAACTACCAGCCTGTGAAATCAAGTTAAAACCTGATAATTATTCAGTCTCTGTGTGGTGCGTAAAATGTGTGTCAAAGTAATGGCTACTTTCACAACACATCTGCATCAGTATAAGGAGCTTTTTAGGGAATTCTTAGGCCTATCTAGGTATAGGCATGGATGTATGTATGCATTTTTGTAGACCTGTATGGAAAAATCTGTCCAGCGAATGCTGAGTGTTTTTCAGCTGTACAGTGCAAACGTGTGCTGTAAGTAACTATTAGCATTTATGGGGCTTCTGTAATAATGTATTTTTGGAATTTGCTTAAAGGTGAGGGTAGTTAGATTTCTTCTTAATATACAGGAAAAAGGAGTCTATACTTGTTGCACACACACTTGTAAACGCACTATTTGAACTATAATTTATTGCTTATCGTACTACAATATCAAACTAATCTACAGAAACACACTTTGCTTCCATATCATATAACCCTAGTCGATACAGCTTTAAATTCCTATACACTGATTTAAGTGTTAATTTTTTCCATTTTTTTTATATTGTACTGAAAATGTCACACCCTTAACAGACACACACATTAAACACTATTCACTAACATACTAAAAATCCATAGAAGCCCACTTTCACCTGATACATAATGAATCTAGTACACAGTATCAGCCACTGACAATCTACAGGCATTCAAACAACTGGCACAACCCCACCATCACAGCGGTCATCCAGCCAAAAGCCATGTGTGTGTTCTGGCCTGGTCACTGCTGTCCTTTAGCTCCTACTGGGGCAGCGAACATTAGCGTTAGCTGTAAAGACTCTGGTTACGCAGAGTGAGTGGTCTCGCCTGAAGCCTGGAGGGTCAGAAACTGAACAGCTCTGACAGGGCTTAGTGATGAGGGTGGAGGAGTCTTCACACTTCTCCTGAAGGGTTATAGAAATCAGTCCCCCCCTGCACACACACACACACACACACACACACAAGTACCAGGCCCTTTTTAAAGTTCCTCAAAGCTGAGCTCTTTCAGGCTTTACATTAAGAGTACATGGGTTACTGCTCAAGTGCTCGCCCAGCACCAGAAGTTCAACTGTGAGCCTGTAAGTGGGAGAGAAATGAGTCACTCTAGACAACGACACTTTCTTAATGGAAAAGAGAGAGGGCTCTCATAAGCTAGCTTGACTGCTGTCCTCTCTATGAATTAAAACTCTGTAAAGAAGAATGAGAGAGAGTTCAGCCACGGATGAGAGGGAATTTCCTCAGCTTCGGTTTTTGAGGAGTTTGAATAAAACCATCTTCCACAAAATATAATATGTGTAGAATGTCTTAAAGTTTAATGTATCTTAATAATATCTCTAAAATAATAGTTTTGTTGAACTGCTGCATAATGTTCCATTCAAATTTACTCACATGATTTCAACATTCAAGAAATAGTCCAATATTTTTAAACACGTATTGTGCAAAAGTCATAGATGACCCTTCATTCATTTCATTTCCAGTCAAAACAGCCCAATTTTTAGTTGGTAACTGTAATGCTTCTTCAGTGAAACCAACTCCTAAACCATTCCTCTCAGTTTCTCACCCTAAGGGTGGGATTTTGTCTATGGATTGGTTCACACCAAACCAACTGGACAGAGTTTGTGACACATATTTGGAGACAATAACTGTGATAATATCCACTAAACTGTCAAGAAGCTGTTACTGAGAAAAGAAGAAAATTTGCACTAGAACACTGAAAGTTTAGGTCTGAGATATTTCTGAAGAGTTCAGATGAAGATATTCTTCATAATGAAGGGGAGAGCCAAAAGAAAATAGGTGACAAACAGGAGTTTCTAAAACTCGAGACCACCAAAACTATCACCATCAGATAAACAGCACTTAAAGCCTTCATCTTTGAGAGAGAGGAGAAAATCGAACTGCTTCAGATCTGAAAAAGAAAAACAGATGTTTCTGCCCATGCTTCCACTGTGAGAAGCTGCTGGTGTTCCCAGAACAATAGAGTGACCACCCCTGAGCCCAGACCATCATCAATGAATGTGTTTGAGATGACTTGGATCGTGAGAAGCAAACAATACAAAATGAAAAATCTCCCAGCAGACTTCTTTAAAAAGCTGAAAGTGAGTCTCCTGAAAAGAATGGAAGCTGTAATAAAGGTAAAGAGTGAACACAATAAATACTGAAAAACTGATATTAAGTTGGTAATGGTAACGGTTTGTCCTCAAAGTCTTTTATTTTTTGTAAAATGAATGCTTTTAAAGTATAATAGAGGAGAAAAGCAGGGCCAGAACACTCGCAGTCAAGCTAATGGCGAAACCATTTTATGGTTAAGACGCTCATTCATTATTCACACATTAGCCCGAGGATGTGATGTCATAACTGTTTTTATGTTTGTGGTTGTACACTGCTCTGAACTCAAAACGTGATGCACTGAGTCCTGTGTGAGATCTTTTTGGTGCCATATCTTATGTTAGACTGCAATAAAAAAAAACAAAACTGCCAAATTATAAAAGTCTCTTATAGCTGGTAAAATGCAGCACTATTCCCTTAATGTAAAGTCTTACTGCTTAATTTGAAAATGGACTGAAAAACACCAAACTCATCATATATCTGATACACTTGGATTAACACAAATTGGAATTAAAAGTCCATTAAGGGAGAGAGATGTGAAATAGACGACCTTAAATATCCATCCTGCGCGAACCTCCTTAAATCAATGGTCCTCCATCGCTAGTTGCCATAGCAACTACAGAAGAAGTCTCGTTTTCAGGCTCTTTCATTCACCGAGTGCCTTATGTATATTTGAGAGCGTGCACAAGTGTAAATATGAGTGTGTGTGTGTGTGTTTGTATGAGAGTGTGTGTGCGGGTGAGAGAGAGAGGAACTTTACATCATCCTTCAGGATTTTTATGTGTTGATAAACATGAATAAAACATTATGTTGAAATACATTTCTGCGTACTAATCTTGCAAAATATGAAACGTCCTTTAAAATCAAGTACAACTTGCGTACAAAATGATTGTATCTTCTTCAGATAAACGATAAAGACGATAAAAATAACAATCAACATTTATGCAAGTGGCAGCCAAATTCATCCACATCTTTACAGTTCAAGCACAGCATTCCTGCCTTGGGCCACTAAAAGCAGCAATCATGTGTCCAGTAAAATGAGATCAGTACGTACTGGTCATTCCTTATGTGGGAGCTGTGACAGTAATGAGCAGTGAGGGAGATCATGCCCAGGTCAGGCAGCTCCGGTGGGGGGTGGGGGGGTGGTTGTGGAGGTCTCACAGGGACGACTTTAAAACGTCAGTGGAAAAGCTTCAATGGTAATTTTAGTAATAGGAAGGAACATACTGTACACAGGAAAGAAGGCGCCCTCAACACAACAGATTACACCGGGCTGCACTGACTAATAAGTGTACCGGAGAATGTACTCGGCCACACAGAGCGGCGAAAAATAGATCTGGGCTCTGATAGGGAGGGGAGTATTAGCAGTCATGTCACACAGAAGCACTTAACAGGCCGGTAGAAAGAGATATTGATTTTTCTGGCACTGTTAAATTGCATCCCAACTCAACAGAGGGTTTTATACATGGTAGATTTGGGTACAGAGCACAATGCTACACAAAAAACACAAGAGGAGCAACGAACAAATGCGTGTTCAGCCTTTACCACCGTGTGGAAATGTCTACAGACAACGATCCGCTGTGGATGGCAGGCATCCACTCCGAAACAAGCACTCACACCTATTTGTCACCCCCATTTGTCTTGTGCTTTTGGATAATGCGCCTTGGGCCTGCAGACCGAACTCGCTGCCAGCGTGAGCCTAAATGCTTTCAAGTTGTAGCGAGGTGCTCTCATCTGTGCACCTGTTCTATTAAAGGCGTCTTGATGGGGATCTCATGCATGGGAACTACGTTATTTCACTAAGTGCAGTGAAAATGACAGAAAATTCCACAGGGTGAAAAGAACCTGGACATGATTGAAAATATGGAAGGACAGAATGGGGGAAGATGCTGGTCTGTAGGTGAACTGTTTATTATTATTATCCTAGGCTATGTGTGTAAAAGCAAGATGGGTTAAGAAGTACTAATGAAAATAATACTGATTAGTTTCCTAAAGTCACCAATACTGTATGAAGCTATGAATATGAACAAGCACCTAAACCATTATTTCCACTTTCTCACCCTAAGGGTGGGATTTTGTCTATGGTTTGGTTCCCTTGGTCCGCACCAAACGAGCCGGACAGACTTTATGACACATTTGGGACAATAACTGTGATAATATCCACTAAACTGTCAAGAAGCTGTTACTGAGAAAAAAAGAAAATTTGCATTAGGATACTGAAAATTGACGTCTGAGATGTGGAGTAAGGTTTTATGAGTGGATAAACCTAAATATGAGATCTCCACTGTATGGACAAAAGTATTGGGACACCCCTCCTAATTATTGAGTTCAGGTGTTTCAGCCACACACATTACTAACTGGTGGATAAAATTAAGCACATAGCCATGAGTCTCAAATGACAAACACTGGCAGTAGAATGGGTCGTACTGATGAGCTCGGTGACTTTAAACATGGCACAGTCATAGGATGCCACCTCTGCCACAAGTCAGTTTGTGAAATTTCTGTCCTGCTAAATCTGCCCCTGCCAACTGTAAGTGTTAATGTGAAATGGAAGCATCTAGGAGCAACAACAGCTTAGCGAGAAAGTGGCACACCAAGCAAACTCACCGAGTGGGTGCACAGTGCCTGTCCTCTGTTGAATCACTCACTAAAGAGTTCCAAATTGCCTCTGTAAGCAACATCAGCAAAACAACTGCGCATTAGGGGTTTCATGAAATGGGTTTCCATGACTGAGCAGCTACACACAAGTCTAAGATCAAAATGCACAAAGCATCAGATGGAGTGGTGTAAAGCACACCGCCACTGAACTCAAGCAGCAGAAACGCATTCTGTGGAGTGACGAATCACCTTTCTCTATCTGGCAGTCTGATGGACGAGTCTGGGTTTGGCAATGCCAGTAAAACATTACCTGCCTGACTGAACTGTTCCAAACTGTAAAGTTTGGTGGAGGAGGGATAATGCTGTGGGGTTGTTTTTCAGGGGTTGGCCTAGGACCCTTAGTTCCAGCGAAGGGAAATCTTAATGCTTCAGCACCAACACATTTTGGATAATTCTATGCTTCCATCTTTGTGGGGACAGTTTGAGGAAGAACCTTTTCTGTTCCAGCATGACTGAGCCCCAGTGCACAATGCAAGGTCCATAAAGGCCTGGCTGGGTGAGTTTGGTGTGGAAGGACTTGACTGGCCTGCACAGAGCCCTGACCTCAACCCCATCAAACACCTTTGGGATTAACTAGAATAGAGATTGTGAGCCAGGCCCTCTCGTCCAACGTTGTCTGACCTCACAAACGCTCTTCTAGATGAATGGGCAAAAATTCCGATAGACACTCTACAAAATCTTGTAGGAAGCTTCCCAGCAGAGTGGAAGCTGTTATAGCTGCAAAGGGAGGAACCAACTCCATATTAATGCCTATGGACTTAGAATGGGATGTCATAAAAGCTCCTGTGTAGGTGTTCCAATACTTTTGTCCATATAGTGTATGTAAGCAATGAAGGTAGTATGTATGTCACTAAAGAAATGAAAGACTCTTCTAACCATGTCTCCAACCATCAGACAAGCATAGTGGAGGATCAGTGCAAGTCTGGGGATGTACAGTCTCACAAGCCAGACTTCTGCCTATCAACAGAGAGTCTGATGCTTTTCACTGCATAACTTGGCCAAGAACTGCCTACCTTGAAGAGGCTGGTCAACTGACATGCAAACAACCAATCACAGCCCACTGTTTTGGTGCAGCATGTAAAAAATGAAAATCCCGTCACCAACGCAGGCAGCTGCTCACTACTGCACAAAAGTGTGTATGCATGGACATGCAGACAGCCAATCAGAGTGCAACCAACCAAACCCTGATAGTCGTGGCCAGCTTTGTGTGCAAAAGATATCAGACGCCCAGTTCTGTGTAGGCAGAGCGTCTGAGACTAGAGGATGTATAACACCATCTGGAGTTGGTGATTTGTTTTGATCTAAGCATTCATGAATGCTGATAAGAGCAAACAAGTTTAAAGGCATCATGCAATACCCCATGGAAAATGTCTAATTAGGGATAAAAATCATTTTAAAGTGAGGTAATGAACCTAAGCACACCGCTGAGGAGATCTAAACATACTTAAAGAAGCTGCTGGTGTTCTCAGAACAATGAACTGACCACCCCACAGTCCAGACCTCGACATCAGAGAATGTGTTAGGGATTACTTGGATTGTGAGAAGTAGAAAATGCAACTAACTTCTAAGACTGAACTTCGGGGGTGTGGAAAAATGTCCCTGCAGATTTCTTTGAACAACTGAAAGCAAAAATTCTGAAAAGAATCGACACATTAAACACTGAAGAAATGCGATTATGTTTCTGTGTATATATATTTGGTGTCATTTTTTGTTAAATATGTTTCCCATTTTTTCCTGACACTGAAAAATGAAAGAACTTGTACTTAATGGCCATTTTGGAAATTAAGTAAATAAAAGGGTGATCTTAGACTTTTGTACAATACTGCATGTCTTGTGATACTCTAAAGCTACAAGACATGAGAGACCATACACTATCATGGTTTTCCATGACTCAAAGTGGATTAAAACCACTGTAACACATGGACTCTCAAAGCTTTCATAAAAGGTGGATACACTGTGCATTAATACATAATATAATTGCTGTGGGCGGTAACATGAGTGTATATGGAGCATTTTATAATGGCCTCAACCATGCCTCTGCCTCTCTTTAAAACGGAATATATCCGTTTTAGAATCACCAGAGAGCTATGAAGAGATGATAAAATGCATGCAAAAAAGCAAAATTAGTTGCAGGTACCAAAGAAAATATGAAGAGAAGAGACAACAGTTCGTTCTGCGTTTGGTCTGTATGGACATCTTAAATCCGTACTGTGGGTCTTGGTCCACTTATTTGGTGCAAAACAGAGTCTGAATGGTGTTCTCAACGGTTCTAATGAATATAATAAGAAATCTGGTGAACCAGGGGTCATTTAATCAGCTCAAACCTGCCAAGTGTGAACACACTAAAAGGCTGAAAGGTTCAAATGCACAGAATCACAATCACTCCATAGTGATGTCCAAGCTTACAAACAGAGAGCATGGTAAACCTTCTTAATGTACATTTTGGTGGGGTAATTGTTGCTATTTGAAAACTCCTTCGGCACAAAAACCTTATCTGCCATTTGCAGGACTTCTACACTTTGATTAATTTTTAATATGTTTCTAAAGGAATCTGAGGCGGCTGACTCGACTGAGGTTTGTGAAAGTAGACAAATGGCCGGTGTCTGAAGAGGAACACTGCAAAAAACAGTGTGTGAGGAAACAGGTGCGGTGAGAAAGCTCTATCACACAATCCTGAATAATTCCTGGATGCTTCAAAAGATTCTTCAAAAGTCAGCCCAACTCATTCTTTCTTATTGATGTACTGATATACCATCTGTTGTTTCAGTCTTGATGTGCACTGTCTGTATGTCCACATTGTGGAGACATCAGAATGACGCTTCATTATCCGTAAGCCTCTTCTTAGCTGGGTTGATGATTAACAGTCATAACCACTCAGCGACACACACAGGAGAGGCTTCAAAGTAATTACAGCTAATTTTCACTTAAGTCGACGTGCTGTGAAATGACAGGATGACAGACTGGAGAAACTGTTGTTTGTGCCTTGAACTCAGGCTTCAGGAACGCACAGTCAACATCTCCACGGTAGCTGAGGGAGACATAACTTTCAAATATGTAGTGAATGACCCTCCTGTCCACTGAAGCAGCGCGATAGTGTGCCCTAATCGCGCGTTGCGTAAGAGCACAAAAGCAAGCTTTCCCCAAACACCCATATCATTCTCCTTACAGCTCTCTCAACACAGAAAGCCCACTCAGAGTGTCCCAAAGGGAAAATCAGGTTACGGCACAACAGCAGTATAAGCAGAGAAAGAGACAAGCACGGAAATATACGGAGGCAGACCTGAGTAATATCAAAAATTCATCAAAAATTATTTATCAGGTTATCATCAATATATTATTATTCATAGTACAGCAATGCACACATGAATCTTTCTACTAGGTTGGTGCCAAATGGGCATGCAAACACGAACATTTTCATGTCAAGAAAAAACACTTTTCTCCTTTATAGTTCAATTTTAAACAGTCATATGCAAGTTTGAATACCATTGGTAATCATGATCATGTTTTGTTGATCTATGTGAAAATAAGTCAAAACATCCTCTTCAGTTTGTAGTTTTTTCTCTTTTAGTGCTCATTTTTCACTTGTTTGTGTAGTTTAACATATTGGAAAAAATATCATAATAAATACATATATTTATTATTTTTCCATTTTTATTATGATATTATATTATATATTATATATAATATAAAATATAAAATGTGCCATAACTTTTTCAGAGGCTACATTTTACGTTTCATTTTTCCCAATATGTTAAATTCAGTAAATAAACTGCTGAAAGTGTGTATTAAAATGTGCAGAAGTGTGTTCACTGTAGACGATGTGTTAACTCAGGAAGTTCACTTCAGTAAGCATTTTATTTTTTCTGTGCCAAATAACACAGAAAAGTCCAACTCCATCACGCTGAACTGGGATGGAAACAGACAGGAACATTTCAGACTAAACTGGCTGCCACAGTCCCTGTTATCAAGGTTAGACCTTCTAATGTCAGTTTTTAACCACGTTACTCTGAAATGACATTTCTGTGAGTACTGCAAAAACAAACACAAAAAATCATTAAAAGCTATTTTGTGTGACGGGGTGGACGTGTTATGCTTGACACACCCTGTAGATGAAGAAAACAACAAATGATCAAAGTTGAATAAACACAATTTACCAGCTTTTAAACTCCCTTAAAGGCTTAACTGAAGTTATTTAATCATTATCATGTCACAAAATGCCATACTGTATGACTAGTGGTGTGACGAGATGGAAGCCACATGATAAATTACTGTATTTTTCTTAAAGCTGCACAATGTAAGATTCTTTTGTTCAAACTGAAAGGAGTAGCATTACTGAGGCAGGAGAAAAAAGAACTTGCTAAAATATGGTGTGTGCGCTGCTGAAAGTCACCTGTAAAGCCTGAAATAATAATTTAAGTCAGAGGCATCGGGATGGATTTCGCGGGAGTTTTTCAGACCGTCATACGTCAAAGTTAAAAATAAAAAATAAACATAAAATGTTGCTTGTGCAAAACTACGAAACATTTTAGATTTTATGTTTTATTTTTTTCAGTTTGTTAAACTCAAAATAAACAGAAATTGTGATGAAAAAAGCCATATTGAAGTGTGCTCTTCACAGAGGATGTGTTCAATTATTTTCACTTAGAAAATCAACAAAACGTATCAGTTGTGTGGGGGTGTTTAAACTTTTGCACACAACGGTATTAGCAGATTTGTGTCACTTATACACTGAATTCCATGTTGTGACTCAAAAGCATTTTTTTCAAGGAAAAATGCTGTTGTAACATTAAATGATTTAATGAGAAGTTGTAATGATATTCACACATTCCACTAATTGCTCTCCCTTGAGGAGAAATTCCAGACTGTCACATACACACAAGTAAAAGAGTGAGTTCCAAAGTCACATCCACATGCTTTATATATTAAAAAGGGGTGAGTTCCATCACTATAGGGAATTCACTCTGGAATTCAGCTATAGATCCCTGTGGGAAACCAAGAAGCATTATACATTCATAATTGTACTCATCCGAACCATCGAGACACTTTAGCTGAACAGAAAATGCTGAGAATTTTCATCAGATGGAAGGTCACACTCTGGGAGAACCTGAGCAGAGCCAGTGCAAAATTTACTCTGTCACATCCTAACAGCTCAATAAAGGGCCCATATTTTGAATTCAGTGTGTTTGTGATGTCAAGTAAACCAACATATTAACATACATCCCCCTATTCAGCCAACAGCACTTTAGGCCCACCCATTCATGCTGGAGCAATAAAGAGTGTTTCAGCCCGGAATGGTTTTTGTACAAGGCACAATATAGGACATCTAATCAGAACAGAGCTCATTTACATATGCCACTCTTAAAGACACAGTAACAGAAACAGCCTGTTTAATTCTGAGGGATGTAGAGAGGTTGGAAAAATGTCATGTAGAAATGCATTATGACTGTTTTTGGTACATAAATCACACAAAATGTTGTAAGTGCACCTCAGAAGAAAATTCAAACACAACAAAAGTGTAAGATATGGGCTCTTTAATGCCCCGTAATAATCCACTGTTTTAACACTAACAGGTAATCATTATATATACATATTGTTTAGTATTATTTATCACGCTGTTTGAAATGAAATTAGTCTTCTCTTCTTCTCTGTCAGTTCTTTTCTCCAACACAGCAACTGTGGCTTTTGAAGCATTGTCATCAGCTTACTTGTCAATCAATAATATCCGATTACATTGCCCTGTCATCCAAGCCTACACAGACGTCTGTTTTTATACTCTGTCAGGACATGAGGTCAAACATACGCTCAGTACACAAACAAATGTAACCTTAACAACTAAAAAGAAATTGTTTCAGTTTTAAAAAGTGAAACATGGAACTTCACAAAAAAAGCACTTTAAAAGTATTTGTGGTTCTGTAGGTTAGCTCTGTTGTTCTCTGGTTTACAAAGAACACTTTTGTCTTGAAAATCTATAAAAACAAGCCCACTGTAATACTTTACTATACTTTTGAGGACCTAATCAACAGTAAACCTTATTACTCTGATCTGATGCTGGGGCTGGGCAATAAGTGTATCTCAATATTTTTCAGCCTTCTGGCAATAAACAATATGCATTTCAATATTCATACATTCTCTCTGAAATGACTTGTGGGATTAAATTCAGAAAAGTCATCATTTTGACTGGACAGCTTACATAAGTGCAACAAAATCCAACCGCATGAAGAACAGAACTGTAGTTAAAACAATCTATGAATTATATCCAATCCAGTATTTGTTTTGTAGTGGACAAGCTTCTTTTTTGGTACTGAATGTCCCTCCCTAGTCTCTCTTTCAGTAGGCTTTTAGCAGACACTCTAATCCAGAGCAGCTGTCTTCAGGAAATCAACTGTGTGCTTAAAATCTGCAAAATGAGATGCATTAATATTTACAATGTTGCCCAATTTTGTATCTTTTGTATATTGAATAATATTGTAATTATTCAATAAATCAGCCAGTCCTACCTGAAACCCAAACCCACTGTTCACTCTAAGCCCATTCACACCTGACATGAACATGTGCCTTGGGTGATCCGATCATAAGTGGACAGCCATGTGACCACTCAAACGTTCCTGGGACGTAGATAATCTGAGATACATCTTCATATGTCTGGCTAAGTTAGATTAATTTACTGAACGTTTATGACAACAACCAGCTACCACAAAGTTTAGGTTGTAAACTCATAGTTTCTAACTTCAACTATTCAACAGTGGTCTCTACAGTGCTGTGAAAAAGTATTTGCCCCCTTTCCAATTTCTTCTATTTTTGCATATTTGTCACACTTGAACGTTTCAGATCATCAAACTACTTTTAATATTAGACAGTGAGAACACAAGTAAACACAAAATGCTGTTTTTAAAAGATGATTTCACTTATTGAAGGAAAAATGTTGTTCAGCCCTACCTTGCCCTATGTGAAAAAGTAACTGCACCCTTGTCTACTAAATCAACCAGCTAACCAAATTCAATTGACTATTGGGTTCAATTTCACTGGCCACACCCTGACATGATTACTGCCAGACCTTTCGAATCTAAACATCACTTAAATAGAACCTGTCTGACAATGTGAAGCAGACACACCAAAAGCAACATATGATGCCATGTTGCCAAGAGATTAAAAAAAAAAACGGATGCGAAATAAAGTCACTGAAATTTACCAGTCTTACAAAGCCATTGCTAAGGCTCTGGGACTCCAGCAAACCACAGTGAGAGTCATTATCCACAAATTAAGAAAACTTGGAACAGTGGTAAACCTTCCCAGGAGTGGCCGGGCTAGCTAACCAAGATTTCACCAAGAGCGCATCAAAAACTCATCCACGAGGTCACAAAAGAACCCAGACAAACATCTAAAGAACTGCAGGCCTCATTTGCCTCAGTTGTAAATGTACACAGTTTCACAGTAAGTAAGACAGTGGACACAAATGGCATTTATTGTAAAATGTCAAGGCGCAAACCACGGCTTACCAAAAAGAACATAAAGACCCATCTCCCAAAAAAGCATCTAGATGATCCCCAAGACTTTTGGGATAATATTCTGATGAATCAAACGTGGACCTTTTTGAAAGACATGGGTCCTATTACATCTGGCATAATGCTAACACCACATTCCACCATAAGAACATCATACCAACAGTCAAACATGGTGGTGGTGCTGTGATGCTCTGGGGCTGCTTTGCTTCTGCAGGACCTGGACGACTCTTCATAATTGATGGAACCATAAACTGTGCTCTCTATAAAAAAATCCTGAAGGAGAATGTCTGCCCATCAGTCTGTGACCTAAAGCTCAAGCACAGTTGGGTTTGCAGCTGCACAATGATCTGAAGCACACAAGCAAGTCTGAATGGCTCAAAAGAAACAAAGTTAAGGTTTTGGAGTGGCCGAGTCAAAGTCCTGACTTGAATTCCATTGAGATGCTGTGGCAAGACCTTAAACAGTGGCAGTTCATGCTCGAAAACCCAATGTAGCTGCATAAAAACAATTCTGCAAAGTAGAGTGGGCCACAATTCCTCCACAACAATGTAAAAGACTCATCGCAAGTTATCACAAACATTTGATTCCTTTTGTTATTGCCAAGGGTGGCACAACCAGTTATTAGGCTTAGGGGGGCAATTACTTTTTCACATGGATGATTTAGGATTTGAATAACTCTTTATCTTCAATAAATGGAATGATCATTTACAAGCTCCATTTTGTGCTCATGTTGTCTTTATCTTATATTAAAATTAGTCAGATGATCTGAAACATTTAAATGTGACAATTTAGCAAAAATAGAAGAAACCAGGTGGGGGCAAATACTTTTTCACAGCACTATAGCTAGTAACCTAACGTTAGCAAACTGATGATAAGTTATATTCGTATTTTCCCGTACCTCTCTATATAGGGCACTACTTCTGTCTAATAGGTCTTCTTCACATAAATAATGTATTTTATGTCTATAGGTCTATAGAAGGCTTTATACTGTGTAACTGAAACACAAATGGCTTTAAGGTTTGCATTATTTGGGGTGTAGAGCTCACAATTTTATCCCCTACGTAATTCACTACATAGGGGGTTTGGAGCCATTTCAGATTCACCTAATGGTACAAGGTTAGCTAACATCGTCCTCCTGTGAACTCTAGCAACAACAAGCAAATGACAGAAAGCTTTCAAACATCTTTGATCAGTCGCTCACACTTTCATGAGACGAGAGACCATAATGATAACTTATAGCAATACAATGTGTAGCTACCTGCATCTTTTTGTCGTTTTTTTGGCCTCTGATGGGCGATGGCGCTTCGAAGCCATTCTGTCACGTCTGCCGCTACTACACTCGTATGGATAGCAGAAAAAAAACATAGTTCAATGTTGGTACACGTGACCAGCCACACTTTGACTGGACATCAGTCAAAACTGGGGTTAAAATTCCCCAGCAGTCTTTTGAAATGTGTAATAGACTTATCTAATAAATAACTGTAAAATGTATGACATCATTGAGCAGGTGGGGACCCTACATAGCTTGCGTAGTCTGCCGATAGGAAGAACCAGCACTCATAAGCGGTCACTAGAGACACAATTGAGACACACGGGAATGCCAGATGTAAGTGGCTACACATCTCGCTGTCCACTTGTGATCAGATTGCTTGAGATGGATGCTTCACCAAGCATGAACTGCATCTGCAGGCCTAATCTGAAAGCTAGCTATAACCATAGCCAACATACAAAAATTCTGTACCTTATTAAGATAGTACAGATTTTTCTTGCTAGGACATGTACTAGAGGAAATCGAGTACATCAACACACTTTAATACTCGAGTACACTTACCATCGTCCTCGCATTCCTCTGGTGGTTTGGCCTTCTTCGCTAATCGTGGATCAAGCCATGATGTTGTTTTGGTGTTGTGACTGAGGAGGCACAGAGAAAGAAACACGTTTAATGCATCTACCACTGACTGTTTGCTAAAGCATTCACTGATAACTTCTCCTACAGCCTTCTCAGACTGCAAATGGGATCACTTCGCCAGGACTGAAGATCTCTACATTTACACCAGCGAGGAGTTACTCCATCTTCTCCTTCCATAATACAGCTGGCTATACATGATTTCATCAGCCAGCAGGTTATAAAGAGCTATTAAGGATTTCCAGTTAGATAAAGTGTTGCCGTAGCGGTTTTAAGTACATGATGAGTAAGATTCACGACTCGATATCCCACAAGCCTTCGCTACGGTGGGCGGCACAGTTCCAGTTAGCAGAATGGCAATCAATAATTTTAATGAGACCCCTGCCTCCCATAACACGAAGAAAGAGGGGGAAAGGAGGAGAATAACTCTCCCTCTTTCTCTCCTTCTGGCGCTGAATCTCTGTTTCTCTCCCTGTTTTGCCCCTATCTCTCTCTCTCGCTGGCTCTTTCTCTCCCTCTCTTTTTTTATCCCTCTCCCTCATAGGACCTCTGTGTATCTGTCTTTGTTTCTCACTCTATCTTCTTTTCTCTCTCCTGTCTCTCTCCCCCTATTGTGCTCCTATATCTCACTGTCTTTCTCTCACTCTCACTCTCCCTGAATCTCTCTCTCCTCTCTGTATCTCGCTGTGTATCTCTCTCCCTCCCTCTCTTTACCCCTATTTTTACTTGTCTCTCTATCTCACCCCGTATCTCTCTCTGTTTCTCTCTCTCTCTCCCTGTGCCTCTCTTACCTTGTATCTCTCTCCCACTATTTATCTCTCTCTTCCTGTATCTCTCTCCATCTCTCCCTGTATCACGCATTAATTCTCTCTCTATCATTCCCTCTCTCATCATGTATTTCTCTCACACCCAGTATTTCCCTCTCTATCTCTCCCCTCACTGTCTCTCTCTCTCTTCCTGTATCTCTCTCTTCGGGTATCTGTCTCACCCTGTCTCTCTCTTCCTATATCTGTTCCTCACTCTTACCATGCATCTCTCTCTTACCCTGTATCTCTCTCTTACCCTGTATCTCTCTCTTACCCTTTATCTCTCTCAACCTGTATCTCTCTTACCCTGTATCTCTCTCCACTTGTATCTCTCTCTTACCCTTTATCTCTCTTAACTTGTATCTCTCTCTTACCCTGTATCTCTCTCCACCTGTATCTCTCTCTTACCCTGTATCTCTCTACACCTGTATCTCTCTTACCCTTTATCTCTCTCTTCCTGTATCTCTCTCTTACCCTGTATCTCTCTCCACCTGTATCTCTCTCCACCTGTATCTCTCTTACCCTTTATCTCTCTCTTACCCTGTATCTCTCTCCACCTGTATCTCTCTTACCCTTTATCTCTCTCAACCTGTATCTCTCTCTTACCCTGTATCTCTCTCCACCTTTATCTCTCTTATCCTGTATCTCTCTCCACCTTTATCTCTCTCTTACCCTGTATCTCTCTCCACCTTTATCTCTCTCTTACCCTTTATCTCTCTCTTCCTGTATCTCTCTCTTACCCTGTATCTCTCTCCACCTGTATCTCTCTTACCCTTTATCTCTCTCCACCTTTATCTCTCTCTTACCCTGTAACTCTCTCCACCTTTATCTCTCTCTTACCCTTTATCTCTCTCCACCTGTATCTCTCTCTTACCCTGTAACTCTCTCCACCTGTGCCTCTCTCTTACCCTTCATCTCTCTCTTCCTGTATCTTTCCCACCCTGTATCTCTCTCTATGTCTCCTTCTCTCACCCTGTATCTGTCTCACCCTGTATCTCTCTCTTACTCTGTATCTCTCTCAACCTGTATCCCTCTCCCACCTTGTATCTCTCTATATAGCTCCCCCTCACTGTCTCTCTCAACCTGTATCTCTCTATTCCTGTATTTCTCCTACCCTGTATCTCTCTCTTTCTCTCCCTCTCTCACCCTGTATCTCTCTCTATGTTTCCTTCCTTCACGCTGTATCTCTCTCCCTCTCTCTCTGTATGTCTCTGTCTTTGCATCTCTCTCTCTGCCTCTCACTCCTTGTATCTTTCTGTCTGTACATCTCTTTCCCTCTCTTCTTGTATCTCTCTCTTCTCTCCCTCTCTCTTCCTTTATCCCTCTTTTTCTCTCTCCTTCCTTTTCCCTATATCTCTTTCCCCTCACTCATCTCTCTTTCTGTCTCTCTCTCTCTCTCTCTCTCTCCTCCACTTCACTAATGCTGATGTTTATTATATCATGTCTGCAAAACCAATTTGCTGCAATTTTAGGGTGATTCATTCAGCCGTGCGATACAGAAACAGCTCAACACGATCTACTGTGTCAATTCACAGTCAAACTCAGAGACGCTGAACAAAAAAAGAACAGCAATTTAATTTACAGAGGAAAAAGGCAAACGTATAGGATGTTTTGTCGGTTCTTACTCATGTTCCCATAAGTAATTCATGTATCCATGACACCATGTGAAAGAGGACACCCTCATTTATCCACACATTTCTCAGGAACTGCACAGATGCGCTCCACTCCCCAACCGCGGGCGGCTCCACATGCTTTGTGTCTTTCTCTGAAGCGTGCTTTGAAGTGAACTTCACTCACTCTATGAAGTAGACTTCGCCTTTCTCAGTGTAGGCCATCTCCCAGTTGTCAGGCAGCGGTCCCAGATCATCGTTGCCCTGCGAGTCTGGGGGGGATTTGGGGGCCTCGCCTTCCTCCTCTGGGGCGTCTGTGGCTGTGAGGGTGGGGGTCTCAGGTGGACACGACTGGGGGGGCACATCACCCGAAGCATCGGTGCTCTTGTCTTCATGTTCACTTGACTCTGTGGGAGGGACAGTGTGTGTGTAAGTCTGTGTGTTTTGTGCCCTATTTAAGTGTGATTGGTTTTAAGAGGGGAGGTTAATTATGAGATCCATTTCCCCAGTTCTTACAAGTCTGATAAATAGTTCTACCCCCTTAAAAGTCATTAGACTCATCTGGATTACAAATTACACTGATATTTTGTACTATGCCATATTTTATTTTAAAAGACTGAGCCTCAAAATTAATTCATTTAAAGTGGCAATGGTTTCATAAAGAAAATATTCTGTGATAAAAATTACTAACTGAAAAATGCTCTTGCATAAGTATCCTTTTATAAGTATTCCTATATAAGTATATACATGCTGTAGAAGCTCCTAGTTGACACAAATGGAAGATACTGCCCTAACGAGGGTACAACTGGCTTACAATGGGCCTTTACCAGTAAATCATTAAAGAAGCTCATCTTTTCTGGGTAAAAGACTTCCTTAATTTAAGTACCACTGGTCAGACTGTGAATCTGAAGGAAAAGTGTGAAAATTAAGACCAAAGAGCATTCTAAGGAAGATAAAGTTATACAGACACACAAAAAAGGGAAAGACTACAAAATTATATCTAAGTGTTTGAATTTCCCAGTGAGTGAGACCAATTATGAGGAGGTGGAAGCTGCATTGTACCACCCAGGCACTGCCTAGACAAGGTTATCCCTCAAAACTCAGCATCAGAGCAAAAAGGGGACTTGAGAGGAAAGCCACTTAAAGACAAAGTGCACCAGTCAATAATAACAAGAGCTTTGGATACAACTGACCTGTATGGGAGGACGGCTAGAAAGAAGCCATCACTGAAGAAAAACTACATCAAAGCACGTCTAGAGCTTGTTAGAAAGCATCAGAGAGACCCAGCTAATACGTACAAAAAGGTTTTGTGGCCAAATTTCAAAATGCTGTATGTGGCACAAACCTAAAACTGTCCAAACATCATCCCAACAGTGAAGCATGGGGGCAGAATCATGTCATCAGGAGAGGCTGAACAACAAAACATTAATTCTCTACAGTGCCCAAGTCAAAGTCTACATCTCAGTCCAATCAAGAATCTGTGGCACTATTTGAAAATTGCAGCCCACAAGCATGATTCAACCAACATAAATAACCCAGAGCAAATGTGCAAGGAAGAATGGGCGAAAATCACCCTCAAACAGTGTGCAGAGCTGGGAGAAACTCCAATGGACTTAAAGCTTTTATTGCAGCAAAAGATGGTTCTATCAAGTACTAGTCTGAAGGCACTGAACACTTACGCAAGCAGCATTTTTCAGTTTTTCACTTTTGGAAAACAATCTGCTGACAAGTAATAAATTAAGACTTCTTACTTTAAGAACATACTGTTCTCAATAAAAAATACTGTCTGGAACAACAGGTACAAGTGTCACTTGTAATCCAGATTAAATTCATGACTTTACTTTTTCAAGGCACAGTATAATTCGCCAACGAGGAGCTTTGAATCACTCTGATAGCATAATGACAAAACCTGCTAATAGACAACAGCATCTCATTACTTGCTGACTGGAAGACAAGAAAAGCTGCTAAAATGAAGCCTGACTTGGCACAGTTTCATTTACACTCATATTTGAAAGATAGGTCTACTGTAATCTACAACGTTTTGGTGAAGGCCTTATTCAGAGAAAGAAAATTGAATATCTTCAAAGTACCAGGCAGCGTGATTGTGAACTGCTGGGCGGCACTCACTTTACTGACCTAACGCTAGTAAACATGGCATTAACTGGAAGTTAGTTTGTCTTTTTTGTCCGGTTTCATTTCATTTTAATCTCAACACTGAAGAGAATGTCTGGGACTTGATGTTTTGATTCAAGCTGTCTGAGGCAATTTGGAGAAATTACTCAGACACTTTTTCTCTAAGAATCGGCCAGTCAAATTATAATGGCTTATAACAGGGCCAAAGCCCAAGCTCTCTCAGTAATAGTAGTCCTGTTCAAATCAACTTCATTGAATGTAATAATAAAGATTATAGTAATAATAATAATAATAATAATAATAATGTAATAACAAAACATGCTCATAGACAACCCCACCCCTTTTTTGGTGACTGGTAGATGAGGACAACTTCTAAAATGGGGGGCTGATTGACACAGTTCCTTTATCCTCAAGATCAAAACAAGACTACTGTGATCTGGAACATTTTTGGGATTGCCTAATTAGAAACAGAAGGAAAATGAAATATCTTGAAAGTACGTCTCACAAGGCAGAGTGATTTCAATCTTATATGCTATTTGGTGAGTTGAATGAACCCACTTTACTGTTATTCTCTCTGGTAGTTTTTCTTGTTTGTTTATTAGGATCTTAAATCTGATGAGAGCTTCCAGGCTATTTGGAGTAATTTGGGGAAATTTTAACCTCTTAAAATCCCTAATTACACACTAAGGCTTATTATTCAGTAACTACAGGGACTAAACTATTCTTAGGTTAACGAAGTGTGTAATAAAACTAGGTCCGCCACCGAGCCCTGGCCATGTAAGAGGTTAATGCTTTATGCCACACAAATCAGTCAGTCAAATTTCTTACAAACTATACTCCTGAACGTCCTCTGCTAAAACTAATCCAGCTTCAATATGGCTTAATTTCCTTCTGTCAAAAGTTTGGGGACGCCTTGGATTCTTTTACATTTTCTGACTAATGTCTGAATTACACTTTTACATTTACTCTTACAGCAAAGGTTTATATAGTATAAAACAGCTCCTTCCTAATACTTCATCAAAGTGTCTTCTTTGGTATGAAGATATGAAGAGCAGGTTTTTGAGGCTTGAGGCTTATTGTGCTTTTTGCACTAACCTGGCGTGATTGCAATGCCGTTGCCATTAACGACGGGGCTCTCTTCCTGCTCCTCCTCGGGCGGCTCGATGCTGTCCTTCTCCATGTTGCTGACCGACTTGTTCCTCTTCCTTTTCCCCTCGGCACTGGGGCGGGCACCCGGCAGCAGCTGGTCAGTCACATTAAACAGCATGGGCGTGGGTTCGGCTGGGGGCTTGGGCGTGCCATAGAAGTTATCTAGAACGGAAGAAGATCCAATATATTACAGTACATGTGAGACACTCATGATTCGTACAGCTAACCGTTATCAAAATCAACTAATCTCTGAAAGAAGTTTTCAGTTATAACGGCACACACTGCCTTCTACATTAAAAATGTGCTCGATGTACTGAGCCTTTCGCACCAATTTCAGGCACAAATTGGACGCATTGTGCCTGCGTGATATACGAAACTGCCACAAGTGCAGTTTAAGGACCATGTTCATGGAAAAACACAAGATTTCCGTTAGACATATGTATTTTAATGAGGACGGCATAAAATGGGGGGGAACTGGTAGAGATATTGAAAGTGTGACTGATTACATATTCTGCTTGATTTACAAAAGTCTGGGCAAGAAGCGGTGGCCTTTTATTTTTTTTTATTGTTTTTGTCTGCCTTTAAATCAGCCTTAAATTAGCAGTAATGTCTCTAATGTGTGTTGCTGGGAGACGTTCTTTAACAATAGCAGTGGACACAGCGACTAGACAGAGGAACAAACCTTGAATACATGCTGAAAGAATATTTACCAACAGAATAATACTATTTAAACTCTCAGGAGTAGATGAATGTGTGTGAGAAGTTGCAGTGCAAAATGCGCCTTGATGCGGATGCAATATTCACACGTAATCTGCGTTACTGTTTTCCACACTTTCTAAGCTGGAGTCGAATCGTTCACCTGTTGAATGTTTTAGTGGGAAATAACTTCATTTATTAGCGCCACTCTCCAACATCACTGAACTTTTCACCTGCAGCTTTTAAACTTTGTGTCTTAAGAGTGTGCAGTTAGTAAGTTGTCCATAGTAGGCCTGACTGAATGGAATGCAGTGGCGTCTCTACATTAGGGGCTGGTGGGGCCTGGTCCCTCCAGATGTCGCTGTGGAGCAGTGCACGACATAATCAATAACTCAGTCAACTATATATTTTTTTTTCTTCGCAACTATCATTGTTGCGCGTTTATTACATATGACAGTGGTCGGGCTGTCCGATACATTCCAAATATCTTCTTGTGTCTGTCGTGTAAATGCCAGTGGGCTACCTGTTTCTCCTAGCAGTCTTCGTGTGGTGAGCGTGGGGCCCGTCAGCGCTCGTCTAACCAAGTGAGCAGTAAAAAAACACTCTGCACATGTTCAATGCACTTTCAATAACCAGCTGTGGGGCACAATCACATTGGCCCCACGATGAGAGCAGCCAATAAAAAATAATACATTTACATATGTCCAGATGTTTATTAAACATTGTTTTACGGTGTGGCTGTAGCTACGCAGCTAGCTGTTGTTCATCATCATTTGTGGTAGCCACTCCTAATAGCAAGGCAATATAATGAGTCAAGTCGAAAATGTAATAAAAGTTAAATTTGGTACCCTGTCATTAGAGCAGAAATTAGAGATCAAACGTTTGGGACACACCAGCCAGAGGATTTCAACACCATTCAGTCTGGAAAGGACAAAAACTGCTCCTTCAATCCAAAGAGGTTCAAGAGAAAAACATGGCTAACTGTGAGGGTAACTAAAAACACTCTTCTGCTTTCCTTGCCTGCCCTTGCTATGCTATCACCTGAATTCATTAATGGATTGGTGACTTTGAGAGAAAAGTTTTTGTCAAGTTTGTCCAGATGAAAGATGGTCATCCATTTTTCTTTTCGAGCAGTGAACATCACTGGTGAGTCATTCTGCATTACTACATGGCATGTTATTCCTAATGCCTGGAAAGCAATGATGTGTTTCCCTGCTCTGAAATGTTGCTTTGGATGTGTAGTTGCAGACCACAATGATCGTAACTGCTAGATAACTTTGTATTTGTAATGCGATGCTGTATAACAAGGTTTTGTGAGATCTAATGTTGCTATTATATCACTCATATTCCTGTCTCCACTTCCACCAACTCCTGCACCACGTTACGTTAATGTAAGAATTTGTGATTTCATTGATGGAGTGCGTTTGTGTTTGGATCAGGTTTGTGTGTAGTTTCACTGACGAGTCGGCTAATGCCTCTACAGTTTATTGTGCCCCACCAGGCTTTCTGTGGCAGAGACGCCACTGATTGAAAGTACATTCTAGGCACACTGCTGGTTCATACTGCAGTTGCATCAATCCCAGAGACCACTGCTCACTGGTGTATTAGTGAAGAAAATATTGCTAGGAGTCACATCACTTTGAGAGCTGCTTAGTATGCACCATGAAGGTTGCTGTAACTTCTTAGAGCAACTTTTCAATCATGTTTTCAATAACTTTGCCCACTTCCTTTTTTATTCTTCTTCGTGTGATGTTTGTTATTAAAGGCGACCTCCTTCACAAGACCCTCAAATCTTTCATTCAAGATTGAAAAGAAATCATGTGTATCGGGGGGAATCTGTTTAATGATTAAAAATTAAACATGCAAGTGCGTGTGTGTATGTGTGTGTGTGTGTGTGTGTGTGTGTGTGGTATGTGTGTATGTGTGTGTGTGTGAGGCAGAGGCTTTTGAATTCATCTGCAGGTCTGTAGGGAATCAGTAGAAGGCTGTGGAAGTCCAGAGATGTGAGGAAAAGTCTGATTTCAATTATGTACTGTGGCCCAGAATTACAGCGGAGCTCCTTATAGTCCTCACAAATATACTGTAACCTCATCTGCTGAAGAAAAGACGGACCAAATTGTGGACATTCTCTGACACAGTTTGAGCTAAATTCCTGTAAGGAAAATGCATATAAAATAAACCACTGAAACTTATTCACTTTTGACTCAACACATCATTCCCAACACACTGTGCTTAAACTTAAATAACTTACTTAAATAACTTACAACCATTTGAGATATCAACAAACTTACCATGTTAAACTACAGAAGCTAAGCTATGTCGTAAGTAGTATTGTATGTCATATGTCTCTCTGGAATCCTAGGTCTGATCTATATAACATCTGCTGTATAACTGCTAATCTGCTGTATTGCTCATCCATTAAAATACAGTATATACAGATCAATGTTCAGTGGATTACTTTCTACACATTTTCTTTTTGTTGTTATTTTTATCACTGTTTTGTAGTCAATCACAAAAAATACACCATCCAGCAGATCCAACCAAAGCTTTAGAGACCCTCCAACACCGCTGTGGTTTTCGTGACTGTCGACACAGTGGTAGTGGGCTCAAATGTGACTGCCAAATTCTAGTGCAACTTTTGAAAACTTCAAAATATTTGACTTCTGAATCTAGAAAAACAACGTTTTCCTTAAGATGGGTGATGAGATAGTACAAATGCTTTTCGAGGTGATGACAAAGACACTGACAAATTGAGAAGTGCGATGTAGCTCTGTACAGCTAGACAGCAGCACATCACCTGTAAGAACATAAACTGAAAAAGCCTACCTGAGAAAATGATCACAGATAGTACATACAGACAGTAGAGACTTCCAGTGACTTTTGTAAGTGGTTGATTGTGTGGATTATTCATTCAAATAGTTTTGTTCTGTAAATTTTCATTGTCTTGAGAAAATGTAAAAAAAAAAAAAATCTCTGGTTTAGATTTTTTAATGAATTTGCACACTATTTTTGGCTTAAATAATTAAATAAACAAAAAAAAAAAGTAAATAACACTCAAAAATATAAAGATACACCCAGACAGCCACTTTAATGCTCAGGTTCGAAAGGGTTAACCAATTAATCTGAAGGGTAATAGTGGATATACCTAGTAATCTGTGCCAAAGAATGGCATAACATCCTAATGAATTTTTTTTCTTTAAATCCTTCTCAAGTGCTCAGGAAATGTCTTAATCGTATACCATGGTAAGCTAGTAATTGATATGAGTAGTCTTCTGCCCTCTCTGAGTACAGTAAACGTTAAAACGAGAAACATAAAAAAACACATGCGTCATCAAAATGAAAGAAGCTGATTTCTAAAAGAGCGGGCATGGCTGAGCGCCCAGCCGACCCCCATCTCCCACACACCGCCTCTCAAAACGCTTGGCACTCACAGCATTATGATGCAGTGGCTGCCAGTTCCGCGGGAAAGAGAATCAGGGTAAAGTCCTTCCCTCCTCCCCTCCTAATGGCCCAAAAGAAACCTGCATCTGCTTCGGAAACTAGTCCACACACCTGACAGTTTGCTCCCTCGGGCCCATGCTGCACCCGCTCTGAATGCGCTTCCTCAATGTCAAAGAGAAACGTGTAGCTGCGGTTACAGCCAGCCGTGTCTGAGCGCATTAACAGCGCGCTTGTGTATTTTCAGTGGATCTAACAGGTGAACAGATGTTGTTTATATCAGAAAACCTGAATAACACTCTGGAAGTAGATATGCGGCGACCATCATCAGCGATGTGTAATTATCAGCGATGATAATTCCATCTTACACAGCTTTGTGAAACGGAAAATATCTTCAAAAGGGAAACAAGGCACATCTGCACAGCATCATTTTAGATGCCAAATGTAACACTTGACACATATGTAAGGCTTGTGCACAGTTTTCCAGCGATTAAAAACGCTCTTGGCACTCATATGCAAGAGATCACTGGAAGCCTCATGATATACAATTAGGGCTGGATATCAAAATGTCATTTAAATATAAAATGTTTCAATATTTAAGTAGTCAGAAAACAATTTTCAAAAGTTTAGTTCACTTATATGGTCACCAAATAAGTGAATGCAGTGCACAAAAGACTTAAAAAATGTCTATTGGGCTCCCGAGTGGCGCAACCGTCTAAGCGTTGGCCCTATCATCAGGAGACTGCGAGTTCAATCCCTGGTGATGCTACAGCCATCCGTAGCCGGGAGTCCAAGAGAGCACAATTGGCCTCGTTCTCTCTGGGTGGGTAGGATGGCCCCCCCTTCTCCCCCCATCACTCAACGCGATGCTAGTCAGCGCAGGTGTCTGTTAGCTGACGTAACAGATCTGGCGGTTGGCGCTTTCCTCCGAGCGCGTTCGGCTGTCCAATGACGTTACGTGAGCGGCAGTTCGAAAAGAAGCGGTGGTTGGCTTCACAGGTCTCGGAGGAAGCCTGTGTTAGCCTTCACCCTCCTAGCGTTGATGGTATCGTGTGATTGGGCGAGTCCTAACTAGCGGGTGGAATTGGAGACAACTAAATTGGGGAGATAATTGGGTAAAAATCCAAAAAAACTGCTAACTGCTAAATGCTAAACAGGAGAGAGCTGGTTAGCATTAGCTTAGCTAGCATGATAACAGCTCTGCTCACCACAGATCATGTCAATTCTGGCCAACTAAAGCACAGACACAAGTTTAGACAATAATGATTCAGATTATTCAGAATCAATGATTCTGAAGGAGTGAAGTCGAGCGACTGGTGTTGCAGGGACAGAAAGGCAAAATTAAAGTTCTGTGGTGTGTTAACTTAACATTAACTTAGCAAGTGGGCTACAGACGTAAACAGTGCCACACAGCACAGTATAACTTTGATTCTGACTAACTGGTGCTCTCCTGAAACAAATTTATTCCTGAGGTTATTCCTGACTCTGATTTTCCCCTCTTTCTGTCAGCACCACCTGTTGGTGAGCTCTCACACCAACGATCACTGACCCCTCTAAAATATAAACTGGAACAGAAATTTGGCACGTCATAATTTTGACATGTCATCATCATTTTTAAATACCAGCATATTTTTTAAATACCGCCCAACTACACCACACTCACTTTCGGTTTGGAATTCTACTCCTTAAAAATCCAGACTTATTACATTTTCATATTAAAGTCTTGAGTATCGATGTTTATATCTTGAGCGATATCCATTCTAATCATGTATGTAGTGGTTGGTATTAAAAAAAGCAACAGCAAAAGGAGGAAAAAAAAACACTTACTTATTAGATAATAACACTGGATGTTAGTTTTATTTTTCAAAGCCAAGGGAAATCAGTAGGCTTTCATGTTGTATGCGTAACCAAAGCTGCCTCTTCGGAGGAGCTAATGAGCTGACACCAGAAACATTATAAAGGAAGAGACCGGTCACTAGTCACCTTTACATGCAGCCTGATAATCCGTTAATAATCCAACTAACAGCTCAATAGGAACAGAATACGTCCATGTACACGACTCAATCAGAGTAGACTACTCCGACTGAGGCCATTCAGAATACAAATTCTATCTGATTGAACGAGGTGGCTAATCCTGTAAATAATCCGTTAAATAGAAGAATAATATCTGCGCAAACGCCTGTATCTGATTACATTCCCACCCGGAAAGTTTAAGTACGCTCTGAGCATGTGCGTTTACATCATAGCAAAAGTTTATAACGTTCAACATGTCGGAGCAGAAACTGGTCTGCAGGCGAGACAAAGTTTATGCTCTGATCTTTAAAAGACGGCGGTGGGTCGGGCGTCCAGCTTATGTGTCTCAGAACACGACGTCTTCCTCTCGCCCTTCTTTAATAAGTACATGTGAAGTACATTTTCCTGAGTCTGACATCATTTTGAAGTAATTAAAAACCCAAGCGCACAGCTGGAAACTCAGGTAACACACTGCAAAGATGTCCTCCATGTGAACAGACTTTAACTATAAGGACTTTGGCTAACACTAACAACACTGGATGCTGATGAGGACTCTTTGTCTCCTAGACTTGGTCTTTTCTCCTCAGTGGACAGGATCTAGCTAACATCAGCTAGAGTCACCGCGAAAAAGCCGCACCAGAGCCTTAATGTCCTTAACAATGCATCCTTGGCAAAGCGCTCACGTTCAGGCACTTCTGTTTCACAGTAGCAAAGTATACTACACACATTCATAAAACTCACATTTTACAGTCATGGTTAAACATAAAAGCCTGCTGAGTTTGTCCTTCTTTCTGTGATGAAGCCAGTGAACTAATGTTACGTTGGCCTACCTCTGTGACACGATCAATTTGGAAGTCACTCTGGACAAGAGCTTCTGCCAAATACCATAAAACGTACGGACTGGGATAAAACTTATTGTGATTTATTACTTCTGACTGCAAATTACACCTGCAAATGAGAACATTCTGTTTCACCTAGAGTTTGTCTCACTTCAATCTTTTTTTATAGAGGCAAAGAGAATTGTGAAATCAAGCCCTCCTTCCACAATTAGACATTTAGCAGACGCTTTTATCCAGAGCAATTTACAGTGGTAGGTGAACAGCATTAAGAGCATACCCCAAAGAATACGAATACCAGAACAGCTGGAACAGGGAACTGAACCTCAGTCTCCTGTGTGAGAGGCGTCAGAACTATTCGCTATGCGATTCAGCCACTTCGACCAACCACAAAGAAAAAAAGTCTTCTGAGTGACATATTGTGTACTAAGAAAGCAGTTCTGTCACATGTCATATTAGCCCAAGGCTTCATATATGTTAAAATATTAATAATTAAATAACAGAATAGCAATACTTGGGCTGCTGGGTAGCCACGTTTTAGGATCTGTTGTGACAAAACGCATATGCTTGTGTCTTGCTAGATCACGAATACTGACATAAAGCCCCCACAAAAATCACTCACTACTCACCTTCATATGTTCCACTCTCTAGTAAGGCCCCACTTTTCTCTAATTCCATAAACCGGTCAACACTGACAAAGTTGTAGTCCACACCTGGGACCTCACCCTCCTTAGGCTGTCGTGTGGTACCTGATGACAAAGAAAGCACAGATTTCAGGAAGGTAATGCAATTCATGCAAAAAGGTACACGTTATCAAATACACAAGCTATATAATCTGTAACCTCACTCTACACATGCTATATATATATATATATATATATATATATATATATATATCACTACTGATATAATTTAATCCTTAAAACTCTCTCACTCTGCACATCTTCCTTGAGCCCACCAAATGCAAGCAATCTGCAGCACGAGTCAGACTTATCAGCCTGAAATGAGTTTTGAAATAGAGTCTAGAAGAGTTGAACCGCTCAGAGTGAGACAGAGCTTCATAGTCAGGGCCGTCTCATCTCGGCTGCCAGCGAGCTTTACAGAGTCCCCCCCGAGGAGTCACTCTCACGCAGTGACAAGGCAGTGACAAACGACCTGATCAGAGGGACAGGCAAGAGGCCAGCGACTGCACTCAACTTTCTACAGTATTTCTACCAGACACGATCGCTAACCATTCAATCTCGGGAGGCCGAGCGAACAGACAAACCCTTATCTATCATTCTGCTTTAAGAAGCTTGAGTAAGGTGAGTAAATTAAGGACGAGATTTTATCGGCGCTCACAGCATGAGAACAGATATGCTATTACACATCTTCAGAGAAGCTTAATGATCATAATCAATAACAACAGGCAACCTGTAATCAGCGAAACATGATTACATGAAACCCTGCAGCTTCTGACCGAGACGAAAGATTGAATCGTGAACTAGAAATGAGATTTGCATCGGGGTTAGAAGAAGAAAGCTGGAGTTGTGAGGCACACAAACAACTGTTCTCTCCAACTGAATAGCTTCTTTAGCAAGAAAAAGTGCCACAAAGTGTATTTAGCTCCAGAATATCCATTTAGTCACCACTCATTAGCTCTGTTTAAAAGCTAATAAGGGATTAAACGAATGCAAACTGTTTGTTCTTGTGTCAGACGGAAAGACAGACTGGGGGATGGACACTAGACTATAGTTATTTATATCACAATATATAACTGTCATAAAAACTGAAAAAGAAAACCACTAATTATGTTATGGTGGCATAAGCCATAAGCATGAGTTTTGAGTTTTGATTATGCATTAATTATTCCACAAGCATGCTGGTGGAATGTTGTTTATACAATTAATAAACAAGTGTTTTTCTATTACAAAAATTAATTAATTTCACATGTGAACACAAAGCAACAATCATCAGCTCTACACTCCTTCATAGTCACTTTAAAGCATATGTGGTTGTTGTGCCATAGCTTGTATTGTCAGGTCTATCCCATTTTATTGCTAGTGTTTAAGTCTATTCTAGATTGTACTTTGTAAACTATTTGCCAGTTCTTTGCAGATATTTTGTGAGGTAAATGAAATGAGGCAAGTAAACTACTGAATCACTGCTAATAAATACCTGACTTGCTGCAATAGCAGGTAAAAGAGTGCATATAGACTAAACACAAATGACCACTAATGGCCTTAAGAGGTAGAAATACTCTGAACCTTTCTGCGTTTTGTGATGCTGAGCTCATAACAATGTCAGACTAAAATCTGTACTAATTTAGTAAAAGTCAGGGAACAGTTGACACGAGGGGTTCATTTTGTCAAAATGATCACATCTTAAAAAATCTAAATGTCAAAGTGGTCAGTTTGGCCTTTCTGCTATTAAATGTGCAATCCAGGATCTGCAGTTTCCACTTTTGTGTTGCATTATTTTGTACTGGACCGTTCTCTGACCATAAAGTAAGGGCTATAGCAGAGGCCTTCAAATGAGAGTTTAAATCCAGTTTCTGGTCCAAGAATTCATAATCACTGATAGGTGAGCCGGGTGGCCAGTTAACTACAAGAACAGTTCAGTTTAAAGGAAATTTCACCAACTTTAATACATTTTCTTTATAATTAAATGGATGTAAAGATGTAAACAGTTATACAGAGTGGTTTGCTGTTCTATTAGAAAAACTTACTAAGTCAAAATTGTTCAAAGTGGTGGTGATGGGAACCAAACGTCTGTAGTGTTTAATGCCTCTAAAAGCTTCCTTACAGAAAGTTATTACATGAAATGGCTTGATGCCTCAGACATTGTTTTAGGATAGGACAGACTTTAAAATCTAAGCCTTTAGTCTTAACATGGTAAGACAATATAGTCCCCAAAGAAAACTTTTTTTTCAAATTTATGACTATTTTACCATCATCAACAATTCATATAAATCTCAGAAGGCACGTGTAGGTTCACCGGCCATTTTGGATAGTAAATAAAATGGCGATATTTGTGTTGTAGACATTGCTAACCCCCGGTTCCCATCACCACCACTGTCAAGAAAGCCTGTAATTTTCCCTATAATCAACTATTTCACATCAAACCACTTGGAATGTCCAGCTTTTGCTGACACTGACTAAGTTAGGCTAAACTCTTTACCAGTGATAACAAAATCAAGGACCGAAGACTGGATTCAAGGTCCAGATTTGAAGACCCCTGGGCATCAACAGACAAGCTACAACAGTGGTTCTCAATCTGGGTCCTGGGGATCCCACACTATGCACAATTTTCCCTCAGATAACACAACGGATTCAGCTCATTAACTAATTAACAAGCTCCTTTTGCTATTAGAGCAGAGAAAACACAACATGTGCCGTCAATGAGGTCCCCAGGACTGACTTCGGGCTACAGTCTCTAACTGTACACCAGCAAGGTGGAGTTTCTAATGAAGGTATGTATTTTGCAACATGTTCATTTATGCATCAGTCTCTACATTTACTACTAGACCAGTTTTCTCCCAAGAGAGACAACCAAGTATGCTTAACTTAATCTATCTACTGTTTCTGACTTACAGATACACATAATTAGTGCAACTAGTTTGCTGGTTGTTCTTATAGGCATTATGCTCAACCTTTCGAGCTTTTGACAACCATAATCCCAGCCTGAGCAATCACTCAGATAGAACGTTCTAATCACATTTTATCAGAGACAATGCTCTGTCACGGAGCCCTCATAATTGCATCATAAATACGCCGCGACACCTGTCACAACTGTTTATGAGAAATTAGATCATTGTGCAACAGATGACAAATATTTGCCTTTAAACTGCCTACAGGAGTGACGAATTACTGAATGTTCCCCAAGAGAGAGTCTTGCTCTGCAAAGCAACGACCATAACTATTCAAGTGGGTAGAGGAAATTGCAGCTGCCACCAAGATAGCCAATGGCACCCTGCGCGCTGAGGCCAAGCTCCTCACTGCAGTCCCACAGCCGCCGAACTGACAGAAAGGATAAAAAGAGCATTTAACGGCGAGATGGCTGCTCACACGCAACAACAATCAGACACTGGACACACCATTACTGCTGCACGATTGGAAGTGGCAGCAATAAGCGATTAGGTTTAGTACACATAGATGGACCCACTCTTACAATCCATTAACTGGATAAATAGCTCTTTGTGTGAACAGTAAGGTGAGACACACAAGAAGGAAATCATGCTCAGTACTATAACAGATGTATTATATCTAGAGATGCCATAATAACACTTTTTTTCCAAAACTGATACTGAAACCTTGAGTATCGGCTGATACTAATCCAATGTGAGCTATTTTTATTTTTATTTTTATTTGAAGTACTTTACTTAGAGGGCCTATATTGTTTCCCCTGAGCTCCACATTATGTGTGGGTTAATGTAGCCAAAAAAAAAAAAGAATTATGTATATTAATAAGTAAATTTTCCAATTTCCAGTTTCCTCATTTTCTAATTTCTCTTTATCCATTAGAATTAAACAGGCTGTTTTTGTTCTGACTTATATATGCAAGTGAGCTCTGTTCTGATTGGCTGCCTTGTATTGTGCCACAGTCTGGGCTGACAAACTCTTCAGAACTTATATGATTGGGCTAAACTGATGTAGGGTGTATAGGCAGATATATGCAAATGAGTTACATCACAAAAACAAAGGATTCAAATGTTTTTAGCAGCTTAATTGCCATATATAGACTACATGGACTGAGAAGTTGAATTATAACAATATTTACATACTATATCTATCTTATTATTTAAAAAAGTGAGGACAATACAGTTTTCCATGATATGGGCCCTTAAAATATGAGCATTTAGAAGTAGATTTTCATGCTCAAACTACTCAAACACTCCACTACCCAACAGGAAGAACTACACAGCTAACAACTACACATCACGCAGTGTGAGGGTATGGTATTACAGGATAGATTTGTTACAGGACTGGATCGGATTCATTCTGGTTTTCCCTTCAATAGAGCTGCCACAAGCTGAAGATTAACTGCCATATAAATAACTATGATTAACAACTTGTACGTTTTGCTTGATGCAACTATTAATGTACAAATTGGTTGATAAGCACCAAGTCAGACGTTAGAACTTTTGTTGTTTTTATAAGACCCATGATGTGTCTCAGTGCATGTTCTGCTTTCTTTTAATTACACGCATTTGCCTCAACCCAATGAAAAATAACAAAATTAAAAAACTGTGGAAAATAACTGTGGACAGATTAAAGCTGCAATACATAAATTTTGGGGATTTGGAGACCTTTCTGTGCAGAAGAACATTTTGTAACATCGCTGTGCTTTAGATCCCAAAGAGCGGTTGAATCTGATGTTCACAAGCGTGTTCAAAGAGTATTCAAAGAGAACTCAGTCAAACCCGGTCTTCCAAGTGAATTACCTACTTTTGTCATCATATCTTCACCAGTACAACGTTGATGTTGCGTTTGAGACATAAAGCCGGCCCTTCTTTTTGAGGCTGTGCGTGTGAAGTTAATACATAAAGACGTACAACTTGGTCTGAAAAGCTCCAGCAAAATCTGTCTCAGCGCCTCTGACTTTTCATATTTAAGCATATTGTTTTTCCTCCTGATCAGGTCAGATAACTGCAATTAGGCTATGTAATAACTGCGACAGGCTTACCCGCCGATATTCAGCTCTACTTCCACATGCACAACCAACGCAAGTCAATGGACGGCACAGCCAAGCCTACTTTAGATCTACAAAGACTGCTTAAATAGGCCATTCCTTCATCAGGCGAAATAAGCCGAAGCATCAAGGCTTCTGTCTTTATTTATTTTGTAACAGAGCAAAGAATTTGCGTATATGCATATGTAGCAGTTACACACTGTATGCTCATTGTCATGTTTTATGTATGACACCCAGCACAGATTACGTAAAGATCAGCCTGAAAACAGGGACGCTGGTACAGTAGGCTCCGTCCTCCTCGGCTCGGCGCTCTCAGGTGCTGGTTCTTTTTCGGCGACTGTCGGTACACTCACTCATGATTCAGAGGAGAAGTGCGTGTTACATCACTGAAAGGAATCACAGCTAGTCCAGGTGTCTTTTTTTATCATTATGTGCAATCGGAACAAGAAAAGTCCATTTAGACCACAGGCCTAAAAAAAAAAATCTATGTGGTTCTGAAAGGCCGAGACACGGAGGAAGAATAAAAGCGAGACACCATCCTCAAATAAGCTCATTTTAACTATATGTACAGAGGAAGAGAGAGACGCAGTGAGAGGTGAAGAGTGAGTGAGGGAGAGAGATGCATCATGCACAGCTTATGTAATATGCAGCACAGGAGGACATTCTGTGGTCCTGAATATTCAAGAAGCACCTCTGTCTATGTCACTTATCTAGAATATTCTAAATGGACCTAAATATGGAAAGTGTATCCTTTTGAATATTCAATGTGTGCCCTGGGATATCAGAGAACGCCTAATGGCGGGATATTAAAACCCTGTTTGTGTTCAAACAATGAAAACATTAAGCGCCCAATGACATCAACCCAGGCATTCTGCACTCAACATGTCATCCAGTGATCATTAATGTACACATATGCACGCTGGAGGTCTGAACGGGCATGAAATTGATGGTAAAATAATGATTAGCATGCCTCTCAGCCAAGAACAATGCGCTCTAAATGCTACTGCCTCCATCAAACAATGTAGAAATCAGACAAAACTCCTCATAACAAACCCGCAGTGAAAACGGCAGCGGAAGTAAATTAATCAGACTTATCAGACTAAGAGACGTTAAAAGGTTTGAAAATGGTTCTATTTAGAGCCTTGAGTTCTACATTTTTAAAAGAGATGGTTCTTCAAGGGTTTTTTATTAAAGAAAATGGTTCTATTTATAGCCATGAGTTCTACATTCTTCAAAGAGATGGTTCTTCAGGCATTCTTCAGTAAAGGCAATGGTTCTGTTTATAGCCATGAGTTCCACACTCTTAAAAGAGATGGTTCTTCAAGGGTTCTTCAGTAAAGAAAATGGTACTATTTATAGCCATGGGTTACACACTCTTAAAAAAGATGGTTCTTTAGTAAAAGCAATTGTTCTATATAGAATCATTAACACTCAAAGAAACTTTTGCATAATTTAAGGGTTCTGTTGCATCATGCAAGGGTTCTTTAAATTGATCGAAAATGTGTTGTAGATGGCTCTATATAGAACCTTTTTAAAAGGGCTACATATAGCACCAAAAGGGTTCTTCTATTGTTATGATGTCAAGCTTGTAATCAATAGAAGAGCCTTTTTTGGCGTTATATGGAACTCTTTTTAAAAAGGTTCTACATAAAACCATGTACAACACATTCTCCATCTATTTGCTGAACCCTTGCATGATGCAAAAAAAAACTCATGCAAAGGGTTCTCTGAGTGATCAAGGTTCTGTATAGAACCATTTCCTTTCCTAAAGAATCCTTGAAGAACCATCTTTGTTTAACAGTGTATATACAGTCATTTCATGCTTAAACCGTTCTCTGCATAGTGAAATTGTTCTTCGGATTGATGGAGAAGGTGCTGTATAAGGCTGTACATCAAACCTTTTTGAAAATGGTTCTATATAGCACGGAAAAGGGTTCTTCTATTTTTACACACTTGTCATTGTAACAATAACAGAACCCTTTTTGGTACTACATAGAACCATTTTCAAAAACCACATACAACATCAGTCTGAAGAAACATTTCACCATGCAAAGAACCATTTAAGAATGAAATGGTTCTATATAGAACTCGTGGCTCTTAACACAACCATTCCCTTTTTTAAAGAACCCTTGAAGAACCATCTTTTTTAAGTTTGCATGGCATGCAGGCTTATGCTGGATATGAGGTAAGTGAAACCGGGTTACTGTACTGCTAATATACATTTTAAATGATGTTTAATGATAATGTTAGAGAACAATGTTAAGACGTTAAGTTTCATTACTTACTTAGCTTCTGACAGTTTGCTTGATAAATCACAGATTAAACAGCCGCTAAAAATGTTGCTGAGTTTAATGTAAACATAGTTTGCAGAATCCTTTTTGCTTTAATTTGTCCTACATTCATATTGTCAGTTCTCAGTTATGTTTTTCTCCAGTGAACATCTTGTCAAGGCAGTTTATTTTTTGAACAATAAAATGTTTTAGTGTACTCTTCTGCGTGCTTCAACATTCTCCTTTGTGCTACTGAGCTTTTTAGTCCTTTAGCACAAGTGCTCGAATGCTACCAGGCAGCCTGAGCTGAAAGATACGGGAGTATCTAAGGGAGGCAGCTTTAACGGCTTTACAAGATCTTCAGCACAGACATACGTCTGAGAACTGAGAAAGTATGCATGCAGACCAGTTTACAGCCAACAAAAAAGATGCTGGACACCATGTTTACTCCAATCGAACCAGGGTAATCCTTTAGTCACTCGGTAGGTTTTCAAGTCTAATATGGAAGAGGTCAAATGCCACTTTTCAGCTCACAATGATTTTCTTATATTTATATATATATTTTTTATTATTCTATTTTTCTACAATTAGTGCTTATTTTTACAACTAGTGTTAGTGTTTATTTAGTCTCTATTTAATTCACACATTTCCTGTTTACCGTCTGTTCAATGTTATTGCTACACCATGGGGTCTGAGAGTTACGCAATTTCAATACTCTGTATGTCCTGTACATATTGTAGTATTGACAACAAAGCTTACTTGACTTGACCTGACTTGACTTGACATTTTCCACTTGCCACAGTCCAATTTACTTACGTTCCCTTCCTTTTTTTCTTTCGTTATCCTTTGTCAATTAGTTTAGTAAATAATTTTAACAGCAACATATAAATGAAGCCAGTTACACGGCTGTTATTAGGCCTAGTCATTATAATGGTTTGTAAAAATTGTCTTTTCCAAAATAATAAGCTATGTGCATTTAATATCTGTTTAAGGGGATTAAAGACTAGCTAGACCTTGTCTGCAGAGCAATAACCTGGGTGGTCTGAAGGTGGACCAGCAGTGCCATACAGTCAGAGGGGTGGCGACCTTATCAAGCCAGTGGACCAATATATGTTTACAATCTAAGCAAGCTGCCCCTTCAGATGAGAAAACACTAAAGCTAACACTGGAGCTAACCAGATCAGCGTTAGATGCTGAGAGGGGTTTGTCTTTCAGAATCCACTATAAAAATAGCATGTGTCCCAGTGTATTAATATTTATCTTCACATACAATGTTTTAATATAGCACAAATGTGAGTGCTGTAAAGTCCTATGAAGAAATGCTCATCACTATTCTGTAACGTTATTTATCACTAGACATCATTAATAATTTTTTGCAAACATAGTAACCCAGAATTACCTCACCTTGGAGCTAGTATAAGTCTTCTTGTTAGTAGATCTTCAGGAATAAATAAAAAAAGCACCACCCTCCAGACGAAGAGGATACTGCCAGGACACATTTCTCAGCGACACCTTTCACCATTACTCAGTCTAATAATTCTGACTGATTTACTGCCACTGCCGTTCTCACTGCAGGTTTCTTTTGAGGAGTTCTGTGGAGTTCTTTTGTATTTGACAGAGGGGGAAACATTTAGAGACAAATGTAATTGGGTGAAAGGCAGTCGAAAACCCAAATTTCAAATCCAAAAAACTGATTTGAACCCACTCGCACGCTAACAGAGATACGTGATCACTGACTTGTTTTCATAGAGCTTCGCTTTCATGCTTAACTCTTGAGTTGATTGACAGAAAATGAACCCAAAAAACTCCAGCAGATACTGACCTAACGGGTTCGAGGAAGTTCTCTGACACAGATAATTGTTTCTGGCTAATAGCTATTTGGAACGGCTGCATCTACAGTAATGGACTGCTGAAGAGACGACATGTCAGTAGCTAAAATACTGTCACTGGAGCTACACTGTTCATGATCAGTGTGCTTTTTATGTGAATTAACAACCAGGTCACAATGTTTCCACAATGAAGATGTCACTGACTCATTTGGAGGTTATTTTAAGCAGTTTTCATTTAGCAAGCATTTTTTATTATTTTTATTTCATCCATGGCGAACAGCTGGTAAGACCAGCTTTGCTGTACACATACTAGACTATGCTAAAATGCTTGAGACATGCATATTCCTTCAATAAACAAATCTACTACATAAAAAAAATCACTCATAAGAATACAAACCTAAGCAGGACCTGAGAACTATGTTGTACAGGAAGAGTCATCCCGAATCCTGACCAGATCTATGGCATATATGGGATATTTTGCTTGCCCCGTCAGGCTTGGGTCGGGTAGCAGACGTGTAATGCGCACACATTAGACTCATCTGAAACCAAGAATTCATCCCTCCAAGCTATTTTACAGACTGCTTTGGGCCTACATCTTCAGTCAAAATAAGAGATGAAGCGGCACACAAACACAATGAAACATCAAAACAATCCATACGATTGCTAAGAGGTTGAGATTATCTTGCATATGTAGTGACTCATCCTATCACTTCCTAGTCCTTTTGTCTTCGGCGACACTTCCACTCCCGCTCGCTGCTGCTGTCTCATTATGAAACCTTTCGAGAAAAAAGACAGAAAGAAAAAAAAAAAAAGAAAAAGCAAATGCAGCAACAAACCCATCTGCCTGGTGAGTCTGAACTACAGCAGTGTCCGGCTGCTACGCTCTCCTGCTCAACAGCTGTTGCTATACGTTCACTCGTTCCATACATCCTTATTCATGCATGACATGACAAATCTGCGTGAACCGTGGCTGAAGATGAAAGGGCCTGTGGAGTTTATCTCTCGCCGCTCTGACGACGCGCTTTTCATGGTGTCCAGAGAGAGAAAGAGACAGAGAGAGAGAGAGAAAGAAGGGCATGAGTGGCTATTGAGGATGATGGCGCGCTTCTTCTCGCGGCGCACGTGCAGCCCCGCCGCTCGCACCCTCACAAAAGGCCTGAAAATGACACGCAGGAAACGCGCTGATTTGCATGTGCGCCATGAATATTTATGAGCCTCATCGGCCGGATTAATATGAAGTGCCCTCCATACAGCTTTTTGGACGGGAAAAGGAAAAATGGCTCCTTTTTGTAAGCCAAAGACTAGAATCTGAGACGGATATAGCTGTTTATTTTGATGTTAATTTCTTGCAAGGACAGAAGGCACGGCAGGCTATGTTTCTGGGAGAGAGGAGCCTGTGTTAAGTGCGTATTACTGCACATGTGGGACCTTCTGTCTTGCTTTGGTATTTAAATTCGAATGACCTAAGACTTGAATTGTGTTATTTTTCATTTTTTTAAAGGCCCAAGGTGAGCGTCAGTAAAAAAACCCATCTGTATCTCGACCTCTGGGACAGTGATTAAAGAGATCCTCAGAATAAATCTGATTACAAAGGGTACAGAGGGTGGTTTAGTGCCCCATCACACGCACACATACACGCACGATTACAGTTGATGTGATTATTAGGAATGATGACAGTTCTGAGACGGCATGCAGATTTACCTGTTCTCATTCTTCTACACCGCGATGTGAGGAACTCAAAAGAGACGCAATCTTTTAAATGCAAAATTATTTTGCTCTTAAAGGCGTTTGATCTTGGACAAACCCAGGAAACAAGGCTTTCATCTGAACCCAGGGTGCCGAATAAACAATCTACACTAACAATCTTCAGAAGAAAAAGCTGTCCTGAGCTTCACTGCTGCCCTGATGGCGTCCTGCAGAACCCTCTCATAGACGTTCTGTACAGAACTGTAAAGAAAGGGTTCTACCTGGCAGAGTTCTCTAAACGCTAACCCAAAAGTGTCATGACATCTCTTCATCACGACTCGGAGACATGCCTTACTCAGTCATGCGTGTGCAGTGGATGTTAGCCTTAGTTCACTAGTGCAGTGTGAAGGGAGTCAAACTTCAAACTGTAAGCTGCACATCTGAGCCGGCACAATAGCAACGAACACTTTGATAAATACGTCTTGTTATGATTTAGCTTTTTCATAATTAAATGGTTCAACTAATAAATACCTCTGAGACATCAACTATCCCATTTTCCTCATTTTTCTAAGGTTACTGTACATTCCACGTGTCAGAGACCACCCTTTTGTGTGTTTACAGTCAAAATAGCATTTATCATTTTTCATCAGAAATCAGCAGTCATTACAGTTTACCCACTCAAATCTAACAGTATTTAATTTGTCCACTATTTACTTTTGTAGACCCTACTGTCACTTTAACTCTTCAACCCTTCCAATCTTAAAACCAGTTACAGTTGTGTCCTCCCAGCAAAAGCTGTTCCCAAACAGACACTGGTCACACATTTACTATGTAAATTCACACAACTACCCAAACACACCTGCCTCACAAATTTCTCATGTGCATCGAAAATGCTAAAGGAGATATTTTTGAGAATAATCCTCTTGCATAAGGAAGGAGAAAGTTAGTGAAGGAAAATTAGTGAAGAAACAGCAGTTTCCAAAACTGAAGCTCAAATAATGATCACAATTGCATAAGACTTAGCATACCGTCACCATCAGATAAGCAGGGCTTAAAGCTTTCCTCTTTGAAAGAGAGGAAATCAAGCTCCACTCTTGGTCCAGATCTGAAAACATCCACAGGTGTTTCTGTTCATCCTTCCACTGTGAGAAGACAACAACACTATGAGTCTGAAAGGGTGTGTAGCTGTCAAGAAGCCTCACTGAGCAAAGGAAACAGATACAAAAGAAAAATATTTGCACCAGAACACTGAAACTGGACATCTGAGAGGTGAAGTTTTATAGGCTAATGAGTCTAAATTTGAGATCTGTGGATGAAACAGAAGGCAGTGTGTACACCTACTCAGAAATGAAAGACTGTCTACAACCATCAGTCAAGCACAGAGGAGGATCAGCATCATGAATGCTGATAGGGACAACGTAGTTTTAAAACACCATGCAGTGTTCTCTGGAAAACGTGATGGGGAAAAATTAATTCTACAGTAAGATAAAAACTCCAAGCACACTAAAAAAAGATCACAGTAAGTGTTTGGGATTACTTGCATTGTGAGAAGTGAAAATGCAACCAACTTCTAAGACTGAACTTTGGAGGTGTGGAAAAATATCCCTGCAGATTTCTTTGAAAAACAGAAGCCAAGTATCGAAAAAGAATGGAAGATGCAAAGAGTGGACACACTAAATACTAAATAATAATACTAATACCTAATAAATCATTTGAAGTTATATTTAGCTGTCGAGACCACTGTGTAATTTTCTAATATTACCATTATGATACACTTCATTGTCAGACTTTCTATGATGCAAGAAAAATTTCAGAGAAAGCTGACAATAAAGTGTATATATGTTTTCTGCTTTTCTCCTTGCTTTCCTCCTGATGAATTTCTTGTACATAATGACTGTAAATTAAACAAATGACAGGGTGGTCTCTGACTTTTGCACAGTATGAACCAAATCACACCAATGCAAAAAAGTTCTGGTAATCTGGCCAAACAGCTTCTTCTCACGTTTGATTTACACATTGCTGAAGTTTCTGATACGTTTCTGTTTCTCTAGTCTGTCTGCTAATACCTCCTCCTTCCGTTTTCACAGTGAACGTGACTCCTTTCAGAAGCAGGAGCAGAGTAAGTCTGCAGGTTGAGGTCAGGTGAAGGCTGACATTGAAGTGCAGCCTTTGCAGTGCAGCGGTGGGGCTGTTAGCAGGGCTTGAGAAGTCCAGGAGGCCTGAAGGCCTGGAATTTGCCCGTAATCGTCTGCAGCTCCGGCGCTGAAACCCCCGTGACAGGGGGAGCCGCACTCCCCTCATTCTGCGGTCACTCCAACCTTGAAGCCACGCGCCGCTCTGCATGCTGAATCACTAACGTCTGAACAAGGTAAACAGGCTGCAGAGTGAGCTAGAGGCTCAGGATAAACGCTCGCAGACTCTAGACGGATAAAGCTGTTTTACACTGATGACAAGATCAGCTCGTCCCGCAAGCAGCTGTAATTAAAGCGACAGTTTGGCAAATTACTCTAATTCAGTTTCCCCCCTTACCCCACATGCTGATCAGCCAGGACATGAGTGGTGTCTGAAGTTTGCTTTTTTAGTTGTACTGAAGTTCAAAGCTACTACAGCTAACAAGTAAACCCACCTAATCAATTAGCATTGAGCAAACTGCATGACTCACCTGAAACTCTGTAAAACTGTCAAGTTACCTCAAACAGATTTGTTTATGTGGTTTCTGACACAGTATGACCTCGTGTTTTTTATAAAAATTGACAAAAGTAAGGGAGAGCAGGGCACAACCTAACACATTTTGGTTTTTTTCAGGCATACTCCATTAAAAAATCACTAGTAGTATGCGAATGTCTCTGTAGCTAGCTAGCTAACTGTCCCGTTCCACCTTAAATACTCCAGCAGTGCTGACGCCTGAAGCACCAGAATGTAACTGCTGCTCCATTTAAGGTGGAACTGGAAAATTCGAACAAGAAGCTGGAGAATATCTGACTTCAGCTCCAGATCACTGAAGAATCAGAAGTGGGCGGAAACAAATAATTATCGCATCCCCCTCTTTGAAAGTATATGATTGCCAAAATGTAACTAAAGCCCAGAAGTGAGGCTGCTGGGTCACCTACAGAGCCCTGCTAGTAGCCTGTTAATTAAGTAATGATTTTTATTTGAGGGTCCCATTTCATAGGGAAGATTTCAACCACTACCCTTTCTAACTCAGTTCCAGGGGACAACTCAGGGGCAAGTTAACACTCGAAAACAAGGGGTAGGGGTAAAAATAAGAGATGGGATTGGGCCTGTGTGTTAAACAATGGCAAATTTATCTTTTGTCCAGTGTAGAACAGCAAATAAAAAACATCACACATCAGTAAAATATGGAATATTACTTCTGAATACCTACAGCTTTACCAACTGATGTCCATTTTAAATGATAAATACTAATATGTAAAAGATACTAATAAAGTAGAAGAAAATCTCAGATGCTCTTTTTCATTTTGAAATGTGTAAAAAAAACTGAACAAAAAATCTAAATTTACTTTATTTGTCTTTGTTTACTAAAAGGTGGTTTAGTTTTAACACCATATAACAATTAACCCTGCAGTAGGGAGGCTGTACTTAAGGCTAGCTGGCACTTGCTGTGAGATTGTCACCTGCTTCAAAACTGTGCTACACTGTAGGCAAGAAAATGGTGATAAAAGTAATACAAGGTTGGATTTTGTGATTTACACAAACAGCTCAGTAACTGAAAAAACTCTGAAAACCCTGAAAACACTCTTTGGCACAGATCTCTTTAAAATGCTGACGAATCGCTCTGATTGTCGCAGGAGACTGTGGCTAGTAAATGTGCTACTGTGACCAGAAGCTCACGCTGCTTGACCTTGTATAACAACATAAAAAGTCTGTGTTAAATCGTGCCCCGCTTTAGGTTGTTCTCCGCGCTCCCATACATCACATACATAAAAACAGCAGCAGCAGCCGTCTGAATTTTGTCCATATTGACGCTTTATCAGCTGACCAATCTACTGCGTTTGAAGTAAGGGGAAAATGGCGTGAAAGAGATTTTTCATCGAACTCTCACTTTAAGAGAGCGCCTGTGATTGCAGTGCTGCATAATGGGCAGTGAAGAGGCGAGAGGTGAAGCTTCACCCCATGCTGAGTGATTCATGACTCATTCTGTCATTCACCGACTCGCAAGTCCAAACACATAAACGCGTGAGAAGCTGGCTCAGTTCAGTCTGGGGCGAGCCAGGTGGTTTCCCTCCGCTTAAGCACACTGTCAAACACATCTGCAGGCTCAGGGCGAAAACAGCTTGTCAGTAAACTAATTAAGAAAATTAGCAATATGAAAACTGATCATTGAGGAATAATAAAGTACTGGAAAGAGTAGTTATACAGAATTTTCATCACACATTAGTCACCATCAAGCAAACAGCACCATGTTAATTGGTGAATGTGAACTTTTATTAGCAACATTAGCATTCTGAATGATTCCTTCCTGAGATGGCACAATGCCACTTCTTCTTTCCTGATGCTGATACTGAAATCTTGAATATTGTCCTATACCGATGCCATTCTGATTCCTTTAAAAAGTACGTACAGTTGTATGCACCCCTGGTCAAATTACAATTAAAAGAGTTAACACATCCTCTACAGAGAACACACTTAAATATGACATTTTTCTGCTAATTTGAATGCAAAGTTATTTCCAAACATATTGGAAAAAACATAAAATATAAAATGTGGCATTTTTGCACAGGGCACATTTTATGTTTTTTTGAATCCCACTGTGTTAGATTCAGTAAATAAACAGTATGTGCAGAAGTGTGTTCTCTGTATAGGGTGTGTCACTTATTTTCATTCAGAAAATCAACAAAACATGTAATATGACCAGAGCCACCCAGGCGTTTACACATGACTCTCATTTAAGTACTATGTCTTTAACTGGGCTTACAAGTACAGATTCTGTTTGTTTGTTTGTTTGTTTGTTTGATTATTTCTTTATTTATTTTCTATTTATTTATATAGCTGTGTAATTAAGCTGAAATCATCTCCTTTAAGCAAATAGCAAAAAAGAGCAAAATTACACAAGCCTCATCCATGATTGTGCAAAACACTGGTTGGTAGACAAACAGTCAGGATCCACACACACACACACACACACACACACACACACACACATATATATATATATATATATATATATATATATATATATATATATATATATATATATATAGTTTTTGACATGAAATGCCTGTCGCTTTTTAAATTGTGTGTGTATATATATATATAAATAGCAGCTCCTCATTTTCTTGTGACACTGGGCCACTACCGTGCCACCCCTTTCCTTTGGTGACAGCTGCATGTACTAGAGTTATAGTACTTAAATCTACCCTTTACTGACCATAAATTAATGGTCTCAGGCTTGTCCTGGTCTCAACTTCATTTGGACTCTGTCTTGTCTTGGGGTAAGGTGGACTCGGAAATTGTTATAAGACCAGCCGAGTGCGATGCCTCCATCTAAAGTAATCAGAAACTGAAACTTTTTTTCTGTCATAACTATATATCAACAAAACCTTCAAACGGAATAAATCAGTCCTTTCTATACATGTTTAACTCAAATCTTTTTGCTGCACAGTTGAGGATCTAATTGATCTTTCCATGGAGGCTTAACTGAGTATTATTTGCTTGTTGATATTCATTGGTTCCAAAATTCAAACACCTCCTGAGGGCAGAGCAGAATATTACTACTGTGTTTTCCTTTAATAATAAACATGGAAATATGCTGTTTGGTTATATTCAGCTGACTTTAGGTGCTGACTCTGAATACATTTTAGAGGAGAAAGGACAGAGAAGAACTTCACCATTATTTGCTTCCAAATACTACAATGCGAAGTTGGACTAAGACTAATATATAACGATAATAATAATTAATGATAAACATATTTTATAAAATGTAATATTATTTATTAGTACATGTATACACTGAATGATTTTTTCACATTCTGAAAAAATCTTAACGTGGTCTTCGTCTCAGCCACTCCTGATTTCGGTCTTGACTCAGACTTGATCTGTCCAGGTCTCAGTCTTGACTGAGACTTGATATGTCCAGGTCTCAGTCTTGACTCAGACTTGCCTCTAGTGGTCTTGAATACAACACTAGCACATACTAATATATAAATTATTGGTATATCAAAGTAATATAATTTCCACAGAGAATAACAGAAGGCACTAACAAATCCTGACACCTGACGCTTTCATTGGAGCGCTGGACAGAAATTCCACCAGATAATCCAGTGCAGACCAGTTTTTCCACAGATAGATTATGCCCCAGTCTTAAAAAATCCTTTTTAGCTTTAAGACTAGTGTCCAGAAATCCTACATATTGCTTTTTCCATAAATCTCAAGCCTACCTACCACTGTTTCATCTCTGCCTGGTCTGTGTGAAAACACCTAAAACAAGCTTATTTCAGGCTCCAGCTCCTTGAGGAAAGAGCTCGAGCTTGAAATAATTAATTCCATGGGCTAAATAAACAACAATCTCAATAAAAAAACAATAACTGGGTAACACTTTCTTCTATAACATGTAGTGTTCTTCTGCATGACAGAAAATCCAGTAAATATTGTAGAAAGAACTCAGGCTGATATATACAGACAAAGCAGATGCCGTATGATAAACAACAGCATCAACAAAATTCATTCAATCTCCAGTCAACAAAAACACAGCGGCTTCGTGCTGCCTTTTATCAATATTTCATACTACACAGCTATTTATAGTCCCCAACTTACATATGGAGATAGTTCAGTAAACAGAATGCTCTGTCTTTTCTATTACATTTCTGCCTGAGTTGTGCTGACCCCCCGCCTCTCTCTCTCCCTCCCTCCCTCCCTCTCTCTCCCTGCCTCGCCTTGCCTCGTCTCTCCTCGTGCTCAGTCCACTGCCCGGCTGCCATGAAGGATGAGGCGATTCATATATCAGGGTGGAGTTGGGAGCGGCAGCGGCTGAGGGAGAGAGGACCCTGGCGGATTGAAAAGCTATTAAAGAGTTTCATTCTGTCACCCAGCGAAGCTGTAAGACGGCTAAGCCCTGCCAAGCGCACTCCAGCTGAGGAGCAGAGAGAGAAAACGAGGGAGAGCGTTCACGTCTTCACTGCTTGTTTGTTTAAAGATGGTGTGAACGGAGCAGCAAAGACGTCTAAAACGTAATGTAATATGTAAAATAATGGAGTATGTCAGTAACTAGTGTTTAGATTATTTTTTAGCCACTTTGACAAAGACATGAAAGAACAAAACGAATGAATCATTTAATTTCCATAAAACAATTTATCTAACTAGTAATATAGTATAAAACAGAACCAGAAATCTCACAAGGGGCCCATGTTACAAAAAAAAATTGTTGGATGTAGTATGAAACCACTGTTAAAGTTTCTGAATGTACAGTTCATACAGTGGTATGCAAAAGTTTGGACACCCCTGATTAAATGACGTTATGTTGATTTTTTAAGTGAAAATAATAAATTATAATAAATAATCAAAATAATAATAAAAATCCTCTACAGCGAACACACTACTGCACACTTCAATGCACAATTACTGGTTATTTGCTGAATTTTACAACCTCTGAACAAAACTAACAAAAATGTGGCCTGTGCAAAAGTTATAGCACATTTAACATTTTATGTTTTATTTTTCTGGAAGCTGGAGGTTAGGGAACCAGCCTTGTGCCCGGAAAGTCGCCGGTTCGATCCCCTGAGCCAACAGGTCATGACTGAAGTGCCCTTGAGCAAGGCACCTAACCCCCACCTGCTCCCTGGGTGCTGTGGATAGGGCTGCCCACCGCCCTGGGCAAGTGTGCTCACTGCCCCCCTAGTGTGTGTGATTCCCTAGTGTGTATGTGGGTGTTTCACTGCACAGATGGGTTAAATGTGGAGGTAAAATTTCTCCGCTGTGGGACTAATAAGGGTCACTTAACTTATTTTCACTTAGAAAACAGCCTGACGAATCACCCCAGACAGCGCTGGAGAGCTGCGCTGTTTTCATCACTGTATCCACCCACCTCACGTCTCATTCATTTAACTACCAGCTAGCTACGTTGGCTACATAATTCAGGAAAGTAACAAATTCCCCCATAAAGAAAACAAACCACATAATTACCTGTCCAACAGAAAAATAGCAAGCTTGGTGTTGCCCCAAATGGAAAGCCCCAGCTGAAAAGCCACACTGATGGTCACTCTGGTTTGGCCTCTTGCTTTTTCTACTTCTGTATTTCTTTAGCAGCGTAAGCTGTTATAGGTACCTGTTTAACTTTCTCTGCAATTCTTGTGAACCTAGCTCACTACCTCTCAGCTGTGTGTCGGTGTGTGGAGCTGTACGATGGACTCCACGCATGTGTAAACATGTACACGTGCAAAGCATGTGCATGTGGGCAGATTGTGAGGTAGAGAGGTAGACAGGTGAGGGGGCTAATGACTGGACAGGTGTTTTACAGTCCTGTGGCCTCCACAGATAACTATTTTTTTTCTTTTTATTATCAAAGCATTTGAATTATTTATTGCTATCAGGATATAAAGAGCGTTTCAAGAAATATAACAAAAATGCTTCTAAAATAAATCGCCTACTCCACCTTTAAAGGCAGCCTGTTCGATTCTAAGGGATAAAGAGATGTTTGAAAATGGTCACACAGAATTTATTTGGTTCATAAACCCACCTAAATGTTATGTGTACCTTTGGTTAAAAAAATGAAATACAAGAAAAATGTACATACTGGACCTTTAACAACATAATGAATCGTAAGGGCATGGCACAGTACCAGGAGTGACCACTCGCATACCCAGAACACTGCAAGAAAGATATTAAAAAACAATACTACCACACTGTAGTGAAATTAAATGCATATGGCATTCTTTTGAGGGAATTAGCGATTCTAGCCTTATCGTCAATCAAACCGCGGGAGCTTATGAGCACATCAAAGCGGAGCGGAGGCAAGCAGCCCTCTTAACAAGCAGAAGCAGCAGAGACGGCTTATGACACACTCATCATCTATATTTCAGCACGGCACGTTAAATGAGGCCGGGCACAAAAAGAATAATCGATACGACACGACCAACACACAAGGCATGTTTCACATCAGGGCTACCCCAGTCTGCCGGGTAAGCCACACTGCTGCCACGACAGACTGGGCTACTTGAAGGAATACCCAAATATGCTAATGCTGCTCAGAATAAATGAAATCAAGTCTAATCTGTTTAGTATTATGTAAATGAGATCATGCTAATGGTACCCCAGTAGCTTTCATTCAATGTTGGTCATGTTGGCATCACTGGCTGAAGTATTTCTTTCATGAACAGCTTCTTCTGCTCAGCTATAACAATATAAGGAATACATCTATACTGTCCACCCCTGTAGCTAGTCATAAGCAACCTTTCTGAGCTGGTTTCACTGAAGATCTATGTATGAGAAGATGTGTTTGCTAAAACCCAATGTTCTATGAACATATGAGTCTTTAGGGCAGCAGTATGCACTGTTTCTAAATGATGACTTATTTACTAAAATGTAGGAAGCTGTCTGTATAAATGGACACAGAACGTTATCCATCAATACAGGAGACGAGGCCTAGGCTGTGGCCTGAACCATCCACAACCTCTGGAGCTGACGGAGACAAAGGCCACCAACAGGCAACAAAGCAATAAGCCACAAGTGGCCATGGTTAAGGGGTGTGACAATTTACAATATGATAAAATATAATAATGTTTAATAAATCATCCAATTTATCATTAGTAATAATCACTATGAGTGTAACAACACATTACAATGTATCTATTGTTCAATACAAGCCTCTCAATGCAATACACACAGGTTTTCAGGTACTCTTATGCTTTATTGTGGCATCCAAAATCATGTATATCGAGACATCATTGTGTATTGAACCAAACTGTGAATTCTGTCAATTTTTACTCCACCAACAACAACAAACATAATTGTTCTGTCAAGTAATATAATTAACAGTAGGCTCTGGTTGCTAAGCAACACAACAAAGTCTTTCTAATAACTTAAAGCATTAGCAATAAGCATTTAGCTTTAAAGAGCCAATGTACTACATTTTTCTTACGCTCATATTTTTCCCAGAGGCCGCTGGAAGGCAGTGACACAACCAAACATTGGGGGGCATTTAGAGGCGGGCAAAAGTCAGCACATTTTAATCAAAGATTATGGAGAAACAAGAATTTAGTCTTTTGAATGATATGACACAATAGATCGTGCTTTAAATGAGTAAAGACATTATCAAAGTAAAAATGTACATTTTGATTTCAGGTTGACTTTAAAAGAAATCAAACTGATGTTTCATTGCAAAAATTTAGAAACTAATTGGGAAAAAAAAAAATAATGAATTAAAAAATAATAAAGTATTATTTTCACAAGTTGAAATTTAGGGGTTAGGGTTTGGGACCGTCACCTCCCAATTGAAGGTACCACATAAATGGTGATTTTGTATATATTTGGCTTATTATTATCTTGGTTAATGCACTGGGTTTAAATAGGTCATAACATAATCCTTGTATATTTCTAAGATCTGAATAATTAGTTGTTTTTTATTTTATTATGTCAGTGGAATGGTCCATATGGACTGTACGGACTGGGGAGTGAATGCTTTGATGCTTTGAAACTGCATCTATGTTTACATACTGCATCAAACTCTTTTATTTTAAGAAAGTGAGCAGAATTCAGTTTTCCATGGTACGGGCCTTTTAATACATAATTCATTAGTGTACAGACATATGCCAATGGTATACCAGGCTGGTATAAAAGGCCTTGAATGTGGCTGAGCCAATTAGATCTAAGAACCAGAACTTTTACAGCTCACAAACTTAGCATAGCACAGCTAATGGTGCCAAAACAGCAAAAACGAATTAGGAAAGCATGTAAAAAAAACCCATAAAAGGGGATTTTGAAGAGGGCAAAGACAACAGGCAACGTGGAAGTGAAGCATCGGACAAGAGGCCCAAATGACCCTGAGAGGAGCTGAAGCTCCATCATCTGCGCTGCTCCTTTTCAAATAACTGCAAACTCACCTACGGCTGCTTTGAGTGAAACACCCAACTAAATGACGATCACTCGCTGAGTGGGAGGCAGGAATATAAATTGTTCATTAAGCAAAATGGTGTTGCCCTGGAGCGTGGCAGGTTAGTAATGGCAATGACTCTGTTCTTTAATGGTGAAGGAAAGCATCCGCCACAAGATCCGCAGCTCCAGTGTTTACTGCAGGGAACGTATAATCATGAACACATAACGTATAGCCACACAGCAGGCTATTTTTAATATTCAGAGGCTAAGGCTATTTATAGGATGCGGTTCAGCTCGCTGCTACCAGCGTAAGTGTTTTTGTGTCTAAAAAGCAAAGTAACCCTTGCTCCTTACGGTACAGTTCATTATCCCTGGAGGACCTGTTTGCCTGAGTAGATTTGTTCCAGGAATGAGCTGCGCAACCTTTCAAAGACAAATATTTACCTGCTCATCTGAGAACACACAAACAGTCTGGTACTCACACTAATTATCTTCTGAGCAACAAAACGGTTAAAAAAAAAAAATCGAACCAATGATCCACAGCACTGGCTGCTAAAGAGTGTTGCTGCTTTGTGCGGCTCGCCTCATTAGGAAGAGAACCGACTCAAACAGGGCCATAAGCCCTCGAGGAATTCAAAGCCTGCTCAAATCCACTCTCCTTTCTTTCGGTCTCATCTGCACGTATCGATTCGGCCATATTCCCTTCACTCTCTTATCCGCGAGCCCTTAAATCCGCCGCCGTCGTCCAGGAGAGCCCCGCGCGGCCGGTGGCTCAGGATCCGCCTTAATGAGGGTGCTCGCCGGGAGTTTAATGGGCGACTTCGGCCCATTCAGAGATTAAGAGAGGGACTGATCCAGGAACAGATGACTGGAAACCTCTGAGTTGGAGCTTTTCGTCACTTTGCAGACTGTTTGCCTTCAGCTTGTCTGGAAGAGCGCTGAGGCCCTTTTGGAGCGTCTGTCGCGGCTTACTGGGAGCCGCTACAGTCCAACTCGCTTCACAGACGGAGATGAACGGAGGGGAGAATTTGAAGCCGCACACAGAGTTTACATGAACGCTGTGCATCAAAAGTTTGGGGACACCAAGCTTTTCCAATGTTTACAACTAATGGGTGTGTTTTCTTCCTCCGTTCGCAATAGATTAACATTTTAAATAGAATGCTGTATAAATCTCTGAGAAAAGTGAAGTAGCAAAAGTGCTGTCTTGGGAATAATGACAAATCCTCTTGTTATGATATCAGCACTCAGCAGCACTTAAACCTTTCGGGGTTTTTAAACCACCTCTGAATCAAACGAGCTTCAATCTGTGGTTTTAACAGTAGTTTGGGAGTGGTACGGACGTCTAGGTGTTGGCCCTGTTGTCAGATGATCACAAGGTCGATCCCTGGCGATGCCACAGCCGTCCATGGCTGGGAGTCCAAGAGAGCATTTCCCCCCTCGGGGTTGGAGGACTGGTCCTCTCTATTCCTCAATCACTCAGCAGGATGCTGACCAACGCAGCCGTCTGTTAGCAACAGAACTGGTTGTTATGGTTCTCCTCCAAATATGTTAAGCCGTCCAATGATGTTACAATAGCACCATTTTAAAAAGATGTAGAGGCACTTCATATGTCTTGAAGGAAGCATATGTCATCCTTCACTCTCCAAACTGGTAGCATCACAGGATAGGGGAAGAACGAGCTAGCAGGTGGGAAATGGACATCATTTTAATGGGGGTACTGGTCCTTTTTTTGCCTGTTCCAACATATCAGATGTAAGAAAAAATAAATATAACATACTGTGTATTGTGAAAAGTATCATGATGTTATATTTTTGCTGTATGGCTCACTACTGATTTCATTTAATGTCATTTGTGAAGTCCATGCCAGTCACACCAAAGCGGGACATATAGTACCAAATACTAAGAAATTCTGAAATTCATATAAATATAAATTTCATATAAATAGAAAGATTCCGCTTACTGTGAGCTAATAAATAAACTCACGCATAAAAGAACACACAAACTATAAACGTTACATCCAATTGTGCATATGTAGTTTTTAAAGGTTAAACCAGCGGCCTCACCTTAAGCTGTACCGCCCCGGTTTGCTGATTGTAACTCGTACAGTTAGAGATTAGATGAAGCTGATGTTAGCTTCTTATTCTCACTTCCCGTTCCACCTTAAATAATGTAGCACTTGCATTCAGACGCCTGTTCGGGCGTTAATGTGTAACTGCTGCACTATTTAAGGTGGAATGGAAATTCTAATATGAAACTAACATCAACCATGAGAGATTTTCCAATTAAATATATTTGAAAGATTCTAATATTCATTCAAAGTGTTTTGCTGGTAATATAATTAGTAATTAAAACATTTGCATTAAATTAGAAAAGAATATGAAATAAAAGCATATTCTCTGGTGGTCACAGAGCTCTGGACCCCACTCTACACCTAAAGCATCATTAAATCACTATATTATGTTAAGAAAACCTTTGCAAGAATTTTTTTCTTACTTAATTGAAAAACAACATTGTATGTAAATGTATACTGTACAAAACACATTTCAAAGCATTCACTTTTGAAGCAACCAGCATGAAAATCAATACTGAGTATTGTTCAGCGGTCTCGGTGCAGGATTAAGCTTTTAGAAACCTGAAATACATACACGTTCCAGTTCATAGACCATTTCTCTCCAAACACGGCAGCCAAGTACCTCTGTCAGCACGTGGTGGCTCTGAGTCTCAGGGGTGCCAGTTCCAGTGTAAGCGTCTTTCTCAGGACAAGCTACGGCTCTATAATTCACCCATCTGACAGAGTAGCAGGGCAAACCCACAGCATGCATAATGCACGTGCCCTGTGGCCACTGCTCTCCCTGCACCACCATCACTCCTCTACTGCCGCACTGCTCTCCTACACCAGGGTCAAAGACACCAACACCCAAGCACAGCCAGGGCCTACACTCCAAACACTCACCTGATTTAACTGCAAAGATGCCCTGAACCAAAACCCATACACAGTAAACTATTATACCAAAGATATTTACCTACATTTTTTCAGCAGGCCCCTTAATATTTATAAGCAAATGAAATATTTTTCCATCTAAATTTGTTAGCAGCTTAACTGGGACATTGTTGAGCTGCTACCGAGCATTGAGGGGTAAAAGGGCAGAGGTGAGGACCCCCTGGTGTGAGAGCATTTCACACCTCTCCACAAAGACGGCCATGTTGAGACAAAACGGGCAAACTGCAGCTTTTTCATATCAAAAATCAGGAACAACTGCTGCAATAATTAAAACTTTAACAAAATAAAAACACTTCTATACATGTTGACTTGGTCACCCACAAAGATGAAAGTCCAGTTCTCTTATGGTTTTGTAAACACATTTCCAATTAAATATAACAATGTCACTGAATGCGTAGTTAAACTAAGGGACCTCCTCTAAAACAGGGGGAAATGGCACTTTATAGGCACTGCAAACGGGGTTAAATTAACTAAACAATTCCGAAGTCTGTTTCCATGTTAATTAATTTAAGGAAATTTAAATTTAAATCCACAAACAGAAAATCTAATTATATATATATATATATATATATATATAATTTCTTTATTATTATTTTCTGTTTGTGGATTTAAATGTAAATTTCCTTAAATCAAGTAACATGAAAACAGACTTCGGAATTGTTTGTATATATATTTTATACACAGATCAGGCATAACATTATGACCACCTCCTTGTTTCTATGCTCATTGTCCATTTTATCAGCTCCACTTACTATATAGGTGCACTTTGTAGTTCTACAATTACAGACTGAAGTCCATCTGTTTCTCTGCATACTTTGTTAGCCCCCTTTTACCCTGTTCTTCAGTGGTCAGGACCCCCATGGACCCTAACAGAGCAGGTACTATCTGGGTGGTGGATCATTCTCAGCATTGCAGTAACTCTGATGTGGTGGTGGCATGTTAGTGTGTGTTGTGCTGGTACGAGTGGATCAGACACAGCAGTGCTGCTGGAGTTTTTAAACACCTCAGTGTCACTGCTGGACTGAGAACAGTCCACCAACCAAAAATATCCAGCCAACAGCGTCCAGTGTAAAATTTAACCAAATAGTCTCAGAATTATGTAAGTAGAATGTAGACAATATGTCTGAAATTGAACTGTTATAGTGTGAAATGCTGTAGTGGGTATTTGGGAGAGTCAGGAGAATTCCTGGTGATAGCAGGTCCGATAGCGTTTTGGGCCACTTACTGTGAGCTAATGAATAAACTCACGCATAAAAGAACACACAGACAAAGTATAACATCCAAGAGTGCATATGTAGCGATTTAAAGGCTAAACCAGCAGCCCCACCTTACGTTGTACAGCCCTGGTTTACTGATTGTAACTCACACAGTGGATAGAGATCAGACGAAGCTGATGTCAGCTTCCTATTCTCATTTCCTGTTCCACCTTAAATGATGTAGCACTTGCATTCAGACGTCTATTTAGTCGCTAGTGTGTAAAGGCAGAAAATGCGGTACTATTTATGGTGAAATTCCAATAGGAAACTAACATCAACCTCAAGTGATTATCAAATTAAGTGCTACAATGTGGTGCTGCTAACACAGCAGACAGAGCTACACTGAGTTTATTACTGTTTTCATAGCTATCATACGTGAATTATGTGGGGATGGACAGTAGCAGTAAGAACTGCAGGTATAAACAGGTATAAAAGGAGCTGAGGAGATATCTGAGCACATGTGCCATGAGAAGTGTTCACAAGTTACTTAGCTAATGTTAGCATTTGTTTGTATCATACTGACTGTCATGATGATTATGCCACATTTAAGACAAAAACTTTAGTCAGTTATTTTTATTCTATCACTATCTAGCCACCCTGTTTATCTCACTATAGCATATAAATAAGAAATAAGAGATAAGAGTAAAAAAGAAGATGAAAATGCACATATTTCAGAAAAATGATGTTTAAAATAAAAATTATGCTGCACGAAGGCATTGCTGTGTGTGGGTAGCAGGAAAAATACAGTTAGAGTTTAAGGTGGTCCGGTCTGGTCTGCATCATATAACTACCGGTCTGAAAACAAGTCCCATGCCAGCCCTGATAATATCAATATTAATAATAATATTACAATATTAATCAAAAGTTACACCCATATTTGTGTTTTTTTTCTGAATATTTCATGTTTCTGAATTTCTGAAACATTCATTTTATATTTCGAAATATGTAGGAGCAATTTTCACAGTTCAAAATTCACATTTTACTCATTCAAACATTGAAAATATGTACGATGCTTTATAGCAAACTCAACATGTTTCCTAATGCATTCTTGCCAGTCTAATTGCGGAGCTCCTGCATACTCACAGTTTGGACAGCATTTTTAAAAAATGTGGTTGGTGCATTTTGTCATGTTTGAAAATAAGTAGGAGCAATCTTTCACAGTTTAAAATTCACATTTTATTTATTCAAAGATAGTTATAAAAAGAGTTAATTTATTCCACATTAGGGATGTACTGACGTGGGAACTGTGGGCTGATGCCAATATCTGATATTTTTAATGTACATATTTGCTAGAACTGATATATAAACACTGACAAACTGTAGAAATTGGCACTAAATATACCTGCATTACAGAGAGATGAAACACTTGTTTGTGGAGGCTTCCAAATGCAGCAAAATGAATAAAATACAGAAATTCGAGCACAGCAGTCCAGCATTGCCTTAGAATTCTCCTCCTCCAGAGTACAATAAAAACATCATCAAATATCGGTATGAAATATCAGGCAGTCTAAACATCATTCCTATGCTGTGCATCGCTGCGCATCTCTAATCTGAACTCCATTTTTAAAATAAAAATCTAGACAGCGATATGCAAATATTACCAATTCAAATTCCAATCTCTTTTTTTCACCCTTACACTATTGATTCCAGCTGTCACTAGTGCCACAGCGGTGCTGAGAACATCTGGAGGAATCTCAACAGAACAGGAGCAGAAGTGTGTGGAAGGGGACGTAAAAGAATGACAGCACAAGGGGCATGTGCGGAAGCGTTCCTTCTCCTCCTCTAAAGGGGAGGGGCCTACGCCGGTTCAGTGGTGCTGTAAGTCGAGGCGACTCAGTCACCTGGAAATCAAGACAACTCTCTGCTGAAGAACATGTCACTGCACTGACAAGCAAAGTGAAGGCTTCAAACAGCCTGACACACGACGACACCAAAATATACTGGAATCCTCTCCTGCATCACACTCAGCCCCACAGCTGTCTCTCCTATTGTCTTCATCTCCCCCTCTCCTCCAGCTCCCAACAGCCTGAGACGCCTGTATGGTAATATATCACTGTGCCACAGCTGATGGCAGCTTATGAGACTTTTGCTGCTTTGTGGCAGTCAGGGGCGCAAAAAAGCATCAGTGCATCGATTTAAAGATGGCATTTTAGCTGCATCAACTTTGGAATGTTAGAATCAATTCTAATCAGTTTATGTTCATTAAAGTGCTATTTCTGCCCCAAATAGTAATTCTCAATCTATAACCATAGAATAAAAAAGCTTGGTGTACTTCTTTCATTGTCCATGTTCTATTTAGAGGTGGGAAATATGACGATATGACAATTTACATTATAATATGCCTTTCCGAGTATATATTGAGCACTTAAAGAACAGAGGTCAACCTCATGTTTCATTAAAATGAGACGTATCAGGGCTAAGGGCTTCAACAGAGGATAACTGGTTCAGTTTACCTGGATTTAGCAATGCGGATGAACAAAAAAAAAACATTTATGTACTCTAAGGCTGCACAATATGGACATAAAACGCAATGTTTTAAAGTTCTCAGATATCATGATGACGATAATGTGAGAAATTATGATCAAAAGAATGTGTCAAGTACAGTTTTTTTTCTGAAGAAAGATAGAAATATAACTTACTTTTAAGCAAAAAAAAAACAAAACGACTAAAGCACCATTCACTAGTGTGCAAAGTGAAAAATAAAAACGACTTACTAAAAGCTACAATATAATTGGAAGCAATTATTAATATTATTAAAATTCTTATCATTTTTGTGCAATGTAAGGCTGTAAGAAAAACACAGCATTCACTGAATAGCTTTTTCCATATAGAGCTGCAATAATTAATTAATATACACAATTTTTATTTCTGTGTCCACCAAAACAATACAAAATATACAATATATGTTTAATTCCTTAAAAAGCCGCTTATAGTGTTGCAGGTTTGTTGCGATAGTAGATATAAGGGCTTTGCACATTTTACACACAACACTGGGGCTGAATAATTACGTTTAAAGTATTTTTACAGGTTGGTTATTTAAGGACAGGGCAGTTTTTGAGTTGCGCACAAATGTATATTCTTGAACTGCCTGTATAGCAGAGTGGTTAAATGACTCTACATGCAGGGGAATAAGGTTACAGCCCAGTTTAGAAGAGCACACCACTGCTCTAATATTAGACAGGTCTCCTATATTCTCGCCCGTCCAATTACATCATTCCTGTGCTGTGGGTCATAACTCTTAATGATCTGTTTAAATATATAATCATGCAACCCTAATGTAATCACAGTTTGAATAGCATTTTTAAAAAATGAGGCACTACAGCTTTGCTGGTGTATTCTGTCATGTTCACAAACTACTAATAATTATTGTTATTATATATTGTGACAATGTCTTAAAGTACCATGATACTATGTTTTTTGCCACACTGCCCACTTTTAATATGTAAATAATTTCTCTAGTTACATCTGTATATTCATACAAATTCAAATCAAGGTTTGACGATGCACTGAATCAGTTCCTGAAGAATCATAGGCAATCTGAATCACTGTGATGTCACTATGAGTTTTACACCCCTGATGGCAGGTAAATGCGGGGTCTTCATGCATGGGGGAGATTTAGCAAGCCAATTGCGGAGGGGTAAACAGGCAGGCCTAATTGAACTAGCACTGTGCGCTCATCATGGCCCCCGCTGCCCTGCGGAAGAACAGGCCCTTCGTGATGCATCCTGACGTCCGCCCGTCAAAGTGACTGACAGAAAGAGACAGCGTGGCGGCCTGCAGGGGGGAAAGCAGAGTCAGACTCTGCGCTGTGACCGCTTGGGCACTGGGGCTGGAGCCAGTGGGATGATGCTGAAGCACTGCAGCGGTGTAGTGGCCCAGCAGAACAGCCTCGCCGCTCCCAGCCCAGGAGTTTTGAATGGTTATCACACGGAAACAGCCTTCGGGATTGTTCGTACTGCATGTAGCAGACGTTTGGTCTACTCCTTTGGCTTTGCATGCTAATAGCATCTGTATTGGAATTCATGTTTGCCAAAAGGCCTAAGCTCTGCAGTCTTATAATGCAGTTTTTAATTTTAAGACTACATTAACAAATTTAAATCATTCAGTACTATAAAACTAACATGTAAGTCAAGCAGTTATGTGAGTGGGAACTGAATCCCAGGCCTACGTCTTTGCAGATAAGGGGTTAAATAAACAGACAAATACAGTAATCAGCCATAACATTAAAACCACCTCCTTGTTTCTACGCTCACCGTCCATTTTATTAGCTCCACTTTCCAAACAGGTGCACTTTGTAGTTCTACAATTACAGACTGTAGTCCATCTCCTTCTCTGCATACTTTGTTATTCCCCTTTGCTCTGTTCTTCAGTGGTCAGGACCCCCACAGGACCACCACAGAGCAGATATTATTTGGGTGGTGGATCATTCTCAGCACTGCAGTGACACTGAAATGGTGGTGGTGTGTTAGTGTGTGTAACAACAGATGAGCTACTGTATCTGACACAGTGCAAGAGTGACATCTACAAGGTGGAGCTACAAGGTAGGAGTGTCTAATAGAGTGGACAGTGAGTGGACACAGTGTTTAAAAACTCGATGGCACTGCTGTGCCTGATCCACTTGTACCAGCACAACACATTCTAACACACCACCACCACGTCAGTGTCACTGCAGGGCTGAGACCCAAATAATACCTGCTCTGTGGTAGTCCTGTGCTTCCTGACCACTGAAGAACAGGGTAAAAGGGGGCTAACAAAGTATGCAGAGAAACTACAGTCTGTAATTGTAGAACTACAAAGCGCACCTATATGTAAAGTGGAGCTGATATAATGGACAATGAGTGTGGACAGAAGGAGGTCATTTTAATGTTATGGCTAATCGTGTATACAATAAGCGTAATTATTGACCCATGAAAACTTGAAGGACACAATATGCTATACCGGGAAAGAGAAACAAACAGAAAAGATGAGACGGGCAGGGGGTCTTTCAGCCACCTGCAGCTGTGCATGATCAACAATAGCTTCTGTGTCACTGGAGTGGTACCCACACGGCCATAGGCAGAAGCTTTAAGATGGGGACTGGTAAGCGAGGGTGACAAGGACAGGATTTCTAAAATTAAACAGGCCACCCTACGACCTTCGAACCAAGAGGGAGATGACATGGTGTATTTATGGCTGCTTTGGCCTCTCTGGGTTCAAAAAGCACACAGCTGACCACAAGGGGCAAAACACTGGCAGAACAAATGCTCACACAAAGACACACTAAAAGTAAACAGAAAAAGCCCTGCCAGCGCTAGACTCCACCAACAGAGCAAAGCTGTGGGGAGTTATGCGAACGGAAACAACCGATACAAATCCACATAGAGTTCACGATGCCTTAATTACCAGTGACATAGAAACTCAGTCAATGTCTTTTTTCCCTAGGGGTTGCAAAACAAGCGCAAGCAAACCTTAATCCGAAATGTTTTTAATCACCCGGCAGGATCAGCCACCCAAGTCGCCTTCTTGTTCCTCCCTCGGCAAGTATGCACAGTATGTCTAAGGAACAGTTAAAGCGTTACCCTGTCCTGTCTCTTCCAATCCCTCCTCCTCTACATTTCCAAGCAGGACTGTTCGCTTACATTAATGACTCTCTGTACGGGAGGAATACTTCCAGAACCGCGCGCTCATGACTGCGCAGCACGAGCATAAATCAAAGGCATCATTTTAGCCAGCCGCTCGGTAATTGTGATGTGTTTTGTGCCGTGCTATGGAGGGGGAGGGGGAACCGTCGACAGGCAGGCCTAGAGAAGAGATGGTGGTTGCCTTGGAAACCCCGGGCTGAGACACAGAGCAAGGGAGAGGACGAGAGGGAGAGAGAGACAGAGAGAGACTGAACAGGCGGAATGAGTGGGGAAACTATAGATATAGAGCGGAAGACAATATTGAGGTGGCAGTGTACACTGTAAGGAGGATGGAGGGAAGGAACGACTCAAATGAATCAAAGAGTCAATGAAAAGGGAGACGGAAAGAATGAAGAAAAAGCATATAGACAATAAGAGGAACGTCTAAGGATGAGGAAAAGACATACATGGAACAAAAAGAATGTCAAAGCGCTGATTCAAGGGAGTCATTCCAGCACAATGCAAAAATTACTATTGAAATGAACTTGCTTGATAGCTTCAGCTGTTTGGCTCACTCTGGGTTCAATGCCATGATAGCTAGCCAGTTAAACGTCTTTAAAACTTAACCTCTCCTTTCCAATCCCAGATGAATACAGATCTTCAGATATTATCCGGGTCATGGCACCAATTTAAAAAGGAATTTACAAGGCTTGAGTGTTTAAACCTCCTTCTTACCAAATCAGCATCAGCTAAATCCAAAGCAGCATCAATACCACACACAGCGGCTGAAACTTGTAGTTAGAATGACAAACCAATTCAGTCTTGCAGGGAGTGAGTCAGGAGAGAAAAGACACAGACCTACAGAACAAACAGGGTGTACAAATAAGCAGACGAAAAGCCTTAAACCTATTAATCATCCATCATACTTACATCTTACATATATTCAGAGTCTGAATACACATATTTAGAGTCTTTGTTGCCTTTAAATCATTAGAATCTGCTTTCAGAGTGGTTGATAGTGCGTACATGTCCAACTTGGCCATTGCGAAAATTACCAGCATATGGAACAGCGAGCTACAGTGTTACCTATCACTGTATGAAGGAAGCACCATGGTGTCTTCAATGGTGGATTGACTGAGATTAAGCACAAATTCAGATTGCTATGGAAATGCTTATTACTGATTGGGTTGGTGAGAGTAACAATAAAAGGCCAGTGAAATATATTCTCACTCTGGAAAAGGCAGTCTGTGATACAACATTAACATCGATGAGTTTCTGGCTTTGTTATATCACATTCTTTACATACTGAATAAAGCAACAAAAGCACTGAAACAGCAAATTATTCATGGAAAAGATCAGATTAAATGGGAGAAATGGCTGCTTTTTTGCACTGTGTTTATATCATCACTACAAAACATACTTGCCTGAGAAAAAGTCTGTGTGGATTCTTGCAATTGAATGTAACTGGAGCATCTGCTCAAAATGAATTTTACCCATCTCCAGGTGGCTGCACAAGATCCATCCCACAACCATCACAGGAAAAATTCTTGGTCGTCTGTCTAAAATACGATTCACTCAGCTTGCAGCACCCAAAGTGAAAAGAAGTGAAGAAATATTCACTCTTTCCTTTCAATAGGACCCATGACAATAATACAATGGCAATCTCATCATCACTGGTACTGATACAGAGCAAACCGCCACTGCTGGCTTCGCTTTGTGGGTCTCAATTTCATAAGTCAAATTCAAAAAGAGTCTTCAGAGTAAGCAATTCCAAAAGGTCACTTCATCCACATCCAGCAATGCATAATCAGCAGATAAACTTGATCCCCACATTGCAACCAATCCCCTTTCCAGATTACTAGCAGACGGGTTAAGTAGAGCACATCATCTCAGGGTTACTCACAGGGCACAGTGCGGAGGTAGAGGTTGTCCCGTATGATCTGCTGGAGCTCGTGGTCCACTGATCCCTTCTGGAAGCGGAGGTTAAGGTAATGGCGGAGGTCTTTATCCACAACACCTCCTGTGAAAACAGACAAACATCTCAGTCGGTTTGTCCACGAGAGACCCCTTCAGCAAACTCTCTATGTGTTGGGCTTTAAATGACCACAGCTAACCATGGTTAAAAAAAAGAGATCCAGAGTGAAGCTTTGACTTCAACTGCCCATCATTTGAACTTTCGGGAACCTGTCAGGGTATCACCAAAGATCTGATTAATGGGGTATTTACTCCACTGGCAGTGATGAAAAGCTTACCTGAAAGAGTGATTCAAGAGAGTGCAAGGCATTTGAGTGTTCAGCACTGTCAACATTAATACCATAACTAAATGATGTACGTAATGCAGCACCTAATAGCAAACCAGCACTTGCCTCTCAGCGCCTTCAACAGCGTCTTTAGCAAGACAGGGACTGTAAAACCTGTCTTTTTATTAAGTCGGATGGAGAACGGAGGTCATCCTCGCCCATGTCTGGTCTTCTACCCGTGTGCCGGTCATAACCTTGACCGTTCACCATAACTGAGCAATACGGCCCACCATAAACTGACAAATACACAAGAGCCAGTCTCCCAGAGGCGCTCGGTGTAACAGCGTCTGGTGTTAACCAGTGCATAATTACACAGCGTGCCGACGTATCCCACGCACTCGCGCAGGTGAACAAAAGCAGAAGCCGGTATCCCTGACATCATCAACAGACTGAGCCTCGACCCATCTGCTTTGTCTTATTAAGCAAGCACTGCGGCGATGTCATTGTGGTCCCGCAAGCGGACGCACGACCAGTTGGTGACACATGGTAGGCACTGCTAGGGCTATCAATCATGCGACGCTTTGACATTGTCAATGTAATGCAGTGATCTGGGGGGCGAGAAAAGAGGCCAGGCTTGCACAGCTGTTGCAGCGGACAAGATGCCACTTCCAACATGCCATCACACGACTCCCAGCACAATGGAAAAGACAATGAAGCATGGAGAATCACCTAGAGCAGATTTCCTTGAATGGAAATTACACGTCCATCCTCCGCTGATCCTTATCCGTAATTAGAGTCCCCCCTCTTTCGGCCTCCCCCCTCCGCCTCAACCCAGAAACTATTGTACCTCGATGTAAATCCAGCAGCTTCTACAGATGATGCTCTACTTACTCACCAGTCCCCGTGGCCAAAATCCTTCCTGCTCTTTCACTCGAAGCTCCAATTTCAAAAAATCCAGTCCTTCGTGTATCAATGGAAGCAGCAGCGATGGAGTCCCCCCTCTCTGCATCTAATTTAGCCACAAGCGGAGAGGGGGAGAGAGAGAGAGACAGAGAGAAAGGGGGAGAGAGGAGAACAGAGCCAGAGAGTGAGGCTCGAGCGAGCGAGAGAGAGAGCAAGAGAGAGAGCAGGGGGAAGAGGGAGATGGAGAGTCGTCGACAGTCGGGAGACAACAGTGTAGAGAAAGCTTTGCCAGTGAGGAGCCTATCACAATGATGCCAGTATTCTGATTGGCCTGAAAGATAGCAAGGTCCTACAGTTCCCCCTGTCTGCTGCTTAAGGAACTGCTCCATATATATAAATGTATGTGTGATAGAGATGCTTTTGGACACAACACCAAAAAGGCCAGCCTGTTCACACCAGATGCTGTCTGTTAGCTGGCACTGGGTGAACTTGTTGACCTTGTGAAGACATCACTGTCAAGCATGAAGACAGGAAATAGCAGTGATCTTTGGAAGGCTCACACTGGAGCCGCGACTTGGAAAAATCGCACGCTACCGAAGCAGATCTGCTGAGTTTCGAGGAACCACATTGACTTGTTGGGACTGTTATCTCTTGATTCCTATTCAACTTCGGCTTATAGGTACAATGTAAACAAATCAATGAACCCGGATGACTCAAGGCAATTATCATCCAAACAAAATCACTTGAGAAACTAAATAAAATAAAGAAATGTAGGTAGGGGTGGGCAATGTGACAGTATTTACCGTTACTGTGAAAAATTACATCACAATCCAGTTTTCTGAGCATACTGTAAATATCGTCCATACTTAATGAAAACTGGACCACTGCACAGTTCATTACAAAGAGTGGATGATGAGGTCAGTTTAACTGGATGTAGTGCAGCGAGGTACATGAAACAGCAACAGAACACTTGAGGCCGTGTCTTATCATGGTGATGATCTACAGTAGAGATGTCCAAACTTTTTATAAAGAGGGCCATATCGTACCATGTCAGGGCTGAAATGATATTTACATATGATTCAAAACGTTATGTTTTTAAAATATGGAAATAGAACTTTGTAGAGAAATTAATCAAACCAAGTGTTTTGCTGGCAATCCATTCTGAGAATTTGGCAATGACCCCTTAAACGCGTATGAATCTGCCATCAGAGGAGTTACAACGGTACGTCTTTAAGCTGGTCAGAGTGAAACATACCAAGGCATAGAATCTGAGATTTCTGTGAGTTACTGTTGCTTACTATGACTGTATAACGGATGTACAAGGCTTCTTTTATTGTTGGATTGCTTATTCAGAGCTATTTGGATCGGTAAGCACTTACAACAAATTATTAAAGTGTTTAAAAGTAGCAAAATGTGACTAATGTATTAAGTATATTGCTATTCATGTGTTTACTTTTTTAAGAATATAATTTGTGAGACAAATTAAACAAAAATCTACACATTTTTGATAGATCATGTTCTTTACATGTCAAATAAAAGCAGCACCAGCAGTCCGAAATCACTTTATTAATCGAGAACAGCAGAGTAAACAGCAAGAATAGCCACATTATTATTCGACCTTACACACATTTACTGGATTACTTCATTCACTATAATAAGAAGGTGGTGCTGTGAGATGAGGGTAGCTGGCAGTAGTTTCTCTTCCGCGTAACATCCATACTTCATTTCATGGCTACTGATATTAATGAATGACATTTGATGCACATGCATTTGCTTTGGCTCTTGAAAAAGTATTCAAACTTCCATATCTCCAACATCGGTGGTTCTCAGTGTTACATCTGCACTTTATGGCTGCAGTATTGACTAAGTGTCATTTAATAACTTAAGCTGCAGGTCCAGTCAGAGAGGAAAGGCTCTTGAACTTAGATAACTTTGGTACAGTGCATTACACTGTAATGTTACAGTATTACTGCCATCATTAGATGAAATGTATTAGGCCACTTATAACACTCTTAAGCAGAAGCCAAGGGCCAATTAAAATCTGCATGTGAGCTGCATTTGGCTCTGGGGCTGGACTTGGGACTAATATATATATATATTATATACATTTATATATATAGCTGCTGTCTGAACAAAACCTTCTATCTTCAAACTTTACAGGAGAAGGAAAAACATACTTCACTTTTAATTTAAGTCAATGGAACCAAGTAATTTTGGGCTTTTTCTTTTGGTCCATTCATCATTAAATTTGCACACAGTGTAAAAGGCAACAGGCATTTTCAAATTATGTCAAAAACTAAAACACTAAAAATTATATATATGTCCTTTACTTGTTAGCTACATTAGCCTCATAGCTCCATCACAGAACTACAGAAGCAAATTTCAGATATCAAATATGTCTTGGCTGATTGACTATGGCCCTGCGATGGACTGGTCGACCTGTCCGTAGTGTTTCCTGCCTTCCACCCAATCACCACTGGGATAGGCTCCGGCTCCCCCCGCGACCCAGAAGGATGAACGGCTTAGAAAATGTGTGTGTGTGTGTGTGTGTGTGTGTGTGTGTGTGTGAGACTGACTATGTTTGGGGCAAAGAGAAATTTGTTTAAATATGACTTTTCTGTGATTTTTTCTGAACCATTTCTTTAATACAGCCATAAGCACTATTCTACACTGATACAATCAATACAACAAGTAACAATTAGCGACACAACTTATACTGAATGCAACCGAGCATGTTAATAAACTCACAAACGTTAAGCATTATATTACAGTCCCGACAAGGTTCAGCTGTCCTGATCTCCGCAGTGACCTCACATTGGTACAATTTCACTGTGGAATTGAGGACACTCAGTCCCACTGGTTGCCCACTCCCTGCGTGAGAGAAGAAGGTTATAAATCTTGACTCATTATGTTTCTGGTTATTAGATTTACTAGACGAAAAACGACAAGCCTGTGTTGACAGGAATGGGATGGCTGACTGCGGCCCCGCTCGAGGCCAAATATAACTGTAAACAAAGCACAAGCATTCGGCTGGACGTCACCGTGCTGGAAGCTTCTCATGCCCTACAGGCTTCGATTCAGGGAGGCTTAGACACAATGACAGCACAAGTGTAAGACGCTCAGGAAACATTCTGGCTCGTTTCCACTTTTTTAGATGCTTTCTTTTCAAGCCAAATGTGTAGGCTAGCAGATTACACAGCACCAAAACAATGGAGTACAGACCAGGCTAAAGTGACCTTGCCATATGAAGTGAAAAGCCAGAATCCAAATGTGCAAGAAACCCACACTAAACAGACGGGGACTCATTTCCCGCAAGCGTCACAGCACAGAGATCACTGTAAGATGGCAGAGAGAGCATCAGCTTTGAAGCGCTGAGATTAGCGCAGCACTACAGCGCTTTCTGGGGAAGAGGGGCCAGATTAGTTAGCCTCTGATCGCTCATGCATGTCTGCTAGTTGATGGAAGGTTCTAGCTGCTCTGTGGGAACCTTGCAGCATTTTTAAACCTAAAAGATGCAGTCACAGGTGCCACGTGCAGAACTGGGTGGTACTGATATAGTTCAATATATGGAATTTTCCAAAAATCTATGCGTGTTGTAACTAAAATTTCTAATGGTTTTAATACATATCACAGTACATACACCGACCGGCCATTAAAGGAACAATATGTCATTTATTTACTGTACTAAATCATAAAATGACCATGAGAGATCATCATAGATTAACCAAACATGGTAAGTTGAAATACTGGTTTCTCTACAACAGTGCTACAGTCAGTATCTTCTCATTTAAAGTTTCTATTCCGGAGCGGGAAGTCTGTTTATGTTTTGGCCTGTGATCCCACCCACTGCCCAATTCCCACTAGCATCTCAACACCCTGGGTTGCCAGATATGAAACAAAATGGCAGGCAAACACAGCATGATGCAGCCATGGAAGCAAGCAAACAAACTGGATTTTGACTTAAAAAGCATCTGCATCCCTCTAAAAAGCTCCATCACCAGAGATGTATTAAAACGCGAGTAAATACTGGCGATGCTTTTGAAAGATGCAGACAGTTTAGAGCCCAGAATGACTTCAAGGCAGATGCTGGGTTCGCTAATTTTCTCCTGAACAGGTAATGTTAGCTAACCTTAAGTCATTTATCACAGCTACTAGTAGGGATGGCCATTTTAAATCATTTCATCATTCGAGTACTCGCATTCATAATGGTCTGCATGCAAGTAGATTATCAAGGCAGACGAGGCCGAAGTTGGCTTCCTATTTGCCAGCTTCTTGCTCAGATTTTCCCATTCCACCTTAAATGTTTAAGATGAAACGACAAAATTCAAGCAGAAAGCTGGCGAACAGGCTGAGGCACCAGAATGTAAGTGCTGTACCATTTAAGGTAAAACAGACAAATTCATAAAAAAAATTTTTGGAGCAGTGGGATTATAATAACGGACGTAGCTTTGGGTACCGTACATAGCCAGTCATGCATCTAACTAACATTGACAGTCTAAAATCCACATGAGCTGGTTTATAATTTGCAAACAATAAAAACACAGCAAATGTACAGTGGTGTGAAAAAGTTTTGCCCCCTTCCTGATTTCTTATTCTTTTGCATGTTTGTCACACTTAAATGTTTCAGATCACCAATGATAGAATCCAAACCCCAACGAACCAGGGAACTAGGTCTGTTGTCTGGACAAATGAAGTTTATTCGTTGTGCGCACAGGTTCCAGACAGCCAGCCAGCCCGTAAGACAATGGACTGTCACAGATTTATAGCTGGACTGATGCCAAGATTAGACCCAGCTTATACATGACAAGTGACAGGTGTGACAGACATGACCATATAACGAGAAAGACAACAATAGGCAGCCTAAAATACAACTTTAGCACATACACCCACAACACAGCACATTTCACAACAATAAATTCCTTCACCAAACAAATTTAAATATTAGACAAAGACAACACAAGTAAACACAAAATGCAGTTTATAAATGAAGATCTTTATTATTAAGGGAAAAAGAAATCCAAACCTACAGGGCCCTGTGTGAAAAAGTGATTGCTGCCGATTGAGATGCTGTAGCATGACCTTAAAAAGGCGGCTCATGCTTGGAAACCCTCCAATGTGGCTGAATTACAACAATTCTGCAAAGATGAGTGGGCAAAAATTCCTCAAATTCCAAAATTGCCAGTTATCGCAAACGCTTGATTACAGTTGTTGCTGCTACGGGTGGCCCAACCAGTTATTAGGTTTAGGGGGCAATCACTTTTTCACACAGGGCCCTGTATGTTTGGATTTCTTTTTCCCTTAATAATAAAGACCTTCATTTATAAACTGCATTTTGTGTTTACTTGTGTTATCTTTGTCTAATATTTAAATTTGTTTGGTGATCTGAAACATTTAAGTGTGACAAACATGCAAAAAAATAAGAAATCAGGAAGGGGGCAAACACTTTTTCACACCACTGTTTATATTAGCTGAGAAGCTTGCAGTGTAGGACTCCTTGTCACTTGTCAAAGTTTAAAGTTGCACTCATTCATGTAGATTCAGTGTCCTCAACCTGGCAACCTACGAGAGCTTTGAATCTGTGAAGGACGGGGATGGCAACTTTCTACAAAATTTTGAATTTGGACTGCAGTACCCTTTTTAAATGCTTGCTAAAGCTCCTTTCACTATGCCTTCTTATATTTACACTCATTGTTCATTTTAGCAGCAGTGATGTGTCTGATCCACTTGTACCAGCGCAACACACTAACGCGTCACCACCACGTCAGTGTCACTGCAGTGCTGAGAATGACCCACCACCCAAATAACACTACAGTCTGTAATCTGTAATTGTAGAACTACAAAGTGAACCTATATGGAGCTGATAAAATGGACAATGTAGACACAAGTTAGGTGTACTTAATGAAGTGTGATTAAGAAGCCAAATTCAGCTTGGTTGAATTTCATTCATCATTTGTCTCAAACATGCATCCCACACACTTGTGCCTCTGATCATCAGACGCTGCTGGAGTTTGGAAAATATTACAGTCATGCAGGCTATCTGTACCAGCTGGACCATGGTTTGTTGCGCAAGGCTAACTGAGTCATGCGGTTTTTCATGTGGTATAAGAGGATGTGCAGCAATCACTCTGGTGTTGATGTTAGGCCAGGGCTAACTCCAAAAGACCACGACCATTGCTTTATGTCCTCAAAAACAAAGTGGACTACTTCAGAGGCAACAGACTAGACGGCAGGAGGTGACTCAGGGTCTGCTGCCTTTCATTTTCATTTGAAATGTGACCGAAACACTGGTCGGCTACTCAGCTAAAGTTAACGTCTGCGTGTTTCTCCCTGTTTGTATGTCGCTTATTGATAGCATATTGATACAACAGTTCCGAACAGGACAGAAGTTCACCAGTTATACCACCCATTCCTATATCCTGGTATCAAGGTGTCTGGTCATTAATGAACTAAGGATGGGTCAGAATGTTCAAATATTTAAATAGTCATGAAAGTTTAAAACAATCAAACAGTAAATGAGGATTTTTGATTTGCAAATGAGCTTGTCTCTAATCTTATACATTTTCAAAAGAACCATGAGATTTCTGAACTCTATACTCCACCAGAGGGCAGCACAGAGTCAGCGGCTTACGTTTTGGTCAGAGTTTCTTACCTGCTAACGGTAAAGAAATACACACGCTGTGGCCAGCTAAACGCTACTGCACCATCAGAGGGTCTGTCTCTGGCGCCGGGCAGCAGAAAGTACAAAATGCAGTTGTAACACGTTGGAAATGTCACCAAAAAGTCAATAAACATCAAACTCAAGCTCATTTTAAACTCTACTTGTTTAGATTTAATGAAATAAATTTCAAACCACGTCACCTACTATGGATTTGAGAAACAGGTCTGGGTTTATGTAGTACAGTAATAGAGATGCTTAGTGGCCTCACTGTCTCTGGTTACTGTCTCCTGCCGCTTTTGGGGAAGCCTGTAGACAAGATTCCCTGGTCTTCCTCGGGGTGGCCATATGGAAGTGTATTATTAGAATATTTTTCAAATAATTATGCCTTAAACTACGCTTTAAAAATTCGAATCTAAGATTTGACTGAAATGTCCATCCCTATAACATGAAGCCATGATGATGATGAATTGACCAATAATGATGATTAATGACCCAGTGCTTCCTGAGTACTGATACTCTATACTAATGTCCTACAATGTCTGAAAAACTTTCCATAACATGTTTTAAAGGACTCGTTCACTGAAAAATCTCATTTACATAATTTGTCACTTATCTTAAATGCAGCTGGTTTCCTAATACATGCTGGGTGTCTGAAGTTTGATTCTTTAGCTTTTGCTCTAAACATAACGCTAGGCTAACATTCCCTTAACCACCTATGAGAGCAAACTGAAAAAAAAATATTCAATTCACAAAATGGTCCTTGATTTATTTTCTGGACCTGAATATTATATTTAAAAACATTTTTTAAAAAATAATGTGTACAGGGGTCCTTTTGGAATATGTTGCCTTGATGCAACATTGTGCAACAATGAGAAGAAATAATGTAGAGCCATGTTCCCTGAAGCGGTGAGATCTGGCTTGTGACTGGCTAAATCCATTCCACTGTCACGCAATGTTGCTTCTAGGCAACAAACATATTTCTGCAAATTCTCATAACAAAAAAACTGAAAGCTGAATGTTAAAAAAGAGGTTTAAAAGTGCCCACTAAGGGTCAGTATGAGTAAGTGCATGCTTTTTATTGACTTACTCAAACTCTTCCCTTTATTGTTTACCCTATCATTGTCTTTAAATATGTATAACGTTATTGTAAAGTCAAGAAAATTAGTTTGTTGCCCTGAGGCAACATTGTGCAATCGAGGGTTTGCATTTTTTGGAATTACTGAAAGAGTGAAATTTTCAAATTGCAAGAGCTGCAAATTTTTTATGTCCTACATTATCGACAATGCTGTCTTAAGCTTTGAGTGGGGAAATTTACCCCAATAACACAGAGTTCAACCAATCAGAAACTACCAAACACCCATGTGCTCTGACATCAAACCCACAACTTTCAGGCAGTCTGATACACTATGTTCAATGTTCAATGTAAAAAAATTGTATGCACTGATCTTCTTGGTCTAAAAAACAATATTGTATGTCCACAATATTATATTGCTTCAGACTATATACATCACTCAGCACTAGACATATGGCTAAAAGCTGTGCTGACGGACTCCTTCTGCTGTCCATCAACAGAAATAAAACATGAAATGAGTATCATCAACTCGCTGAAGGAAGCAGCTGAAGGTGGCACTTCAAACTCCAGGTCGTCATGTGTCAACAGGGACAGCAGAAAGAGCACAAACAAAAAAAACACAAGCGCTCAGTAAAATGACCATCTGAAATCTCACTCCCTCATTCTGATCCTCAGCCCTGTCACAGCTGCTTGTTCCCAGCACAGATGACAGATGCTTCTTAATTAACAGATCAATAAATGGACTTATAAGATCAAGCACACATGCACACACATGCAGGAAAGACAGAGAATCTGGCACGTAATACTACACACACACACACACACACACACACACACACACACACACACACACACATACACTTCAATCCTTAGAAACAGATACAGCAGGATTTACAATAATTACAATATACTAAACTTACCCTATATTAAAAACACGTTCGCAAATCCTGACGCGGTTCAGTCTGCATTCATTTTGAACCACATGGTTTACTTTTGTTGTATCATGTGATTTATGAAAACACAGACACTCATCTGGTAGTGACGGTACTGATCCAGTACTGGGTATCTCAATTGGCCTAAATTAACAGAAAATGTTGGACCAGATATCAAAGGAAAAATGAATGAATCTGACTCGATTCAGGTACAAATCTAGCCTGAAATAGCACTAAATTGCTTGTGATGCCACTAAACATACAGTTAAGTTAAGCGAGTTGGGTTATAATATGTCACATTGTCCCCACACTGTCATAGGGGAATGGCTTGCAGTGAACTCAGGGGGGTCTGAGTGGCCGAGTGCCCCTTAAGGAATGGACAGGAACCTGGGTGGTGAGCAACTCTAACAGCAAAATACTTCAATCCTGATTCTGAATGTGAAAAAGGAGCAGCTCTACCATCTAACGACAGTCACTGACCTCAGGCTGAATGACATTTTTTTCAGTGGTACACAAAAAGGCAGAACTAATACACCCTAGAAAGAAATTAAATGCAAAGCCAAAGATGTCCACATTTTCGTCCAGTCTGACATCATGAGAAGAAGTGCCAGAAATAGACGATGCGGTCAACACAGGCACAGACCAGACTGTGTCTACAGTAAGTGTTAGAAATGTGACTGACACTGTGAAAGGATTTCCCCTCAAAATGTAAGACTAGCGTTTATGAATCAAGACATAGCACTTATGAAATCGGCCGCAAAATACAACCCGTTAAAATGCACCAGTATTTGCCAAGCAATGTAATTTTAACCCCAGAGCAAGGGGTGTGCGATATGACGATATCAGATTGTGAAGGATTATAATGTGTACGATACGCCATCACAGGGAGATCGCTGGATCGTGTTATAATGCACGTGCAGTTCTATGCACATACAAGCGATGTGGGTTTTTATTTTCCCTCAGTCAAAGCACACTATTTGCTAGTCCCTTTCATGCCCACCCTAGAGACACGCAGATAAACCAATCATAGCGTACCATCATGCCTCGCTTTTCCCTCCCCTTTTTCACAAGTGGGAAGCCATGAATGAAAACACCGGCGAAGACTTAGTCCCCCAAAAAAGTCAACATCAGTAATATGGAACCGGTTTGGATTTTCCCAAATTGACGGGACACAAACCATGGTGATCTGCAAAGTTTGCACAGAGAAGGTTCTCACGTCGGACGGCAACACGACAAACCTTTCAACCGTTTAAAGCGACAACATCCCAAACAGTACGCTGAAAGTCAAGCACTGAGGAGGTCCGATACACTGCAGCCAGCAGAGGTTAACGTTAGAGCAAGACCAAAACAAACAACACTAACACAAGCATTTGAGGGAGGCGCTCCATATGAGAAGACAAGTAAACAATGGAAAGAGGTAACAGAAGCAATAACATTTTATCTGGCAAAGGATATGGTTCCTATCAAAACACTGGAAAACGAGGGGTTCCAAAGACTCCTTAAAGTAGTTGAGCTGCGGTATGAGTTACTCAGCTGCAATACTTTTCCAACACCGCCATTCCACGGATGTACACTGAATGTCGTGCCAAGATAGAAAACAAGTTCAAAACGTGATTTTTTTTGCAACAACAAGTGATGCTGGCTGTTATGCAGAGTGCACTTTACCTGATTGGTGGTGTTGTTTACCTTTTATAACCAGTGTTAATTTTTTGACTTATGCCAAAATTGCACACACAGATTAAAATCTGCTCAAAAAGGTACTTTAGTCTGTTATTCTTTTTTCTTTTAGTATTATATTTTTAAAAGGGGAGATTAGTTTGGCTGTACTGTTTACTAACTTGTAAATGGTGTTAAAAACCAACATGAAAAAGAATTGTGATAAAATCGTGATCCTGATCCTGCAAAAAAAAAAAATCGTGAAATGATATTTTTGCCAGAGCCCAAAGTTTTATTACATACTTCTAGAACATAAGAAATAGCTCAGCCAGTTTGCATTAAGTTCCCTGCAGTCACTGAATAATAAGCCTTAGTATGTAATAAGCCTGGGATTTTAAAGGGCTAATAACTACAATTAAGCATTAAAACAGAATTCAACTGTGTGTGATCATGTGTACTGTGAGTATTTTTATATTAACTGCTGTGAACATGGATCAGATTTTAGAGCAGGAACTAGCAGCCGTGAGTTTAGAGTGTAGAGACTCATTTATGTTTGTGTCATCTGAGATTGTGTTCACTTCCAACAGGCGTGTCAGTGGCATTTTAGATTATCCCACTTCGCACCCATGGGGGGCCTCAGAATTTTGCACTACACCACACAGCACCCACATAATAACGTCACACGATGACAATAAGAGTGGTGTTGCAGAGAGCTTGAGTAGTTAGAGCATGAAATATAAACATATAAATATTATATCAAATTTCATTTTAAAGCTTGGTTTATTATCAGCTTCGGGACTGGGAAAGGAAAATATGATATGGTGCCAGCTCTATCATCTGGAATGTGTTCAGTGCTCATGGCAGACAATACAAAAAATATTGATTGGTTAGATGCTCATCTGCATATTACCAATATCGCAATAACAATAAACAAACAATACACTGTGCAGCCCAACAATGTTCTTCTGCACTGGGCTAGAATATAGCTCCATATTGATTTTGGTAAACAGCGGAGAGGTTAATAAAACATTCCACAGTGTTTTCAGTGTGTCTTTTCGACAGCATAATCATGGTTGACACCCCTGCCCTCGTGGAAGACGACCGAACAGGAAGGCACGTTATTGATCCGGGGAAAGTTTTTTTCCCTCCTCAGTACGCTGCCAGACAGCAAAGCGTTTGCGGCTGAAAGCGACTCCGGGGAAGGGTTCGCACTGGGCCGCGGACACGGAGAGGGAAAAAAAGCATGTGTGATGCCATCTAATCGATAACTCCTTCTCTGACACTCACTCCTACAACAGGTCAAACCACGCATCTGATTAAGAGCTCATACAAACACATGCACAGGCACACGCACCCATACACAAACACACACATGAGTACAGTTCATTCTAAGGAAAAGAGATGAAGAGCCCCCCCTTCTCGAGTATGTCTCGTCCCCAGGGCAAACAACGGGAGTAAAACTGCACTGTGATCTAGTGATTTGAACGTGCTGATTCAACTGCATTGATTTCGGTATCTTAGAATCGATTATAAGCGATTATGTAAAGCATATAGATTGGATAAGGATCACTATACTATACTGTACTATGTATTTCAGATGATTCACTGAGGTAGTCGTGCCTCTGTGGTACACCACCCTCTCACTGTGAAACCTGCGCTCATCATCCAGTAATTTCAGGTGCTCCCAAACAGGGACGTAACTGGGATCAAAATTTTTGCGAGGTCCGTTTTGCAGAAAGTGACCCGTATCACATAGCGAGTACATTAACTGCCTAATATGCTTATTACACCAGCTGTAATTTTCATTATACCAAATTACTGCTGCTTTTTTACTCTTAATTAGGCATCTTTTCCTTTAATGTGTTCCTCTTCCATCCCTCAATTATTCCATAAACTGCTATTACTGTTCCATAACCTGATTTGACAACAGTTGTCAGGTTTAATTTTATTTAATTAATGATTTAACTGTTCATTTAGATATTTATATTCAGCTGAAAATACATTTTGAAATCTACATATACTAAATTGGTAGTTTAACATTCATTTTACTTCTTTTACTCTCTATACCGGATTATGGTGATATAGTCTATAAACACGCGTCCACCAGTACCCTCAAACCACTGGACTCAATCTATCACTCTGCCTTGCGATTCATTACTGGCGACCCTTATAACACTGACCACTGCAGACTGTATGATAAAGTTGGCTGACCCTCACTAGCAGCACAAAGGGAATCACATTGGCTTATTTTTATTTAGAAATCACTCTCTGGCTGTATGCCAGCTTATGTCTCATCGATGATCTCTATGAATAACAGTAGTTATCAGACCCGCTGTAGTGACTGGATTACCTGTCAGGTACTGAGAGTTTTTACTGAGCTGGGAAAATCTGCTTTTAGCTACAGAGCACCAGTGAGCTGGACTTTACCACAGGAGTCTCTGTGACTCGGCTCGCTGGAGTCACTAAGTCATTTAAACTTTTAGTCTCTAGCCACCACCTGACAGCCTGTAACTGTTTTAGGTTAGAGTTTAACCTTTCCTTTCTCCTTTTTAATTATTATTATTATTATTATTACTATTATTATTAATAATTAATTTTATTTTGTAACTGTTTTATTTAATGTTAATTCTTTTGTTCTAGTAAATAATTTTTTAATAATTTTTCTAAAATTTTAGTTTTTGTATTGCTTACTATCTAAGTTGGTTCTTTGACTTAATTTTAGTCTGTTTTATATTATATATTGATTTATATTTTATGCCTGTTTTCTATTTGAGCTGTTACTTTAAAAAAAATATATATTTTATTTTTTACATTTTCTTTATATTTTTGTCTTGATGATTTTCATTTGTTTTAGTTGGTAAATTTAATTTCATTTCTCTTTCAATCCCTTGTCATTTGCTCAGCTACACTGTAAATGAGGGTCACCCTCAATGTACTTCAGAGTCAAAATAAAGGTTGACTGATTGATCGATTGATTTTTCGTTCTCTCTTCTTGCTCCTCACTTATTGATGAAAAAGCATTAAAAGTACGTTATTAAAGCCTGTTTCTACCAAACCCCACGGCATCAAATTGTATTTAGATTTAATTTACTTTCTACACTCTACCCTCCTGTGTTTTTTGTTTTTTGATGTTAAATAATGACAAAACAATGGCAAAAACACAAACACAAGCAAATCTCCAAACCATCAAATTCAAATCATGATGAAACACCTCTTCTTCTGCTTAAAAACCCAAATGTGGCAGTGGGTGAAACTTTTGTCATTGCTAGTAATAACTGTGCATCCCAAGGGTTCATTTGGGTTATAATTCCAAAGAATGGCCGCAGCTGGACACTGTAAGTGGAAATATCCGAACCCCATCAGTGCTGAAGTGCTTTGATAGGACGCAGTAAAGTTGTCTGGCTTTCTTTAAATATCAATCTCATCACTTCCCCCTAAACAAAGCGAACACAATAGCCCTAATCAAAGTGTGCAGCAGCAGGAGAGGAACAGCCACGGGCTCTGACTCACTCTGTTTATCCTGAGACTGAGTGAATAACACTGTATAGCCACTTGTCAGTCTCATTACAAGAGGCTAAATAAAGGCCGTTCGGAGCAGGACGCCTCATGTCAGGGGTGTCAAACTCACAGCACTGAACTAACACACTCGATTCAGCCCAGGAACGTTTCAGTAATTAACAGACAAGTTGAGTCAGGTGTGTTAAAGTAAAGACACTCAAGGTGGCCGAACCTGATGATGGAGACGTGAGAAAAAAAAATAAATGTACGAGTTTTTCATTCCAACCCTGATTTAACCCGACACAGCAAATCAAAGTTCTCAGGAGCTTCAGGAGCATCTGACTATAGAGGCAGGTATATTACATCAGGGTTGAGGGTAAACTCATTGCGGTGGTGGGCTGCAGGATGAGGCCCTCCAGGCCTACAGACATCCAATATCTACAACCAGACTGCCATATGTTCATAAGTATTATTACATTATATGGCTGTAACCATTTCTATATCCATTTATTACGCTTGCTGCATCACAGCGGATTAATGAGTAATAACTTAATGACACTTAAAAAGCATTAACCTTTAGAAGTCGCAGTTACCGACGGCAACACGCGTGCTTAATTTTATATTATGTCTCACTTATAACCAGGGGTTAAACTGGGATTTCTGTTGGGAACATTTTGTTCAGTTTATGTGGTTTTATATGTTCTCAGCACGGATATCATGATATGATCATGACAGTAACTGTAGATGAAGAAATGAAAGCTAATTAACAGACACTAACCAGACTGCAAAAGATGTCGAGGTGCCGCCTCCAGCACTACCATATTCAGAACCAGACTGCTCAAGACTGCACACATTAACGCTCACTTTTCCAGTGTGCTCTGCAAATAAAATGCTAATTACCGTAAAATCTGATATATTAACCTCTTTGACAAGAGCCCTGCCGTTTCTCCCAGGGTGCATTTTTACAGCAATCTGCTGTATTTGAGGAAAACAGTAGATTAGTGAATTTTCATTGAAGTGAATTCACTGAAAATTTAGTAATTTCTACAGTGTAGAGTTCCAGAGCACACTGGGCCATCACTATCAGTAGAGCAGCAGCAGTACAAACACGCTCTGATACATATGCAGTATTAACACTGTATACTGTATAGTATACTGTATATATTTAACTTCCAGCAGCAATTAAGTACATTATTTATATTTAAGTACATTAATTATGGTCAGGAAAAAAGGAGAAATATGTATTTAACAGAAAATTACAGAGAAGCTTCAATAACTAAACAAAATATGAACATTTTTCAGTATTTAGTTGTCCACTCTTTGCCTTTGTTACACCTTCCATTCTTTTAGGGAAATCCAAGCCTCACAATCCAAGTAATTCCAAACACATTAAGTGATGCTGAAGACCGGACTCTGGGGTGTTCAATCTACTGTTCTGAGAAAACCAGCAGCTTCTTTGTTTTATTTTCAAATGTCCCTTCTTTTCTCACGGCTTCTTGACAGCTACACATCCTTTCAGACTCACAGGCCCGATCCCATTTCTTATTGTTACCCCTACCCCTTGTTTTCGAGTGTCACCTTGCCCCTTGGAACTGAGTTACAAGGGGTAGTGGTTGAAATCTTCCTCTATGAAATGGGACCCTCAAATAAAAAGAACATTACTTCATCAACAGGCTACTAGCGGTGCTCTGTAGGCGACCCTGACAGTCTATAGTGATAGCAGAGCTGCTTTAGTTAAATTTAGGGAATCATATGCTTTCAAAGGTGGGGGGGTGTGACACCCTTAATTCTTCGGTGATATGAAGCTGAAGTCAACTATTCACCAGCTTCTTGTTCAAATTTTTTCCGTTCCACCTTAAATGGTGCAGCAGTTCTGATGCCTGAGGCGCCGGAATGTAACTGCTACCATTTAAGGTAGAATGGTAAATTTAGCTAGCTAGCTACCAAGACATCAGCAAACTACTAGCGATTTTGTACGCTTGTTATGAAGAACCATAATACCTTGAAATGACAAACTGAAATAATACAATGGTTACTGTAATTTTTTAACTGAGGAAATTCTCACATTTGTGGGTTTCTTTGGTCATTTGGGCAGCCATCTTGTCACAACACTCCGTTTGGAGTGTTGCCTCTGAAAAACCTCTGTTTGGAGGGCCATGTAGCCCTAACACTTCACCCTACCCCTCTATCTCATGAAAAATCGGGACACCCTACCCCTTGACGTGAACATGCAAAACGGAGGAGTAAGGGCTAAGTAGTAGTGGCAAGGAGTGAAATAAGATTGGGCCATAGTGTTAAGTTGTCTTCTCACAGTGGAAGGATGGACAGAAACACCTGTGGACATTTCCACATCTAAATCAAGAGTGGAGCTTAATTTTCTCCTCTCTCTCAAAGATGAAAGCTTTAAGTGCTGTGATGGGAACCGTTTTGGTGGTCTACCAGGTCTTACACTGAAACTCCTGTTTTTTCAAATAATTTTCCTTTGTCTTTTCCCTTCGTTACATAAGCACATCTTCTCAGAAACATAATAAATAACTTAATGACCGTTTTGAGTGGAAATTAAATGAATGGAGGGTGGTCTCTGACTTTTGCACAGCACCTTTGTTGTGATATTTCGATTCAGTAATGAACTGTTACATTAAACACTTTTTTGTCTGCTGTCGTGCAATCAGGTCTGCTTCATTAAGGGAACTGCGGGCAGGAGAACATCTTCTGCCTGTATTTAAATTTCTCTGCTGTTCTGTAAGCTTAACACGATCAGCGAGGAGCGTGAGTGAGCAAGTACAGAGATTAAGATTTCATTCAGGTCTTCTTCAGCCGAGGACAGTTTCAGGATCCGCTGATAAGAATAAAGTGTCCTCACTTAGACAATGTCTGAACGCTATCAGTGAGAATGTGTGCAATAGCGCTTGGACAGGATGCAATGAATGAACGGCGGTGGAGACTTCCGCTCCTCAGATTAAACCAAGTACGCTGATGTATTCAGGCTGGTGTCTATTAAGAAGGAGGGGCTCATTTCATCAGTATGTATCAGTTCAAGACGTTGCGTACATTAATCCAGCTGACTGAGTAGGACTGGACTGAAACCTGGGGTAATGGGAGAGGTTAGATGGCTTAAAAAAGAGGATCACATCCAATCATTGTCATGGAAAGACTCCATTCCAGAAGACTGTCCCACAGTATGTGCTGTCCTTGTATGCGAATAGCCTGTGTACTGTATACCTAAGGTGGGGTCCAGATGTTTGTGATGTGAAACATCTTCTGAAAATGCTAGCTTCTTGTCGAGTTTCACACAGCAGTGTTCTCTAGAAACTATGCAAGCAAGTGGTGGAAGTGGTTAGCAGATAGCAGCAGCCGGCCCCCCAATCAGGTCTGCTCTACTGCCAGGACTCTCCGGTTTCTTTTTAGTTCACAGTTAAAAACAGGGACATGTCAGGGGACAGCTCCAGCCGGGGACAGTTTCAGCCAAAAATGGGGACCGTCCCTGGAAAACAGAGAAGTCTGTTTACGTATGCAAGCCATATGGTCTCTGATATGGTCATATATAGGGTCCCACAGTATGTGCTGTCCTTGCATGCAAATAGCCTGTGTACTGTATACCTAAGATGGGGTCTAAATGTTTGAGACCACTAGTGAAAATGTTTCTATTTTGTATTTCTTTGTAATTTGTAAGTTTTTTCCATTACAAAACACATTATCAGCATAACAACTGATGTGGAAAGTAGGATCTCTGAATTTTTAACATGAATTCCAGAACATCTTAGTATTTGTTATGTCGCCAATTTGCTTTAATGACAGTGTGCACTGGAGTGGGCACTGGAGTGGGCATGGACTCTACAACTGCAGCAAAAGCCTTTGATGAGTAAATCATACCCACGTTGGAGTCGTCTAAACATGTTTCAATGAAAGAGAGGAGACTTGGAAAAACAAAATCTGACCTGATGTACAAAGGCCTTAACCTGGTCACACATCTTCTTAAACTCGAACAGTGCGGAACTTTGAATGTCTCTATGCGTCTTCATTTTACTTCTGTCAAAATTAGAAAACAATGTGGTCTCAGACATTTAAACATGGTGTCGGGTAGCATGAATGAGTGGCCTAAGGCGCTGGATTAAGGCGCCAGTCTCTTCAGGGTCATGGGTTTCAATCCCATTGCTGTTCAAGGGGTGCCGTATCATGGCTGGCACCAGCTTTCTAAGCTGGAATATGTGAAGAAGGGATTTCCTTGTACTGCGCAAGTATAATGACAATAAAGGTACTTAACTCGAACCTTACTGCATGTCCATAGGAGATATGTAGGAGCTGATGCTTCAACACAGACAGACTACTAACCGAAAAAACACCTTTAAAATGATCTTTTCTACGGTCTGAAAAGACACTCTTCTGCTTTCAGTTTGAAAAAGGAAAAAGTGTCTGATTTCTTTCTAGCAAATGTGTTAAGTTCACAAGGTTTCATCGCTTTGTCAGGAAAAGCCACAAGGCATCTCGTGTTTCAGAAGAGCTTGTGTCTTGAGGCGCATTCAGGCCGACAGTGTTTGATAACAGCAGCTCAGATGACTGGCCCTGACCACACGGATTAAGCATGGTGATGCTGATGTCATGTCAAATATGTCCCTTCCTCGTGGCGGATCATTTGGGAGGCAGTCCCACCCACGGGCCTGTGTCCAGCCCACGGTGCAATCTCCCTCCATCTGCTGGGGAAAAGTCAGTTTTTGTTTTTGTTTTTTTCGAATCAGAAAACATCTTGAATATGGGGCGATTACAGCACGAAATGGTCTACTCTATGACTAACACTATTGACCTAATTTCACACCGATGACATAATTCCCTCCTCTCTCTTTCCATGTAGCAGTCAGAGCCTCTTACAAAACCTTCTCGAAAACTGAACCTCACAGATTTACAGATCATTCTGTTTTTTGAAAGGGCTGAACGTTTGAAAAAACGGTCAAACAAAACAGACTTTACTCTGTGACTTATGATTCACTCCATTCACTGCTGAAACTGTTTCAAGGCTGTGACAGTAATTGGTGATGAATTCACTGATTAAAGTATTTGAAAAATGGTGAAGTCATTCCAGTGGCAGAGCTATGCTCTTACAGCAGGGGGTGGGCAAACGGGGGGTAGTTGGCCCTACCAGTGCAGTACACATCTATTCAAACTCAATTTTTTTACTGCTAAGCCAGCAACATTATTAGTTATTAGTGTTGATAAGTGATGATCCACTGGCGCTGCCATCTCTGTCATTACACTAATTTTCACTTCCCTCGTTATTATTGCCAGGCCGACCATCCTGCTGACCCTGGTTCTGTTTTAAGTGTCCATTTCCTCATCATCTGAGCTGTCATCTTCCTCCCTCTCCCTGTTTTACTTCTTTTGTGGTCATTTTCTCATTTTGATGGTCACTTTCCTTTTAGCTTTAAAGCTGTTATTGGCTAAAGAAAAAAAGTGACTGAGTGAAACCAGTTGAGTTAAAGTGCACTCTTTCTTGTTTATTTATTTATTTATTTTTGAGTGTTGTGGCATGACAAGCTGGTTTCTTTACAGTCTTAGCAAAAAGGGCTCTATATAGCACTGAAGGTTCTTTCACTCGTAACAAAAACAGAACCCTATTTGGTGCTATATAGAACCATTCTTTAAAGGGTTTTTTCCAAGAACAATACACAACCAGTTTCTCATCATACAGAAGAACCATATGACCATCAAAGAACCATTCAGCATTCAAATGGTTCTTTGAGTGTTCACGGTTCTCTATAGAACCGTTGCCTACAACTAAAAAACCTGAACCCTCTGATGAACCTTTTTTTAAGTGTTATAGACCTCTTAAGTGCGTCATTCCTTAGTCAGTTTCATGCCCATATTAGGAAGTCCAGGTCTAAGCTGAATTCTCTATGGGAAAAATGAATGGCATTTTCAAAAATCACTGCTCTTGCGCCCTGTTGTAAACAGTAACGTTCCAAGTCTGATATACTTTGTCCTGATTACAATTTCCCCCAGCATATCACTGGATTGGGCATTAGGCTTTTATTTCGAGCCTTGTACACATACTGGGGAAATGTGTATGCAGCATGTAATAGTTAGCTAGTGCTTTGTTTGATAATGTAAACAAGGTGATGCCATGAATAACATGAATTGGAGATTTACTTTTCTTGAAGCATGTATTCATTTTCTGATTTAATTTCATTGAGTTTCATAGCTTATTTCACTGCATTTTGCTGCATACATGCAGAAAACATAGGCTCCTCACCTATTCTCTAGTCTTCTGTGTCATGTCTGGGATGCTACGCCGCTCTGCTCATGCAGCCCGTATGAAAGCTCTGACCTGTTATCAAGCAAACAAGCTGAACAATGCCAGGCTAAGGTGACCAGATTTCTGAAATGAAATCTGGGGATGTTTCCAGTTTGGTGGTCAGTATATCAATAAAATATCCAATGTTTTTATCTATGAAATAAAAAAGTGGGGACAGTTCCAGATTCATGTATTTTGGTACCTCTTGTACTGTAATAAACTATGGTGAAGGCCGACTGATAAAATTGGGTTCTAACTAAGCAACTTTGCAAACTGTGTCAGAAAATCACACTGATATAGTCATATCACATGGTGTCACATGAGTGTGGTCCAAAACAGCAACTGTTTGTCACACTATGGGTATATATAGTGTATATATATGTATGTATATGTTTGTATGTGTGTGTGTGTGTTTGTGTGTGTATAAACTATACATTTTAGAGCTCTAATCTGAGTTGTCAATAGTAGTCTGGATGCTAGTTTTCCAGTGGACTGCTAGTTAGCACACTCTCAGTTGTATTTACTTCCAAGAGCATGAACTTGCCAGCTAGGTAACAGCATGAAATTCATCCAAACTTAAGGTCAATACTGCAGAGTTTAGCGCAGCTCCTGTAGAAAGTAGTTTTTGAGTGGGTTAAAAACATTGACTGCATATAATCTGAAATGTTTTCTGTTTTCGGTTTTCTGTTAGCTTTGTATTGTTCGTTTTGATGTTTGCCATTATATCCACTGAGATAGTGGCTGAGAGCGGTTTTCCAACTGTGGCTCGGGGGCTTATTGGACTGGCTGTTTGAGTGATGCTGCATCGCGGCTATTTTGCGGCCTGGACTGGCCGCTTGGGTGATGCTGCGGCGTGGCTGCGGGGCTCTCTGGACTGGGGACCTGATCAACGTGGCATCGCATGACCTGGGCTGGGCGCTTGGTTGATGCTGCACTACAGCTGTGAGGCTGCCTGGACCGGTAGTGTTCGGCTGCACGAGCAGCGCTACGCTGCAGCCACAAGGCCTCTCGGGTCGGCCGCTTGGGTAACGCTGCATCGCAGCTGTGGGGCTGCCTGGATTGGTGTTGTTCAGCTGCAGGAAAATGCTACCCCTTTGTGGCGAAGGACATCTTCAGTCTTCGAGGCTTCCCGGTCCGGCCTCCTGTATGATGCACCGTAGTTGCAGCGGGAGACTTTCCCCCGCCGCTAACGACTCTCTCTCACTGAAACTTCTTCCGCTAGCTGTGGGAACTGTGGAGTGTGTATGTGTGTTCTGTGTTATGTATTGTTGATTATGTATTGATTGTAAAGCGACCTTGAACATGGGAAAGGCGCTATATAAATAAAAGTGATGGTGATGATGATGATGATGATGATGAAATGTAATCACTCCCCCGTTCACTGGCAAGAGCTGACTACAAAGTTATTTTTATTTTTTAAATTAGCATGCCACTTCCTATGAAAATAATGAGTTATTTCTTACAATACTGCAGTTAGATTTAATTATTAACCAAAAAAGCAACTCAAAATTACTTGGAACAAAGTCTAATTCCATTGACTTACATTGAAAGTAAAGTAAGCATATATATGGCACCAGTGTTTTCACTCAGTTATTAAACTGAAAAACATGCCTTTAGCTTTTCTTGTCTTTATATAATATTCAAATATTCAATATAATATATTTGAAAATCAAAACAACTGATAGCTGCAGCCCCACTGTTTATCCTACTTATCACTTCGTTGTGGTATTCAGTTTCAAGGGGAGCCTCTTTGGATTAGTCCATCTGCTAAATAAGCATTTAAAGAACATACGCAAATATTAATAATGACATGTATTTAATGGCATAAACAGATTAAACTTCATAAATAGACTGGACTACACATGCTAATCTTAAGCAAACATGTCTAATCAAGGGACATATTTCATTTTCAGCATCACAGAAGGTGGAGCTGAAGCAGAATTAAGCATTAGTTCAGCTTTCTTTAAGTTACACCAGCAGTGCCAGACACACGAGCAATCACAGTCAGCAACAATAAAAAGCAATCACAGTCAGCAACAACCATCTCAAAAAAAAAAGAGAAAAGAAAAAACTGTCTGAATTTCTAAGTAAATATGCTGTAGGGATCAATTTAGGATCGCCCTGACGAAGCACTTGCTTTGGGGTATTGAACAAGGCAGTGGAGCCTAAAGCGACAGAGCGATTTAATGCCACAGAAAAGTCCTTCCATGCCAGCCCAACCAAAGCCTTTTAGCAATTCACAAACAAGTTAGACCTCTTTAAATTAGCAATAAGTCACCAATTCCAACGTAAACATTTTACTCATCTGCAGCACATTCAAAAAGAAAAATACAGCTCATGGACATGTTGCCAAACCCCAAATACAACCAAAATATTGTGCTACTTATCATGCATAGTGACATTAAATCGCCTATAACTACACTTAATATTCAGTCAGTGTTAAATCTACCATAATATTTAGTGAAACTAAATGTCAGTTGTAATATTACTTACTGCTGCTATGCTAAGCTAGAATATGATGTTCTTTAGAGATGTGAGCAAGCAAACCCAGTTACTGTTAGCTTAGCCTTTAAAACCAATTAATTTTGCTCCAGCACTTCTTAAGGTTTCACTTATACTTTAGTGTTCAAGGATTTTAGTTCTTCTCACGATGTTGAACAGAGGAATATAACATCATAGAAATCCACAGAAAACTACTACAGAGACAGTGAAGTGCAAAGAATTCCTTTGAAAAAATGAAGCAAAAATGAGGTCAATGAATTTGAGCATGCTATATGTCTGGGTTTGAGTGTATGAACCGTAATGAGAGAGAGCCAAACCTCTTCTGTTACTGACCATCTCAGTTCCCGAGCGCCGTTTCTCTCCCAGTTTCAAAGATTTCAAAGACGAAGAGGATCTGCAGCAGAAGCTACTGAGATGTGTAAGCTGAAATCTATTCCTGTAGCATCACGAACAGAGTATTAATAGTAATCAAAAAAAGCCAAAGCTGTGTGTATGAAATGCTCTGGCACGTGCCCACTCTCTTCCTTGGCCTGTATTCACCAGGATTAATGTCCAGCTGAGTGACAAGGCGGCACATGTGCCTCTCCACTTCTGCATTAAAGTAATTGAAACAGGCTCTTTTTTGCATGACAATCTCGACTTGCGCTCTAAAGTAAATGAAACAGCCTCTTATTGCATGACAAACGCTCAACGTCAGATCCCTGAAGTCTGAGCTCAAAGACCGAACCATCAAAGCCGACAGCCGGCGCTGCATAAACGTATGAACGTCATTAACTTAAAGGTGACCTTCGCAGCAGATGACAAGCCGTGTTTTCCTACATATCCTTAGAACACACAAACACAACTTACTGAATAATTAATCCCTCAGCTGGCCTGCTTATGCTGCTCACGGTGGGGAAAGGACTCGGTGGGGTTTAGATACAGCAAAAGCAGAACATTCTTAAATAAGTTCATCCTTAGAAGTCAAAGTTATCGCCTGTAATAACAAAACAGCATTTTGTCATTTTAAATATCATTCATTTCTCACTCGTAGCTTCAATCTATACCACATTTGTAAATGACGAATATTTCCACAACCGAATAATCAGTCCATTATGATTCCAATTAATCAATTAACTGGGAAAAGAAAAGGTGCAGTGTATCAATAGATACAGTAGGAGATTACATAATACTACATTGTAAATAATACATCGTACCCAGTGTTTTACATACAAAACAAGCATTATTTCTCCTTTTGCACAAAGCTCTTTCTTTTCAAAAAAACACCCACCCTATCTCTTAATCAGATTTACAGAATTGTATAAAGAACATGGCAGTATACAGCATAGCACTGCTCTGAAAAACACTATTTATTCAAATGTGCAAAAAAGATAAAGGAACAATTTTTCTCCCCTCTAATTATATCTGTATTTTCTTTTACTGAAGTGACGTAATGTCAGATGGGTAGCAAAAGCATTGTCACGGCAAAAAAAAAAAAGATTCAATGCCAACAATATTTAGATAGGAAGCACCTCATGGATCTGGCTTGTAACTTACTCACTCCTTCATGTTTAGCAGGCTGAAGATTCTCCACAAGGGGGAGCTATTAGCACTCAAGTAGCTTTTGGTGATTTTGCCTCAGTGACACTGCATGAGCACGTGAATGATAAATGTAATTTTTGATGAATTCAATAATTAAAATATTTGAAAACTGAAAAGCAGTTCAAATAACTAGTGTTTTTACTCATTTTTATGAAGCCACATTCTTCTATGCATCAATTTTTATTAGTCTCACAGAAAGCAAAGTTTTGTTCATGACGCTAAAGGCTAGCAAGTCACCAGCAGAGCACAGTAACAGCACATCTACAGAGAATCTTCGAGCACATCATGTAAAAATGGTGTTCAAGGCTTTTCATGTCAGCCAAATTGCCCTTCTACCACCCTGGAGAGAGTTCAGATCCAACACATCTGGCTCTAATGTTCAGATGCCCCTAAAGGCCTTCATTACCTGAATCAGATATGCTAGGTTTTGTTCACACAGCAGGTAAAAGTGACCCAAATCCGATCTTTTTCTTCACGTGACGTGAGATGTGTGTCTGTGTGTCAATGTAAACAGCAAAAAACACACAGAATCTGACATTTTCTATTCCGATTTGAGACGCTTTCATATGTGGTACTGAAATCTGATACGTATCCCGATCTGCGGCAATGCGACTCAGTCTGAGCAGCCAGATCGGAATTCATGCGACTTTTACATCAATCCAACCCGACATTCGTCATAATTTCACACTGCTGAGACTAAATAAACATTTGGGGTGATGTTTCTGTACAAGTAAAATCAGAAGACACTTATTCAAACCATGTTTGAAGAGATTTCAAAAGAAATGGCCGAATGGCCGCAGGAGAGTCAGAAAAAAAGTCTGAAAAAGTCTATTTAAAAAAAACAAGGATGTGAACCAAAGAAATGACGGTGGCTGAATAACGTGCCCTTTTTACAACAAGCTCAAACGTGTTCTGGGAGATGAGCCCAGCCGGCAGCCACTGGAACTTCTCACTAGCCCCTGTGATGCTGGCAAAGATGAAGCTAGAACCTCTGGAAGTGCAGCAGCAGCTGTTACTGTTGATTCCACTTTGATTGTTTACCTCTGCATGAGCGTGCCATGTGAAGCACTGGTCTTCTGCACATTTTTTTACATAGTCAGTCATAGGATTTGAACCCGCAGCCTTCCGGTTGATGGCTCACTGTTCCTACCACTACGGAGATAAACTGTGCAGAGTGGCAGTTTTCCAGGACCAGCATTGAGCACCCCTGCCTTATAGTATTGCCAGTTCCATCAAAAAGCATAAATAAAAAAAATATATTAATAGATTATATATATTAACAGCAATCATGCGAAACAAATGAACAGTAAATAGCAATACATCATAACAATATTCATATTTTAATATTAATAATATAATATAGTATAGTATAGTATAATATAACATAATTACCATTAAACACATATGAATATTTGAGGTAATATTTGACAGAATATTCAAAAGATAAAATATTTGCTAGTTGTAGTCCTAGCTGAAATTAATAAACAGTTGTGGTTACAGTCTTGTTTTATAAAATGAACAAAAATTCTTTACATTTTTGTCATATTTTTGTCATTTTTGGCAGAATTTTGACAGAACTTGTCCCTACAGAATGCAAATTACATGTAACTGTCATAAACTACATAACTATTTCAATAATTCTAATTAATTATAATTAGTAAGTCTCATGTATAAAACAATACAATGCGAACTCTAGCTTGTTAAACACTACACTACGCGTGTTCTGAAGCCTTACTGTAATCAGCCATGTATTATTACAATCACCTGACAGGTTTTAATTGTGAAATAAGAGCGGCGCTGGTTTGATTGGGGAACGTCAGCCCCCCCTGCTGCTCTTTCTACTGCCGTGAATGATCCACAAGCCTAACCCAATAGCCTCAGCCCTGATAGGTTACAAGTATATTAACATTGGAGTCACACAACTAACATCAGTCCCAGCTTTACTCTCTTGGCTGAATTGCCCTTCGCAGAAACTCGTCCTGTTGATTGCAATCAGCCTCTCCTCTTACTCATGTAGGCAGGTTATAATCATCACACCAACAGAAACCAACGGCTGTCAGACTGATAACGCTTTTAGAGCACAGCGCAGCGCTCGGAGCCAAGGCCCAGCACTTTGTACCGAATTGCTCATGACACCCGGCTATAGACGACTTCTGTTGATTAGGTCTGTACTTGGTGAGATTCCTCACAAGCCAAGCAATGGATGTCTGTGAGACAACTTTTCAAAGAACGGGAGAATTAATAAATGTTTTCCAGATATACAAGGCGCTACGTAACAAGTTCCCACCTCAACTATGAGAAGTGTAGCTGGATGGAGCCACAGCAGTCCATGTGCACCAGAATGCTCAACACGAAGCCTTTACCTGGTGACAGGTACGGCAGCGAAAGCCCTCAGTAATGGTAAAAACTCACCCACCAGTTTAAAAATCTGTTGTTCATTTATTGCTTTATTTCACACAAACTACAACAAGACAGCAATATTCCTACACATGAACATAACTGAGCTTTTAAACAAGTGATTTCTTACATTAGTAGCACATTTATTGTGCATAACATAGATGAGACTGATGTAGAAACAAGGCTGTTAAATTGCACTTACCAAAACAGTTGCCTGTACAAAAAGCCGTCTATGTGGTACCGTGTACGTTAGGGCTACAACAAATAACTATTTTCATAATCGATTAATTGGCCCATTATGACTTTGATTACTGTATTAGTTGGGAAATGAACACCTGCAGATATTAGTCTGACAATACTGTTTCACTAAACACTTAAATTAAAAATACAAGGTTGTACTTCCTTTATTAAATAACATAAAACACCTACCCTATCTTCTTATTCATATTTCATAAAAAGGGCTTTCATCAAAGGCACAGCAATGGATTTTGTGCTTCGCTCCTGAAAGGTGCAGAAAAAATAACAACATACCACAAACGCATTTTACAAGGCACTCCAAGACAGGCTGGTTTTCTGTTTTTCTGCTCTTATGATAAAGCAAAAATAAATTACCTTCTGAAAGGTTGACAACATTATGTAATTAAAATACCATCCAGACATCAGACCAGTCATGTAAGACAGGACACCTACAACAGCTCCTCACACGTAAAACAGCAGTAACCATGCCCCCACATCACCATTTTCAAACATACACACATGCATCATCTAAACCACTTATCCTTCTAGGTCGCGGTGGGGTGCTGGAGCCTATCGCAGCTGTCATTGGGCAGAAGGCAGGATACACCCTGGACAGGTCGCCAGTCCATCGCAGGGCAGACAGACAGACAGACATACGCATTCACTCACTCACACCTAGGGGCAATTTAGCACGTCCAATCAGCCTGACTGCATGTCTTTGGACTGTGGGAGGAAACCGGAGTACCCGGAGGAAACCCACGCAGACACGGGGAGAACAGGCAAACTCCACACAGAAATGACCCTGGTCACCCGGCCGGGAATCAAACCCAGGCCATTCTTGCTGTGAGGCAACAGCGCTACCCATTTTCAAATATATATACGTTTAAATACAGTTTTAAACAATCTCAGTGATCAAAGGCTCCGTTTTCATTTAACAGAGGCTAAAACCAGGAGAAAAAGCTATAAACATCCAAGCTAATCTACACAGATCAGCTTATGGAGAACTCTTATGACTGTACAGTTCAGCCAAGCAGTTTAGACCAACAGTTTCCAAATGCAGCTCATCCCTTCAGCCAGCGCTGCGTATTCTATCAGCTAAACCGAACTACAATCAGCTGAAAAGCAGACAGTGATGCACTGCTTTTAACTCTTCACTGCGGTTTTAATAAGATACCACAGTGTCATGCTGAGTTTCTGCTGTGGATGCAGCGTATAATCTTGTGCATGTTTGCGCCTGATGGTCTTGCTGCCCGCCAAGCCCAGTTTTACACATCGTACAGGAAACATCTTTTTAGATCACGTTAAAGTGAAGTGTTTTCATAGTTTTTATTTTATTGCGTTGTGCACAACCCTTTTCTTTCCATCACCACTATCCGTTTCCCTCTTTCAGTCACATGATGTAAAGGGGAAGCACAAATGTCATCAAGTCTGACCAATAACATGATTCACTGCAGTTGTTTCTGCCCTAATGTACATTTTAGTACATTCTCAGACCACAACATCAGGTTTCAGACATCAGAAAAAACAGCTTCAGGTCTCGAGAAATTCACGAGTAAAATCACGTCTCAGCTCTCGTACGTCAGGCGAAACGAGTTGTTCCACACAGCCTCAGGTAAGATGGCTTTAGAGAAACTGAGATCAGGCTAAGCTAACTGGCCTCAGACGATAGAGCTTGTGCTGTTTTTTATTACTAGATTATTTACAGTTTTGTGGCCAAATCAAGGATGACAATATACTACAACCACATCTTTTAATGAACTGCACTTTTATTGCATTGTTTTATTTCACGGTTAAGCTTTAACTCACATGCTATCACTGTGTGTGCTCCCATGTGTTCCTATTGCAATTATTTCTTCTATTTTGTTGTTGTTTTTATTGTCAGTATTATGTTGCTATGCAGGTACAATACCAATTGTGAAAATTAACATAAAAGGTAAAGCAAAAGGTAATAAATACCCCTGAGGTCCACTGCAAACCAGACTTCACTTTAACCATTTAACTGCTTAACCATTTAAGCATTTATTTTCCGCATGATTACCCAAATAAAAGGACTCTGTAAACAGTATAAGCCTCCTCAAAACTCAACGCTATCAGCTCTTAGAGGGAGACGGACGGAAAGACAATTAGCCAGTTTGCTCAATAAGGACAAACAAACACCAGCAAACACAAACAAATAGAAACGTTTGGTTAGTGTGCCATTCTGCGTCAATGTTCTTCCTCATTCAGTCTGGTTCATTTGGCTTGTCAATTCTTTTTCTGGACAATCTTAAGACAACTGAAAAATCATAAGACAACAAAAAACATAACCTTCCCCTCGGTTCTCACACCGTCCCACTTCTGTCTAAACACAAAGGGAGAACAGCATGGGGGTCCAACCTAACCCACAAAGTTGACCATCTAAAAGAAGTGCAACTGTGAGTTTATGAGCTGTACTCAAGTTGAGAAGAGAAAGCAAGGTGGTAAATGTTACATGCAATGCATCTGATTACTGTATTTTAATTCACTTCAGAAATGGAATAAAAGCAGAATGGGATTTTGTACATTTAATGTGAGACTGAATGGGCCTCACTTTAAAGTGGTTTTCTTATAAAAATAATCCAATTTTCACTAACAAGAAATTTCTGCCATATGGGCCCAAATGGACCTATCACCACATATTATCCCATATTTTTGCCAGATATTTTGCGAGCTACTTATTATTCATATTTTCCTTACCTACTGTACTTCTCAACATCTGGCATATTGTTTCAAACATTGGTCAATAAATCTGTAACAACAGCAAACGACTACGTAATAAAACATGAATAGCTCTACCCCTGCTGAAAAAACAGCTTGTCCTTATTTTAATTAACGTTGTGCTGTAACCAGAACTGGCCATTGTTTACTCAAAATACGCAAAAACTTCAACAGTAAAATACAGACACTTGTAGTAGACCTTGAAATATTACATGGACACTTGAAATATTCTAAATTTAAAAAACTATGAAGTTGGTCAACCAGAAAGTCAAGCAAGACCTTGTGATCATCATGACCAACATGACCAGCTTAACCAACAAAACTGATTGACCAACTCCAGTTACCCTTTGCAATGTGTTAAACTGTCATAACTAATAGAAATGGACCAAAATTATTTTGATAAAAAATCTTGTTCTGACAGCGACGATAAGGTATATTTTCACCTAATCCAGCTCGATCTCCAGCTTGTCAACCACCTTGACCATCAAAGACCAGCCTAGACCATCTGAAACTGGCTTCCAGCAAGAGTTGGGCTTAGGTGGATTTTTCAGCAGGACAGAAATGGCAGTGTAGCTCATCTGGGATCAGGGTCTATCACACCACTGTAAAACACTGAAAAAAAAAGACAGCAGGCTATACACACATGCTACTGCCTTACTTATCATTTTTAACATCGGACACAGGCTAATGCTAACAAGTTAGCTGAATGAGCTGTTGCCAAGCAAAGGCACATTAGCAGCTAAACTATAACTCATTACTCGTTGCTTATTATGTGCTTGTTATCACACAACTTTGCCTCAAACAAAAACAACCATCAAAATGAACCTGCCTTACTGTGGAGTAATGCTAGCACAGCCGACTCGTGTTAACTGTCCTCACTGACTTACAGTGCACCAGCAGAAAGTAGTAATATTAGGCCATGATAAATTAACAAGAGCTGAAGTTGATTATCAAAATGACTGGATGGATTACTGTAAGTCTGTTAATGGTGCGGATATTAATTCTAAGAATAAGGAGCTTGTGATGATCCGTTGAGTTTTTGCTGAATTTTGAATGTGAAATGAGAGTGTGATTGGGGGCACACACTGAAAAAAATCTTGCTTTTAATATACTTAATTCCGATTGGTTCCACATGAATGAAATGTATTACACCAACACAATTACTGTCATTAATTCTCCTCACTTTTTGTGATGTAATGCATTTTTATTCATGGGGATCCAATATACACATTTGAGCAAATTCAAAGCAACACTTTTATCAGTGCAGGCTGCAGCAAAGTGAGGTAGCAACTGATACCACTGCAGCCACATAAAGCCTTAAAAAGCATTAAGACAGAGCCCTACAGACTCGGCTGAGGAAACACATTTCAGCTGTAACTTAGTATGAAGGCCTAACATACTAGTCTGCCCATTCTCATCTAGGAGTCTAATGGTAGGGAATGACCAGGCAGGCATGACTTCACTCTGCACAGTCTTAGTGCAATTTTACACAGTTTTTAGAGAATCTGCTGCTTTTCAGGACATTTTAAACAAACTGCATTTCTGGAATGCCCCATTTTGTCCGAGCCACTTTTCGAAAAGCCCTATTTTGTCCCCACTTCAAAGAGGTGGAAATAAAATGGGGCATTTCAAAGAAGTGGTGAGGACAATATGCAGCTTTTCAAAAAAGTGGTGAGGACGTGTCCCTAGTGTCCCCACCATAAATAACAAAAATGGTTATTCAGACTGTCACAGTTTGAAGCCAGTTTAAAGAACACTGAAGCACTGCGGATTTCACGTTCACTGATCCTCAGATATTTTCTTTCTCCCCTGATAGCACTGTGTGGATATTATGTGTAGATCGGAGGAGGATCATTACTTGGATACAGCCTGAGTCGGTCCGCTTCTCACTCTGAAGTATGTCAGCGTACTCTTAACCCCTATCTGTATCGAATCAGTTCAAATCAGCTCTCGCTGTGTCTTACACAGTCTGCAGTCACGCATCTGAGAAAAACGATGAGTGCAGGAATCTGGGTTTTTCTGACAAGTCACAGTGTTGCTTGGTCGAGGTTACCAGCACTGATAAAGAAAGAACTACAAAGGAACCAAAGCTGTGTTGATTATGGAAGTTTTGGAAGTTTTTAAGATGTAATTCATTCTGAAATGTCCAAGCTGGACCTGAATTAGTGCATATGAGTAATAAAGCCTTATAAACCATCACTGCCATTTAGCAGAGGTACCACGTCCATGCAGCAGGTTACAAATTACTTCTAAAATGATCACAAAAGATTTCTAGAAAAGATTACTTCATGTGACTAGTATCTGGACTGTATCTTGAAAAGATTTTAGCCACATGCATTTACACTTGCACTGTCATCTCAACTCAAAACGATACAGTAACTGATTTCATGGCTTCTCCCGAGTTGACTCAACTTGAGGACACCAGAGTTCACACAACTCAGACTTCTTAGTTGAGTCAAAAGTTCTCATAATTTTTCTCAGTTAGGTAAATAAATGAACTTGTTTTTATACTCAACTTCCCCACTAGTCAGAACTTTTTCCATCACACAATCCTGCTAGACATTTCTCCTCTCAGGTACACACTTATGGACAGCTATGGCGTTGCTGGGGTTCAAACTCACAACATTCTGTTGGGGTGAGGGCTTAGTCCACCGCACCACTCAGGAACCCATGAAGCAACTCACATTTTGTGTCTACAAATGTTTAATACACTGGAGAAAATATTTGTTGATTTATCTTTAAAGCATGGCGTTGTTTCATGTGATGCAACTGTCTAATAATTCAGCCCAACATCAGGAGATTGTGAGTTTGAATCCCAGCAACATAGCTGTCCATATCTGGAAGCCCAAGAGGAAAATATGCCAGATGGGAATGTGTGACAGAAGAAGTGCTAGTGGGGAAATTGAGTGAAAAAATGCAAGTTCAGTTTTCTTTATCCAACTGAGATGCAGACCTAAAAACAGTAGCTGGGAGAATTTTTGACTCAACTAAGAAGTTTGAGTTGTGTGAACTCTGATGTCCCCAAGTTGAGTCAACACAAGAAAAGCCATGTAATCAGTTACTATATCATCTTAAGTTGAGCTGACTTCTCATTTTTTAGTGTGTAGTCAAATGTGTCTCCGGTTAGTCAGACTGAAATCCGATTACTGTGTGGGATGGAATATGTAAATCCACTCGTTACCAATTGTTTATCATTATCATATCATTATCGTTCAGCCTGTTCGTCCGCAGTTTGTTTTGCAAAGTAGTGTCTGTCCATACTGCTATTAAACATTTAGTTTCGTCCAGTCATAGTCACGAAGCACGAGCCCAGTGACATACTGCACGGGGAAGAGTTTCGGTTGTACTGGGAGGAATTTTGGTTGTCGATGTATCTTGGAGAGACGGATGCATTTACACTGCTATAACGTGGCTCAGATTCATCTCAGACCACCTCCTGAAGCGGTCTGAGTGATCAGATATATCTGTTTTAAATGCGTCTTGGGTGCGTTTACACTTGCATTTTTATGTGGTTTGGCCTTATCCAGATATAATCCTGACACTGAAGACGCATGAAGTGACCAGGCGTAAACGGGGTCTATGACTGATTCTGCCCATGTGTATACAACTTGTGCTGGAGCATTTTTAGCAGCACATGACTCAATACAGACTGAGCTGAGTTCAAAGATGAAGATTGAAAAATATATTGCAATAAGGGGAACGCTGTAATTAAAAGACTGCGAAATTAAAAATGAAATATCAAACATCTCTGAGGATAATTTGTCATAGCATAGCATAATAATCTGAAATATCAAGGGAAAATTACACTTCAAAGCAAAACACATTTTTTTGACCCTCCGGCTGGTAAAATTTGATAAGTGTCATGTTTGTGATAATCAATTTACAAAGCTATTCATACAAATTAAATGTATTACATAATCACAAAGGAAAAGATCGCTCATGACTGAGACCTGCTACAGACCATGCTGATAACAATTAGGGGAAAAAACAGCAGGGAAGAAAGGACAACAAGGACGTCTTTCAAGGACAACAAGGGCAAAAAGTCACAAGACCGTCCCAGTGAGGACAGCACACTGAAGGGCCAAGATAAACAATGTAGCCAACACTGCAGTCATTGTAAAAATGCCCACTCATGGCATATTAGTCTCTAGAGTGAACCTTTCCGGTTTAGGGACTAGGAGACTCCCCTTCTAATGATGTACCTTAAAGATACATTTTCTCAGTTTGGCTTTTTTTATCTGACTGAAATGGTAAAAAAAACGTTTTTTTTTCTTCCAGTTTTGTTCATCAGTGGAGGTAAGACTTACACTAATGCTGGCTTGGTTGTATTTATTAGCCTATAAGTGGTTAGGCTTGTAGTCAGGATTGGCTGATGCTAGGGGTGGACAATATAACAAAGAAAACTGCATTGTGATACTTTGAGACATTTTCACAATACACAATATGCATCACTGTACTTAGTTGTTCTGAGACTTAATAAGTTGGTACAGACAAAACAGAACCTTTAGTGCTACATACAAAAATACTATAATAATAATAGATTTAAACTACAATCATTTTTATTCAGTGTTTTGCTAAGCGTACTGTACTAAATCTAATTTAACAGGCCTAACTGTGCTCACTTTGTAGTGGAACATAGTTGGTCCGTGTTTTTTAAGGACCGACGATATCCACAATATGCTCAGAAAAGCGTACTGTAATATAATTTATCATGATGACGATAAGGAGCATGATGGTCCATTGGGCAGCACTGGGTTCGATTCCCCGGCCAGGCATCCAGGGTCCCTTCTGTATGGAGTTCTCTCAGTGTCTGCGTGGGTTTCCTCCAGGTGACCCGGTTTCCTCCGGTCAGGCAAACTGGAGATACCAATTTGTGAATGTGTGTGTCTGTGTGTCTGCTCTGCGATGGACTGGCTGCCTGTGCAGGGTGTTTCCTGCCTTCTGCCCAATGACCACTGCGATAGGCTCGGGCACCCCCCTTCGACCCAGGAGGATAAGCATCTTAGAAGATGAATGATGATGACGATAAAATATTGTCATATTGCCCACACCTAGTTGACACCACAGGGATGATGTATTTGTTGTATGATGTATTTGCATGAAGAATGCTGGGTACTGTAGTAACAGAACTCTGGTGAACAAAAATATGAAAACAAAAAATCATGAACTCTGTGAAACAGATAATCGTGAAGGTTATAATACAACCGAAACGAATACTCACTGCTGTGAAGATGTGGATGTTTTAACTACAAGGAAAAAGGTCTGACTAGGACTATATATGAATTATAACTGCAAAGGGGAACATATTTTCTACCAAAACACACAGAATGAACAATATGTAAACATGTTCATTGTAAACTGAAGCAGTCCTAGTTGAGTACACTCACGGACATTTAAATAGTTCCTGTCAGAACTGGGTCATTATGACAACTGTGGCATGTAACTGTCTATAACCACTCAGCCACAAGAGTGAGTCCTGGTCAAGTGCCAACAACACATGCGCACTGAACACACAGCAGTCTGGCCCCATTACATCAAAGTCTGATCATTACAGCACCACACGGAACCTGACTGGTTAAGATCTGTTAGAATGCTTATATTCAGCCCACATAACAGTGTTCTAGCAAGTCCTCAAGAGCTTGATTTTCACACTGGCAGCCGACGGCATATTCAGTTGGCACCCCTGAACTCCACTGCTTTCTTCTTTCTTTCTATACATAGCGAGGGTTTACACACAGACACACACACATAAAGCTACTGTCACTTCAAAAGCTCATAACTTCTTTTTTCATTTCCTCTGTATTTTTTGTAAAAAATTACTTGAAAAATATCCAGTGTAAATGTCTAGATTTTAGCTTGTACAGGACCGTGAAAAAGTATTTGCCCCTCACCTGATTTCTTCTGTTTGCTAATTTATCACACTTAAATGTTTCAGATCATTCAAATATTTTTAATAGAAGATAAAGACAATGAGCGCAAACACAAAATGCAGCTTTTATTCCATTACTCCATTCCATTTATTGAAGATGAAGATTATCACCCATGTGAAAAAGTAATTGCCCCCATAAACCTAACAACCGGTTGTGCCACTGCAATCAAACGATTGCAATAACTTGCGATGAGTCTTCTACATCATTGTTCAGGCATTTTGGCCCACGTGTCTTTGCAGAAGTGTTTTAATTTGGCTACTTTGGGGGGTTTTCGAGCATGAACTGTCCGTCTTGGGTCTTGAGATGGGATTCAAGTCAGGACTTCGGACACTCCAAAACCTTAATTGCCTTAGCAATGGCTTTGCAACCTTTTACAGATTAGATTCATTGACTTTGTTTCGCATCTGTACTTGAGTCTCTTTAGAAAGTGAAGCGGCAATTTCTTTTTTTATAGCACTGTATGTATGACTGCATGCCCAGCCATATTATTAGGTGGCTTGTCATGCAATCATACATGTACTGTTCACCAGTACATTCATGCAACCATCCAATCGGCCAATAGCAGACTATTGATATACTTAGTACATAGTTTGATTTGATTCAGTTCACGATTACAGGTTCACAATTTTGTATTCTCACAACACTGAACAAAATTTGAACAGAAACATGATGACTATAAACACTTTGCTGCACAACTTACTAATAACACTAGAGCTGAGATGCAGGAAGAGTGCAGAAGTAAGGTGCTGACTGGTGAACTCCGGTGCTCAAATAATGTAACTGCATTAGATGGCATAATTAATAAAATGTTGATTCACAAAACTGCAGAGTCACAGTTTTGCTGAGCATTTCAGAAACTCCTGCTCTCATGGGATTTATAATGCACAACGGTCTCTAGAGTTTACACAGAATGGTGCGAAAAACAAAAAATCCAATGAGTGGAAGTTTTGTGGAACTGCTAGAAACTCCCTGTTGATAAGAGAGGACCGAAGACAATGGCTAGACTCATTTGACCAGACAGAAAGGCTACAGTAACTCAAATAACCACACCAACAGTGGTGGTCCGAAAAGCACAACACATCAAACCTTGAGGTGGATGGGCTACAGCAGCAGAAGAGCTCAACTGCTCAAATGTTCTCAAAACAAAGTACTGCCCGCCCCAGCGTCCAGACCTCAACATCACTGAATGTGTTTGGGATTACTTTAATTGTAAGAAGTAGAAACTACAACCAACTTCTAAGACCGATCTGGTGTGAGGTGTGGAAAAATATCCCTGCAGATTTCTTTGGAAAACTGAAGCAAGACTCCTGAACGGAATGGAAGCCGTAATGAAGGCAAAGACTGGACACACTGAATAGTGAGAAATCTGATATATTTAGATCCGTCCTGATCACTCTCTCCACATCCATGTGGGGCTCCAGGTGTCAAAGTGGAAACCAATGTGTGAGACCACCCCTCTCCAGTCCTTACTGTCTCACATCACAAACACAGCCCCTTTCACTGCCCCTCACACCCTCACACAGCTTTGTGTCCTTATTGAGCAGCCAAAGGCAAGAGAGCTCAGAGAAAACCAGACCATCGAGACACACTGCACAACACACAGCACAGATGGAGTGTGTGTGTGTGTGTGTATGTGTGTGTGTGTGAAAGAAAGAGAGAGAGAGAGACAGAGAGAGAGAGAGAGAGAGAGAGAGAGAGAGGAACCTGGGCTGCAAAATTCATTAAGGCTGTTAGATAAGAGCGAGCCGGACTGATGCTGACACAACCCAAAATGACCAATGAAAGCGGCCCGATGGTCTGAGACTGACACCAGCAGCTCCACCTACTGTACCGATAACACACTGTACGAGCAGGCAGAATCGGTCCGGTGCGTAAACACAGCCCATAATGTGGCCTAATCACACTGGAGCAGCGTCTACAGCCGAGACAGCCGTGCACACTCACACACGCAGAGCACGGGAATGCACACGCACGCGCACACGCGCGCAGCCCTGATGTTTACCCCGTAAACCGTTAGCCTCACCTTGCTTCACACACTTGAGCCTGAACGGGTCCTTGCAGTGCTTAATGACGGCCAGCACGTCCCTCGTGGTGAGCCCCGCCACCGGCGTGTCGTTGACCTCCAGAAGCAGCTCGTCCTGGGCCAGCTTGCCGGTCTGGATGGCCACCTTGCCCTGCCTCACCTCCCCGAAATAGGGGAAGTTGCCGTTCTCGGCGCCGCCTTTCAGCTCGAACCCCAGCTCGCCCTCCTTGTTCCTGGTGAGCACCGCTTCGTGGACTTTGTTCGTCCAGTGGTTCTTCTTCTTCAGGCTCTTGGACATCGCTGACTGACCGGTCTTAGCCTACCAACGTGTGTGTGCCGGGTGGCCCTTCATACCTGCCTGCCTGCCAGCCTGCGTGCTGCTGCTCGCTCTTCACGCCAGCGCCGCTCGCTCCTGACGCCTGTATCGTAGTGCATGCAGCTGCAGCACGGTTCACCGAAAGCTGCAGCGCTGCGCAGCGCGTTTGGGTTTTTTTTTACGCACCAGTATTCGGACAAGCCCCGCCCACTTCGCTCGGACTGGCCAGTATAGTCACTCCTCGCGTCCTGCGTTTGGATTGGCTCATGTATTCTGCACTGGGATTCGCTGTAGTATCCCAATGCGTACGCCTGGATCGGCGCTTCTGCGTCCTGCGCTCTGATTGGTTATTTGTAACCCTTATTCTCCTCTCAGATAGGTTAGTGGTTACAAGAAATCCGCCAATCAAATACATGATGACTGTAGCGTCCATACACTTGCCTTCAGGCCTATAACTGTAAACTGCAGGACCTGGCGCACCTGCCAGGGTAATCCTAATCCAGACAATTCGGGATTATTGCACTATCCACTCTAGTAAGGCACACTACCCTTTAATCTGCATATTATCTGCCAAATCTAATTATGTTTAACCTTAAATAGTCCTGGTGGTCCTGTATGTCAGTGTTTCTCAGCCCTGTTCCTGGACGCCCACTGTCCTGCACATTATAGTGCTTTTCCTTCCACTTTAACTCAATAATGGGCTGCTAATTATCTGATTAATAGGATCAGGGGGGTTTCCAAGAAGCAGGATTTCTCAGATTGCAAGATAACTGAATCCCAAAGATGATGACTGTCCAATGGGAATGCCCCTCAGCTCTTTTCCTATTGGACAGGCTTTATTTTGGGCTTAAATTATCTAGCTAAACTGAGAAATCCTTTGTTGAATATCCCCCGGGTGTGTTGGGAGCAGGGGCAACACAGGGCAGTGGGCCTCCAGGAAGACTGCTGTATGGTCCTGCATTTAAATAGTCTTTATAATATCTGTCAGCAAATGTTACAAAGTTAATCTGCCCGATTTAAGCGCTAAATGGTCACCCAAGACAGAAAAGTAACGCTGCCTAAACGTTTTTAAGGTTATACAGGGCTAATCTGGCTCATTGCCTCGGAATATGAACTCCTAGCCAATCCTGGCACAGAGGGGCGGGGCTTGTCGGAATACGGGTGGGGGAAGAAAGAACGCAGGCAGCGGAGGACCAGACAGACACACACACACAAACACATACACACACACACACACACACACACACACACACAAAATGACTGGCGAGTGACCCGGATGTGATGTGTACGAAAGGAGGAATGAGCTAAAAGGAGAATGAAAACGTGGTCCAGACGGTTCGGTTCGGACTTCATTCCGCACCGTAACGCTGACGCAGACACGGTTTTAGATTTTAAGGGACACTCGAGATGACCAGTTGTTTGAAAAGAGAACCTATGGGCTTTTTCTGACCACAGTGTGAGGAGAAACTTTGACGAGGCTGAAGTTGGCGCGCTATTCGCTCGCATCTAGCTGGAATTTCCCCGTTCCACCTTAAATGGTGCAGCAGTTCCATTCTGGCGCCTGCTGCACCATTTAAGGTGGAACGGGGCAATTCCAACTAGAAGCTGACGAACGAGAAGCTGACTTGAGCTTCGTTAAACTTTCACCCTGCCGTTTATCTGAAGCCGAAAAAAACAAGAGATTTCTTTGTTGTCATTACTTTTTAATATCCATACAAGGGTGACAAGAGATAGTTTCATTCAATATTGAAGAGGCTGTTGAGTGCTTGGAAACATTTGCTGTGAATGAGAAAATGCACTCAGGCCTCTTTAGTCATAACCCTGAACCGATGCCCCACTTTTTTAGCTTCACAAAAACCTTTTTATTAATCTCTTTCTCAGCCTGGTGAAAGGCTTAAACATGTTTATACATTTTTCCTGATCTTATATGACCATATATTGTTAAAGTCACTGTTTATGCTTTATTACTCATTATGCTGTTGGCAAATATGATGTGACCCAGGACTATTTAAGGTTAAACTTTAATTAGATTTGGCAGATAATATGCAGATTAGAGGGTAGTGTGCCTTACTAAAGTGGATGCTGCTTTAATCTTGAATTGTCTGGATTAGGATTACGGGGATCATGCACTAGGTCCTGCATTAGTGTTACTGTGAGCCTAAACACAATTATATGGACGTTGTTATGGCCTTAAATCCTCATCGTTGTTCAGGCCTACTGTTTAGCAGGCATATTTACTATTTATAGATTTATATGGGGGATTATAATACAGTTATAAAGCATTCTTTTCCAAATCTGTGTCCGAAACTTCTATAATAAGTGTCTTTCAGTCTGTTGCAGAGCTTTGGGGGAAAATATCTATATGTCCAAAAGTTTGTGGACATCTTCCCCCTCCAACGTTTCTGCTGAAATCAAGAGTATTACAGAGTAATACAGAGTTCATCCCCTTGCTGTAGGAAAGGTTCTGGAAAGGATTTACAATGGATGATGTAACATAGCTGTGAGGATTTGATTGCATCCAGCCATTCATAAGAGCTTTAGTGAGGTTAGGTACTGATGTTGGGTAATCAGTTCTTGATCACTCCAGCTCATCTTCAAGGTATTGGGTGGAGCTCCATCACTCCTGGGAATGCAGTTCCACTGCTCCACAGCCCAGTGATGGGGGGTTTATACCTTTTTAGCCGAAAGGAAATGGTGACCTGAACGCTTATGTACGACTGCTCTAGAGTGTCCTGTTCTATTGGCAAAGCTTTTCTATGGAGAAGGGATGTCTCTATGACTCTATGACTGACTCTATGACTTTTAAAACCCAAACATGACCTCTTATATTTCAAATATAAATCAGTCAGCTTATCCAAAGAACTACAGTACTGTGTAAAAGTCAGAGGCCACCCTTCATTTATTTTATTTACAGTCAAAATGGCCTTTAAGTACTTAAGTATTAAGTAAGTTATTCATTTTTCAGTGTCAGGGAAAAAAGCAGAAAACATATATATCATCGGAGAGGGGTGGGGTGTTTGCTCTGAGAACTTGGGCTGAAGCTCTGGGCAGCCTGTAGCTAGAAGGCCAGCCCCCCCCCCAACCCCCCCCCCCCCCCCAACCTGTAGCAGGACTGATGTAGGACTAAGGAACATATCACGGAGGAGATGGGGTGACGGTGGGGATTGCGAACCCTTTATCACAGGAACAGAAGGTGAGGATATGAATTTATAGGGCGTTAGATTGGAAGAAAGAGGGGTTTCAGGCATGTTCCTCCCCCAAACATCAGTTGTAACATAACTACATTAAATAATTAACGTTTACTGTGTTCACCCTTTGCCTTTTGACTTTCCCCTTCCTTATATGCAAGTGGATCATCTTGTGTCTATTCAGAAATGTCTCCTGAAAAATAAATAACAAATGATGAGTTATATGAATAATGAATAAATTAAATGAATGAAGGTGGTCTCTGACTTTTGCACAATACTGTAAATGACAACAGAGGTCTGACAAGGAACTTACTACAGTGAAGGCTTTTCCAGTATTCATCACCTCCAGTAACACTTTCCATGATCCTGTTCTGTAACTCAGTATCAGATTTCCAGTTTCGGTGCCTTCATACTTCAGACATGCTCATGGAGCTCATTATAGGAACTCGGAATTCACTGAAACAGGTAAAAATAGCTTAATAAAGCCTTCAGTGGGACACAATGTAACACATAGACAAAACATTACTTACATTGCTATGTAGTCATTATGTGATTACACAGTTATTAGCAAACTGGTGGTAATACAGTAACTGGATCATTACCAAAGCTACGTGGTACCAGCAGTATTTAGATTTCCCACAAGTTGATATCCTCCAAATTTGTGTGCACAGTGGAATGTGCTCTCTACATTATCCCGCTGCAGCCACTGTACCGGAGAACCAAGCATAAGTTGTGATCAAAACTTGGCATCACTAACCTCCTTAAAAATAAAGATGCCAAGAAATATTCTCTTTGGAGAGATGCCATAAAACAAGGTTGCCCAGTCCTGGTCCTGGTGGTCTACCACCTTGGAGAGTTCAGATCCAGCACACCTGGATGCCCCTGAAGGTCTTCACTACCTGGATCAAGTGTGTTAGATGAGGGTTGTCGCTGAGCTCCTCAGGATGGTAGATCTTCAGGACCAGGATTGGATGCCTGTACAATAGAAGTACCACTTTTGCTTTCTTCTAAAACCTTTATTTGATGGTTCTTTAAAGAGGGATTTTGGAGATGATGTGTGAGAGTGAAGAAGGTTTAAAGACTCTACATAATGTGAAGCTTCTACACCAATTAAAGTCCGAACCAGAGTGTACCGCAACTAGCGTCTGGTTCTCCTTTCATGTGCAGTTGAAGTTTTCTAAATCCGGTGCTGCCTTTGGTCTTTCATTACTGTGATTTGCTGCTGCTAAAGACTGGAACACATTACAAAAACATTCTAACCAAGTAAATGTATTCCATTTCCTGTTGTTAAGGGTGTAATCAAAGACATTTTTGGTGATTCCTGCACTTGTTTTATTCCTAATTCCTAATTTTCACATGTTGCCATATTTAGCTTGTTTTTGTCCTGTGTTGCTATGTCCTTATTGCTATAATTAGCATGTCTGTTTTCCTTTTTTATACATTGTTCCTCCTTTCCCACAAAGGCCTTCTGGCACTTGACACCGCTGTAAATAAGAATTTGATCCTAATGACTTGCCTGGTTTAATTAATGGTTGAATGAATGAATGAATGAACTAATGAATGGGTTACAGTTTGGATAAATGCTTTAGTCTCAGATAGAACCGTTCTTTTCCAGTATTTTGCAGATTGTTAGGATGAAGGACTGAAGTAGCATTGATATTCCAGTATATCTGATTTGGCTAATTATGACCTCTTAATTTGTAAGTATGTACGTAGGATATATTTATAAAGCACATTTTAAAAGAACTTTCTTTGACCAAAGTGTTTGTTGGTTGTTCCACAGTCCTGGGGTGCAAACTGCAAAAGCACAGTCGCCCTTAAGTTCCCACCGTGACTTAAAAACAGCCAGCAAATTATGTGAAGATCACAAGAATCTGTGAGTAGTGGAAGATGCGAGTAACTCAAAAATAGATGGAGCCAATCCACTAAGTGCTTTAAAAACAAAAGCACTGAATCCTTTAAACCACTGAAACTGCGTCCTAAAATGAACTGGCTGTAAATGAAGCGATGCAAGGACTGCTGTAATATGGTCTTACTTGGAGCCAGTAAGCAACCTGGCAGCAGCATTTTGCCCTAACCAATGTATAGTGAATTACTTTCTCCAGGTCATGGAAAGACAAAAAGGGGTCGGTTGGCACAGTTTTGCCTCTGCCATATATCTGCGCTGTTGTCTGATCCACTTGCACCAGCACAATGCACATTAATACATCACCACTGTGTCAATGTCACTGCAATCCACCATCCAAATCATACCTGCTCTGTGGCAGTACTGTGGAGGTCCTGACCTTTGAAGAACAGGGTGAAAGGGGCCTAACAGAGTATACAGAGAAACAGATGGACTACTGTTTGTAATTGTAAACTTACAAAGTGCACCTACTTGGGAAGTGGAGCTCTTAAAATGGACATAGATACAAGGTAGGTGTACTTAATGAAGTGTCCAGTTAGTGCATGTTACATTTTTGCAAGATTTCCCCCTCTGTCCCATACATGAACATTGTGCCCACCACTGTGCACCAACCCTGACTGTGAAGTACCAGTGAAGTAACACTGCTCTGCAAGTCCAAATTTGAAGTGTCTTCTTCATTATAAGGTGAATGCTAATGCTAATGCTACTGCATACATAAGATTCAGATACATTGAGTAATCACTCGCAGCACTACAGCAGCATAACTGGTCATATGACTGATCAGACTGGGGGCTGCTGTACGGCTGTGTTCGACACTATTTGCCCGGTTCGGGACCACCGGGGGGCTTTTGATCAGGCGTATCATCTCCTTCCTGGTACCTTTTCTTTTGTACATTGCTCCATTAAGCATTTGTTTGATCTGCCTGGGAGGCCTGAGAGATTAGTCTAATCACTCGACTTTAAATCCCAACCTTCCTCAAAATAGAGTGGCGGCTCTATGGACCTACATGGGAGACTGAGCAGACAGAATTAAAGAGTTTTTCACTAGATATAGTTTATGGGGTGGGAGTATTATAGGAGATAAAGTTAGGTGAGAATTTGACCTCTTAACCCAGGAGTGTCCAGTCTGGCCCCAGGGCCAAATGAGGCCCCCGGCTTCTGTGTAATAGTGTATTATAAGTGGCCACCAGCCAGTGTGTTGCAGTTCTCCCATTCACCTGATGGTGGCAGCTGACCAGACCTGCAGCTTCATTTACTGAACGACATTTAGTCAGAACTACAGACATAAAGCTCAAACTAAACACTGAAAACTGCCGATTTTGGCAAGATGGAAAACTTCTTATCAGAGCAAATTCAGCAGTTCCGTAAAAATTAACCCTTTAGGGTCCAACAAAAACATGGCTACATTGTGTTTATTTGACACGTAAAGAACATTACCAAACATTACAAAACCAAAAATGTATAGATTTTTGTTTAGTTTGTCTCACAAATTATATTTCTCAACAAGTAAACACTTGAATAGGAATATGATTAATACATTAGACATGTTGTTTTGTTACTCTTAAACAATTTATTTATTATAAGCGCTTATTGATTCAAACTGTTCTGAATGAACAATCCAACAATGAAAGAAACCTTGTGCATCTTTTATACAGTGATAGGAAACATGGTAGCTCACAGAAAGCTCAGATTCTATGCACTGATATTTTAGAAAATTTCATATTTTGAATCATTTGTGAAAAATATGTCTGCCGTCAGGTGTTTTAACACAGCACAATCCAGCCCTCTTGGGAGAAATGTTTGGACACCGTTAACCTCTTTCTGCAGGCCCTCTAGTGGCCGTTTTGCAGGTGGAGTGGAAACTGACGTGAATATATTTAATTAATATAATCAAAGAAAACATTTCTCCCTGCAGCTCTGTTATAAGGTTAACTAGGTCACTGTTGGCTCTCTGTGTGTGAAATGCTGTGACTGTGTGGAGCTGTTGGTGAGCAATGAGGGTGAAAGGGGAGGGCGAGAACCCCCTGCTGTGGAAACATTCACACTTCTCCACAAAGACAGCTGTACTGATAAAACAGAGCATAGCAGCAGATTTCTTTATATCAACTGCTACAATAAAAATAGCATTTGAACACAATACACAGGCACTTCTATAAATGCTGACTTGTTAGTTCACCTGTGGAGACAAAAAACCAGCTCGCTTCAAAATATTCCATCAACATTACTGAAGGAAAAAAGTACATAGTTCAACAGATGGATGTTCATAATACGGTGATGACTGTGAGGAGGGTTAATCATCCAGATGTGGACTGGAAGGTCTCTGTCACATCAACTAACTCAAGAAAAATGAGGCGGGACTCATTTCTGCTGGAAGACCACTTCAGAATGTAATAAGCAACGTTATCTTTCAGACTGCTTAAAAGGCATAATCTAATCTGACTGCTGTTGGACTATTTCTGACATTTATTTACTTTAGTTGGCTTCACAAATGGTAAATTGTTTTCATAAAGTTCAAACCATCTGGACATACGGTCCTAGTGCCCCCTTCACCATTCTTTGTTGTTTTTCCACTAAAATCACAAGTCGTAGTGAAACAGCCGTAACGCAATTTAGGATTCAACTCTATATTTGATGTAATCCTGAAAAACAGAAATGCATAAAAAGTAAATAATCTGATTACCTTTTTTTAGTGGCACCCTATTCTGACTATAACTTGCTTTTTGTAATCAGATTACATGTAATCTATTACTGCCAACACTGTAGATACTTGCATTTTAATATATTAGATATATAACACACACACACACACACACACACACACACACACACACACACACACATACATATATATAGAATGAACGTTCTAGTGTAGGTGAGACCACATATGGATATCACAAATTAATATTTTACTATAATAAACAATGCTTTAAAATATTATTCACCAATAGCTGAACAACTGGAAGTTCTTTGTGCTTTTTGGTGCTTCTCACTGCAGAAAAAGAATAAAAACAAATTACAGGATGATTATCATTTTCTAAAGATTTAAACTGTGTTTAAGTACGACAAAACACGTTTTTCTAGAAAGATATTGCCATGTAAATTCAAGCAGAAAAAACAGGATTAGTTGTTTTTCTGAAGTGTTAGAGATGTACAGAATGAATTAGAACTCATTTACCCAGATTAACACACTTCAAGCACAAATTGTGTGCTAGCGCCACACGTTCATAGGATTTCATTACATTTAGGGATGACCAGAACACAATGTTTAAGTATTTGATCTATAGCAGCTGGTTTCAATAATTACTTTAGGAAAGAAGTTTCCTCAATGCATTTCAATTTACCATCACTGGGCAGAATAAAGACTTCATGTAGTCACACTGTTTTAACAGCAATGACCACCAGCAGAGGGCAGTATGGTCCAATAGTTGGTCAGACACCCGCACCGAAGAAATACTAACCAGAGGTCAGTTTTAGAGTTTTCAGATCTACAAACTCTGATTTAGAAAGAAAAGAACTATAATTTAATGTAACTGATTAAACAGAAACACACCAACAGCTGAGAGCTCAGGTTTAAAATACTGACTGGAAGCAAAAGATTCATTTGCACATTCAAAGGGGAAGTGCACCAATTTTTTCAGAATTTCTCCATAATTTCAGCGGTTGAAAAACATACTAACTCAGGTTTCTTTACAGTGATGATTGAAAACAGGCGTCGCAACACAAATATAGTGATTTTATTTACCATCCAAAATCACAGGTGAACCTTTATATGTAAGGTCAGTAATGGTAAAAACCCAGAAAATCAGATTTTAGGGGGACTATTTGGCCTCAGAAGGCCCAGCATGTACCTCACCACCATGAACAGATTTAAAAAAAAAATATTTCAGGCCAAAACTGTTGTGAAACAGTCTCTCAGTAATCAGTCTGTGTACTTGTAACCATTTCCTGTAAAAACCTTCTGTGAGGAGCTTTTAGAGTCATTAAACACTGAGGACGTCTGGTTCCTATCACCACCACTGTGAACAATTCTAACTTGGTAAATTTCTCTTGAATGAGGCATTACACAACACCACTTCACATCTTGATTATTTAAAAAAATTCTCCAAAAATCTGTGGAATCAGGCTTTAAAGCTCTCCCATCATTTGCTAGTTGGATAAAAAAAACAATACAGAGAACTAAACAGATCGCTAAAGAATGCCGGCGCATAAAAGCGCATTATAAGAATGGAGTGCCACATGCTGACCAGCCAGTGGCCCTTCACCCTGCTGACTGCAGAGCTTTCAAAAAATTGACAGGGACTCGCTGGTTCACTACCTCCAATAAATAAATAAATAAAAATCACCTGCACACTTAAAACACACAACAGCAAGAAGACAAACAACACAAACACTTCAACTTCTATTTCAAGATGCCATGATTTAATCACAGCACGTTTTATTAGCAAAATAGTGGATATTAGTCAATGTTTGTTCCCAACCAATGAGAACAGAGTGAGGGACATAATGCATAAAACCATTCAAATTTGTCATAAATAACTGTGAGAATGTCTGGCATATCACATCATTCATGTTTTCTACCAAATTTATCATGTACAGGCAGTTCAATAGTCTGATATGAGAATGGGTGCTTGTTTGCTACAGAAATGATGGAATAAGAGTAAATTTGGTCCCTTTCAAAGTCAAATAAAGGAGAAAGACAGACATATTTAAAACACAAACCTACTCCCTCTGATCAACAAATGCCCATCTCACTGGTCAACATCTCCCTAAAGAACGTCTTGAGTTTAGTTCCTCTTTGAAACTGTGCTGACTGTCCAAAGCGAAACTATTTCCTCATTCCAACTACCTCTAGCTATTTTCATTCTGAATGTGTATCTTAATCATTGGTCATCATACCAACTACAGGCGAATTTCACATGCTGCATGCAAATTCCAGAGCTGCTCTGGAAGAGCCCGTCCAGCGGATAGGGCTGCACACGGAGGAATCTCTGTAACCTATTCTAGTCAGTCAGGCTTCACACATACACCTTGGAATTTTAAGTCGGCTTTAAATTTGCATTTGGTCTAACAATAGAGCTCTTTCATGATCTGGGTCCTGCCTACAAAAATGCGCTCCCGCTAGGCGAGTGATTACATATCGACGACTACGGCTACAGCTTGAACAACTTAGATGACAAACTCAAGCACAGCAACTTAACTGCAAACATGCAAGGCACGTGTACCTTCATATCTAGAGTAGAAAGAGAGAGGGGGGAAAAAAGAAAATAAAAGAAAGATGTTCCCAAAAACCTCAAGAGTGAAAAAATACCCTTCAAAATAGGACCTGCAAATTATTTCAAAAACAGTGAAAAAGTCCAGCAACAATTACAGTTGTACAAATATTTTACACAAAGGTTTCTTTTTCCTAAAACATCATTTAAAAATGTTCAGAGAACATAAATAAAATGTTTACGTAACGCATCGTGTTCATGGTTGACCTCGCTCCAGCCCTGCTTCTCCCAAGGATGCCATGTTGTCCCATTCTCATCTCGCTGTAAACAAGAGACAAAAACAAAGCGATAAAGGTAAAAATAAGTCATCTGTAAAAAACTGATGGCTGATAGTGACACCAGAATAGAGCTACTATATTTAGATTTGCATGCCGTACTTAGAGGATTGTGAAGCTCTTCAAGCTTGGCTGCTCCACGCAAGACAAACCAGTCATAATCGGTTTTTACTCACCGTGTGACGACACGCTCTAGAACAGTCCGCAGTCCTTCAGGTTGTTCTTGATGATGACATCAGTGACTGCGTCAAAGACGAACTGCACGTTCTTGGTATCTGTGGCGCAAGTGAAGTGGGTGTAGATCTCCTTGGTGTCCTTCCTCTTATTCAGGTCCTCAAACTGACACTGGATGTAGGCTGCTGCCTCCTCGTACGTGTTGGAGCCTTAGCACGAGAAAAATAGGATGCCTCAGACACTTGAACAAATCACACTTATAATTAGGGATAATATGAGAATTGTTGGCTTTAATAATTTTAATAAATGCTGTTCAGTTACATTGCAGCCATTTTTTGGAACGCAGCTATTGTACAAATGGAAAAATGAATAGACCAAGAGAGATTGTCTGGAATTACCTCTGGCTAAAAAGTTTCAAATATTTTTTCCTTCTGCTGGAATGTTACCATTGAACACAACATTTTGTTCAGGCAGCAACGAATCTGTTAGGCTTGAGTTGACTGACAATACTATGTATCTAGTTTCCATCTATCTTGGTTGTCAACAAGTTGGACACTTTCTCGTGACTTTAAAATGCACAAAAGTAATTATACGTTGCGCACCCCATTTTCTTTTAACGTTAAACATTAGTTCATGTTCTGAATCAGCCTTGTTATGTGGTTTGGCTTTATGACATTCTGTAGCACTGACATTCTGCTGAGGTAGATTTTTTCTTCCAACCCATTGTTGTGCTTGTTAAACTGATTAAGCTGTGCAGCCTTCAATGCTCAGAACGGCTTCCCTCACAAAACAAGACTCAAAAGATTTTTATGCTGTGATTACTTCAGTTATAAAAAACAAAAACAGACAGTACACAGCTACAGTAACAGTAGCTTTTAGGCTACTTCACAAGGTTGAGCTTTCGCTGTTTTATTATTTTAACAAAAAGCGATTTATAGGCTGTGAATGCAATATGCAATTTATTTAACCTATGCCTAGGCTGATTATGATAATATGAATAAATAAATAAACATGGTTTTCTGACTTTATCATGGATATCATCAGTACTTAAAGAACACTGAAGAAAAATGTATTGTGAAAATTTCTAGAATTATCACGATATATTGCCATATCGCCCACCCCTAATTAAATTACATCAAAAACTGCCAAATCATACAAAGTTAGCCTATAAGTTTCTGTCTAGAAAGCATGTTTATTTTCTCCAGTTTAAGCAGGAGAAACAGGTTAATCTGTGATGGCAGTCGATGATCCACTGCAAGCTATCGTATGTCTACACTATGTGAAAAAGTGTATAAATAGTTGTATTTATCAGGCTCTGTTGTCATGACATTATTTGCCATTTTGTATGTTGCATAATCAATGTCAATTTATGAAAAAGGTAAATATTAATGATTTGTTAAATCGAGTTTCTGACAGGGAAAGAGTAAAATAAACATTCACTACATACAGAAACAGCATTATAAACACTGACGGTGAGCATACCGGCATATTCTGGATAGCAGATGGTAAGAGGGCTTCTTTTGATCTTTTCCTCAAACAGATCCTTCTTATTCAGGAACAGGATGATGGATGTCTCAGTGAACCACTTATTGTTGCAGATGCTGTCAAAGAGCTTCATACTCTCATGCATGCGGTTCTAAAAAGAAAAAAAAAAATTACATTAAAAAAAGAAGAAAAAAAAATAAATAAAAGCAGAAATCAGTAGCGCAACTGGAAGGAAACGTTTCTGTCCTATGATCTGGTGGAGTCAGCAGGTAGAGCTGATGTAGTTGTGGGGAAGTAGGCACAAGTTTTGGTGACGTACCATTTCCTCATCTTCAGCCAGGACCAGGTCATAGTCACTCAGAGACACACAGAAGATGATGGCGGTCACCCCCTCGAAACAGTGGATCCATTTCTTCCTCTCTGACCTCTGGCCACCCACGTCAAACATCCTGCGAGGAGAGTCAGTGCCATTAGAAAAACACAAACACTGCAGCATTCACACAATGTTGCTTTAAACACACTAAATGGAGCTCTCAGAAAGGACAGTGACTTCCTAGAAATACCACAGGAAGGGGGAATCCATAACATTGGGGATTCCGTAACACCCACAAGTTGTGGGATTAAGGTTATCTGCTATACATCGTGATGAACACGTCATCTGGAATTTTAAAAATCAGTGTCATTACTGCATAGATTGTTTGTTTTCATACTGCACCGTCACACTGCTGGAAAAAAGTCTGTGTCATCATAACCCAGAGGTTTTTAATAAGGGGTTGGCATGTTTGATTACAAAGAGAGTATATTTAGGTCTGTTTAACTAGATTTTGTGAAGAAAGCTCGTACGTTTAAAAAAAAAATAAAAACACTACTAATAGTTTTTTTTCCAGTACTGTGCAAAGGTCAGAGACTTTGAGACCCTTAATTTGTTTAATTTTCCAAGTTTCAAAATGGCCATCAAGTACAAGTCATTCGTTTTTCATTGCCAGGAAAAAAGGCGTATAGCTATTTAACAGAAAATTACACAAAAGCCTCAACAACTAAATATAATACCAAATTGTTCAGTATTTAATGTGTCCACTCTGCTTTTTTGACCTCCAAAGCTCAGTCTCAGAAGCTGGTTGTGTTTTCTGTGATCCAAGTAATTACAAACATATTTAATGACAGTGAGGTCTGGACTTGGGAGTGGTCAGTCCATTGTTCTGAGAACAACAGCAGCTTTTGTTCGATTTGTAAATGTTCTTGTTTTTCCCCCATTTAATTATCTTAGTACTGGCCTCTTGACAGCTACACGTCTTTTCAGATCCACAGTATTGAGTTGTCTTCTCACAGTGGAAGGATGGAGAGAAACACAGATTTTTTCAGATCTGAAGTAAGTGTGGGGGTTGATTTTTCTCCTCTCTCTCAAAGATGAAAGCCATAAGCACTGGTTATCTGATGGTAACAGTGTTGGTGGTCTACCAGGTCTTGCGCAGTTGGAAATCCCATATTCTCTGTATCTCCATTTTTTTAACTCCCATTTATGGAAATGTGTGAAATAGAAATATCTCCTGAAAAATGAATAACTTAAATGCCATTTTGACTGGAAATTAAGTAAATGAAGAGTGGTCCATCACTTTTGTGCAGTACTGTACATATTCTTTATGTGATATAATTAGTTTAATGACAATTTTTCACAATTACTTTAGTCTACTATTAATTATTTTAGGGTCATTTTAATGTCCTCTATGTTAGACGTATTTGTTTTGTTATAATCTCCCTCCAAAGCACTTTAAACTTATGTTAAGAAGGTGCCATATAAAAATGCTTATCATAACTACTACAGCAATTATGATTATCATTATTATTATTATTAGTAGTAGTAGTAGTAGTAGTAGTATGGAGACTTAGTTTGCAATCTTTTAGTCAATCTCTTCAGGGCTCCCAAGTGACTGAAATAAGCTTGTCCTTTCTTTGCCCTGTACACCTATGACTAACTAGATATTATGGTGAGGTCGAGACATAACATAAGGGAAGTTAACACCAGACACTCAGGCATGTGCTGGAGGCAAGGAACAAATTCCACAACAAAAATGCATAGCATAAACAAACGGCCCATTCTCTGCTCACACAATCAGCATACAGAGATAACACACAAAACCCTTAGACACAACATGCAAACGAAAGCATCCACCGCAGCATTTTAATATTTCGTGTCATTTTTGAGTTACAGGTCGCTGGATAAATACACACTGTTTGTTACATGGGCTGGTGCTTCATTTGATGTAATGTAGATGCTCACTTGAAATGAAGATCCTTGAAGGTGAAGTGGGTCTCCACAATGCCGGTGGTCTTCACCCTGGTCCTTAGCACGTCCTGCTGAGTGGGGACATAAGCAGCGCTCGATATCCTGTCCAGATCGTTCAGGTAGCTAAGAACAGGAGAAGAGCAGAAAGATATCGATCTCAAAAAAGTAAAAATGTTAATGGGTGCTTAATCTTCACACAGGCCTGTTGTATGTCAGCAGACATTTCTGCTCATGTTGTGCTCATATTGGTCATTTCTTGGTTGTTTCATTTTATTACATATCCATGTTATCAAAAACACTTTTTAAAAAAAAATCCAAAGCCAGATTAGACTGTATCTGTAAAGGTGAGAACAGGCTAGATCTAAAAACAACATGCTTCCACCCTGTACAATCCTGAACTTTAAAGTCCTAAAGAGAGGAACTACCCTGCATATCCCTGTGTGCCTGCATATCACATGCAAAAGGCGAGGTTTTGTCACATCATACTTTTGAACACACATCCATGTTATTTGCATTTTTGAGAATTTGCATGAAGTATATTTGAATCTGAGATCACTGAAGTGAGAGAGAGGGAAAAAAACATCAATAACTCAACACTTGATATTGAAAAACTTCAGTGACAGTAGGAAAGCCAGAGGAGAAAGAAGCTGTTGGAGTGAAAGAATGAAATGATGGAGATGTTGCATGAAGCCAAACTAAGACCACTTAGGCCATTCTCAACTCCAGAGACTGCTCACTCCACTGCCCCTTCCACTAAGAGCACACTCCACCTCAGATGATATTTTAGCTCTGTAATAAAGACGTTTGGAAGGAGAAGGATATGATTTGACCAGTGATAGGAATTATTTATTGTGGCAATAGAACTGTCTAACCAAACAGCCTTAAGCTTGCAATCAATCCGCTCAAACAAATGAGCAATACACAATCAAAGATGAGGGCACATCAGTAGCAGCTTCTCTACTCCAAATGGCGGGGTGGCCTTACAGAAGACATCTTTGGGGTCGACCAATAATCAGCCCAGGCAATAATCGCACTAGATATTTAGTATTTTGCCCATCATTAGAATCTGTATTTTAGCTTAAATGGAAGCTACGTACATCTATAACACAACCACAGCTAAAAGTAAACTTTCTGGCTTAATATCCTGCCCACTGCCTTACTGGATTGGTCAAAGTATGATGTGTCGAATACAAGCAAACAAAAACACAGCAGCAGCCTGTGTCAATGATTGCAGAAACCTGGACAACATATCAGTCTTTTCTGGTGACCTCTCTGTTTCTGAGAGAAGTGAGTGACTAGCAGTGCTATCTATCTCTCTGTGTGTCTGTCTAAAATGTGTAGATTTATGAGAGAGAGAGAGAGAGAGAGAGAGAGAGAGAGAGAGAGAGAGAGAGAGAGAGAGAGAGAGAGAGAGATGTGCACATTTAAAATGTTTTTTTTTGCTTTGTTTTGACACCATGCAGAGCGATGGGGACATGCTAAGGTTATTCGTGCAGCTGTTTGGCCCAAAGCACAACTCACTTGATAACTTCACTCACTTGACTTAAGCATGTTTTTCCTTTCTTTGCTCACATTCTTGCATCTCTAAAGTAATTCTGAAATACTGGTGCATTTTTGGTACTGTTTATTTGGTGGATTTATGCATTAACGGCAGAATGATTTCATTAAACATTTTTTGCATAGGAACTGTGTCCCAAACAGTCTCAAAAGGAGACACACAGAGAACAGCCTTAATGTTTCAAAGTCATTGAAAACAGAAGAGTTTTATCACTGTTAATGGACATTTAACTACTTTCGCCTTGAGTGCAAATTCAAATATGAACTTGATTTTTAAAATAAGTGTTTGTGTGTCACATTCCCAACAAGAAAACATTCAACACTGTTATAAATAAACACGGATGAATATGTGTAAGCTGTGTAGGTGCTCTGTGGACTGTGCTGTGTTCAAGTGCAATCGAGTGACTGAAAATACCATGTTAAGCTACAATTATCATTGGGAATTAGGTCCCGAGTAGAGAACACAAAGTAAAACAAACAGAAAGAATGACACCCACTATGAAGCAGAGTCATTGAGCTGGTACTCCCTGGAGCGGCTAAAGCAGGCCTGCACTCCTCCGTCCTTCCACAGGCGCTGGATGATGCCAGCCAGCTCTCCAGTCATGTAGCCCTCTTCAGCTGAGCCTGCCAGCACAAACAACTGCCTCGCATCATCCTGCAATACAGACACACACACACAAACGCCAATCACAATCAGCCAGTCTGACGACAGCCACAGACAGTTTGTGCTGAGGACATTTTTCCATCAAGTGCTCTTGCTCTGTTTTTGTTAGCAATCAAGCCATCTCGTCATATCTGTTCAGACCTAACCGGCGAGATGAAAATGACTGGAAAACAGCTACTGTTGAACACAAAGGTCCCCTCCCTTCATCAGCACTAACAGCAGCACTTACAGCACGGGCAGGGTCGGAGAAGTCAATCTTCAGACGGCCCATGGCCCTGATGATGGCAATGATGGACTGGATGGTGTTGCTGTACACCACGGCCTTGTACTGCTTGCACTCCTCCTCTGAGTAGCCTGCCTCATGAATAATTCTGAAAACAAAATAAATAAATAAATAAAGTGAGGCTACGCTTGGCATCAAGCACAAACAACAGATTTTCAGAATGTTATTGCTGAAGGGAGATGGTTTGCAGACTTACTTCATCTGTTTGACAATTGTACTCTTCCCAGACTCACCAGCACCTAGCAAAATAAGAGAACAGAAAAGTTACAAACATTAACGCTCCCCGGACTTCTGACACAGGTCAACTACTGAAAGCACGCTCAGACTACAAGTCTCCCACACAGTCAGATGCTGCAAAATCTTCATCTATCTAATAAAGGAACATTTGTTTTATCCCAACCCATGTGAGAGCACAAACAAATCTACATGTGTTCAGCAAAACTGACAAAAATCAGGGATTTACAGTGGTATCGTTAGATATTTGAAATTCATTTACGCTCTGTAAACACTGATCTATGTGGATTTAGTCACGTTCATGTATCTGCATGTGCAGATATGTACATGAAAAATATTGGATATTAGCATCAGCCCACAATTCCCATTTTGGGATATCCTTAACCAAAATAAAGAAATAAATTATTAAAAAAATAGCAGGGAAAATGTTAACGCCTAAAAAACCCAGAGAGTTCACAAAGCAAAGTTTGCAGTCTAAAGACAGGCCACACAAGCAAATCCACAAACAGAACGCAGTGCAATTAAGGAAGAGAAATAAAGGGAAGTGGGAATCTTATGGTGATTATATGGAAGCAGTTGGGAGGCCCCCCATGAGCATATCAGCTCTGCAAAATCAAGAGACTACTTAAAAAATGTGCAACATGCAGATAATTTGAACAGTAAACTGTTTCAACAGTAGTCTGCACACCACTGGTCTCACAACACGGGTAAAGCCAAGTGGGTGTCAGCTTGATTGGATTAATTAATCACAACCTGGCTACAATGGGATTACAGGCAAATCTCTGTAACCTGATTATGCATGCCTCGATTATAGGTTTAATCACAAGCAAAAGGTATGCGTTCAGCTAAGGAAGAGTGTGTTCAGCTAGAAAACTTTAGAGATGTTTTATGCACTATGAATTAAAGTTCTAGAACATTTTGGAACCATTTTAACTAACGCCCAAATGACAGAACATGATAAAGATTACACAAATTTATGGGCTCAGATACCGTCGCTTTAAATGTTACATACAAAAAAAAACACATTCAGGAATGTGACACTATTTCGCTTCCAAGACTTATAAACTGAGTTAATAAAGATAATCAATAAAGAACAGTTTAACTAAAACTATTGCACTGTTTAATCTTTGAGCATATAAAATTATAATCAATCCAGTTATAAGAATTAGCTTCTTAAAATGGGGATCAATATTGCACATCAGTCAGGGCCTAGCTATAAACACGTGTGTGTGTGTTTTTTATATTATATTATATAAACATGTGTGGGTGTGTGTGTGTTATGTATATATATATATATAAAATTAAATATAAAATATAAAAAATATATATAAAATTAAAAAAATATTTTGGCTTCAAACCTCAGCTGCATACTGAGACACAAATATGATAACTATTATCATGCAGTTTGAACTGAAGTGAACACAGTCACTGACGTTCTGTAGTATGAACTACACTGAGTCACAAACTGAGGTAATGCTCAGCGATCATATCCAGTGGGTCATTCTGTGTCTATCAAATGACATTTAAGCATCACGTTGAAGTAACGTTTGTACGTGCTGCGAAAACAGTCGACACAAGTTCTTCCAAACCAGAGTGAATCTTAGCTGCACCCGATTCAGACACATGCCTTCAAGATACCTGCAAAGCACAACTGTTGTGAAAAGTTTCCAGGCTTAAGAATGAGTTATGCTCAACTTTCCTTCAGTGAGATGCTGCAGGACAGGCATAATGCTACACAGCCACAGAGGAGGGAACTAAGTTATATTTTCAAGGCTAATTTTTTATAAAGAAATAAAACTTTCCACTGCGCTAGTCAAAAACAAAGGCCTACATTTTTGCCTTTGAGAATTTTTCGAGTCTGGAACGCTGCTTATGACTGATGAAAAAAGGCAGCAGCAAAATGTTTCCCACTTTTTTACTTGCAGCAGATCTCTAAGCCAGCCAACTGACTTCAGCCGAGCGTGTTTCAATTAGTCACAGCTCCTCCCTAAGCGGCTTTTTTGGGATGGCCTGAGGGGGCCTGCTGCACTTTCTCTGAGAGTCCCTAAGCACAAACAACAGCAATTAGGCAAACTCAGCACCTCGCACATATGGCCCAAAACACAACAGCTCCAAACTAGAAGGCTCAGAGGTGCGGCCACAGGAGTACGGATCACAGCTGAGAAATTAACCACTGTCGTCAACGGCCCAGGATGTTAATTTGTTCACACCCTGCAGTCATCTTCTCTCTTGGGTAACAGGGGGAAGTAACAAAAGTCAAATCAGAAAACCTAAAGCGAGACGCAAGCATGCAATTTTGTAAACAGTGATTTGGTGACAAGCAGTTTGAAAAGTCAACTGGATTCATCAATGGTCTTATTGCTCATTCACTGATCAGCGACTATTTCAAAACTATGTGCTATTAAAGAGGATTTAGAAATGTACATTAATGCACAGGTAAATATCCATATTACTTTTCTTAGAATTATTGCACCATTTTCATGGAACACAATATCACACTTTTTTTCATTTCTAGTGTAGCATATAAATATTAATATGTTTCATTGACTCCCTAGTATTACCCCACCCGATGCCTGGGTAACCCGATACTTAAAGATATGTTCACAATACAAGATATAACACTGTGTCATTTTTTTGTAGTGCCACAAACACAATGATTATTAACCAAACCTTCACATACTGCACTGATTCTCAATAAATATGGATACATTTTTACTGTTACTGTACATGTAACTACAGAAATAAATGTTAGATTTCTCTGACACTTATCTAGACAGATATATATACACATATACATATATATATATATATATATATATATATATATATATATATATATATATATACACACATATATATATATACACATATATATACACACATACACACACACACACACACACACACACAAAATATGGGAGAATATGTTCCATATATTCTCATGGAAAATACGCATCAAAAACAGCCTGTTGTGATGCCACAAAAACCAACGCAGTTACGCACATCCTCCTATTCAGCCTACAGCAGGTTAGCGCCGTCTACTCACACTGAAGTTATGAGTGTTTCAGCCTGAACTGCTTTTTAAATGAGGTACAATTCAGAGCAGCCAATCAGAACAGAGGTCATTTGCATATAAATGTGACAAAAACAGCTTTCTTAAATTCTAAGGAATAAAGACAGGCCAGAAAATGGGTCACATAAAAAATTAAAAGGTGTGTTATGTGCAGCTGTACATAAAACAACAGAAACTTCACAAGTGGAAACCAACAAAAACAAAAACACCATTATGGGACCTTTTATATCTTTAATTCACAGCCACGTTATAATATAAAGTATTTTTAACAAAAACATTGAAGGGTCAGCTGCGATCAAGAGAGGCTCGACGATTTGGTGAAGTTAATCGCTGCTTTTGATATTCATACGGCTTACATTTAAGACATTGGAATCTGCATACATTCATGTCACATGTCCTTTCTTTATGATGCAGTAATCAACGAAAGTCAACAACTGAAGACTGAGAGGCGCCTGGCCTGTAAATTCAGTGATAACACTGCATCTTCATGTTAGCCTAAGCAACTGATAAGACTGAAAAAAAGAATGTAGAAATTACCAAATGATCATAAAATTACTTGCATTTATACTTTCCTTAATTAATTTCTGTTACTGTCATCTGTATGAGAAAGAACGCGACTAACAGCACTGTAGCTGGTGGTGATGTGTGGTAGGTTATGAAAGGTCACAAAGCCTACCAGATGTTACGTTTAACTCTTGCAGTGTTGCAGGGCACTTAAAGGGGAATACCATCGATTTGTCAATATTGCTACATAGCTCAAATGCTGAGATAAACAAAACAAATACAAAATTTACAGTGGTTTTATGCAAAATGTGTATTTTATTTACTACTACCATGTATAAAAAACCTACACATGAGCTTTTATATGTAAATGCTGATGATGGTAAATCTGAAAAAATAGGTTTTCTCTGGGGGCCACTTTGCCTCATGATGCCCTGCATGTACTTCTTCATCATGAATGTGAATGTATTAATACATAATAATAAAAAAGAAAATTCACAGACACTTTTAGGCCAAAAAAAGAAATAGTACTACATACTACACATGCACCCTTAAGGTACAAACAGTGCTGAACAGCACGTCGTATCTCCATGTGAACTTGATTCCCGGAGTGCTAGTTTCACCTTTTGTTTGGCCTGCTTCACCTGCCACTTTTATAGCTTGGTAATTTGAGCTGGTTATTTAGTTACCAGGCAACCACCCGATGCCTGGGAGACGTATGAGGGCAGTCTGAGGGTAAACTGACCAACAGCTGCCAGCGCACATCCTGACCAAAAGGTTTAACACGTTTCGCTTTAATTCTGTAACACTCAATTACCAATGTAACAAAAAGGTCCAGCTGTGTCAACAGCCTGCTGAGAAAGTAAAATCAACAGATGTTCAAGAACATTTTGAAGATGTTTCTTTTCCCCTGTGCTTTTCACTCTGTGACCAACTGCTGACTGTATTTTACGAGTTTTCTATTTCGTTTCTTTTTTATTTGATGGTGCACATCTTTATTTCTCTGTTTTTGGTATTTGCTGTGTATATGTGCTGCTCATACTCCTATCAGTGGTATTTTATTTCCATTATCAAGCTCTATTCATTAGTCCTTTCTTGTCATTTTATAATGTTCGGCTGAAGTATTGAGATAACTGTCATTAAGTGGGCTAAATGAGAGCCATCGCATTGTGCAGTCCGGTATTTACTCTTGTTCATTAGCCAATTCACATAGAAACGCAGAACACACTGACCACGGGCCTCTCGTAAAGCAAATACAACTAAGACAGGGGTCCAAATTTGAGCTTCACAAAACAGGAAAGTGGTTAACAACGTTCTCTGACCTGTCACAGTCAATAGCATCAAACATGAGGAAGGGCAGCTTACCTTTTAAGGAAGGAAAATGAAATCACACTACGTAAATACGCAGAAAGTGAAGCAATTACACATGAAACAAGTAACACTGTCACCACTGCCACCATGAGCGCTTGCTGGAGTAATAACTGCTTTACATTCTTGATATCTGTGCAGGACGATTTGTTTCCTCTACTGAAATTCAACATATTTCACATGACTAACACCAAAAATGAAAAGGACCAGAGATGTCCACCTCCGTCAGAAGGCTGTTCTTGATTGGTCAGAAGATCGTCTGTCTCAGATCCATAATCCTCAACTTAACCTGCACTGGACCAGGTTAGGCGTGCAACACAAGTTACCATGGTGATGTAACTCTGTAAAAAGTGATCCACTGTCATGAGACAGAATATCCAGCGTTAGATCAAACTAAGCTGAAGGTTTTCTGGCAAAGACTGCTTCATGAGACAGGCCACTATGTTACTGCCCTTTAGGCTGCTGTCAGGGACCCTTTTGATTAGCCATCTGATACTTTGGCTGCCTGTCTGAGATACAGTAAGGGTTCACTTTGGCTCAAACCAAATCCTCCTCAGCCTCAGACACGCTTAACTCTTTCTTTATTGCGCACATAGAACCAAATATGTGTGCTGACAGACACGAATCTCCACAACAAACACAACCATTAAAGCAGTTTTTAATCTACCCAGTGGTTGGCTAATTAACCAGCTCCTATGGGGAGTGTGTATCTGCCTAATGGGTAAACGGATTTATTCCCAAAAGCTTGACAAAGCAAACTTCCAGCTGATAATAAGTAAGATACCAGTGAAGCACTGCAAAAAATAAAGAGTCTTACAAGCACAGGTTGCAAGTCATTTAGTGTCAGCCTGGCTCAAAATCAACAATGATACATTATTTGCATTTTATTCATTTTTACTGCACTTGTAACCCTATAGAAATAAAGGTTATATTACTCCATAATGTTAATACAGGTGAATCTAGCTATAATTTCTACACCTCAAAAAACATGTAGCATCAGCAGATACGAACAAGACCAATACTGGATGTTAGCATGAAGCCACAGTTCTCATACTGGAGCATCTCTACTAAAGAAAGTCATCATACCAGCCTCATTTCCGCCAAAAGCCTACACAGTTCAGCTGCAGTAAGGGCAGAACAAACTGGCACTCCAATGGGATAAATGAACACTTCAATAAATAGAAACGAACAAACAAACGTATAGATGATTTATTGGCCCACATTTGTTTCGTTTCTATGACTAAAGTGAAATTCATGAGTACAGACACTTTATTAAGCAAATCGAAAGAAAATAACTATTCTAAAAAAATATATAACGTAGACATGTACTTTTTATATCCAGCAGTCACATGTCAAAGTTGCACTGAAAACAAATTCTCACAAAAAACAAATTTTCAGGAAGAAAAGAAAAAGATCACTTGAGGTATGTAGATACCTGTAGATGATCAACATAGCTTATATTTGGTATCTGCTTTGTTATGTGTTATCTAAATCAAACTACATTACTAACATTTTAATGTTATGATGTGTATTGCTGAGTTACTGATGTATCAGTAGTGAAATGTCAGATAGAGGGTTTACGTCAAGGCTGACCAAAGCTGGTCCATGGAGACGTTCGATTTAGCCCACCAAAAAAAACTTAACCCCACCCACTCACCCAATTAGAAAACAAACATTTTATAGTAAATACAACTGATTACATTCTGTCTCTATTATAACTGTATTTTTGAAGAATTTTAGTATTAAAGTAGTGTAAAAATCTATTGTTAAAGGTCATTTTGAAATCTACCACAGCATTTGTACAATGTCTGGTGACCATCAGCGCACCACAAACACTGCGCTCTGTTTCAGCACCCTTGGTCAAGGTGTATGCGTACAGATGTGACTTAATAGAAAAGTGGTTTAAATTACATTTAGTCACTTTGGGATCCTAAATAAAACGAAATGACCAAACCGGCCTGATGCTGAATGCAGCCAAAGTCAGCAGTAACTTCAGCAGTGTTTCCTAAGGCCCCTCATGGAGGACCCTTAACTGCAGATTTGACTTTTTCTCTGTACTGACACGTTCATGTAGTGTTTAAGTATCTGATGAATTGGCGCAGGTAAGACCCTGAAGTGTGAAGAGAAGGGGTCCTCCAGAAGCCGTACTCTACAGTATCCGTTATCTACTGGCCCTAATTCACTAATCCAAGCTAAACTCTTGTTTGTCGACTGCCAGTCATTTGCTTAAAAACCGCCGAACAGCATTTTAGGTCAAGGCCGGAAAACACACTACTTGGCTAAAAGCTGGCTAATTCATATTTAGCAAATCTGAGGAGAAAACTGCTTCTCTGCCCCGTTAGCTAACGCAAATGTAAGGTATTTGATATCACAATCGTTCCAACACAGCGTTTCTATCTATATAAAACTATGTAATATGGCTTTTGTCTTAGAATCATTAGTCAAAAAACCAAAGCAAGCCAGCTTTGCACTGAATTAGCCAGCTAGCTAGGTTAGCTAGTTATCGTTAGCCCCCTTTAGCTTCAATGTGCCTTAGTAAATGTTAATCAATACGCGGTGAACTGGTTTGGCTGCTTTATTGACTTATTATAAGGTAAAAAGTACGAAGTGAGATGTACGTCGGTTTTCAAACTATCCACACTTATTTTCGATAGTTTAAGTTTAAACTGTGTCTGTATTTTTAAACCAGTGGGCTAAGCTGGCTTTGTCAAGTATTAACTGAGTGACGACACGGCACCTTCTTCACCACTTCCTTTAAAAAATCAGTTAAACGCTGAACAGAAGAGATTAAGTGATCTTAAAAATGAGTTACGTAATCACAATATTATTTACCAACAGACTAACGTAAATATCTTAAGTTTCAAAAGTCTAAGCGGTTTTATGTATTAAGTCTGCTTTCTATCCTCTAAAATGGAGTCCCTACAGCGAAGCCCCTGTCCCCTTAGCCATGATCACATCAGAGCTTGGGCTCCTTTAACTGGGTTTGGTTTCTGTATTCATTTAAAAACGAGACACGCCGCAACGTAACCTACACTCCTATATGCTGGTTATGGTGGATTCCTATATTCCCCACACTAAATATGGGAGAAGAATAAAGTGAATACAAATATTCAGCGGTCCACGGTGTTGCTCACTGACCAAAACTCGACGATGAGAGTTTAAAAACTATTCACAACCGCACTTCTGTATGCGTATTTACTGGGCGGCCAATATATCGATATTATAGCATTTCTGAAGCAAGAAGACACCCTCTGGAGTCGTTTTAAAAAGTTTTACTACGAACGAACAGTCTAAATTTGTGCTTTATAGCGATTAAACCTCTCAGAAATGTAAGTTAGTGAAGTTAGTTAGCTAGCGCCGTTACGTTGTGCGTAACGTATTTTAGCTAACGAGCTAAACTCACCGAGCAGAAGCAACTTGACCTCCCTCGCCGCTTTCTCTCCATCGTCTCGCAAATTCCTGTCGATCATTTTACTCCTTTCCTGAGCCACTTTATCCTCCGAGCTCAGTGTGCACCCCATTTTCAACCAGGCCTTCTTTTCAAACGACGTAAGAGGGAAAAAACTCTCAAAAACCAAACATGCACAAGTTGATCAAATGAAGGAGCCACACGCCCAAACTCTCTTTCACAAAAGTGTGGTGTCGACAGCCCTCCGCTGCTCTGCTGTTTTAACGGTAAAACCCCGCGCTGAAGTGCTCAAACTCGAAGAAGCCGAACTGTAAATCAATTCTACCCCTTTCTATTCATGTTCGATCCAAAACGAATCGATAAAACGGACAGTAAGCCGAAGAAAACTTCCAGCCAAACGGTAACTGGGCTTTCCTCTCCCCGCTGCTGTGGTGAGGAGTGACTCTGCGCCGCTTCCTGTTCTTTCATACACAAATCTGTCCTGATGGGGGCGCAACACAAAAAAAAAAAACCACAACGCTCCCTCCCTGATGCACTTCTCTGCTTTTTTCGTTGCCTTTTCTCCCTCTGAAACTCGACAACACACGTTTGTTGGTACAGACTTAGAACGATGGTTCTTTCTAGGGTTCTTTAGTAAAGGCAGTGGTTCTGTTTAGAACCACGAGTTCTATATAAAACCATTGGCATGCTTAAATGGTTCTTTGCATGGTGAAATGGTTCTTCAGATTGATGGAGAGAATGTGTTGTATGTGGTTTTTGTCATTGGCTCTGTGTAGCTCTAACAGTGTTCTTCCATTGTTACGATGTGAGATTGCAACAGTAGAAGAACCGTTTTTGGTGTTATATAGAACCATTTTCAACCTGGTCCTATATAGAACCATATATAACATATTGTCCATCAACAATCTGAAGAAACCTTTCACAATGCAAAGACCATTTAAGCATGCAATGCTTCTATATAGAACTCATGGTTCTAAACAGAACCACTGCTTTTACTGAAGAACCTTTTTGAAGTGTATAGAAGATTTTCCATTGTTTCCTTTGTAACTCACTAGGAAGCCCAAAATTCTGCTGTTTATTACCAAGTTGCTGCATGGAAACTCCATATTGCACTCATCCCAGTTCACGTTTTCCTTTACAAAGTGGGGAACTGGCTTGTGCAGTGGTTGCATTGCTTCCCTCTGCATGCAAAACACCAATATTTAACCTTTGCCTGTAGAAAAGCATCCATTGTAAGTATTTATGTGCACCAGGGAAGCCGATGGGAAAAAAGCTTGTGCATGACCCACTTACTGGTTAGATTCTTCCTGACTAGCATGCACATGATACATGTTTCACTTTTTGTGGTGAAAAGTCATCTAAATACTTTGCTCTACAGCAGATAAACTGGAAAATCAGCTTGAGTGCATGATCCACTCGCGATTTCACTGTGCCGGACAAGCCCACGCATGCCTAAGCTTGTGTCGTGGATTAAAATGGGTCAGTTTGTGGCAGTACCCTTTGCTGTTTGGAAATCGTCCTCGTGATCAGGCCAGGGTTGGGAAGTCCACTTTTGCTCCAAATGTGTGAGCTGGTCTTCAAAATGGCAACCCACACTACCTTTCCAAATTCATATGGGTAATACATAAGTGAATGGAGAAGCCTAAAACCAGGCTGTAGTAAAAGTATAGTTCCTTTAATTAAATAAAAACTAGGGAAGTAAAGTAGCTACCAAATCTGAGTAAAAAACAGCTTGAGCAAAAGGTATCACATCCAGAAACTCCTCAAGTAATGAGTTCCCCATAGATCTGTAATGGAACTCAGTGCATCCAGCATTTATCAGCATAAGAACTGCATTTTGTTAGCCTCTATTCTTCTCTTTTGAGGATCCATTTGGTCTGTAATAAATTGCCAAAAAGCTTGAAAGTGAGAGGTGTGAGCAGCACCAGAGCAGTGCAGGCACTGAACCAACAAAACAGAATGAAATGAAACCCCAAACAATAAATGTGAAGGTTTAAAATGGAACTGAGAAACAGTCAATTCATTTCCTCACAAATATACCAGAGCAGAAGTAAAAGTATTTGAATTTGAAAAAAGTACAAATCCATCAGAGGTGTTCAAACCTAAAGTTGGAGAGTATGTGTGAAATGCTAATAAAAACAGAAAACAGTAAATTCTGTTTGACCTGTATTAATTGAAAACATGACATTTGGTGTTTGATTTTATGAGTTATACTGTTTTGTTTTGTTTTTTTGATAAATATACGCTCACTTCAAATTTGATGGCTGCAACAAAAAGATCAAAAAGTATTGGGGCAGGAGCACATTTACATCTCCTTTCATTTTCACAGCACTTAATAATCATTTGTAGATCATACAGACATGCAAGTCTTCAGCTGTGCATCCATATGTGGCTTTCGCTATCACATTTTGAGCTTCGTAACGTGCTTTATGTTTTTAAAGCGAGACAGGTAGGCCAATCGAGCACCCATACTCTCTGTTGCTGTAACTCATGCAGAAGGTGGTTTGGCATTGTCATGTTGAAATAAGCATGGACATCCCTGAAAAAGACAGGAAGACAGCATATTTGCTTCATAATGTGTATGTATTCTTCAGTGTTAATAGTGCCTTCACAAGTTATCCACTAATACACCTCCATACCATGACAGACCCTGGATTTTGAACTTTACGCTGGTAACAATCTAAGTAGTCTTTTGATTCTTTGGCCCAGAGAACACAACATCCATAGATCAAATCTCAGCCTTGCCCTTTATGCACAGAGATTGTGGAGAAAGATCTGGATTGCCTCAGTTTTTTGACAATATCATGTAACATTGAGGTTGAAATATCTAAAATGCTTGCATTTCCTTTTTGAGGAACGTTGTTTTCAAACTGTTCGATTATTCACTGACCTTTGGCCTCGACCCATACTTGTTCATAATGGACTAGGCCTTGGATGCTCCTTGTATACCCAAGTATGATTTCATCACCTGTTTAAGATGTAATTTTTTGCCCTTGTCCTAACTTTCTTGGAACATGTTGCAGGCATCAGTTTCAGAATGGGCATAGATTTACAAAACAATGAAGTTGATAAGGTAAAACCTTAAATTAGCATTACAGGTCTTGTATTTGTACAATTTTCATACAAATCAATGCTTTCTGTTTGTATTTCCATTTCACATACTTTTTCAACTTTTTTGGAATTGAGGGTTGTACTTTTGTATATGGAACTACAACCCCATTTCCAAAAAAGTTGGGACGCTGTGAAAAATGTAAATAAAAACAAAATGCAATGATGTGCAAATCATTTAAACCGTACATTTCATCGAAAATGAAACAGATAAATTGTATTGTTTTTTTTGTTTTTTTTTAATAAATGCCCATTTTAAATTTGATGCCAACAACACATTCCTCAAAAGTTGGGATGGGGGCAACAAAAGACTGTTAAAGTTGTGTAATGCTTAAAAAACACCTGGTGATTGATTGGCAACAGGTCAATAACATGATTGGATATAAAATGAGCATCCCAGAGAGTCTTTCAGAAGTAAAGATGAGGAGGGGTTCACCACTCTGTGAAAGACTGCATGATCAAATGCAAACAAAAGTGCAACAATTCAAGAATAACGCTTCTCAACATAAAATAGCTATGTTTCTGCTTTTCATTATCTATGGTACATAATAACATTAAGAGATTCAGAGAATATGGAGAAATCTCTGTATGCAAGGGACAAGGCCAAAAACCAGTATTTGGTGGCAGTTATCTTTGACCCTTCAGATGGCACTGCATAAAAATGGACGTGATTCTGTGGTGGAAAACACTGCATGGGCTAAGAAACACTTCTGAAAAATACTGTCTATGAAAACAGTTCATCACTGCATCTACAAATGCAAAAGAAGAAACTGCATAAACAGGATCCAGAAATGCTGCCACCTTCTCTGGGCCCAAGCTCATTTAAAATAGACTGAGGGGAAGTGGAAAAGTGTTCTGTGGTCCGACAAATCAACATTTGAATTTCTTTTTGGAAATTATAGACGCTGTGTCCTCTGGGCTAAAGACCACTCAGCTTGTTATCAGTACCCAGTTCAAAAGCCAGTATTCATGATGGTATGGGGTGAATTAGTGCACATGGCATGGGTGACTGGCACATCTGTGAAGGCACCATTAATGCGGAATGATATATACATGTTTTGGCAACATATGCTGCCATCTAGACGACGTCTTTTTCAGGGAAGGTCTTGCTTATTTCAGCAAGACAATGTCAAACCACATTCTGCATGCATTACAACAGAATTGCTCTTTATTAAAAGAGTCTTGGCGCTAAACTGGCCTACTTGCAGTACAGACCGGTCACCACTGAAAACATTTTGCACATTATAAAATGAAAAATACGACAAAGGAGACCCTGAACGGTTGAGCAGCTGAAATCCTTTGTTAAGCAAAAACGGGAAAATATTTCACTTTCAAAACTACAGCAGTGGGTCTCCTCAGTTCCCAAACGCTTACAGAGTGTTGTTAAAGAAGAGGTGATGAAACACAGTGGTAAACATGCCCTCATCCCAACTTTTTTGGAACATATTGTTGGCATCAAATTCAAAATGGGCAAATATTTTTCAAAAAACAATAAAATTTCTCAGTTTCAACATTTGATTTGTTGTCTTTGTACTATTTTCAATGAAATATTGGGTTTAAATGATTTACACATCATTGAATTTTGTTTTTATTTACATTTTGCACAGCGTCCCAACTTTTTTGGAAATGGGGTTGTAAGTAAATAGAACTAAACCTGTAATTACCAAGGCTTAAGTAGGCTTCCTACTGGTGAAGTGTCATGAAACATTATGTGATCTTTCTACAGTGATTGTTTTTTATCTCTATAAATATTTTTTCAGCTTTTCTAACTTGATGAATAAATAGGGTCATATACAGCTGATAAACTGCATTGTTGATGCCCCAACAAGGTGAATATGCAGATTATGGATAAAAATAACATATATATATATATATATATATAAAGTGTGCCATGTCTCTGCTAACACGCTATACACTTGGTATCACACAACAAAAAATCTTTGTAAGAAAGATTGCTGCTGGAAAGCTCTTTTCCAGTTGACACCACCCCAGAGCAAAGGGAAGCCTGACACCTACTCATTTTGGTCACAACGAGTCCAACGAATTCAAATACATTCAGATTCTGCAGAATCACACGGATGCCATAAAACCATAAACCCTATCAAAAGGTCCCCTCGTCCAAGGACCGTGGAAATATTCTCATCATCGTGGCCTCATCATTTTACATGCTATTTACATTTTAAATGGGTTAAGCATGCAAACCAGGGAGTGAAGTTTTCCTATATGCCCAATGGCAGGTGTATTTTACTAAAGAACCACAGTGGAGCAGAGGAGACGCCGACCAGCCTGTCCTCTCAGAGCTGTGGGTCGGCATTATGATGATGGATTTCACTCGTGACTCTATGACGCTATTTTTGTATGAATTGTCACATTCAAAAGAGCGTCATCACAGTGTGTTTAAACAAATATAATACATGATGTTCCAGCCTCACGGGCAAGACCTACTTTTCTATTTAGGCAACATTTACTTATGACTTTAAGTCTGTGATCACAGGACAGCTTGAGCTCATTCTTTATAAAATGCTGCAGTGAACATGGAGCTCATTTGAATTTGTCTAAAAGTTTGCTCATCCAGCACTTTGTCTGAAATCAAGGGTATTAATAGGGAGCCCCCCTTTGCTGCACTAACAGCCTCTATTCTTCTAGATTTTGGGACATTGCTGTGAGAATTTGATTGCATTCAGCCACAAGAGCATTAGTGAGGTCAGTTACTGGTACAAATGGCACTGCAGCTCAAAGGTATTGGATGGAGCTCCGTGACTCCAGAGAATGCAAATCCAATGCGCCACTCCAACTGACGCTTGGCGTCGGGCATGATAACCTTGCACTCATCTGTGGCTGCTCCAGAGCACCCTATTCTATTGGTCAGTGCTTTTCTATATATAAGCTGTGAGGGAGCAACTGAACACCTGTGTCAACAACGGGCGTACCTTCAGGTTGCTGATTTCATAAATTAGAAGAGGTGTCTGGATAATCCTCTACATTTACTGTGTGTCTGAATTAGGTGTCAGGCAAAACAGAGTACTAGCAGTGAAGATGTGAGAAACGTTGTGTCAGGTGGTGATCTGGAGTACAGATGACAGAGCTTTAATCAGCTATTATCAGATCTGTTGATGTATTCCTGAAGTGAAAGGGCTGTTTGGGATAATAGCTGTTCAACACACTGAATTTCATTAGATGCTACAGAAGGACGGATTGCTTGGGGTCCTGCAATAAATACAACAAACAGTCCACACCTAAAGGGAGAACCCTTGAATGTGTGTGCGGTGTAAACACTATATGGCAAAAAATGTAAATAAGGAAATGGGTGTATCCATCAGACTTTTTTCTTTTGTTTTGTTTTTTAAACATTATATTTATTGAGTTTTACAAGTTTTGCAATTAAACTATTACAATTATTGAAGAGCAAACAAGTATTAAGCAAACACACATAAAATAAATAACTATGTAAAGAATTAAATAAGTAGATACACACACACTTTCTAAGCCGCTTATCCTTCTGGGTCACAGGGGGGAGCTGGAGCCTATCCCAGCGGTCATTGGGCAGAAGGTGGGAAGCACCCTGGACAGGTCCTTTGCAGGGCAGACACACAGACATATACATTCATACACATGCTGATTCACACCTAAGGGCAATTCAGCATGTTCAGTTGGCCTGACTGCATGTCTTTGGACTGTGGGAGGAAACCCACCAGACACGGGGGGAACATGCAAACTCCACACAGAAAGGACCCTGGTCGCCTGGCCGGGAATCAAACCCAGGCTCTTCTTGCTGTGAAGCGCCACCGTGCTGCCCTAAATAAGTAAATTAATTAATTAGCAATGAGTAAAAAGAAGCCCTTAGGCAGGGTCAGACCTGTGAAGGTAAACAAGTACACATATGATCTCATTTAAAAAAAAAATGACAAGTTAAAGGAAAGATAAACACTGATTTAGGACACATCTTCTTCTTACAACAACTTGTTAATGTCTACATGTGATAAATAGGATAGGAAGGGATTCCATACCTTTTTAAATTTAAACTGTTTGCCTTTTAATATATATGTTTGCCTTTTTTCCATCGATAAACAATGGGAAATATTCTTTATCCATTGCATAATGGAGGCTCTAGAATACTGAATACATACATCAAATAAACGTACGAGTGCTGCTTCCAATAAGAAGATTGTCAAGGACATTACCCAAAATAAAAAGTTCAGGTTTCAGAGGTAGATCTACAGGCACCATGTGAAAAACAGATTGAGATACTTCTTTCCAGCACTTCCGGACTACACTGCAACCCCACATGCAATGCAACGGTGTACCTTTTGAGACTGAACATTTCATGCATAAATCAGGAATATTTCCATTAAATTTGCTCAGTTTTACTGGGGTGATGTATGTAGACTCTTTTTCTTGTGAAAGCCTATTCCTGTCAAGTAGAGGAGAGAAAAATCCCCTACTTCTCTTCTAATTCTCCTTCTCTGTTTCTGGCAGCACTGTGTCAAACTTGAGTTAATGTCTCATAATAGATAAGAATTATAGCTCATAGCTCTGACTTAATATCTCAAAATAGTAACATACTTTATCAAAGCTTTGACTTAGTATCTTGTAAATAGTGATCTGTGTTTTCCACATTAATTGGCTACATTGAAATGATGAATTATTACATTTCAAGGAAGCAAAAAATAAGTTTGAGGGAAGTCCTTAGTTTGGCATAGTAAGTCATTCTTTTGAAATACTAAGTCACTGTTTTATCATAGTATGTCGATATTTTGAGAAAATAAGTGTTTTAAGGCAAAATGTTGACACACCTCTGCCAGAAACAGAGGAGAAAAATGATTGTCAATTGATGATTTTTTTCCAGAGGCATTTTTCTCCTCTACTTGGCCAACTAATCATTGCTATTTCATTAAGAAGGTCAATTTTATTCCCTACAAAATTAAGTAATCACGATTCCTTTATTGTGTAACTTAAAAAAATGTTGCTCCATTCGGTTAAAAACAATTTCAAATTCCAGAATTTTCCAACATTAATACTTTGCAGGCTATTGCTTGCTATTGTTGTTAATTTTACAGCTATACTGAAATCTGAAATACAATTTGTCACACTGGACCAATTTGACATTTTAAGCGAATGTGTGACTCTGAGAGCCTGTGGCTCTGAAAAGTGTCTTGTTGAACAGCGCCACACAGTGGCCACCAGTGAAAATACAGCCTGAGATGGGTTTACTATAAAATCTCCCACGGGCAGCGCTCACACTGCACCACACAGTCCAAAACTCAGAGTCTGCTACAAAGAATTGTTTTTATTTTAGAAAACTGAAATGTTGTTCTGGTTGAATTGTAGTACATAATCAAGATTACATCATTATTTGTCACTAATTTTAACTGAAAGTCATAATGTGCAAGTTTTCACTCTTTCACTCTCAGTACTGGTGCCTTAATTGCAGCCTGAAATGTGTCAACTTCACAGGTTTCTGCACTTAATTCCAGCCACAGAGCGTCTCCAGAGGGCACAGGATGTTTTGCCTTTTCCTTTCTCAAATGTGTCTCATGTTAAGTGGTATCTATGGAGCCCTGCTGGTGACATCCCGTGTAAATAAAAATAATACGTAGCTACAACTTAGTAAGGGGTGGGAATGAGGTAATTAAGTCGTGGCCTCGACTTAGTAAGGCATGGGAACAAGATCCCAATGCATGGCCACGACTTAGTAAGGTGTGGGGATGAGATAATTAAGCCTAGACCACAGATTAATAAGGCATGATCTCGTTGCCACGCCTTACTAAATCGTGTCCACGCATTAGGATCTCGTTCCCATACCTTAAAAAGTCGTGGCCACGCATTAGGACCCCACTCATTATTATGGTGTGGCCATTCATTAGTTTTATTCAAACATAAACATGAGAGCTTGTTTAAAGACAATTTTTTTTGTTGTTGTTTTTGTCAGATTTACAACTATTTCACTATGATCAACATTACCTGTAAAACTCATGTAGAGTTACTGGCTGTTCTGGATAGTAAATAAAATGGCTCTATTGGTGTGACACCTGCTTCCAGTAACCACCACTGTTAGTTTATCTACAATGAACCATTTCACAACAAACCACTCTGAGTGACTCCGTTTACATCTTAACGATTGAATTATGAGACTTAGTAAGGCATGGGAACAAGATCCTAATGCATGGCCACGACTTAGTAAGCTGTCAGAACAAGATAGTTAAGTAATTATCTCGTTCCCATGCCTTACTAAGTCGTGGCCACGTAACATTTTTATTGACACAGTATGTCACCAGCTGGGCTCCATAGATACTTTAACAAATTACTGAAATTCCCCTTTAAGAGTGTCAGTGCAGTTGTAGCATTCAAACTTAGCATCTCTTTTGACTCTTAAGTTTGCTGCAAGGAAATGATAAAGTCAGTGGGTGTTAAGGACATTGGGCAAGCGTTCCTAGGAAGAAATTTTTTCGTACAACTGACTTATGCAGTTTTTCTGACAATTCTGACATTCACCAGTGTTTTCTTATTTAGGATTTGTTCTTAGGTAAGAACAGAATCAGCACATATAAGAGCACAAAGCTGCGAACAGTTATGCGGTTTAAGAACACGTCATGAGTCTGATGTAGACATAGGACCTTTCTCAAGTACAAATTTAAGAAAAAACTTAGGAATATTGGAGAACGAGGCCCGTAGTTTTCTTCTTGATTGTAGTAATGGATGATTATAGCAAGGCTCCAAATAGTATACAGTACATTCACAATGTGACAGAAGTGTTTAGTGAACTGGTATGCTACCACAGAGCGTGATTCCAGCCTTTAGCACTTACGTCAATACACAAGACACTTTACAACACTTTAACTGCTACACTCTTAAACATAAATTCACAAATAAATACATCATATTACACACCAAACCTCCCAACACTGATGTAGAGGCTAATAAACATGAAGATGACATTCAGCTTCCTGGCAAATCATTAGCTATCTGGCTTCCTTCTGCAATAGTCAGCTAGAGGGAAAACATAATATACACACATATTTCAAAAAGCCCACCCTCCTTCAGGTTTTCTAAAGTTTTTAACCCGGAAAATCTCACTCTCAAGACAACCTTGGCCCCACTGTAGGAGGTGAGTAGGCATGTTTACAACAGATGAAACAGTGGCTATATTTTTCATTTTGGCCAGAGTGCCACTTTAGCTAGCACATGAACACCAACTGTGCATTGTCAAATATGTCAAAAAGTCACCTATCAGTCTGCTAAAGTAAGAAGCTTGGCATTTTAATCCCACCACTGATGGTCTGTGGCCCCAAGACACTCCAAGGACACGATGAGCAATTTGTTAACGGAAAGTAGGACCCTGCCTTGTGTCTCGGCTCTTGTAATGAGGTGTTTGGACAGCGCACTTTGACAAATTTTCCACTGTGCAGCTGGCATGCTTCAGCATGGCTTCACCCCATACTGTCCAACGAGAGATTCATAACCAGCCCTCTGTTGATATGTTCTTTGCTTGAACAATGGGGTAAATGTACACTGACAGAACAGTGGCCACTTTGATCAAGGTATAGTCCCATATGGTTTGGCATTACTTACATTGTGGTGTTTGTTGTAGGTGGACATTCGAACTCTGAGTGAAGGAGGCCTATTTAAAGACTTGCTGGAGTCAGTCATAAATCACACCAGCAGAGGAATTTCCCTCCGTGTTCTCACCAACATATGTATCTTTGGATGAAATAAACACATATAAATACACACCATCTCTAAAAGTTCACAACGGGGCAACGTATTCGTCTATGCCAATGATCACGATTACGGTTGGCTAATGTATTAGCCAACCCTTTTCTTAGCTAGACCTGCTCTGTTTAAGATCTCCCCAAACAAAAGTTTATAAATGCATGTTGTTCAATGACATTTTCTTTGTGGGCAATAAAACATAGCAGGACTTTTATAAACCCACCAACGCACAGCAGGCCTGTTGTGCAAAAACAGGCCTGTGACCCATCATGGACGCCACGGCTAAGCCCTTAGCATCAGACACAGCTTTCAATGTCAAAGCAAAATTTGGCAAGAGATAATAGACCACTAAAATGACAGCATGTGGAAGAATTTCCAGGCACACTGTCAGAGGTGAATTAAACATTAAAGATTTTACACTGACAACAAAGAAAAAGGAAATAGAACCACAGCAGACAGTCAGGCACAATTAATGTAAAGCTGCAGTAACGAGACTATTAGTAAATGATGCAAGCATACAGAGAAAAAGAAATTAAGAGATAAAAAGAGAGAATTTTCCAACTCACTTTTGGCAAAAATGGTTGTATAGTACCAAAATAAGGTTGTATGATGTCTAACAATAGTGGAACTCTTTTCAGTGCTATATCTATATCGCTGCTGTTGGAACAAAATGATAACTTTACAGGAGAAGCAAAAACATACTTTACTTTTTATGTAAGTCAATGGAACCAGATTTTTTTCCAAGTCATTTTGGGCCATTTCCTTTGTTCCATTTATCAAGATATTTACAGACAGTATATGCGGTTTCCGTCTAATAGAAAAACCCTGAAGAACCATTTTTTCAAGGGTGTGGGTTCATCTCTAAATTAAAAGTCTTATTTTTCTTCCTTTCAGAGACATGAAAAAAGTATGTAGCCCTCTGAAAACTATGAAAAGATGGATAGCATACGTTTTACATCTTGGGCATTAGAAATGGTGCTTTATGAAGGTTATGAATGAAGTCTTTGCCAAATTGTAAATTCCATATTTCTGTCCTCTAAAATAACCGCAAACATATTATTCTTACTTCAAAAAAAAAATAATGACTTATGCAGAAATCAAATGCAGTTACCAATAAATCAATAAATAGCATCAAGTCCCAAAAACTCCTCAGCTGATGAGTAACTTATAGAACTGCACTGAAATTTCGTAGTATGTCAGCATAGTAGCTGAAGTTAGTTAAGCTCTTCTCATCTCTTTTTTTTCATCGGTCCAAAATGAAAAGCAAAAGCTCAAAAATGAGAGGTGTAGCGGATATAAAGCTGAACCATCAGAACAGAACGAAATTAAACCTAACAAAAAGAATTAGGAACTAAACTAAAACAGAGGAAACAGTAAATTCCTTTCCTCACGATATATACCCACACTGGTCACTTTATCATGTCCACCTATCTTGTATCTACACTCACTATCTGTTTAACAGCTTTGCAGGTACTGTTTGGGTGGTGGATCATTCTGAGCACTGCAGTGTCCCTGACATCATACTGGCATGTTAGTGTATGTAAGTATCTGACCACAGCATGCTTCTGGGTGGGTGTTTTTTGGTTGGTGGACTATTCTCAGCATAGCAACACTGAGGTGTTTAAAAACTCCAGCAGCACTGCTGTGTCTGATCCACTCAGACCAGCGCAACACACACTAACACACCACCACCACGTCAGTGTCACTGCAGTGCTGAGAATGATCCACCCTCCAGATAATACCTGCTCTGTGGTGGTCCTGACCTTTGAAGAACAGGGTAAAGGGGGTAGCAAATGATTAAAAGAAACAACACTACAGTCTGTAATTGTAGAACTACAGAGTGCACCTATGTGCTATGTGGAACTGATAAAATGGACAATGAGTGTAGAAACAAGGCAGGTGTACCTAATAAAGTGGTCAGTGAGTGTATAGTAGAAGTACAAGTATTATCTTATGAGAAGTACAAAAGATTGAAGATAAACATCCACTGTTTAAACAGAGCTCTCTTGTTTATTATAGCAACATTTCAACAACTATGTTGTCAGGCAAAACACCCATGCCAAAAGAACATGTATATATAGGGCCTAGTTAGTACCACCACAAAAGTATCTGCCCACCAACAGTCACGTTACTGAAAACATACAAATTACAAAAAAGAACAGAAGGTTTTGTATATATATTATCAATACAATAATCATTGAAAGGTCATAATTTGAGAAATGACACAATTAAAACAGTAAAATCAAATATGTAACTAAAACTGGGCACCAAACGGAGACATTTAAATAAAAAGCCCATTATAAAAAGGGCTTAAGGGGGAATTCCACCACTTTCTTTTTTAAAATTCTGCACAACTAAATCATTAAGATGTGAAGAAACGTCATTCAGAGTGGTTTGATGTGAAATGCTCACTTCTCAGAGCAACTTAGAGTCAGAATTGTTCACAGTGGTGGTGAAAGGAACCAAACGTCTGTAGAATATAATACCTCTGAAAGCTTCTTCACAGAAAGCTATTAGATAAAAATGGTTATGAATATGCTGCCTGATGCCCCAAACATTGTTTTATGATGGTTTCGGCCTAAGATGTATTTTTTAATACCCAATAAAGTAGAGGCACATGCAGGGTGTTCTAAGGCGTATTAGTACCCAAAGAATATGTTTTTTCACCTTTTATCACTATTTTACTGAAAAAAAGAGAAAATACTATGAAAAAATATAAAACTAAGAAGACACTGCTGGTTTGGGATGGTAAGTAAAATGGCTACATTTGTGTTGTAGACATGGTGACCCCTGGTTCCCATCACCACCACTGTAAAGAAATCAGCTTAAGCTTCTCTACGAAATGAGCCATCTCATATCAAACCACCCTGAATGCTCCTGTTTACATCTCAACGCTTGAATTATACAGAAAGCTTGCAAAAAACGGTGGAATTCCCCTTTTCGAAGACGAAGATATGTATCAAACCACAGAACTCAGCAAATGGATATATTCATGCACGCTGTCTTTCCTTTTTCAGTCCTGAGCAGACCGTGTTTACGACGTTTAGACGTGTTGAATTTACTGCTCCGTGTTCTTGAGAAGTCGAAGAGAGAAAAAACAGTGAAGTTATGACTCTCTTCATCTGTGTGTCGACGCCCTCTGAGCAGAGGGGGCTTCACTCTCTCCATCGTTACTCACCGAGGGCGCTTCATTCACTGCTAACGCCACACACGTCGAGCTACCGCTCAGACCACAGCGCCGGACACACATTCACTGACCTCATTTAGACTGAAATAGAGGGATGACAGATGACAAGGAGGGAGAAAAGGTAGGAGAAAGCCTTGTATCTGCTGCCACTGTCAGGGTGGGTAAACAGAAGAGGGCTAGCTGTCGTTTAGGCTGTGAAGTAGGTAACTTCACTCAGGCCAAACTGCAGTCAGCTTCTTGTTGGAACTTTCCCGTTCCACCTTAAATGGTGCAGCAGTTCCATTTTGGAGCCTCAGACTTGAGGCGCCAGAATGGAACTGCTGCACCATTTAAGGTGGAACGGGCAAGTTCCAACAAGAAGCTGGTCAACAAGAAGCCATGCTTTCGTCAACGGCTTCCTTAAATGAAATATATCAGATATAATCATTAAAGAGACAGTTTTGCGAATGTGTTAGAGGTATAAACTAACTACAACCTTACATTTGTCACATCCATCATCTATTTTCTAGCTTTATTTTAGCTGCTTTACTTAAATACATAGAAGAGTGCAGGCAGTGTGGTTAATACTATCTTTTCTATTAAGTATAATCCAAATATAAACTTATATTAATGTGTGTATATATATAATCTATTGTATGTCATTATCTATTTTGAATCGCAAAAAGGGTCTTATTTACTATAAAAAAAGGTTCTATGTCTTGTAACTATGACCCTTTTTGGTAAAAAAAGAGGAACCATTCATTTTAAAGGTTCTTCACAAAACCATATACAGCAGGTTTCCATCCTAGATAAGAACCATTTAACCTTGCAAAGAACAAATTAAGCATTCAAATAGCTCTTTGTCATGGTTCCATATATGACCATCGCCTTTACAAAATCTCCAGTGTTGAATCGACTCCTAATGTTAATGTAAGTCTGAGGAATTTGCTTTGCATCCTTCTAAACAAACTCATCATATACAGTCGTATGCAAAAGTTTGGGCGCTCATGGTTAGATTACATATTTTGTTGATTGTCTAAGATAGTGTAAGTACACGTCATCTACTTCTGCACATTTTTATGCACAGTTCCTGTTTATTTGCATACAGTTTAACATATTTGAAAAAAAAACAAAAAAAAAACATAAAATGTGGCCTGTGCAAAAGTTATGGCAGTTTATATTTTATGTTTTACTTTTTCTCCAATATTTTAATCTCAAATAAATAGATATCGCACACTGTTTTCTTTGTAGAGGATATATTAACTTATATATTAACTTTTTCACTGCGAAAATCAACCAAGCTTAGTTTCCATGGCTTAGTTACTATGGCTTTAAGTGAGTAATTACTGTTATCATGGATTTATTAAAGTGGTTACACTGTTACTATGGTTTTTAATTAAGTAACTGGTACTATTAACAGAGCTGGTTTATTACTATTGCTATTATTGAAACTATGTATTAAGGCACACATGCACATTAGAGAACAAATTTTATAACCAGTTCTCATATTGCAGTTCTTTGCCACATCAACGAGATATTTCTCACATAACCGGTCAGAACATGTTGCATAACTGAAAAGATGGGAGTGTGCACAAAAACAGTTTTATACCTGATTTGAACTCATGATTTGAACGGATCCTTATGGCGGTACTTGTAACAGTATTAGCCTATACAGTGAGTAAATGTTCACTTAACGTTTTTCAGTAAGTGTCTAACTTAAAACGAACGTTTTTGTTTCCATTAACTGACATTAACTTCTTACTGGGAACAACTACAAAGCCTGTTCATGGCTGTAGGTAAGGGGGATAAATTACATTAGTAAATGTTGAAACATGGAGCTGTGTTATCACTCTCACTTTAAAATGGCAGCCAGACACTAAGTGCTCCAGCGAGATGACAGACCTAATTCACATAGCAATGTCATTTCACAGTAGCTCACCATAATATTATGAGCGCTGTCTCTATCTCAACGGGCCTGGAATTTCACTATTTACCTTTTGGAGATTTAGATACCAAACACAGACAAGCATGAACCGTGGCATCTGCAAAGATGTGGAACTGATTTCTTCCTGCCGACATTCAAACCTCTGACTTTGGTAATGCATGCTGGACATTGTAGCCACACACACACACACACACACAGGTTTGTCTTTATGCAGTGTCAGGACATGGAGTCATACATGGCACATATGTATTATATAACAGTACTGTGCAAAAGGCAGTGACCAACCTTCATTTATTTCATTTCCAGACAAAATGGTCATTGAGTTCAAGTTACTTGTTTTCAGAAGATATTTTTGGAGTTTGCATAATGAAGGGGAAAGTCGGGGGAAACAGGAATTTATAAATCTCGACGGATTACAATTTATAGATTAAATGGGACTTGTAAAAAACAGCAAGATCATCTTTGAGAGAGAGGAGAAATCAAGCTAGACTCTTGTTTCAGATTGGGAAAAATCCAAAGGTGTTTCTGTTGATCCTTCCACTGTGAGAAGACAACTCAACACTATCAGTCTGAAAGGATGTGTGGCTGTCAAGAAGGCATTACTGAGGAAAGGAAGAGCTCAATATCACTGAAAGTGTTTGGGATTACTTGGATGGTGGGAAGCAGAAAATGCAGCCAGCTTCTAAGCCTGAACTTTGGAGGTGTTGAAAAAGCAGATTTATTTAAAAAACTGAAAATAGGTCTCCTAAGTAGAATGGAAGCTGTAATAAAGGCAAAGCATGAACACAGTAAATACTGAACAAATTGATATTTAGTTGTTGAGGCTGTGTAGTATTTTGTTATATATGTTTTTTTGTTTTTTTTTCTGCTTGTTTTCAAATGTTTACTTATCTTTATTTAAAGGTTTTGATGGGAAATGAAATAAACAAAGGTGGATTTCTGACTTTTGCACAGTATTGCATATGTAAGTATGTACACTGTTAGAAATAAAGGTACTGTTCAGGTACATTTATCGTTCATCAAGGTACAAACAGTGGTTTAAGGTCCAACTATGCACCTTAAATAAGTTTTTCCAGGTGAAAAGTACGTATTTGTGCCTTTTCATTACCGAATGTTTTAAAATAGAACAACAAAATAAAAGCCTGGAGACGAGACGAGGTGTGTGGAGTCAGTACAACTTAGAAAATATAATTTCAGTGGATTATGGTGCAGTTATGTTCTCTGACTAAAGGTGCTGAGATGTACCCTTGAGGGGACCACCCCAGTGACACAAAGGGTACTGCCCTAGTGACAGTTTCGTACCTTTTTTTCTAAGACTGTATATGTAATACTAATATTTTTCATATGTACTTTATGTATCGCTGCTGTCAGAACAAAACCTTATATCTCCAAAATGATCATTTTGCATACTTGTAATGTAAGTCAATCGAAGTCAGTCAAACCAGATTTTTTCCAAGTCATTTTAGGCTGTTTCTTTTGCTCCATTCATCATGAAATTTACACACAACGTGAAGAGTAACAGGCATTTTCAAATTACGTCAAATGCTGAAAATGGCTAAAATGGAGATACAAGATTTTACAGATTTTATTCCGATAACACTGATATGTAACTACCAATATGTAATAAGAATCTTTTAAGCCTAAAAACAAAACCAGCCCTAATCCTAACCTCAATAACTAAAAATTGGTTTTGCTTTTCATTTTTAAACAATGAAACATGCATCTTTTGTAAAAAGTCAGAACTAGTTTAGCTCTGTTTGTCTTTCTTTGTCCTGAAGATATATGAAAACAAACACACACACACACACACACACACACCAACACACATGAATCAGACTAGTGTTCTTTACGCTGTCAAGTATAGACTCCAGAGTATGATGGTGAGCAGACTGCTCTACGGTGCTATCTGCAGAACACGCTATTGCACCCCATTAACCTGTGAGTATAAAGCCATAAAAAACATTGATAAACTCTGTTTTGATTAACCTGACACAGTATAAAAGCAGAGCACAAACATGTTTGATCAGTCATTTTCTTGACAAAAGGTCTATACTGAATAAATAAAAGGAAAGTCAATATATTAGTCAAATGAAGTCTGAACGTATATCCTTTATATTACTGTATAGAAAACTGGGGTAATTTATCAGTGCATCTGAAGCTAATATCTCTATTATTTCTATGAACATAGCGTGTTTATAAATGATTGCAGTATATGAAATATACAGTGCTGTTTGTACACCTTTGACATTTCCTTTGTGTTCCCTTGCATCCCACGCAGACACACACCTGGTCCCTCTTAACTTGATATCAATCTGGCGCCATGCTGTGCAAAATGGAATTAAGTGTAGTGTCACCCTGTCTTTGTTTGAAAAGAATGTTTGGCAAACAGACTCTCTCTTGCTTAATAACAGGAGCGGCAGGCTGTGTGTATGTGGAGGGGGGTTGTTCGAAGGGCTGAACATTAATTTTTAATCAGGACAACTCATCAGTGTTTTGTGGAAATTCTGTGTCAGAGCGAAACTTGCAATCGGAGGAAACAATCTCTGTGTTTATGAACACTGAATCTGTACAGTGTGAGAATAACTGTGATGTTTTCTTTGTATTCTGTATTTAAGGTCATGATGTGGAGATCTTGACTGCTCGAAACCAGAAAAGATGGACATATTGAACACAAGCATTGCTGCCAATGAGACCAGCCGTTTTACTCCAGCCGAGAAGGTGCTCATCATTCTAGGACTGAGCTCTTTGAGTCTAATCACAATTATCGGCAACGTTCTTGTCATTGTCTCCATCAAGGTCAATAAGAACCTCCAGACGGTCAATAACTACTTCCTCTTCAGTCTAGCATGTGCTGACCTTATCATTGGCGTGTTCTCCATGAACCTTTACACAGCCTACAATGTGATTGGCCACTGGCCTTTAGGGCCTGTTGTCTGTGACCTGTGGCTGGCTCTCGATTATGTGGCCAGCAACGCCTCTGTGATGAACCTCCTCATCATCAGCTTTGACCGCTACTTCTGTGTGACCAAGCCACTCACCTATCCAGTTCAGAGGACTACCAAAATGGCAGGTTTGATGATCGCGGCGGCTTGGATCTTGTCCTTTGTTCTGTGGGCTCCTGCAATCCTCTTCTGGCAGTTCATTGCGGGTGAGCGCACTGTGAAGGAGGATGAATGCTACATTCAGTTCTTCTCCAATGCAGTGGTCACCTTCGGCACCGCCATCGCTGCCTTCTACCTGCCCGTGGTCATCATGAGTGTGCTGTACTGGCAGATCTCCAAAGCCAGCCGCAGCCGCGTCAGGAGGAGAGAGAGTCGGAAGGCATCTGGCGCTGGTCAGGAGAATAGGATTCAGTCTATGTCAGTCCCAGAGGGGAACGAGGGAAGAACACAAAGCCAGAGAGTAGAGGACATGGTGAGCCGAGGACAGCGAAGTGGTTCTGATGCTACTACAGGTAAAGAGTTTACCAAAAGATTCATAACTTTTAAACAACTTTAAACTGATTACGCACCCAAATTGAAACCCTTTTCCTCTTATCCCAAATGTACTATGACATGATTGGTTGCTGATGTTTGCTTCTGATTTTGACTGGGGCTACAAGGCTAATGTAGCTAACAAGTAATGGAAGCTTATAGCCACAAATTTAGCATCAAGAAAACTGCATATTGCATACAATTGTGTTTCAAGTTGTTAAATAATCTCAAATAGACTTGCTTATGTGGTTTCTGACAGTGTACGACGCTGTTATCCATAAAAAAGACCAAAAGACAGCTGTTGCTGCAACTGTTTTATCTATGCAATGTACTTTGTCCATTTTTGCATATGGCATACAGTGTCAGTAGCCACATAGGCAGTCCTATTTAAGATTGCTTAACATATCAATGCAGTTTGAGACAACCGTTGATGATTTATGCAGTTTGCACAATGCTAATTGATAGGGTATACATGTTAGCCTTGTAGCTCCAGTGCAAAACTAAAGAAACAGACTTCAAACACCAAACATGTCTTGGCTAATCAACTACATCTGAGCCAAATTGTGTACATTGCTTCAAGATAAAAGGTGTATCATTTGTACAGGACATTTCTAAGGCTGTGATGCTTCTGAGGAACATATTCAAAGCTCACTGGATATTTTCAGTCTCCCAAAATAATCTGACATATGGCAACAATGTAGACATTATGCTTTAAACATCGACACTTCTTCCCCAGGTGAGGACAGAGAGAGTGAAAATGACTCCACATCTGGCAGCGTTTTGGCCTCATCCAATCAGAGAGATGAGGAGGTGGTTTCCGTAGAAACTAACGGTGTCATCAAGAGCACTCCACGTAAAACCTCATCCCATGTGAAAGCAAGATGGGCCAAACTAACTTGCTTTGGAACTTCAACCAGAAAGAGCGGAGATGATAGCTATGAACCTGCCAATGCGAATGAGAAGACCAACCATAGCAAGGAAAGGCAGAGTCTGGTGGCCCTGATCCTCATGCCTCCACATAAGAAGAAGAGGAAGTGTGCATCCTCCAGAGAGAGGAAGGTGACAAGGACCATCATGGCCATCCTGGTGGCTTTTGTGGCCACATGGACTCCATATAATGTGATGGTGTTGATCCACACCTTCTGCTCTACCTGCATCCCCAGCTCCATGTGGGTCATGGGCTATTGGCTCTGCTACATCAACAGCACGGTTAACCCCGCCTGCTATGCTCTGTGCAATGTAACCTTCAAGAACACCTTCAAACAGCTGTTGATGTGCAGGTACAAAAACATTCGCACAGCCAGATAAAACAATGACAAGGGCTTTCATGGTCAAAGCCTGCATGCATTTTGTATTAAAATGGACAATGGAAAGTTCTGGGTCCGTATTCCTAAAATGTCTGAGAGTAAGAGTGCTGTTCCTGGGTCAGTTCTTCTTTTCAGGTAACAATAATGAAAAGAGTGTGCATTCACAATTTTTAGAGAGGAACATGTCTCGTTCAAATTGGAAATGTAAATCAGGTGCAACAGAGAAGAGAAAACATGAATAACAGCCCACAGTGGGGGCCGTGAAATACAAGCACAGATGTTATATGTGAGCTCATTCAGCTTATCAGTTCTGTAGTGGTTGTGTGGATGGGACACTAAATAAAGCTGGCTGTTACCAAAACATGCGCAGCCTGCTATTCAGCAGAGATAATTAACTATTTAAGACCTGACCTGACTGAATGTGATGGGTTTCATTTGAAAACGTCTTCCATCCAAAAGAAATTAGTCCAAATGTGGCTGATCACTTGGACCAGCGAGATCATTTGCACAAAGTCTGTTACTATACTAGTGGTTTTTAAACAGTCACACACTCAATGAATATATTATGAATACAGACCCTTGATCTAATGCATCCAATGTAGCACTACACTCAGGTCAATATCCTGTGATAATGAAGAATGTAATGCTTTGCTCCATATATTCAGGATGTGTTCTTTAGGCTACCTGGGAAAATAGAACATTTTAACAGGCAGATCATTGGATTTCATCCAAATTGTTAATTTGTGGTAGACTGGACATGGAATATGTTTAGAGATCTTCTGTTGCCTTCTAAGAATTCTCTGAAGCTTAAAGATATGAACTTGAGATAATATTTTCAGAAATCTGCTCTTTTTCTACTTATCGTCTAAAACCCTTTAAGCATTTAAACCTGGCTTTAAAACATATGCCAGTTTAGATCTTGTTAATAGTTATGTTAATTGGTGTAACCCAAAAACCCATTTTAAAGAAGATTCAGAAGTAGTCAAGGATGCAAAGTGCGTGTTTATATCTGAAAATGTAGATTTAATTTTTTGATAGCTTACTACAGCAGATAGCTGAAGGAAAGAAATCTGACCACACTGCAGGTTGTTAAATTAATCTAAAGGCTAAGCATACATGAGATGCAGCTTGTCTGTCTGATCAAGGTAGTTCAGATACAACTCTCAACTTTTTAAATAAGCCAGCTGTTAAAGTACTGAACTACTGGAGCTTAGGAGGCACCACTGTTTTCCCTCTTGATAAGTGAGCATTTATACTTATGCTGACCCAGAGCTTGCAGATGTTTACATTTTTGCCTTTTTTCCCCACTACCTTACATTTACATGAGGCTAATGTGACACTTTGGAAGGTTAACATATCAAGTATAATGTGGAATTTTATAGCAATAACAACATTAAGCTTATCTGTTTTCATGTATTCTTATTCAGAGAATACTTGTATAAGAACTGTAAAAGTTAGACTACATCAGAGTGGATAAAAGTCAGTATTTAGCTTGATATTAATAATTTGACTGTTTGCAATAAAGCCCAAAAAAATGTACCCACAAACATCTGAGCATCACTGCTAAATGCACAAGACACAAAAATAACAACTGATTTCAAAAACAATTTTAATCATTCAGCATAGGAAAATAAACAGACGTTATCTTACAAATGAACTGATCATATACATATTATATATTTTTTTTTTACAAAGTTTTAAATTGCATATGTTCATCTTACTAAGGAGGAACTATACAAACTTATGACAGTTTTTTTTTTCCCCGAAATCTTGATGAATACAATCTATTTTTATCTTAAGAGCAATTATGGAGAATGAGGCTAATACTTTAAGGCATTGACAAAACGTTCTTGTCAGTACAGTCATTTCAGATAATGGAATATAAGGTCCTTAAGAGGGCCTAAAAACATTTGACTAACCACTTACTAATGAAAAAGCATTTAAGAAATATATACTTTAAACAATATAAAGATGTTCAGTGTTCTTATTGCATGCCACTCAACTAAAAGTTCCTTCACATTTCTATAAAAACAAAAGACAAGGTGGCAGTATTGGATGAGGTAGTAGTATAAACGAAGGTGTGATGCCTGACCAGGTATCATCTAACTCTTTCACCCTCAGTCATCTGCCACAGACCCAGGTTCAACACTTTAAGGCATGGGAGCTGCGTTATCCGCTCTAGTCCCCTTTTAGTGATTTTGGTGCACCCGTACAGATCGATCCCAGTCAGCTGAGTCAAGTGATCAGCAATGAGCTCAAGTCCCTTGTCTGTAATGCGCACACACTGTCCAATGTTCAGGGTTTTAAGTTCATGCATCTGGCGTACCATTCTGTTGATTCCATCGTCACTGATGTGACATGAGCACAGGGAGAGGGACTTGAGCTGGTAAAGCCCTTGGGCAATGTAGGCCAGACTCTGGTCTCCCACTTTGTCGCAGAACGACACGTCCAACCCGAACAACCTGAGAGAGCCCATGGAAAGGTGCATGATACCAGTGTCGCTGATATTGTCACATGAGCGCAGGTTCAGGGTCCACAGCTGCGTCATGTGCGACAGATGGATCATGCCAGCGTCCGAAATCCCACCGCAGAAGCTGAGGTTCAGGACTTTCAGCTTGCTCAAACCCTTGGAGATGTGCTTGAGAGACAAGTCGGTCAGTTTCTGACAGTCCTGCAGGGTGAGATGCTCCAAGCTGAGGCAGCCCTCAGCTGCACTGCGGGTCATGCCGGCCAGGTGCCCAATGCCCACATCAGACACATGTCTGCAGCTGCGAAGGTTCAGGCTTTTCAGCCTGTGCAAGCCCCACGCAATGAGGAGCAACCCTGTGTTGGTGATATTGCTGCAGCCACCAAGTTCCAGAAACTCCAGATTCTTGAGATACTGTGCTATTCTGCCAAGGCTGGAGTCCGTGATCTGCTTACAAAGGCTCAGGTTGAGAATCCGCAGGCAAGGTATGTCCTGCACAAACGCGTGGCCGAGGCCATTGTCTGTTAAATTGTAGCATCCACTCAAATTAAGGCTCTCGATGTTTGGCATCCCCTGAATGACATAGCTCAGGCTGCGCCTAAGACTGAGTATTTGCACTTTTTTGATTCCTCGGGTCTGAAGACTGGGGAATAAAGACGGGTTGGCTCGTCGTAGGTGAAGTTTTGCTTCCACTCCCCTCCAGACAGATTTGTGGTAGGACGCGTCTCTCCAGGCTACGCAGACCTGTGCAACTCTGCCTTTGCCTTTAACGTCTAAGTAGCTAAAAATCATCGCTAAAATCTCTGGGAAAAGGTTTGAAACATGCGTCTCCATTTCAGCTGTTGGGCTAACTCGCGGTCCGCTCCGCCTCACTAAATAAATTAGCCAACCGGCTAACTGAACTTACTTTGCTGCTTCAGAATAACGTCAGCGCACATTAACAATGTCTCTCGAAATACTCGGTCTTCGCAGGTGAGGTTTCTCGGCACAGAAAGCACGAAGAACACCCATAAAAGCGAGTTTACCTTCACTGAAAACTTGGCGCTGCGTCGGATATCTGCGTTGTATAGAGTTAGCTATGCTAGCTCGCTAACTGGCGTTGGCTAACAAACAACGCTACTCAGGCGAAGGGCGAGAAGTCCGGGCGCTTTTCTACCACCGTGTCTCGGAGAAAGTCCAAACTGTGAAGCATCTTCAGTCAAATAACGCCGCCTTCGTACTTGATTCAAACTTCCACGAAGAAATTCGCCACTCTTTTTACCAGAAAAGAGAGCAGCTGCTTTCGAGAGAGAGACGGGCTGAAAACGGTCGCTACCCGGCCATTGTAACTATGAGGGCTCGTTTCCGGTGGCCTTTGTCTGCTTCTGTTCAAATCTTGCTGCGAGGCTCGGAAATATCACTAAAGTATTTTTATCACTTCAAAAACAGGTTATAGAAAGCTTTCAGTGTTCTCAGGTTTGCTGCTAAAACACAAATTATATAATATTCAGTAACTGAAGCTTGAACTGGTTTATTTTAGCAAACATTACTTCGCAGCCCCCCCGCCCACACTGAACATTGGACCAACCGACGGGTGCTTACGTCACTAGCGTAGAAAACGGCTTGTGTCTGATGAGGCCGAAACTGGCTTCCTATTTGCCAGCTTCTGGTTCGAATTTACCGTTCCACCTTAAATGGTGCAGCATTTATAGTTCGAATTTTCCCGTTCCACCTTAAATGGTGCAGCAGTTCTTATAGTTCTAATTTTCCCGTTCCACCTTAAATGGTGCAGCAGATCTTCTTGTTTGAATTTTCCCGTTTCACCTTAAATAGTGCAGCAGTTCTTCTTTTTTGAATTTTTCAGTTCCACCTTAAATGGTGCTGCAGTTCTTATAGTTCACTTTTTCCCTTTCCACCTTAAATGATGTCGCAGTTCCAATCTGCCGCCGGTAATTACATTCTGAATTCAGAATGGAACTGCTGCACCATTTAAGGTGGAACGGAAAAATTCAAATAGGAAGCCAACTTCAGCCACGTTCCTCTCTGATGCAGGAACTAGTGGGAGTTAGTAAGGGCGTCTTGTCCGACTCTGACTCTGTACTGCACTGGTTTTTCTCTCTATACTGATTTTTAAATCACAGACCGTAACGATTAATTTAGATTTATTCGCCAAGACAACGTAAACTTAGTGGATTTTTTTTAGAGATTTATGCTTAAGCTTTGCTTTCAGTTTAGTGTTATTATACTCTGCCATTTTTATAATCAACACAGACCACTCCCTCGTTCAGGCTCTTTAGCCTATCTGCAGACAGATTTAAGAGAAATCCAGACTAAAGGCTTTTTTTTACTGCAAAAACTTGATTTTAATCGTTTTAATAGTTTTAATCACATGGATGTAACAAGGAGCATTTTATGAAACTAATCAACATAGATTGCCAAAAAATACAAAGCTAGTTTGAAAAAGTAGGCCTCCACTTTAACCTCTCTCAACAACATTTCTAAAAACATTGCATTAGTAAAAAACTTTCTAGACTTTCCTATAAAACTACAGGGCCTTGTGGTAGATTTGATACATATTGCCTAAAGGCTATTCCAACATTTAATTACAGGAATGAAAAAAAAATAAATAATGTATTTACAATCACAATACAGTTCACATTTTCACTAGAGGTGTGCAAATAAACTCATTTTATTTACAGCTTCCTCTGCCTAATCTTTTTCTGTCTATTAGCTATATCACTAAGTCAGTATGTTGTTCAACAATGTTTAAAGAGGAATTACACCAATATTTCATAATTTCTAGATATTTCTCAGTCAATAAGATGTAAACAGTCATTCAAAGTGGTTTAATGTGAGATGCATTAATTCTAGAGAAACTAACCAAGACAGTGTCGTTCACAGTGGTGATAACGGGAACCAGACAAGGTACTCAAAAGAACTGTTTTTCCAGATTAACCACTATTTTACCATTATCAGCATTACATATAAAACTCCAAATACGTGTAGATTCACTGGATGTTTTGTAAATAAAATGACTAATCTGTGTTGCAGACATTGCCATCCCTGGTTCCCGTCACTATAAAGAAATCCGAGTCAGTAAGTTTCTCTATAATGAAGCATTTCACATCCAACCATGCTGAATGAGACTGTTTACATCTCAATAACTGATTTATGAAGACTTCTGTAATCAGTGGAATTCCCCTTCAAGTAGACGATTATTTGTTTTATATTGCTCTCAGTAGGTTTGTATGCCCAATATGTCATTTTCAGTTAGTGCCTGCAGAATAATCAGTGTTGGGTATACCAGCCCAAATATACTATATGAATATCCAAAACTTTGAATGATCAAATATTTCAATATTCTGTATTACTCACTCTCACACAGAGGTGATTTTAAAAATAGAATATGTGAACAAAGCATCAAGTAGTCTCACTTAAATTCCTCTATTGACAATTCATTTATGTTGTTACACAAAACAACCTAATACTGGTTGTTTTATATCAATTAATTTAGTGATTGAAAAAGTCACATGGGAATCTGACACAATACAGCACATTTTGCTTTTTATCTCAATGTCCATTTCCCTTTTCCTCATTTCTAGTAGTGCAGCTAAAATAAAAACAATAAAAGTTTGAGTGCAACATTTTTTGAACTCCAGCATGCTAAACAGGTAAAATCTTTATCTGAGGATAGACTGAAAAGTCCAAGTTTGTATCTAAAGATTTGGGATGTACATGGTCTTTAATTCAAGCTGTAAGCTATTAAAAAACTGAACTCAGACCCCAAAACAATACCACTGTGCTTTACCTGATTGATGTTCACAGCCCTAAGAATGAATGAAATGAAAATTGTTAGATTCCAGAACAATCATAGATTAAACATTTTCACATTCATGTCTTAATTATACATACATGGAGAACTGTAAACTCTCCATGTAACAGCAGGTACCTATGAAAACAGTAAGTAGAAATATCCCAAAAACGTACAGTACATCCATTGGTAGAGTACATCTTACAAAAGCAACAGCTTAAAAAAAAAAAAAAAGAAAAAAGAAACATCCAACACAGACTGAACTTTTTCCAATCTGAGGCTGGCAGCAGGAGTTCATCTCCAATTCCAGTTTAGAGAAAATACACTATATGTGTGTATTTACTTGGAAAATCCATCAAGCAATTTGAATTTAATTTCTGCATTCAGAATTCACTTAATAGCTAAAAGCTATTGAGCCATGATGTTCACTGCACTTTGCTAATAAAGTCAACTAGTCTTCCGGCTGGTCCCGAAAGAGTCAGAGCGGCAGTGGGAAAAGTCAATGAATATCCCGTCCTGGTCTGACTCCAGTGAATCTACACCCTGCATGACGATAGTTTCCGGGCTGGAGGAGCAGCTGGTGGGAGAGGAGACGGCCTTCTCCATCTCAGAGGTGGACGTCGGAGGGCCAGTGTGTAACGGTCCCGCTGAGTTATGGACAAAGATGGCCGGCGAGATGAGAGCAGGCTGTCCGGCAGCTCCTCGGATGACTCCGGATAAGGTGAGGTCATGGTCCAGAGACAGGCGGGGGGTGGAGCTGGTCTCTATGCCCACAGAAAGTGAAGAGTAGCCCTGCTGCTCCATGCAGGATGTGACCTCGCAAGCAGAGTGCCGTCGGATGCCCACGCTGCCCACTGAGCTGGCCTCAGAGTCGTATTCAGCCACGGGGGTCAACATAGGGATGTTGTAACTCTTGGAGCGCACTACTGGGTTAGTGGCTGGTGGGTCACTGGGCTTTGACCAGCACCACTGCAAACGCTTTTCTGTGAGAGTGAGCAATGGAACAAGGAATAATACAATAAGACATTTATGATATAAAGTGTACCATAACTTTTGCAGAGGCCCTATTTTATGTTATTTTCCCCATAATATGTTAAATTAATAAAATAAACAGTGATTCTCTGTAGCATTATGTAGTTGTGTTAACTTGTTTTCAATTATAAAATTAACAAAACATAATTTGACTGGGGTGCCCACACTTTTGCATACAACTGTATTAAGCTAAAATAAAAATAACACAAAATTAGTTACTGTTTTCATTTAATCACTAAAACTCCAGTTAGAATAAAGCAATTTAATAACAGATTAAGTGGTTAACCAGATTTTGAAATAAAGTCTTCACTGAATGGGTCATTCAAGATTTTATGCTTTACTGGCCTAATTTGTTTTTGTTTTTGTTCCCTTGTTAAATGTTTCTAATCCCTGTGGGAAATATTTGTGTTCCCAATACACATTTCTACAAAAGAAATAAACAAACAACCACATTGAAATACAAATACAAAATCAAGAGCTCATTTTAAATCATCTCTCTCACCAATAACACAGGAGCAGTCATTGGAATCACAGTCATGTGAGCAGAGCCCCTGCGTGCCCAGATAGGGTGACACCACCTTCTGAATGAGCGACTCCAACTTCACATACTCCTCTGTCACTCCTCTGGACTCGTGAACACCCTGAACAGAACAAACCACAAAGCACACCATACAGATCTGGACTTACACACCCACAGCAGGAAAGCACAGGCCAGTATTTACAGAGTTGTCTAGGGGTAGGGGTTTAAAATGCTTTGATTCTGGAATGATTGTAATAGCGATTATTATAATATTCAACAAAGTACAGTACTCCGTAAAAGTCTTAAGCATCTATATTGTAAATTCATGGTTTTGGGTATCCAGCCAATAACTGTTTTTGTTTGTAAAAACACTATAACATCAGAATAAATGTAAACAAACATGAATGCAATAAAACATAAGAATTTCTTGTTTTGAAAAAGCATAGTTGATTTTTTGAGCTAGTTAGAAGAACGTTTGGTACCAGATTTACTCCCAACAGGCTTTCATGAGGAGAGGTTTGGAAAATGGTTGAATAAAAAACACTGATCTACTTTGATGTACTTCCTAATTACATGGCTTTTTAATATGATTTTTTCAGGTGCTTAACCCTGCACAGTTTTGTATGTGCTCATTTTTTATTGGCTAAAAAATTCCATTGCAATTTGTAAAAGCCTCACTGTATCGTTTTGATTGTCTTTTTCTCCAGTCAGTCACATTTGTGTATTCAGTATATTTCAAAATAATTCCGAATCATAGCAAAATAAATGTAACTTAATTGTACTGAAATTTGAGATTTCATAATACACCAAAACTTTTTCCAAAGAATCAGAATCAAACTGAATAGAGGTCAGAGATTTAACCTCTACTCTGTACCTGTAGGACCAGAAGCATCTGGACAATAGATGGAGGGACACGAGCTCTCGGTCTGGAAAGAGCCTCTTCCAGCTTCATGTTCAGGGTGATGGTGTTCCGGAAGAGCAGCAAAGCCAACTGACGCACTGACGGCTCCTTCCCCTGAGTCAACACATATACACACTTTAAACAACTACAAGCACTGTACTTTAGCAAACAGCATATTTTAGTAATTTGCTTTAAAATATCAGTGAACAAATAACTGATTGTGACTTTAAAAAATGTGACAAATTAATTAAAATACTGACTGGAAAAATATGCGTCATCACATGATGTACCATTTTTATTTCCCTCCAGCTTTCAAGAGGATTTATACTTTGCACTGCTTGTCTTGTAGATTTAAGCCTTTTGGCCGTTTTTACTGGCCCAGCTCTAACGGCATTCTCAACAAATTCCAGCAAATGTGGATTTAGTGCAGTTTCACTGTGGTATTCAGTCACATACTGACAGCCAGTGTGCACCATGCTTAAAGAAAAAGTGCCAAGTAATTCCCATCTTGTCACGACTTGCTGCTTATTCAGTTTTCTAAGAGAAAATGACTTTAACGGCCTGTATTTGAAACGTTCCCCTCTCCTTATACTCCACAGTTGCAGCTACACTATAGCTGGGAAACTGAGGCTAAAAATGGCTCAATAAATAAATTCAGTAAAATAATAAATGACGCCTCAAATGATTCAGAAATAATGTCATAAGGCACAGTCAACAACAGAGCCATTTCATTCTGATAATTAACAAAGAGCTCTCACTGCTATAATAGCTCAATAAGAATGAAGCCTGGTGCTCTCATGTCTCATAGCAACACAACTTGGACCTTTAGTCTGTCACAACTGAAGAATGGCTACCAACCAGTAGGGGGCACTGCAGCACACATGCTCAAGTGAACATTCTTTGTTCAGTGTTGGGGGCTTAGTTTCTGTCAATAAACCATAAAGTGGCCACCTAGCCTTAGAAAAGAAAAATGTAAAATATGAGGAAACGCACAAAGCTGAACAATGTACTCTCTGTTAAAGACACTCAATAATGAAAAATGTATCCATTGCTAAATCTGTTGACAAGCCTGGTCGCCTCCTACACTGAGGCTGCAGTAGTCTAGAGTGACTAGAAAACACCTTCTGATGGAGCATCTTGGAGGTGGGAGGAATTTGAGACAAACCACAACTGCTTTGAGGTGGATTTTTGGGGGTGGGCTTTTTAAAAATGTGTTTTTTTTTGTTTCCTTAGCTGTGGAACGCAGAAGGAAGATGCTAAGTGCAGCCATATAACTGTAGTAACTGTGTTCAAATCATTATAACAATAGAGAGAATGAATTACTCAAATGACAGAAATGACTTGTCAGATGAGGAGGACAACAAGCTAAAAGCTAAAGTTAGCAAGGCAGCTGGCTAGACTGATATCTTACCTCAGTTTGGCTTTTTTAGCTGTCTGAAAAGGTAAAAAACCTCAAAAGCTTGGTTGTATTTATTAGCCTATAGTTTAGCGGCTAGGCTAGTGGTCAGGACACCACAGAGATTTCCAAGTAAATAAAATAAATAAATAAATCCTGCTAGCTAGCCAATACAGAAAGGAGCCGGAAAGCTGACCTTACTGCTAGCCGAAAATTACATTTGTAGTTTTTAGCCTCTACATCAGTGCATTTCCTTGTCACTGTAGACAGATTCCCAATGGTTGTATAATGTATTTCCACAATGCATGCTGGGTATTGTAGTGAGAGAACAGATAAACGAAAACAGGAAAACACCATAAAATTCTGTCCTACTGATGAGGCTGAGGGATATAATGCTACACTAGCATTATATCCCTGTTATTTAAAGGGGAATGACCCTTTTTAGTTAACGGGTTGGATCAGGTGTTGCAGCAGGGAAGACTGTAAAATACGCAGATCAGTGGTGCTCCAGGACCAGTACTGAGGACCAATGCTCTAACCGCTCACTAAATGTGTCACATTCTGTTGTAACCTGACCAGCCTCAGACGTTCCAGATAAGATTCTGTGGGTGTTTGGATGATTCAAGGTCTTCACATGATCCAAAACGCACAGGTCACACATTTTAGGTCAGGTTACGTATTGTGAAATTATCAGCAAATAGTGATATCCATGCTGGAGGCATGAAAGTGTGGACAAAGCTAGTAGCATTTTGGTGATAAACAGAATAAACATACCCTAATGGAAAAACAGTGGACACAGAGATACAGAACAAAGCAGAAGGCCTGGGCTACAGCAGCTACCTGGACCGGGTGAAAGATGGCCTGTAACATGGACAGAACGTCACAAAAGAAGAAGTCCCACGTCTCTGCCAGCGAGTCGAGTAATTTTTGACCTGATAAAAGAAGGGAAGGTTGTAGGTTGTAGTCTGATAACTTTGCAGTCACCCTGAATCACATATTTACATTTAAATATGCAAACAATTCAATCTACTACTATATAATCATGCAGACGGCTCTGCTCATGGAGAGTGGGACTGACATATTTACCTTCATAGAATCTTATTTTGTCCCTCAGGATCACCATGCCTTTAGTCAGCAGCTGGTTCTGAAGAAACAGAGAGAAAGAGACATTTTCAAATAATTGAATGAATCTATTGTTTCAACATAGATACAGGTTGCGATATGTTGCCTTACCTGCAGGTACTCGGTGAAAAAAGAGCCCAGCTCAGTTTTCAGCAGCTGCCTGAATCAGTGGACAAAAAACAGAAAAGGTTAATAAACTTTATATCATGTTATAAATAATTTTACACTAATATCTTTTTTTCTGAACAGGGATTAAGCGTAGTACAGGACTACATAGGATTTTGAATGGAAACTGATTTGTACAATATAGAAATTTGCACAAAAGCAAAATTAGTGAAGAAAAGATATGCACCGAGATGAAATAACACATAACATATCAGTGTCTACCAATGTGCTGTTACGCCTGTAGCTATGCTGTTATGTGCTAGCTGTGCGTTCTGGCAGTTTCGCTGCTGATAAAAGCTCTTGGTTTAGGCCGAGCTAACACACAGCTCACAGCTGACCCCAGACTGAGGAGTTACTAAAGCAATGTCTGGGAGAAGTGACTCTAGTTTAACTCTTCTGACTCACCTTACTCCTTCATTGAGTGTATACAGCTCATTGTCTGCCAACCCCTTCTTTTGGAAAACTCCTATAACTGCATTGTGAATGCTGCAATAAACACACAGAAACAGATAAGAATCTCAAACGCGTTCCTGAAAATACTGTTGCTGTCATGTCAAAATGTCTCTGTTGCCTTTTTTTAATGCCAGATGTCTTTTTATACTGTGTGAGCATTTCATGAGGAATAGACCAACAGAAATGGGCCAGAATAAATTGGAATAAAAAAAAAGTTTTAACATTAATGTACAGTACTTTGCAAAGAGATCACTCTTTATTTATTTATTTTCCAGTCCAAATGGCCATTAAGTACGAGTTATTATTTTTTTTAGAAGACCTTTCAGATGAGATTAGATTTAAGATAATTCAATTGCATAAGGACAGGGAAAGTCAAGGGAAAATAGTTGGAAAAAACAAGACCTGCTAGGCCACTAAATCTGTCCCCATCAGATAAACAGCACTTCAAAATTTCATCTTTGAGAGAGAGGAGAAAATCAAGCTGCTTCAGATCTGAACATTCACAGGTGTTTGTCCATCCTTCCACTGTGAGAAGACAACTCAGCGCTATGAGTCTGAAAGGCTGTGCAGCTGTCAAGAAGCTCTTGAGTAAAGAAAATAGACGAAAAAGAAGAACATGTGCAAATCAAACAAAGAAGTTCGTTGACTTCAACACCACAAAATCCAGTTGTCACTAAATGTGTCTGGGATTATTTGGGTCATGAGAAGCAGAAAATGCACCCAACTTCTCAATATCCGTGCAGATTGTTTTGGAAAACTGAAAACTTCTTCCCAGAAGAAGAATTGAAGCTGTAATGAATACTGCTTTTGTATATATTTATTTGGTGAGGCATCTGTGTAATTTTCTGTTAAATATATGTTTCTGCTTTTTTCCTGATGCTGAAAAACGAATATTTTGTACTTATTGCCCACTGGATACTAAAAAATGAAGAGCGGTCACTGACTTTTGCACAGTACTGTACATTAAAGTTTACCCCTTAAACGGCCAGGAGCCGCTGACAGATCCAAACTTTTATTACACACCTCTAAAATCTAAAAATAACTATGTTTGCACTGCAGTCCATGAAGTAACTGAATGATATGATAAGCCTTATGATGAGTCGGTGATTTAAAGTGGTTAGGAAAGTTTTTTTTCCTCCTATATTACAGTTTCAGAGTTCACTACAGTTTTTTTGTTTTTTTTATAACAGCCACAAAACGCTCATTCTGGCCAAAAGTACAATCATTTACCAGATGCACTTTGAACACTTTCTTCACAGGATCCAACACGGCACCAAGTCTCATTTGTGGTGATTCAGCATGAAGTTTTGTTACGATGGCGACAATTTAAGGTTATGTGAGCAAGAATATGACCAGGCTATTGATCAAAAACACACACTGGATGTTTTTAATAGAAATGTGGGAAGTGAAAGCAGGCAGTGTTCCGAGCGTTCACCTGTTCCAGGTGGCGTTGGGTCCTGAGCCTTGCTCTTCTAGAGAAGTCTTCTCGCTCTTACCCAGCTGGCTCAGGTTCGGAGAGCTCACCAACTTCAGCCGGTACAGAGTCCTCATGATCACGAGAGAAAAAAACAGAACAGCTGTTAGTCCTGAGCTGAGAGAGAGAGAGAGAGAGAGTGACTGTGAAGGGAGGGGATATAAATGAAAGTGGTGCTAAAGGCCGACCAGGAGACTTCAAAAATCATTTCTCAATCCTTCCTCTTCACATGATTTTCTCTCTCTTACCCTCTCTCTCTCTCTCTCTCTCATTTACATGTTCTTTCTCTTGCTCTCTTTTCTCACTCTCAATTTCTTCCTTCCTCTTTTTCTCACTCTATGGTTCTCTTTTTTTCCACTCTTACACACTCTCTCTCCCCCGTTTTCTTCCTCTCATTATCACTCACTCACTCTTCTTTTTCTTTCTCTGCTTGTTTTCTTTCTTTTCTCCCTTTTTAACTCACTTTCTCCCATTTCTTTCATTTCCTTGGCTCCTTCTCTTTCGTTTCTTTCTCTCCTCTCACTCTTACTCAGACTCTCTTTCTTTCTTCTTCCCTTTCTTTACTTGTCTCGTCTCTCTCTCTCTTACACACTCTCTCCCACTGTTTTCTTCTTTCTCTTATCATAGCTCACCCTCCCTTTCTCTCTTATTTTACTTTCACTCACTTTCTCTCACTTCTTCCTGCTCCCCTTTCTCTCTTTTCACTTATTCTCTCCCTCCTCCATTTCCTTCTCTTTCATTTCTCTTTCTCCTCTCTTACTCAGACTCTTCTTTCTTTGTTCCTTCCTTTTTTATGTCTCGTCTCACTCACTCTCTCTAAAACACAGAGGCCTGTCCACCCCCACAAAAAAAAAATAAGACGAACTTATTACATATAACTGTGTAACAGACTCTGCCAACAAAGCTTTGCGCTCTTTTACTTTAGCAGTTCATTGTCAGTGAACTAAAAAATATCTGATAGGTTTGAGCGCCAACATAACAGTATGGGGATCAAACTTGAGGGTTTTAGCGCCGTCACTAATACTGTATGAAATATTTGAATATTTGAGCATTCCAACTGTCCATTGGTAACAGTTTTGGATATAACACGGTTTGGAAGAGAATAACATCTGACATATAATGAAAAACATTTTTATTTATCTATTAAAGTGTTATTAAGGGTTAAGTGATATTAATTATAATATGGCTATTACTATTTCTTGTATGTGTAAAACTGCCAACGATCACACTCACACACACACTCACACACACACTCACACTCACACACACTTTCTAAACCGCTTATCTTGCTGGGTCGCGGTGGGGTGCTGGAGCCTATCTCAACGGTCATTGGGCTGAAGGCAGGAAACACCCTGGACAGGTCGACCAGTCCATCGCAGGACAGACAGACAGAAAAACATACACATCCACACACACATTCACACCTAGAGACAATTCAGCATGTCCAGTTGGCCAGACTGCATGTCTTTGGACTGTGGGAGGAAACCCACGCAGACACGGGGAGAACATGCAAACTTCACACAGAAACGAAGCTGGTTGCCCAGCCGGGAATCGAAGGCCCACTGCGCCACCGTGCCTCCACAACACATATCATATTAAAAAATAAATAAATAAAAAATTGGCCCATAATGTGTTTAACTCTTAATTTACAGGTACAGTACTACTCCTCAAAATAAACCACAAAGAAAAACACTGCTTTGATTTGTTTTCAAAACATTCTGAAATGCCAGGTTTCCCCAACTTTGACGGGCAGTTAACAGACTAATCGTCTCTATCTGAGCGTCTTTCTCTCTCTCTGCTGTTCGGGCCGGGCAGAGAACATCCCAGCAGTAGCAATTTCACAAAGAGCGCAAGGCCACTGAGGTGGCTGGGGACAGCGCAGCGTGACGTAAGAGCAGGCTGGCAGTGTAAGGCGAGCAGGGACTTCATTCTGTTTGATTCTGACAGGAGAATTCCCCCAGCTCAGAAATCCACTTCAAATACAGCACTGTAGAGAGAGAGGGAGGGGAAAAAAAAGTCCTCCTAAACACATGCAGCACACATCCAAACAAGATCTTCAGGTCCTAGACGGTAGACCTGTTTGGTTTGAGGCACTGCTTATCTCCTGAATTATTTACTTTACTTATACAGTTTTCATTAGTGAAAGGTACACTACGCAGAATATGTTCCATTACACTGTGTAATATTAAAGCCTCAGATACACTAACGTCCACGAGTTTGGAATCACTTGCTATATTCAAATTTGTTATTTTATATCAAAGAATAATTTACACAGTGTGGATTTATATTACAAACTGTTCACCAAAAAGAAATGTTTTGTTTCACATTTCAAGAATTCTGTGAACAAGTTATAAAATGATAAGTACAGTATTACATCCATCCATCCTTCCATCCATCCATCCTTCCATCTGGCTTATTATGATGGCAACTTTACAAAAGAAGTTAATGTAACATTTCTATTCATCATAAATTTTTGACAACCTACATGGCAGCATTTTTAAATTCAGACACAAAGTTTGTCCCAACAGCAACAATATATTAATAATAAATACACGGTCTGCAGATGATGTGTTGACTTATTTTCATTTAGAAAATTAGAAGATCAACACATTTCTCATTGTTCAGGGGTGCCCAAACTTTTGCATACAGATTTCTCAGTCGTTTCAGGATCATCTATAGGTTTGCTCCTCATTCTGGACACACCTAACATTTCTTCATTTTTATCTACAGCTTCCAAGAGCCCTACTAATTAGTTGAAACCTATAAAGTTGCACAGGACGAGCATATTAGAATCAATCGTTTTGTAAATGTAAGTTTATTGATAACAGTGATTACAAACTTCTGAATGGTACCATATTCAAATACACCCCACCAAAAACTGACCTGTTTATTTTGTGACTATCCAAATGCCCACTTCCTACAAACGGAACAATAAACTGTCATTTAAATAACTGTGTGACACATGCTGGACAGTACATCTGACAGCACCAGAAGTCCTCTGTAATATTGACAAGAGCCTGAAACAGTCAAGCAGAACTTTCCACCACGCCTATCGGCGGTCATTGACTTCCACATTTCTATTGATTCATCTGTCCTGATTCCGGGTACGATTTCACACTGGGTGGAATTTGTGATGATTTCAACTACACTACGTCTAAAAGTTTAAAGTTTTTCCAGAAGAGTACACTCTCCCAAATAACGGTACCAAACTCTTTCTGGTGCAGTAACCCTCTTGTCACTGGAGCCATACACTACAAGGCTACTTTTAATTAGGGAACATAATTGTACCATAATCCATTGAAATTATATTTTTGAGTTGTGTTGACTCCACACACCCCGTCTTGTCTCCAGGCTTTTTATTTTATTGTTCTGTTTTAAAACATTCGGTTATGAAAAGGTATAAATACGTACTTTTCACCTGGAAAACTTATTTAAAGTTCACAATTGGACCTTAAAACCACTGTTGTACCTTCGAGGGTACATTTACATTGTTTGTACCTTGATGAACAAAAAATGTACCTGCACAGAACCTTTATTTCTAACAGTGTAGAGGTACCCTTTATTTCAGAAACATTGGACAAGCAAGAGTCTACAAACTGAACATTAAATATATAGTATTTCAGTCACTATACGCCTAAATGTGGGAATGCATATTGTATTCCAAGATTTGGAAAAATGTTAAATTCCATAAACTCACAGATGTGAAAGCTGAAACCAACAATAAGTGACTGCTAAGAATTCTGATTTTTGATTATCTTTCCACGTCACATGATCTTTTAATTGCATAAATCCCTTAAAAAAATAGAAATCCTGGAAAAATTCAATTCAAAATTCAATATGTGGCACAATACTCAAACAGTGTTTACATAACATCATAAATCAAAATAAAAGAAGAAAAAATATGAAATAAAAAAGAGAAAAGAATCTCACCTCCTGAAAGGGTGACTGCTCCCATCCATGTGTAGGCAGTGTGGCAGGGACGCCAGGGCAGAGAAACTGAAAGAGGTTGATTTGGGGGTGGGTGGTCTAGTGTGTGTCCCACTTAAGTCTTCCAGCATCTTTATTTAAGAAGAGAACGACTCCCACTTTTACTCAGAATGTCTCTGAAGCTCCTGAGAAGAGAGAATAAACAAGTGAAAGATTCTGATGAAAATCTGTTTCACAGTGGGCAACATAAAAGCAGAGAGCACAGATAAAGCTTCACAGTATGCTTAGCAAGATAAACTGAATGACGATTTCAGTGCTGTAGGCATGCACAAGTATATCGGGATCATATCGGTATTGGCAGATAATTGCTTAAAAAAAATTGTCAGATAGATGTTTAGATTTGACTAATTTCAAACTGATATTTAATGGCCTTTACTAAACTCTGAGCAGAATGTTTAGGTCAAACTGGTCTGCTGTGCATTTTATTCTTATTTACTGTATTCGTAATCCTACGGAAACAAACATTTGTCTGTAATGCTAATCTAGATAGATGTAGTTCCAATGTCTACATTTTATAAATCACTGTCCAAAGAAAACAGGTATCTCCAAAAATGGTAACTTTACAGAAAAGGGTACAAAACATTGGGCCTCATTCACTAATATCTTTCCAAGTCTTTTCTTAAATGTGTTCTTGAGAAAGGTCCTAAGAAAAAGTCTATGTCTGATTCATGACGTGTTCTTAAACCACAGAATTGTTCACACCTTTGTTTGGTGAGTGTGTGTAGATTCTGTTCTTACCTAAGAACAAAACCCAAATAAGAAGACATTGGTGAATGTCAGAATCTTCGTAAAAAACTGCGTAAGTGGGTTTTAAGAAGAATTTTTTTCTTAAGAACGGTTGGTGAATGAGGCTCACTCTTTTCTTTTAATGTAAGTTAATGTAAAGAGATTTTATTCCAAGCAATTTTGGAACTTTATCAGTCCATTCATCATAAAATTTTCCCACAATGTAAAGAACTGTTGCCGTGCTCAAATGATGTAGAAAGTAAAAACCGAAAAACAAAATGCAAAAAACACGTTTTTCTTTGGACAGCGACAAAACGTATGGGCATCGACAGATGTAAACATGAAAAATATCGGATATCAGCAAAATTCCCATATCAGTGCATCCCTACAATACAGTGTGAAAAAAAAATGAATGAAACTCACTGAAATGGTTTCTTCCAAGCTTTTTTCATTTGCTGTCTTTTATGAAAACCACTGTCTATGATCAAAACTAGACATCTAGAATAATCATACATGTTATAGTATCATGTATAACTCCTTTGCTCTCGTTTATGATACCCCTGCTTTGCATTAGGACGTGCTACTTCGCCATCTTTTGTTTTAACGTAAAATGGAGCCAAACTAATCTAGGTAGTATCTGATCTGAACACATCACACACAAAACATCGAAAATATTGAGCTGAAAATCGAACCTGCAAACGGGAATTAAAGGTAAAATGAAAGGTATAAACACAGTTAATTGGCATTCGTAAAATCACGCCTTTTGGGTCCAACCGCTGCGCATTATTGCTCAATTCCTTCCACTGTAAGGGCGTGTTTAGGTGTGCTGTAGGTAGACCTTCCCATGAAATCCCATTGACCATGCGCCCCCTACTGGCAGCCTCCGTTCATTCATAGTTCAACAAAAGGGTACAAACAAAGACTCTTGCATCAGGCATCACGCTTCCTCGCCCCCACACAAGACTTGCTCTTAAAACCGGGAAAATAACAATCATCACTTATGAAAATACAGCTTTAGGAAGCACGCTGTGTGGCCGCACTTCATCTGTTTACATTTCTGTTTCCACTAAAACAGATGCTGTCAGCTTCCCTTTGTTCCCTCTCAGCGTGGCAGGACGCCTCACGTTATATTTATATCCGGGGAACACGAGCGTGGCTGCGTTTTACACGAGCTGAACGTGCTCAGGTACCGAGTCAGACACGAAGCTCTTACTAACTCCCACTAGTTCCTAGTTCGGAGAGGAACGTGGCTGAAGTTGGCTTCCTCTTCGAATTTTTCCGTTCCACCTTAAATGGTGCAGCAGTTCCATTCTGTGTTCAGAGTGTACCGGCGGCAGAACGGAGCTGCTGCACCACTTAAGGTGGAACGGAGAATTCGAATTAAGACGCGAACTTCAGCTCGGCTGGAGAGGAAGGATATGACTTCAGATGACTCTAATTGTTCTCCAGTCGTCTCGTTTTGGCTCTAATCTCTAATCCAGACCTAAACGAGGAAAACTAGGCCCGTCCACAGTCTACATCACCTCATCCTTCCCTTTTGTAATCCGTCTCCATTGTAAGTTATTCACAGGAGAATTCACCTGGTACTCAATGTGCTTCAGCGGCGAGCACGAAAACAGAAACAGTCACGTTACGAATGAACGGAAAGGCTAGGATTTCAGCACAGAAGTCAGTCAATATCAGACAGGCAGCAGAAATAGGAAATTCACAACACAGCGCCTCAAACTCACCATCATGTGCTCCATGTGTAAACTCCATGTCAGCAGTCATGGACGCCCTTGTTGGTTCAACTTTGGGAAAGAAACCAAAAAAAAAGGAGAGTCACAGACGAGGTGAGGGCAGATGCTCCTCACTGCTTCTTCTTCACTACGCCCTCCTGTTTCCCAGCACTAATCCGTGAACACCAGTGCGGGCTGCTGCGGGGTTTGTCCGTCCATCATTCCTCTGCTTTAGCTCCTGCTCGCCCCTCCTGCTTTTTTTTTTAGCTGGCAGACTCGCAGACTGTCCGTACAGACAGACACCAGACTGGTGGCGCTGCTCGGACCTTCAGAGCTGAAGCAACACGATGTAACAAACACGCAGGGACAATAATATCTACGCTATATGTCCACAAGTTTGTAGACACCTGCTCGTTCAACGTTTCTACGTTGTTAGAGGGGAATGTCACCGAATTTCCAAAATTTGCGTAATTCAGTCATTAAAGAGGCACTCAGAAATAAAGCGAAAAATGCTACCGTCGCTACGTCTGTTGTAAATATGCCTACTCGCCTCCTACAGTGGCGCCACAGTAGTCTCCAAAGTGAGATTTCCCAATTTAAAGAAGAGGAAACCGCACCTTCTGATGACGTATCTTGAAGATGGGCGGGCCACTTGAAAACTGCTCTGGAGTGGATGAAGGACTGTTTTGAATTTTATATCTATATATCTATCTATGTGTATATATATATATATATAGTTGCGAATACAGAAGAAAACCAGGTAGCTAATGTTACTTCTGGGAAGCTGAATATCACATTTGTGTTTATTAGCTTCTGCACCAGTCGAATGGGATTCCCAATGGTTGTGTTTGCCGTTGAAGGGAAACTTCAGTGAGAATTATTCACAATGGTGTTAATGGGAACCAGACGTCTGAAACATTTAATGCCTCCTAAAGCTCCCTCACATCATAATTTCACATCAGAACATTCTGAATGATTTTATTATGCAGACATGTTTAAAAAATGTCTTAAATTAAAAAACACTAGATGTTAGAACATTGCAGTGAGGATTTGATTGCATTTAGTCACAAGAGCATTAGTGCAGTCAGTTTTACTGTACTGATGTTGGATGATCAGTTCTGGATCTCTCCAACTCATCCCAAAGAAATGGGATGGAGCTCAGTTCCCCTGCTCCACGGCTCAATGCTGGGGGGGCTTTATACTCTCTTGGCAACACTTGGCATTGGGCACAGTGACCTTAAGCTCATGTACGTCTGGCTCTATTGGTTAATGCTTGTCTAAGGATGTTATGCAAGCTGTGTGTGCATAATTGAACACCTGTGCCAGCAATAGGTGAACTTTAAAGTCATTCAATTCAAGAAGGAGGAGTGTCTGGATATTTTTGGACATATAGTGTTTGAATGTCTGTTCAGTTGTCAGACCATTCCCAAATGGGGAATGTTGTCACACTATGCCTCAGACTAAGTGGTGTGCAACTCAAATGAGCACTGAGAATTAGTCTGTAATACACACTGTCTGACAAACAGCATCTTTATTTAAATAATCCATCATGAATAAGGGCTATATTAAAACTAGAGGGATTTCTACATGACTCCTATATGAATCTTATGATATGTTTGGACAGTCACTCTAGTTTAGGACAGGATGCACAAGTATTATGTATTAGTATAAAACAGCACTGCAGAAATATATTACAGGAGGTGAAAATATTACAATATTATAAGACGTATTATATTGCACTATATATATATTATAGTTTCTTATTGTATTACTAGAGTACAGTGAGGGATTAGGAGCGAGAAAAGCTCATTTTATTGAGAAGGTGTTTCTTTATGAGCTAAATCTGAGTACATAAAACATGTCCAAATTAAAAGTGCAACACATAAATGTTTCTGTATGTGCTGCAGAAAATCGCTGTTGCATGAGGGCAAAAGAAATAAGCATTTAGACATGACCTGGATTGACTGCATTTCCCTTTACCACTAATAGTGTAACAAAATCAGGACACAACATTTCTGACCTAAATGTTGAAATTCTCAGTAGGAGGTCCATTCATGTCCAGTCCAGTTTCCATCCCATCTGCTAGGGAGCCTGGCATAACAGGGGTAATCCTTGCTTTCAGCGCCATTCTCTCTCTGTCCACTTTTTGTCTAAAATGTGAAAAATAATTTCCTATTATTTTATGTACTGAATCTTTCAGTTTTTGCTTTAAAACACTGTTTGTAAAAAAATCTTTATAAAGACAATGATGGCCAACTGTAATTATAATATAATATAATATAATATATAATATAATATAATATTTATAGTTTAAAATGTAAAAAGTATATAATAAAGAAAATATTAACAGCATTGTACGTATGCTTTCAAAATCTGCATATGACGTATGACGCACGGCTAGACGGTCACGTGACGCACACACGCTTGATTTGCTTACTCGACGCGGGAAGTTGAAACATTCATTCGCAGGTTTTTCATACTTTAAAACGCTGCTAAACCTTTTTAAAAACGTGCATATAGCGAGATATAAAACCGTCGGACGTCTCGGCTGTTGAGAAAAGCTGGAGCTGAATCAACTGAACCTCTAAAACTGCAAGAAATCTGCCGACTTGTGTATCAGGATGACTGAAGTTCTGCGAAAGCTAATGCGACGTAGCCAGCTGAACTAGCGAAGTGTGCAGAATGTGACCGTCAGAGGAAAAGCTGCTACCATCTGCTCTCTATGTGAAACGTTATCACTGAAAAGTGTTCACGATAGCCGGACGGATCGAGCTGTTAAAGTTACAAATCCAACAGCTGCACAATGGAGCATCACAGTGACAGACAAGAGGACAGAAAGAAGCACCAGGCGTCCAACATGTGTTTTGGACAGGTATGATTGACTGATTAAAACACTACACTAAAAAATACACATTACGGCATAATCTACAAGTGATAGTCTGTTCAGGCTGTTAGGATTGGCCTAGTTTGTTCAAAAAGGCAAGTCTCGGTGTTTCTATGGTAGTCCTGTAGTTCACCTCCACAGAATTGCTGTTTTTTCCAGCTCTTACACACCTGATTCAGCTCATGAAGGGCTTGATCATTAGCTAGTGACATGACTCTATATGATATGCAAAACATGACTCCGTGCAATGCAGGTGGACTGCAGGACTGCAGGTGAGAAACACTGTATAGCTAGTGTAATTACAGAGGATGGTCTGGGCAAAGTCCTGTATGGCATATAATAAACAGAAAACAGTAGATCATGTGTAAATACGTGTGTCTCATACAAAATCTTACACAAGTTTACTTTTGTGCTTATACAGTGACAAGTTACTGTAGTCCATACAGTTCACGCTGCATCATTTTTCATCCATTATATTTAGCCTGTCCTGTCTGTAACAACCGATGATGATGATGATGATGATGATTTTTCAGTACCAGTACACTGCAGAGGAGTACCAGGCGATTCAGACAGCTCTTCGACAGAGACTTGGACCAGAGTACATTAGCACTAGACAGGCCGGAGGAGGGCAAAAGGCAAGGTGTCCATCTTCTCATACTGCTCTTACAATGTCATTGTTCAATCCCAGTTTGTGGAGCGTGTTTTATATTTGTTGTGCAAAATCCTGGATATTTGTCTGTCTCTTTGCAGGTGTGTTACATTGAAGGTCACAAAGTGATCAGTTTGGCCAATGAAATGTTTGGGTACAATGGCTGGTCTCACTCAATTTCACAACAAAGTGTTGGTAAGCTGAATAATACTTTGGGAATGTATTATTTCGGTCTTCATTTTTTCATGTTCTTATTTTTCTACATTATTTGAGTGCGGTAGCTTTCGCTCTATATTGCATTTCATGATGACTGGACCAACAGAAATGCTCCACAATTGCTTGTAATAAAATCTCTTTCCATTAACTTGCATGAAAAGTAAAGAACATGTTTGCATTCCTCTGTACAGTTGCCATTTTGGAGATACTTGGGTTTTTTTGGACAGAGACAATAAATAAAATCACCTATACTGTTTAATATATGTAAATACTATTATTAGATCAAAACAATCAAGTGCAATTTTTTCTCTCCTGTCCTGCAAAAGGACTTGAAAAAAGTTGCGTTTTAATGTGCTCGGTTTGTTTTTACTACACAATTTTAACATTGTAAATGGTAAATGTGTCTATTATTACTGAAATATAACAATTTATTGCAAGATGTTTCAGGTCATATAGCCAGTTGTTCTGATTGAGTTTTTTATTTCATATATTTTTATCTGTTTGTTCCTGTTCCTGAAAAAAATGCTATTATACGGTCATTTCTGATCCTAAGTTTGTTGTATTCACTTTTCTCAGACTTTGTGGACCTGATTAATGGGAAATTTTATGTTGGGGTCAGTGCATTTGTGAAAGTTCAACTAAAGGTAAGAGTTTGTCAGACCAAATAATTAAGTTAATTGGTTGAGTCTAATATAAGCAGACATAGTTTGGAGCATGTCTTTCTCATAGGACGGCTCATACCATGAAGATGTGGGTTATGGGGTAAGCGAGGGCTTGAAGTCTAAGGCTCTGTCGCTGGAGAAGGCAAGAAAAGAGGCTGTGACGGATGGACTGAAAAGAGCACTGAAGTAATTCTTATTTCTGAAGCATACAGTTTATCGTTTAGAGACAGACAGTTTTCAGCACTTACAAAAAACTAACATGAAAGTACATTTAATAATGTGCATGTGTGTAAAAACTGTTTGCAATTTATTCTATGAACCTCTCTATGAAGGTGCTTTGGAAACGCTCTGGGAAACTGCATCCTCAACAAGGAGTACCTTATAGCCATCAACAAGATTCCCAAGCAGGTCAGGAGTTCATCTGAATGCATATCCTGAATACTAAGTGTGGTTGACTAATTTTAAACTACATACCATCTTAATTCATGTTTTCCTTATGACACATGCCTTTATATTATGAAGCTATTCTTTCACTATCCTCCACCAAGTGATTGCCTCAGGTGGTTACAGAGGAAATGGAATTACTCATCAGGTTGTTCCTATTGCAGCCCCCCACCCCTTTAGACCCAGACATGACGAAGCGTTGTGATGTTGAGCCTTCTGTGGAGAAGGCCAGGTATGACAGCCTGGCCCGCATTAACAGCAGGGGTTGCAATAATCCAGTAGAACCAGCACCACAAAATGCACCCGCAGTACAGACTGTTTTCCAACCTGAGCCAGCAGGGCAGCAGAAAGCAATTGAGTCCAGGACCTCACTGACAAACCTAACAGCACATTCTGGCAACACATCAACTCAGCAGGATTGTGAAAACAGATCCGGCAACATGTCCAGGTAACATCAGATAGTTCAGGTTCCAGGGTGTCTACAGGAAGTAAAATTTGGTACTGATGGCACTTCAAATGTCAATTAATTCTACCAACTTGCAAAAAATTTAGCATAATTTAGTCATTGAGATGTAAACAGTCATTCAGAGTAGTTTGCTGTGAAATGGTTCATTGTAGAGAAACTACAGATTTGGATTTATTTACAGTGGTGATACGAACCAGGGGCTGTGAGGCCTACAACACAAACGCTATCCAAAATGACTAATTAACATACATATCTTATTTTTATTCCCTAAAGAAATGTTTTATTTGAGGGACTATTTTGTCTTAAAACACCCTGTATGTAACTCTGCCATTAATGCATCTGAAAAAAAAACCTTCTTTAAAACTATCATAAAGCAATGTCTCAGGCACTTCATGAAACATGTCCCTCTTTCCTGTAATACCTTTTCTGTGAGGGGAGCTTTTAAAGGAACTACACTCATTAGATGTCTGGTTCCTGTCACCACCACTGTGAACAGTTCTGACTCAGTAAGTCTCTAGAAGTCTCTTTGTTTACATCTTAATGATTTAATGATACAGAAATATTTAAAGAGGTGGAATTCTCCTTTAACTGAGTCAGATTTTCATGAAGTAGCATATGAAATGCCAAGGCAGGAAATAGCTTCTTAACAGTACATTTTACTACAGGTGTGTACTGGTCATCTAATACTTCAATTTAAAGTTCATTTGAACCACCACGGTTATGCAGCTGCTCTCCTACATTCTTAAAAAAAAGTCTGCTGACTTGCTTTCTTTGTCATGATGGTTAGGTCAGCGGCTGACATGGCCGACCTGTCCTCCTGTAACCCCGTGTTGGACTCAAAGCAGCAGAGGAAGCTGAGGCAGCAGCAGCTGCAGCAGAAGTTCAGGCAAGAGATGGAGGCCAAGAAAAATCAGCAGGGCCAGCCACAGCTGAAAAAAGAACACTCTGAGCCTGAGATTCATCCTAAACCAGGTACAACTGAAAGATGAACCATACTGTTAACTGAGCAATTGCTTTAAATAGACAAAATAGTATTTAATTAATTAAATGATGACTTGTGCTAGAGTAGGGACTGCAGATGTCATTACTTTGATAATTTGGGTTGATAGACTCTTTTTAAAGGAATAAAAGGGTGCTAATCCTCACCTACTACAGCATTTTCCATGGCAAGTCTGTCTTCTCAGGCCAGGCTGCAGGTCCCATTAACCACAGTACACCTAATGGACATACAGTGATAACCAAGAAGGAGGAATATCTGGCTGGTAAGAGCTGCTAGTGTGGGTGAAAAGTTCAGCTTCAGTTATCAGCACTAGTCACAAAAACAGGATGCAGTCTTCACGAGAACTGAGGACATTTCTGTGTCAAGGGGCACATTTCTAATATTACTTTCCTCTCAAATACCTTCCTCAGACAACCCAGAGATGTGGGACTTTACTCTGGATGGCATTGATATGCTTGATGATCCAGCAAGAGAATCACCAGCGGCTTCTCGGCCTGCCACTCCTAACGAGCACACGATGGTGACACGCAGTAAGACTCCTCAGAGAGTGGCTTCGCTGAGGCCTCCGGTCCGGCCTCAGGTCCCACTGGTCCATCAGGGCCAAGAAAGGCACACACAATACCACCCACCAGCACCAATTACAGGGGCTAGAGGGGCAGGTAAGGACATTCTGTAGGGCAGCATGTTAAGGTGATATAAATAATGACTCATTGAACATTATTTAACATGCTTTACAGAGTAAATTAATTTACTTTTCAATTTTAATAGATCAGAGTCCATACAGACAAGGACAGTACATGAAGAAGAGGAAACTGGACACTTGAAGATATTGCAAAATTGAATTTTTTACCATTGTAGTTTTATCTTATTTTGTTGCTTATTGTTTTCTGCTAATTTGTACAGAATTGCAAGTGAATAAATATTCATTTTTAATGTTGGTGGACAGTGTTGGACAGATGGAGCTCTGGACTTTAGTATCTACTGCTAAAGGCATCACAACACACCATTAACAAAATGTACAAGATGAGCAATATTAAGTACAAATCACAGTATATTAAGATTTATTGTGAACCAAGATTTAGCATGGACCAGTGAAGGATGTTTACATGATATCACACACAGACACAGTCAAACAGCACTTTTTAGGAACACCTTGTTTCTATACTCATTCTCCATTCTATCAGCTCCATCTACATATAGGAACACTTTGTAGTTTGCAAATTACAGACTGTAGTTCATCTGTTTCTCTGCATACTTTGTTAGCCTCCTTTTACCCTGTTCTTCAATGGTCAGGACCCCCACAGAACAGGTATTATATGGGTGGTGGATCATTCTCAGCAATGCAGTGACACTTTTGTGGTAGTGTCTGCGTTGCACTGGTACAATTGGATCAGACACAGCAGTGCTGCTGGACTGAGAATAGTCCACCAACCAAAAATATCCAGCCAACAGCATCCTGTGGCCAGCGTCCTGTGACCACTGATGAAGGACTATAAGATGACTGACACAAACTGTGCGGCATCAGATGAGCTACTGTCTCTGACTTTACATTTACAAGGCGGCGCAACGAGGTAGGAGTGTCTAATAGAGTGGACAGTGAGTGGACAGTGTTTTAAAAACTGCAGCACTGCTGTGTCTAAGCCACTTATGCCACCACCACATCAGTGTTACTGCAGTGCTGAGAATGATCCACCACCCAAATACATGCTCTCTGGTGGTCCTATACTAAGAAATCGATGGACTACAGTCTAATTGTAGAACTACAAAGTGCTCCTATATGGTAAGTGGAGCTGATAAAATGGACGATACGTGTAGTGTAAATAAAAGGTGTTTTCTTATAAAGTGCTCAGTGTGTGTGTATATATATTTGTTATACACACACACACAAATTTACTTTAATCAAATTAAAATTTACATTTAATCATGATGACACAAAGAGACCTGGATATTATGTACTGGTTGTAGGAAAATATGATTGGGATTAATAAGTGAAATTCCTTTATTCAAAGTGCTAAATAAATCACAGTGTAATTTGTGACTTGGCTATAAATGCTGCCCTGGCAGAAATAAGTCTTAAAATCCCACTGCCCATTTCTAAATGCTCTGTTACTTTTGCATTGAATTTCTCAATTCGGTCCATAATATTCTAACACTGTTTAGCTTGGACAAACAAATTGTTTTTACTAAATGCACAAAATGAAACCATGATGAACCCAAAAAAATGAACCCAAAAGGCACTGTTTCCAATTTTTTTTTTTTAATTAATATTATGTATATACAGTCTTTTAAACAAGATTAACACACAACCATCAATATCATCACCAAAAAGACCCAGGATGAAAATAACTCAGAATTACCATATAAGCAGTATTAATTGCTTGTTTTTTTTCCTTAACTTACAGATTTAATGCTGATTTAATGCACAAATGAGATTCTGTTTAAAAAAAAACCATGCAATTCTGAGAATACTGAATACAGCAGGGTGTGATCTGTGACACTAGTGGTACTCTGAACAGTGTGTGAGAATGTGTTCAATGAAAATCAGATTTAGAAAAATTCATGCACTCAAGTATCAAAAGTAACATTAACCTCCCGTGCCTGTTTAACCTTTAAAATGGTGCATATTCTGCATTGCAGTAACATTTTTTCCTTCTCTAGAGAAGTCAAGCTGATCATTTCAGAGGTGAGGAGTCACTTCTGTGGGAATGGCACTCTTTGTGGCTCGGTAATAAAAATGTTCGAGTGGTAATAGAGCATAAAGACAAATTGGTACTAATGTGCAATACTGTAATCTTTAAATTGTGGATGTTTCAATCCATTTTTGTTATAGGAAATATTTGAAAATAAGTTGTCTGCCAATTCCAACAGGACAGTAATAGCCATTACTGACCATAAAAGATCCACTAAAAAGGAATACTTAATGGGTGGAACATACACTGTAAAAATGATTTAAAGTTTTAACTTAAGAGTACCGTGGTTGCCTTAATTTTGAGTTCACTGAACTAATAGTAAGTTAAGATAATGTGTTTTACATTCTGTCAACTTATTTGAAGTTCAGTGAACTCAAATTTAAGGCAACCAGGTTACTTTAAGTTAAAACACAATCATGTTTTACAGTGTAGTAGTGCTTCAAGGCTGGCTCAACATGAAAACATCTGGTAGTTTAGAAAGGCACCCCATATGCACGTAGTCTGGGGGTGTACAGGATGCTACACCCCGTAGTCATCCCAGACACCACAACCCACACTGCTTCTGTTTACATCCATTAAATTACAGTATGTGTTTTCAGGAATAACAGGGATAGAGTCTAGGCCTGACACAAGCTAGAGTCAAAAGGACTTCCACAAATACAAAAAAAGTTGCAATTTATATATTTATAAAAGAAAAAAGGTGTAAAGTTTGTCAAGTGCTATATCGCTCTGCTTTTAAAACCTTCATATATTGCACATCTTTGTCCTTTTAATTCAAATGCTGGCTAACAACATTTCAATGAAACGTAAAAAAAAAAAAAAAAAAAAACACGTGGGTCCCCTACTATTCATGATTACTACGTAATAACGTCATATAATTTAAGCCTATACCCCATTTTACCACCAACAAAGACTTTCTTTGCTCCATACTACCAACTTACTTTATCCATCTTTTGCTTATTGCTGTCATGCTTAGGTACAGATGATGTGTACTGGCAGCATTTATAGTTCAAACTTGTCAACCTTCAACCGTAGCTTTTTCTTTTTTTAATTACTCTATCCTGTGTAGATGAAAAAGGTTTTCATCTGCACTGGAAATTGTAAGATCACTGTGGTATTATTTTAAATTAGATGTATACCACTGAATTTTTTTTATATTACAAAACAAATCCATGCGTCTTCATTTAACTAGACCAAATCTTAGGATTAAGGCCAGAACCTTAAGTTCTGTCTGAGTCTAGCTTTCCTGTGCTGCTCTGTACACATTGACCTCTAAGTCCCAAAGCTTTCTTGCCCTTCTGTACATACCTCAGGTGCTCAAGTTCTAGCCAAGTCACAATGAGTCTACTTACAGTTTTCATTAGGTCCTAAGACTGAAACACCATTTTCTCAAATGTAACTGTTTCTTAATTTAATTTCTTTCCTGTACAATTTTACCATGACTTCTGTAGAGCTGGTTTTCTTGGTCTAGTCTAGTCTTGTCCTGAAATATATTTATTGAAAACACACCAAGTGTCTTCAGTACACATGTGGGGTGTTCCTAATCCGGTGCCATGGTACTACGCCATTCTGTCTTAACTTGCCTGAGTGCTCCGCAAGTTGGATCCTCCACCGTTATTTCCTGGTTTGTGAGGCCCTGTGGCCACATGGAAGCCCTGCTGGAGGCTATTTGTGGCTGTAGGCTGCAGCAAGCCCACCTGAGCATGTCCTGTTGGCCCCGTCCACTGCGGGGTAGTGTAATGGTAGCTGTACTGCTGTGAGGTCAAAGACAGAGAACCCTTCCTTCCAGTACTAGGGTTGGTGGACACATGACTGCCAATGGAGCAGAGCTGTGGTGCAGAAAACTTGCGAGGGTTTGTCTAGGGGAAAAACACATTCCATTTAGGCAATCACAACCAGTTATTTTACACATTAACAGCTAAATGCAGCAAAGCGTATGAATAATAAAGAACTTGCCAAAAAACCTTTAATAAGAGAACCACCACAGTGCTCCTAACACATGTTCACACTAGTTATAACTGGATTAGCTTAAAAATAAAATCAAAAAGGTGGAATAAGGTTTGTTTTGCTTACCTCATGGCTTTGTGCATTTTGCTTTCCACTTTTCTTGACCTGTGCCAGGTTCATGGCATCCCGAGCAAAGTTATCCACCAGTTGGTGGAGGTCATCTGTAAACGTGCCTTTTCGAGGAAGATTAGTGGCTTGATTAGAACCATTCTCTGCCTTATTTGTGCTTGTAGTCCCTAAAAAAAAGAGAGATGCATTTATAACACTGCTACACTGTTACTGTTAAATACACAAGTACTGAATGTATTAAATGTGGGGGAATGACATGGTACAGAATGGACTGACAGATTAAGCCTAGATGCACAGTAAACAGTAGTGTAACTGGTGTCCAGATATCAAATGTGATGAGTGGCAAAAATAGGAAAATAAAATACAAAGTAAAATTAAAACAAAGAATATAATGTAACCTTCTGACTGAGCATCCTGAACAGGTGTACTCTGGGGGACTGGAATCTCCCCTGTAGCTAGCTGACTGACTGAAGCCTGCCTGCCTTGTGCAGAATATTTGTCTCCTACAAGCAGAGAAAATAATTTGGTTTTGAAAATAGGAATTTACAGGACTGTGTGTAATGGAACTTTGTTAAGGGTAACTTAGTACCTTGTTGCTGGGGGCTGCCATGGTTGCTGCCACTGCGGCTTGACTTGCTGCCCTTGCCTTTTGTGGGCCTCCGCCGACCTCCTGCAACGGCTACAGCAGAGGGGACCACCACAGGGGGGCGTGTATTTCCCATCCGTGCATACAGCTCCTCAATCTCTTTCTTTTGCTTAGTCTGCAAGGCCTGGATCTCAATCATATGTCTGCAATAAGCAAAAAATAGGTACTAAATTAAAAAAAATAAAAAAAAAAACACCACAAAACACACTCCAGTAATCCACCACATAGGGTGTCTACTAAATTACAATAACAGGAATCAAAAAACAAGTTTAGGTATATAAATGAAAAAGTCCTACCTTTCCCTGAGCTGTCTGATCTCTTTCTTGAAAGCTTCATCCTCTGGCTCTGAGTCATTGTCACTGCTTAAACAGCACTGAGAGTTGGCCAGGTTGGCTGGGGACATCCGGAGATCCTGACTGGTGTCTGGTCCTTCCATTGTATTTACAGTAGCACACTCCTTTCCGGAAGGACTAACCAAGAAACGTCCCACTTTGATGTCAGAACTAGAGGTCACCTGAAAGCGACCAATTGTAGTAGAAGCAGTAGTAGAGAGGGAGTCTGGAATGTTGTGTTCAGGGCTTGTCCTCTGCAAGGTTTGGGACTTATGGAGAGTGTTTTCAGGGCTTGAGATAGATGAGGAGGATGAGGAAGATGATGATAAAGAAGTGGTAGTGGATGAAGAGGAGACCATAGTTTGGTGGGCAGAAGCACCATCTACTACTTGATCAGTAGCCAGGGAAACCTGGATAGATTTTAAAAAGTAAGAGATTTCCGATGTATTTAATTATGTCGCTGTTATAAATTTGCTATGCTATAAGGGGAGAAACATTTGAGAGTACCTGAAATCGACCAAGTTTAAAACCTCCACTATCTGGTGCTGCCTCAGGCTCGGTGTTCTCGACAGCATTCTGTCCATTTTGAGGTCCAGGCACAGATGTCTGCGAGAGTCAAAAGCAAAATGTTTACATAAAATAGATAAACATTACAAAGGAAGAAACTACAAAAAACAAGAAATGTTCTGACAGTGAAAAAATGCTATGATGCCAACCTGAAGTCTTTGCAAGCCAGGGTCAGTCTGAGGAGTTTGCACATATACAGTAGCTGTTCCCGCTTGGGCTTGAGAGGCAAAGGTGCCAGGAGCATAGTGTCCACTGGAGCTCAGGGACAAACTGGCTGGTGGAATGTGGCCTGCACTCGAAGTCAGGCCAGATGGAGGAGAGCTGATGGTGTTGGGGGGTGAAGAGGTGGGGGCCATGTCGACAGAACCGTCAGGTTGGGCCAAAGGGTTTGAGGAAGAACCCTGGTCATGGAAAAGAGAGCGAAGCTTCTTGTCCAAGGCATGGATGTCCTCAATGCCTGGTGACTTTCCCTGTGTTTCCCCCTCACTCTCTCCACAGTGGCTGGGGGCAGCTACAGTCAGTGGTGTGGGGGTGGAGGAGTGGGCAGGTGGCCCCTGTGGGACAGAGGCAGCAAGAACAGGCAGCTGTTCGCCAGCCGATGGTGTAACAGTGTTGTTGCTCTCAGGCTGCTGGTAGGGAGCAGTAGGGGTGGGCAGGGAGGGTCGACGCTGACAGACAGGCTGCTCTGATAGAGCAGAGGAAGGAGATATCCTGCCTGTTCTGGGGAGCTGAGCAGCAGAAGGTGGTGAAGTGGAACCTTGGGTTACAACAGGGACATTGACAGAAGTGTTCTGTGCAACTAGTGTACTCTGGTATACAGATTGGGTCACAGGTCCTCCAGGTTGAGTAGGTAATACAGAGATTTGGTTGGTGTTGGGAACTAGGTTGCTTTGGTCTTGTTGTGTATTGCCAGCTGGGACAGGATCACACACTGCAAGTAATGAAAACAAAGTAATTGTCAAACACTTAGAGAAATGCATGTCATGCACCAAATAAAGGTCCTTCTCCCAGCAGCAGGAGAAATGACCTACCTGGCGGGTCATCTCCGAAAGATGTGCTAGCTGAGGGAGGGCCATAAAATGGCTCCCGCAGTCGTGCTTCTGGCACAGGGCTGACAATGAAACGCCGCCCTGCTGAGTGCACCACTAGCGCAGCCACGTTTGGTGGCACACCTGTAAACAAGAAGAAACCAACATTAAGGAATAAATGTCAAGACTGTTACCACATAATAAAGTACAAATAATGTTAAATTATGCTTACCGGAAAGATTAGGAGTTGATATCTCAGGCGTTTGCTGGTTTGAGTCGCTTATCACCTATAACCACAAAGAGCATTAACAATATTTGCATGTTCTGTAATACATGGAGCAATGTAGAAGAAAGATCATCACATACCTGGGGATAACTGTCTTTTATAGCTTCTCCTTTCTCATCTGCCATATCTATAACCTCTCGCACCTGCTCGATAAAGGACTCACGCTCACTCTCCAGAATGAAGTCACTCTTGACCTAATGCAGAATGAGAAATTACTCAAAAACATTTTGAAAAATCACTTTGGATCAGATTAGACCAGACTGCCTTGCAACGGAGGGCACAATAAGTAAAAAGCTACCATGATCTGTGCAATTTCTTCAGGGTTGTCTCCATCCAGATCAAACTTGAATGTCACCATTTTTCTGTTGTGGGTTTCCAACTGGCATTCAGCCACTCTGTCACCAATATTGGAAATCTGAAATTTAAATCAAACTTGGACAATAAATAAAAGCATTGCCATAACTAGGGATTCCGATTTCTGAATGGATGTGAATAAATACATTTGTTTCTCTTTAATCTAATTACTGAACTAATGTTTTTTTTTTTAGCCCTATTGAATAAGACTGTTTTTCTGTCTGTCAAGCGGTTAATCACAGGATAAGTTCAAGCATAACTGAATAGCACTTACATTGAGTACAACGAGCTTGGCCTTGGCCATCTTGTCATGACGTGAACGGCTGCGGACAGAGCGGCGCTGGTGGCGCTTCATGGAGCGAGCCTCATGCCGGCCATCATTCCCATCACTGAGCCCCGATGCTGCATCTGACAGCCCACTGAGACAAAGCAAAACAAAAACAACAGTGCTTTTATGTGGGGATACGCTTCACCCACACTTCAGCCAAAATGTCTCTTAAAAATATTAAATTAGCTAATAATGATGAAAGCTAGCAGGAGCCTGTTAGCATTCTTCAAATATCATGCCAAGTGCTCATAACTGTCTTTCAGTCATTGTTAACAACAACTTCACTTTTGAGACTTGTATTTATTGCAAATACTAATTTCTTTAAGAGACATACCTCTCTGTAGATGGTGGAATCAGGACGGACTGTGATTGCGTCTGCTCAGAAGGTAGAGGCTCAGACACACTCTGAGGAGTCTGAAAGTGTTAATAGGCATGAATATATGTTGAGTGCAAATTTGACAAGTACAGTTCACCATGTAAATACACTAGGGGGTTAACAAATTCAATACAGTGTCAAAAAGAAAGAAAAACAAATGAACAGCTCTCATTCTCAGTCATTTGTCATCAAAATATCTATTTTTTGTGTTTATATAGCTCAGTTGCAATATTTAAGATCATGTTGCACACTTTGTACATGTCAGGGTTCTGCAATCTTACCTACATAAGGCCAGTGTGGCTGCAGGTTTGGTTTTCATTACAATCAAGCAAAAGCTCATCTGATTCTACTTGTTTAATCAGATGATCTCAAGCCATATCAGCTCTTTGTGGATAAGATTGCTGACCCTTGTTCTAAACCAAACGAATGTGTTCTACTCTAATTGAAACTGCATCAAACTTAAAAATGTTCATTTTACTATTTCATATAAATAATCTAGATCTTTCAGTCTAGCTCGCTGAAGCCTTGGTTAACAAGAAAGCAGGAATAGCGAAGAAAAAAGGGATTCACACACACAAGCACACTCCAGTACTTGGCACCATCTGTACCTGAGAGGCCTGATATAAGAAATAGAGCTGTTCAGCATTTGGAGGTGGAGAGAAAACAGGAGGGCTGAGTTGGCTTGCCCAAATCTGACAGCCAGCATGCAAGATAAGGGGAAGGGGTGTAAAACAAGAAAAGAATGAAGTTAATGAATGTTATGTTTACTGGGTTTGGTAGACTGAGAATAGTAATACCCATTAGAGATGCAGTAATTTACAGTACTTAAACAGCTTCTTCAATGGTATATGCTCTGTGTAATAAGACATTTGAAAAGCCATGCTGATGCTGCCTTGGTCAAAGGTTCTGCGATGCAGAAGAAATGGCAGAGTAGAAATGCCAGCATTTTTGTGTCAAACCAGGTCACACTGGTTTGTCATAAAGGATAATGGTCAACAAAGCAGTGTGACTTAAAGACAACCTCAAGCATCACATTTTATCCATCACATGTAATGACACTTACTTTATAAACTGATTTACAAATTGTTTAAGGGTATAAACACTAATACTTCAATTTATTATTTGTGGCAAATATTATAACAATGAAAACTTTTGTTCATGTAAATCATGTACAACAAAAGTGATTATGAATATGTTAAAACTGGAGGAGGAGCAAAAATTGCTTCATATGAAAGTCAAGTAAGGTCTGCATGTGATGTCAGAACAATACTCGTACAGAATATCTCTCATGAATAGAGGTGAGAGATCAGAAGTGAGAGACATCTGTAAATGGTATAGCTTGACCAAATGAAAGGAGAAATAACAAAAAGATGGTTAAAGGGTGACCAGCAACTGTATGAAGAACCAGTTTTATAGCAGACGGCAAAGATGTATGTAGACTAATGGAAAATGAACACCTCCACAAATGGTGTTAAAATAAAGTGATGTACCTGTAAGATATGAGTGCCTTGTGGTGGGTGTTGAATGGAGCTCTGCTGACCACCAATGCCATCTAGTGGTGGCTGATGGTGCTGCAGGGACATACCAGGCTGAACCGGAGCTGGCAGAACAGTCTGTTGGCCATCCAAAAAAACAAAAACAAAACAAAAAAAACATAGAAGCAGATTTACATAACATTAAAGATTTTGCAGGTTCTTCCCACCAATTCTTATTCAGCTGTGAGCATGATGTCAATGGAAAGAGCTGGACAAAATGTGTAGGATGTGATGTGTACCTGCAGTGGAGCAGTATTTCCAGGAAGGGAGACAGGGACTGAAGACAAAGCACTGCTGCTTTGTGCAGGAGGGGCTTGTGGCTGATAGAAGGACAAGGAAAAATAAATTTGCAGATACAACAACTCTGCAAAACAGACAAGTGTCAAATGCTGCAGAATCAAACAGTAGAGCTAGATGATGACTCACGAGGCTGTGTGTTTGGATCCCTGCGTGTTGCTGGGGCAGTTGCGGAGGAGTGTTGTGTGCAGTTGCAGAAGGCTGAGGCAGCTGCTCAGGCTGTAGAGAAGTATATGTGGATAGAACTGGCTGACCAGTGTAAGATTCAGACACAGTAATGGAGGACTGGGCTTCCATACCACCAATGGCTGCAAGAGAAAAACAGATTGTATACCAACCACTTCACAGCACATTTTACAGACATTTCACAGCATCAAAGTGGCAACGCTCAAAGTGCCAAGTGGCTCAAAAAGTGGCAAGTGACACAAATATCTGGAAACAGAATAATTTCTGCAATGATGCTTACTTGATGCAGGGGCCCCAGGCTGCTGCACCTGGTGCTGCTCCCCCTCAGGCTCCTCTGTCTCCATGGGAACTGGCGCTAGAGCGGGCACCGAGGGCTTTGCAGTAGAGGACTGAGGATGAGAGGGCTCACCCTGAGCCTGCAGTCCCCTTTCCTCTTCCTGCTTCCTCTTTTCCTGTTCATCCCGCACCAGCTGCCGCTGTTCTCTCTTCCTGCAGATCAAAGCCACACGGTCTTTTATAGCCTTGGCTATGGTCTTATGGTCGCCCTCACACACATAGCCCGAGTCCACCTGGGGAGGAAGGGAGAGAGGAAAAGTGTAAAGAGTATGCCCTTTTTTGGTGACTAGTAAAAGGGAAGGCTTAACCAAATGAATATAAGTTTGAACATCTACAAAAATGAATGGTGCAGTGATTTCCGCTACCATCTCTTGTGCTACGTCTTCTGGGACGTCTTTGTGGAGATCAAAGGAAAACTCAATGGCTTCATTATCCTTGTATTTCCCCTTCAGCTTCTTAACATCTTCAATGCGCAGCCACAGCTTGATGGCAACCATCTCCCCATCATCCTCTTCAGCCAGCTCAACACGAACACCTGTCTCTTCCTGGAAAAAGGCGTGGTTCAACAGGTCCTTGATGGAATATCTTTTAAAAAACAAACAAACAAACAAACAAAAAACAAACAAACAAAACACAGTATTTGAGTTAACAGTTTAATGGCAACACGGGGCGCTTTGTATAACTATCATTTTGTTGATCAGCAAACCTCTCATCTTTGTTTTGACGAATGCAACCTTCAATGATTTCCTTGACTTCAGGAATAGCAACCTTATCAAAACTGCCTGGCTTCACCCCCTACAAGAGTCAAACAGAAAATGCCCCAATCATATAGAGTCCGCAGAGAAACTAAAACTCTTCAACACCTATTTTTAAAGTGGGAAGCTATGCTGTGACATGTCTTGCCTGTAAGTACTACACATGACAAAGTCACCTTCCTAAAAAGAAAACTTTTTCAATTAGTTACTATGTATGCCAGGGCCACTGCTCTGTGCCTTGCAACTTTTGCTATTTATAAATGTAAGTATGTATGTATGTATGTATGTATGTATCTTTCTTACATATTCTTAAAAACAATTTGATCCACAAGATCATGCTTAAGTACTTCAAAGGTTAGTCATATATACAGGTAAAAATATATAAATAAAGCAGGTAATAACTAAGTCATTTATTTCCAATAATTTAAAATCATATTCCTTTCTTAATGCCTCCCAAAAAGTAGTTTTTGCAGCCAACAAGGTCTTAAAGTGTGTGTTGAACTTCAATTCTCATGAGAGAATGCCAAGAATCCACCAGGTTGGCATCAAGTTGTAAGGAAAGAAAAAGATTGTGTATTTGCATGTGTGTTGTTTCATAGTCTCATGTCGTCCTCGAAAATATTTCACTGGTAACATATTTGCTTACAAAAATCACTCCAGTCCAAAATGAAGTCAATAACTAAGACTTCAACTTCAGACTGTACTGGAAGACAACTTACCACTCAGTGAGGAAAAAAAGAGTAAAGAAAATGCTTCACACAAGGCCAAAAAGGGGAAGACTAAAAGAACGGAGCAAAGGAGGGGGAGGAGGATGAGCACACATGGCTTCACCCCCCCCAGGGGTGGGGACTTACGCTGGTTACTCTGCGATAGATCTGTGCCGCATTCTGGCACTCGGAGTACGGGTACTCAGAAGTAGCCATCTCCAGCATACACATCCCAAAGGCATAGACATCCACTGACTCGTCATACTTCTCCTCATACATCTCAGGCGCCATGAACTCAGGGGTACCTTAAATCAAAAGAACGGTTCAGAACTCTCTCTCTCATTGCCCTACTACACCCTCTCCCGTGAAGTGGAGAGAGGAAGGTGACGGTGTTGAAGATGTCCACTCCGGCAACCTGTGAGAAGAGAGAGAGGTAGAGAGAGGGAGAGCAAAAAGGGATAGAAAGCAAAAGAGGAGGGGGAAAACCACGCTCAGTTAGCCTGTCTTCATAAGAAGCCCAAGTTTCTCAGTGTAAGGCCTTCAGGGCATGGCTACGGAAACAAAACTGGAGTACAGAACCTACTACAAGGCCTGGACTGACCAAAGAACTCAAACTCAGTCAGCAACCAGCGACACTGATTAAGACAAAGTGTTAATTCAAAATCGTTTAAACAAGCTGAGATAAAGGCAGAGCGAGGTGTTAGCCAAACAGATAACTAATGGGAAAAGTCTGAGGTGAGTCAATGGTCAGTCAATAGCCCATAACTGTTAATTCAGGGAAAACTAAACTCCCAGCTATGGAAATAACTTCTGTCAAGACCTCAGCTTTTGTTAGCGTCTGCTGAAAATCCCCTTTAATAGACACCTACCTTTTTGATAAACCTGTAAGAAAAAAAATGGTAAGTTGAAAATCCCAAGTAGAGCAGATTCCATAGCTAGTTACTGATTATTGAGGTTCTGCACAACAGCTTAAACTGTAAGAAAGCTGCCCATTGAACAAAGACCTCACACAGAAAAACTTAACATATTTGGAATGGATTTGGATTGTAATGTGTCACATTGTACTGGTTGACTTACCAGGCCCATTTTCTGCATACTTACTGCCTGTACTGCAGTACACTAAATAATCCTTAAAGTGGAGTAAGGGAAGATCTGAGGTTAGAATCTAAGGATTCCCAAAATAATAAAAAAGGATCCTAGAACTACAACCGAGAGGAAGACAGGGAGACAGATTAAGGCTGTGATCTTAAGAAACTGAAAGACAAAGAAAAAAAAACAAAAAAACACAGAGGACCTACCCTTAAGAGAAAAAAAATAACAAAGTTAATTAGCATTAACATCATATGTTTCACTGAAGAAACAGACCACAAATTCTCCAAACCACAGGATGAAGATAATTCAGAACAGTACCTGAAAGCCCAGGGCTCACCTCTAGCTTTCGTGCTATCCTTTTGCCATGATCAGATCTGGTTTGCCTGCAGACAAGCCACAATACAACTACGCACATCACGGACAAAAGGAGAGTTAAGGAGCTACTTACTCTCTGGGAGCACCTGAAATAAGCGCTTCTTAAAACACTGAGAACAATATCAGTACAAAACTGATTTTTAACCTAGGGAAAGGAGGAGAATCCTGAGTTGGGAGAGAAACAGAAAGCACGAGAAGCAGGGGCCCTGGTTTGCTGTGGTTTGGGGGCTCACGGTAATGCTGTGGTCTGCCTTCGCACCACACTGTTAAATCACACTTTCAGAAGAAGCATAGGAAGAGAAAGAAACTTTAGAACAAGAGGGACTTTCTTTTCCTTGCTGGAAAACCCGCACAGCGAGTTGACACAAAAACACCATGTCATGCTGTGATGTATAGGATCGTACCTATTACACTTTTGGCAAAAGAAGCCCTTTTGAGCGTGGCAAGGCCCAGGTCTCCAATCTTGACGGATCCAGTGGGGCCAGTAATGAAGATGTTGTCACATTTGAGGTCACGGTGGATGATGGGAGGGGACCTGGTGTGAAGGAAGTGCAGCCCCTTCAGAATCTGCCGACACCAACTGCGCAGGACTTTGATCTTCATCTCCTTGAACCGCTTCAAATACCTGCAAACCAAAGCAAGTGTTACATCAAATAAATGAATATGTGAAAACCACTCTCAAGGTTGTCAAGCATTAGATTAGACAAAAAGAAAAACTATTTTGACAGCGGAATTGTATTTTACAAATGGATTATCTCTTCTGGAGAGGGAACAAGATCTGGGATAAACTACAATCATGCACTTACGTCTTTAGGGTTCCAGATGTCATAAGCTCCGTCACAAGCACAATACACTTCTTCCCCTTGGAGGGGGACTCCCAGGAATCATAGAAGCGTACTATGTTAGGGTGCTGTAGACCCTTAAGCATGCCAGCCTCCTCTTTGAAACGCTGCCTCTCAGACTTCGATAATTTACGGTCCTGAAAATGTAACATTAGACGATAAGGAGCCTAGTCTTGCAATTTGTGGTTGTTTAAATTTGGTAATTGCTAATATTAAACAAATTCCACCCATTAACACCAGCAGCATACTGCATGGGCTTTGGAACACATGCAAGGCAATGCTACAAAAAAAAAGGCCTCATTTACAGAATGCTGAAAAAGTGTTAAATATGTAGTCAAAAAAAAAAAGCAAAAAGTATGTCTATGTTGAGCATACATAAAGTGTATTTACGCAGCAAGTTAACTTGCTAACTTAGCAAAGTTAATTGTTAATTTGTTTATCTTCATGATTCTCTAGAAGGAAATATAATCTGAAATAACCATGATCCTTCCTTCAAGGGAGGAAGACAATGAAAGTGTTTGATAACCTGGAAACGGGCTATGAATCAGATATTCATAGACGTTTAAAATAAATTTTAAAATAAATAAATAAAAAAAAAAACCAGATACAAGTATAGATAGAAATCTAAAGTCTTCTTCCCAAACTGAGAAACATTTCTAGGGCATTTGGTAACAAGATAATGGCCATATAAGTTAAAATATCCCAAGCAAAAATTGAGGAACACTTAAAATCACTTTCAAGATACTAGTCATTGAATTTATGTTGCAGTATAATGCACCCTTATTTGCTCAGATCTGAATGGCAGAGACATACTTCTGAAACAATGCAGAACACCCTGCAACTCTAAGTATGACCTACATTCACGGCATGCGGTTACCCACAATTCCTGGAATGAGAAACATCCAGCCATGACTTGGAGGTCCTCCAAAGGCACCACCCCCCAAACCTGATACTAAAACTCACCCATCCACCATTATGTTTACAAGCAGAACACTTAACACTATCTTTACAATGACTTCAAAAGGTTAAACCCAGCAACAAACCATCACAACGTAGATGGGATGGTTTTGGGAGGTGGGGATATGTGTGAGGAGAGTGAGGTCACCCTAACCCACTGACCTAGTTTTGTTCTCTACAAATGCAGCACATTTCCAAAACTTTCAAACATCCATAGCCCTCAGTGGCCAGCAGGACCAGCCCAGAAACCGTGGGAGTGTTTCCCCAGTGGAGAGGACAAAGTACATAAAGTAAGCACACATACAAATGCTGACATAAACAAAAGAATCTGAAAGCTTCTATGTTTTTAATCATATGTGCCTGATGTGTAGCCCATTACCCAAATTGTGTTTTCATAAACTCGATGTCTGAAATGCTGCTAATTCAAAATATAAACACCTAGCAAAAATGACAATGACAATAATCTGGTCGAACCCAGGCTTCAACCCTTTATACTTCTTCATTTTTAAATGGGCCAGAGCTTATTAGCTTCATGAAAAAGGCCTGTGTAGGATACTGAGGTGTCACAATGTTTAAAAAATGTGGAACATTTTGCATTGAACATTTACATGTTTAGTTATCTTAAAAATTTATTTCTAATCACCCATAAAAATGAAAGTGGTGAAAGCTATTTTGATAAACCATCATATCATATCTACATTTATTATTTAAAGATCTGTCCCAGAATCAGACAGCCTAATCAGCAACCCACTTTGAGACAGCATAGTACACTGGGGTACAGGTAGAGCTTATGTTTAGTTTTTAGCCATACACAATTTAAAATATATAGTTTTAAACTGTAATGGGACTGCTATGACATGAAAACTGAAGGAACACATGACATGAGTCAGCGCTTGCACTGGGGACACCAAATATAAACATGCGGACTGCATTAACATTAGCTTTAGTGGGTAAACAAAAGCAAAGAAGCACAAAAGACACTTCTTCAAAATAAGACAGAAGTGAAACCTATCTAAATTCTTTCATGTGCTGCGACCTACATATTATTCAAACATATGTGTCATGTGAGATATGAGACTAGTGGGAGGGGAGTATCCCAGTGTTTTGGAGAAGTGGTGCATGAACACTGCCTTCTGGTACAGATACCTGTGTTTGGTCCTGTACTGCTGCAGTGCTGTGCATTGCATGGAAGCAAAACCATGAACAAATAACAGCCTAAGCAAATGATGACAGATGAAGTGACAAATAAACAAACAAAAACAGTCAGAGAGAGAGAGAGAGAGAGAGAGAGAGAGAGAGAGAGAGAGAGAGAGAGAGAGAGAGAGAGAGTGTGTGTGTCAGGGTAAGTGCAGGGGGTAGAAATGTTTAGAGAGTGCAAGAAATAGGAGCCTGCAAGGAAACTGAGTGTGAGACACTGAAGAAACAAAATCTGAGAGAGAGAGCAAAACAGCAAAAGTGAAAAAGATACTGCAGCTTTTGTTTCAGCAGGGTTCCTGAGCTGGCTCAACCTGAGGGCTGTTTGCGGTAGAGATGTAGCTCACGTGATCACACCCCATGCCCTGCCATCTCGGCAGCAGCAACAGCAGAGGGGGTGGGGGTGGAAAGGGCAGCAGCAAGCCTCAGCAGGCCGCAGAGCTGCTCCTCACACAGAAGATTACACATTCTTTGGCAGGAAATCTGACCCACTTTTGAAAAAGTGCACAAGCGTGTTGCAGCAGCATACACAGAGCAAAATTTCTCACAAGTGCCTGCTTGATTTCCTTTCTTAACCCCTCTGAAACAGGAAACAGGATGTCAATAAAGGCAAATAGACACTTGAGGGAAACAGGTCACAACCCAGTGTTTTTCTGGCAGACAGAGTTCATTTCTGGCTATGTGGTCTGCCAGTGCCACTGAGTAATTTGTGCAGCAGCACCATTTCCAGCACAACGATCAGAGAAATTGCTCGTGATGGATTTACAACAGCTGGGTAATCAAGACTACAAAACCAATCAAAATAACATGTTAGCATGACTGTTGGATATTGACAGATCTTCAGATACATGCCAGGAAGATCAATTATTTCTGCAACAGTCCTCCAAGCTAGCTAAATCTACTTCTGGTTGATTAAGCTCAATTCTTTGCCAGTACATACAGCAATGGGTAAATGACCTCATAGAAATTTCCGTGGTCTAAAAAAAGAGGAAAACAAGATTGCCAGGGATCAGGGGCTAACTGATGTTATAAGTTCAATAAATCCGATAACAGGTCATATCTGCCATTTAGGGGTGTAACAATTCACTAAATTAATACGTTGGTTAGGTTTGGTTTCCATTTTTTTAAGCAATGCTGCAAAAGTGAAAAAGAAAAAAAAAATCTTGGAATTTCAGGGTAATGCCATCTCAATTAATTAAAAGGAACTGCTACAAGAAAAAGGATTAATTTCTGAAGCTGGGACTTTCAATTTTCTGCACTGACGTTCTACTGGTTTTTTTGTGGTCATATTTCTCCCTCTCAGACACCCACTCAATTTGCAGACCAATTCCAAACAAAACTAACCTAAAGTACATTTAAAACTGAGAATAAAATTTACTTTATATCTTACACAAGCATTAAAAAGTATGTCATCTTTGATTTGACAGACAAAGAATGTGATACGAATGGGGTAGGCATCATGACATGCTAATGATAGCATCATAAAACCACACCACAATATGCTTTTCTGAGTATACCGCTGCTATCTTTAGTACTTCCAGAACACTGAACGGCATGTTTAGACATATTTAGACTTACTACAGGATGCCTTTAAACAATCGATTTCATAAACTGCATAGTAACAAGTAGTTGGTTTTAGGTCTCATATTATTATTTATTGTTATACTTACTGATTGATTTGAAATCTTAAAACATTTATTCTTGCAAACAATGAATTAAAATAATTATATACATTTTTTTTTTAAATATGGCATTTTTGTTTCGCTGGTGCATTTTATCCACTCCTAACAGTTTACAAACCTCAGAAACACAATATCGAGATATCATGCATCGTAAAAATATATTCAATATTGCCCCTCCTTAGGCATAAATTTAAGGACTTACTTTAAACAGGCATTATTCTGTACAAAAAGAAAGAACACCTTACCTGAAGTTCACACCACGCAACTTCCACAGTTGTCTCTGTATCCAATCCTTTATAAACGGTCTTGAACGAACCACGTCCAATCTCGATATCAAACTTCAAAAATCGACCATCAGGCGAGGTACCAACAGCCTTTGTCTCAACCTCTTCGATTTCCTCCTGTTCCTTCTTCTCTGCCTCACGCTGCTCTGCCTCCACTCGAGCTCTCTCCTTGCATTCCTCATCTTCATCCTTTTCACATTTTGCACCTATGCTACTTGCCTCCAGCTCCGACACCTCACTGGGTGGTCCCAGAGCAGGCACCAGTTTCGTCTCCCTATCACAACCCAATGACACCAAAGGTCTCTTCTCTGCAACTATCTCTTCATGGATGCCATCACCTGCACCCTCTGCCTTCACCACCACTGGCCCATCAACCCCGGTAAGGTCAACTGAAGCAGTGGCTTTGGTTTCCTCAGCAGTGTGGTCGGTGGAGGAAGTGGAGCAGTCTGGTGGTGAGCCCAGAACGCAGACTTTGCTGGGAAGGTCCAAAGCTGTAGCATTAGAGTCACAAATAACACTGCGACGGACAAAACGGTGCTCGCCTTTCAGCTGTTCTCGCTCCATGGTGTGATGGCGGCGACGGACTTCAGGACCGATCCGTTCACCTAACAGCGAGTCTGAGCTGGAGCTGTTGGTGTTCTTCGAGGGGGGTGACAGAAACTTGACCATTTTGTCTCTGAGGCTTTCAGACATATCTTCACCCACAGAGAGTGAGCAGGCACACGAAGACTATATCACATCCATATATCCATAGAAAGGTAACAAAAAAGACCGAGAGGCTTCTTTTCTACCTTTTTTTCTTCTATGGAGATACAAAATTCAGATTCTCTGCCCTCCTGACAAGCAGTTCAGATGAAGTCAATACTCTTACAAACTAAAGAGTTTGAGGAAAGCACTGGAAGGGTACTGTGAATGAAGTAGGGCAGGATCCGTTCACAGACTAGTACAAACTGATAAAGCACACGGCCTTTCAAACTTAGGTCATCCATTGTCTGTGGAACTGTGGGCAGCATTCACTCAACATAAGGGGTGACCTGAGACGGTCGGCCAACAGCCTGCTGTAAAACTTGATGTGCACTTTTAAAGCCGCAGGTTGTACAGGGTGCCAAGTGTGATCCGAGCTTCTGTGTCACTGTAACAAACAGAAAGTATACTTTAATCAAAGGCCTAATGCAAAGAAATAAATTTGTTTTTGCAGTAACATGACTTCTTAGTTTTTACTTTGATAACACAAGTAAGTGAAAAACCCCAGGGCAGACTGCACTGAGGACCTAAGCCAAAAGCACAAACAACACTTAGTGATTTCCTAGTCGCTGTGGACCATTTGCAAAGAAACCTGTCATGATAAACAGGCTGAAATGAATTACAGGATAGCAAAGGTCAACACAGACATTTGCTTCCCCACCTGTCATGTGTATCAAGTCATGTGTATCAGCTGGTATGTGAATGCAGCAATCCAGACATGCTCCACTAGCAGATTTGCAAGCTTAGTACTTTCAAGCATTTTTTAAAATCCAGTCATTTTTAACTTGAATAAAACCAGTGTAACACTTTGACAGAGTTACTCTAGCTATGCTGCAGGCTGACATGAACCGCTTGGCTTGAAATGACTCATTTCTTGGCTAGACCAGTCAATCTAGATAGCTATCAAGCTACTTTAGTGAGATGACGAAGGTAATAACATGACACATACTGTCGAGAAAATTTTTGATTAAACAATAGAGAAATTTAGCAAGCCATGGATCTAAATGTGAGGACCGTGTTTATACCACAGGATTAACGGGGATGTAAAATCTTAAGTTTCAGAAGTCCTTTTTGTTTTACTTTACAATCGAGTGTCTATAGTGGTGTTGTTTCCGTCTCCTGTCGCCACATCAGAGAGAGCTGCCTGTGTTCCACCGGCTGACTTTTATGTTTTTTGGCAAAAGCAAACCGGAGACACACAGCAGTTACAACAGTTTACACACCTTTATGTGGTAGTTAGTGGTGATAGATCATTTCATTCGCCACACTAAATGTCCTGTAGCAATAATTCGATGCTACACTGTATCGTTAACACTGACCAAAACTCGTCGATGCTTCTTCAGAAACGTTTCGCATCTGTACATTCTGAATTCCCGAGAGGCCGCGTTTCTAAAACACGGTGAAATACTGATATGTCAGCACCACTCACGCATGACAATTCTAACGAAAATACCCCAAAGGGCTGTACTAAGTTATCGCTACGCAGCAGCGACCTAAAGGTTTGGCTTTAACATTAGTAACCAAGCCTTTCAGATAACCAGCTACACAAGTTAGCCATGTGCCGTTAACAATAACTTCTACCTTTCAATGAATGACCAGCACTAACTGCGTCCTTTCCTTCTTTCTCGACCAGTCTGATTAGCTAACTTTACTATATTACTGTGGACTAGCTAACTGTGCTACTGCTAAATAGCCATTTTAGCACCAGGCTGAAGTTGGTTTCTTATTCACCAGCTTTTTATCCGAATTTTACATTCCACCTTAAATCGCGCTGCAGTGGGGTACTGGTGTAGTAGGCGTAAATTAACCTACATGCGCCAGAATGTGATCGACGCACCATTTAAGGTGGAACGGAAAATTCATATATGAAGCTGGCGAATAAGAAGCTAACTTCAGTCTGGTCGTCTTAGCTTGCGAGCCAGAATCAACGTAAGCAGCCACATCATTCGACATCGAATTGGGCTCGAACAAGGTAACCTCACAGGATCTAGCCGACGACGGCTAATTCGGCTAATTAGCCAGCTAAATCGCTAAATCGGTTTGGGGAGGCGAACAAGGACAAGGCACGCTAGCTAGCTAACGTTTGGTGCGGTACGTGTATATACACACACACATACACATATACACACATACATATATATATATATATATATATATATATATATATATATATATATATACACACACACATACATATATATATATATATATATATATATATAGCCGAGACATTATTTCTTCTGGTGAGACTTACCGTCGTCATCTTGAATTCTTCTTCGCTTGTAAAGAAAGCGCCGCGGGAACCGTTGTAAATCCCTTAGCCTCGTTCATTCAGCTGCATAGTTTTGACGTACGATATTATTATTATTATTATTATTATTTGCTTTTGGTCGTCTAATTACGGAAATTGTACGTATTTTTATTCCTCAACTGTCTTTCACAAACAGAAAGCGAAGCTGAGGAGGTCGACCTGGCTCCGCTTGAACACTTAACCGCCGTCGGAGTGACAAAGTTCGAATGTCAGCACGCGCTTCTTCCGCGCTCGCGGCTGCTCTCGCGAGAGCGCGCGGCTCCTTTTGTTGTTGCTTCTCCTTCTTCAGGCTTAGTTTCCTTGTTCAGCTATCAGTGTTTATAACCGCTGAACACGATTCAGCGGCCGAAACAAAAGAGATGTTTGGTTACACCTGACACAGAGCCATCACGCGCCATTCCAAGATGTGTACAAGAATGAAGAATCTCCAATGCAGCGCGAAATCGCTTTTGTTACTTATTGCGAATGACGCTGATATCCATTAGTCCGTAATGCATTCAGTTTCCACTCCGATGATTTATGGATCGATGACGAACGTTTCATAGCTTTCCCATCTCTGTGACACCCCGTAAAAAATCACCGCGAGCGCTTCAGAACAGCATGCAGCGTTCACAAGCACAATCTGCATTCCCTTCTCCTCCTCTAGCCCAGACGGCCCAAATAAAACCGCCTCAATAACCTCAATAACCTCGGTCTCAGCGCCCCCTCTCGGATAGATCCGCGACTTACACCACAGCATACCACCAGGCACGAAGCAGCACGACCATCAGTAGCATATACATTTAAAAAGGTAGCAGAAACGCAACTGGACACCATCGAGCCGGCATTTTAATGCATTTTATGAAATTTTATTTATTAGATCATTTATTAAAAAATAGCATCTGTCTGTTGATGTGCATTTAATTGCACCAATTAAACAGCCTTTGGATCTTTTGATTCCCCCTTCTTTTTTCTCTGAAGTCACGCAGATCTATGTGGTTTTCGCCCACAAGATTTTGCCCATTATCATACCGGCGACTTTATCAAAGCTTTGGTTCTTGGATTTACTGAGCAATAGGCATCGGGTGTGGTATATGTCATATCCTACACTGATTATTTACTATTGAGAATAGCCTGTGGACTAATTCACATACTGAGCATATATGGGCCCATATTTTGCAATACCCTTATTACCTTATCTGCACCTGTTTACACACATAAATGCAACTATGTAACTGTATATACTCTTTACATTTAGCTTACATTCTGTATATAATACATTTATTTATAGTGTTTGTCCACTATTTGTATTCTGTGGAAGCTCATTACCACCACTTAAAAAAATACAGCACCTGATTATTTTTCATTGATGGGTGAATTACTATGCCATTAATTTCAGATACTATCTCTACTTTGAGATACTAAGTAGTTATTTTGAGAAACATTCTTGAAAATTTTGAGAAGGTTTCTCATTATTTTGAGATGCTTTATGTGTCTGAGATGAAAATATATGAAGTTTCTCAAAATAATGACTAAGAAACTAAAAGTGACTTAGTATATCAAATTAATGGTACAGCAATTGACTTAAAAATGACAAAATAATATTCAGGTGGTCGATTTTTTATTTTAAACGCCGTAATGGGTTTCCAAAGTACTCAGTATTGCCCATTTATGAATGCTGTAATTCCAGCAACACTCATTCCTCGTACATCTATTGTGCTCAGCCAATAAAGTGAGTGATTTCAGCTTTCCCATCTGCTTACACCCGAGATAAAGACCCCTCCAATAATAAACAAAAGCCATTTAGGTCATTTGTATGAGGCTCAGGGCGGCTTTGAACATCCCGCACCTTTTCTTTTACACTTTTAGTTTTCACAAAGCTTTCTGAGCCCTCGCCTCCGTGAACCTGCTGTTCTTCTCCAGTATGGCGCCCGGAGCTGCGCGGGCACGAGCTTCGGGAGCGCGCAGGGCTGCGTGGGCGTGACGTCACCGAAGCCCTCCAGCCCTGGCAAAGGGATGCTGGTAATGTCTGCAAATGAAAAAAATGATAAAGCAATATAGAGGAAAATAGGCGGGCGTCCGTTTCTATTCTCTTCTGTTTTTATTTTTAATCGGACACCGTTTGGACGGACATCTGCACGCGCTTCTTCGTTTTGACCAAACGGAATAAAGCCACAGATGGTAATTCGATTTTTTTTTTTTCTTGTTGGATGAAATTGCGATGAATGAAATAAGCGTGAATTCTGCGTCGAGGGCAACTAATTTCGATTGCAAGTGTTCATTGTATGAGTGATTGTTCTCATTTTACGAGCTGCTTTTTTAAAAAATAAGGAAGAGTGTCTATAATATGAGAGCAGTGCGATGGTGGAGAAGGGCAGGGGGGATGATCGCTGAACCATTGCAGCGAGGCTGTCTGCCTTCAGTGCTAGTCTCAATGAAGGCGACATCAGGCAGAAAACGTTGAGGAAAATATAGAAAACAGACATATTGGCCGTGATCTTGGGTATTTAAAACGGACAGCTGTGAATTGTAAGTAGCCAAATCGTGCAACTGTTACGCTAGTCCTGGTTATTGAACCTTGGAGTGTGAATACTTACACGCTTTGAGTGTGAATCTGGTGTAACCCCACCTTTTCTTCTTTTCATAGCCTTCAGTTGGTGGTTTATGGATGTATGTCAATGGGTGTGTTTCGTGTGACCTAAAAATGGAACAAAATATGCAGAAATGTTAGGTGCTGGCCATGGTTTTAGATGAACAGATGATGGCATTCATGGACTACTGAATAATTGTTAAAGGAAGGGTAAGTGATGCTGGTGCTGATGACAGCAATGGTTTAAATGATTAGAACGCTTTAGGCCTATTAATTGTAATAACAGTGTCATAGCAGTATTGTTTAGTGTCCCATATATTTTATAAGTCGTCGCTTGCTCCAATCAGTGGACGCCAGCTGGAGCACAGGTGTGGGCTCTTTTTTCCCCATGACCCACATGACAGTATGTGACCCATGTCCTTTGAGAGAAGCACTGCCATCAAGCTACGATTCTCAAGAGATAACTAATGGCATTTTGTCATACTAAGGCTGTGCTTTTTTTCTTTTTCTTTCTGTTTTTCATCCTGCAGGTCACAATAGACGTTCCACATTAGCCACAGAGAGTCACGGACAGACCGTCCTTCCCTGACGGAGGAAAGCTCCTGTTCTAGTGTGGAGAGAAAAGCAGGAGGCACGCCTTTACATGAGACGAGGATGACGGTTTGTTAATGTCAGCTTGGTTGTGAGTTGAGCTTGAAATCTGTGCTGTCTCTACTTGCTCTGCTGCCTGAAGCCTGTCAAGATGTACGGCAGCTCCCGCTCGGTGAGCAAAATGGACGGCAATCACGGCGGAAGCCGTGCTAATCAGGGCAACACCGGGCGTTCTCCACGCCTGCCGCGCTCACCCCGTATGGGCCACCGCCGCACCAACAGCATGGGAGGCAGCGGGGGTGGGCCTGGAGGCTCTGGAGGCAAGACCCTCTCCATGGAGAACATCCAGTCCCTCAATGCTGCTTATGCCACGTCGGGCCCCATGTACATGAGCGACAACGAGGTGGCCCTCGCCACCTCCTCCGACATCCCGAAGAGCAGTGCTGCCACTGGACGCTTCGGAGGCAGCATCCCCTACGGCGTGCGCGGGACGGTCATGGGCAGCACTCCAGACATGGCCATGGTGCCGGCCGTGTCTACCGACTCCATGGGCTTCGGCAGTGAACTCCACACAGCCTCCACCGTCCCACACTCCCTGCGCCAGGCCCGTGACAACACCATCATGGAGCTCCAGGCGCAGCTGAAGGAGGTGCTAAGGGAGAACGACCTTCTGCGGAAGGAGGTGGAGGTGAAGGAGAGCAAGCTCAGCTCCTCCATGAGCTCCATCAAGACCTTCTGGAGCCCCGAGCTGAAGAAGGAGCGAGCGCTGCGAAAGGATGAGGCCTCAAAGGTGGCTGTGTGGAAGGAGCAGTACCGCGCCGTGCAGGAGGAGACTCAGGTGAGGATGCACAGAGATATGTACAAGTGGGTTTTTTTACATTATCTTTTCCTTTGTAGGGAAACCAGAGAAAATCAGGGGCAAACTACCTTTTCAGGACCAACAAAATGATCCTGTGATTTTTAACAAAAGCTACATGTATGGGATTTGAAGTATAACAATCCCACCTAGAAATAGTAAAAAAAAAAATCAGTTAAAAAAACATTTTTTGTGTCAGTATACAATCAATTTGTGCGGTGCTTTGGTTAAGTAGAACAGACAATGTGCTTTCAATGTGCTCTTGTTTGAGTTCAGCACTATGAGAATTCATGTTATGTATGCATAACCCATATCCTACATTTTCTTGGATTTTATTAATTCCATGGTGCATTTGCAAGGTTTGTAAGGATCAGTGTACCAACAGCCATAATTCGTATTTACATAAATATTTCCAACCACTGAAATACCTTTGAATTTTCAAATCAATTTAAATGAATCTGTATAGCACTTTTTACATCAGTCATTGTCGCAAAACAGCTTTACAGAAATCTGGGTCCAACCCCAGGTGAGTAAGTCAGAGGCTCAAAAAAAGGGAACCCGTCCTCCTCTGGTCGACACTGGATATCAAAACAATGACACAACAAGAACAATGTGAATAAAGGATAAAGAATGAACACACAGTAGTGAATATTTAATAAAGGAAAGTGAGCTTTTCGCTGGACAGAAGTGTTTAGACTAACTATTGATAACTGATAACAGGAGTATTAAAGTATATAAATTAATGTTTTTGATACTGTGCCTTTAAGACTGATGTATGTAAATGAGCTCTGTTCTGATTGGCTGCCCTGTATTGTGCCTCTTTTAAAAAGGAGTCTGGGCTAAAACACTTATGGCTTAAATAAGAATGGACATGCTAAACTGGTGTAAGTGAAAATAGACATTGGTTAAGAGTGAATTACATCCTACATCAAATTCATTTATCTCAAAAAAGCTAGAAAAATATTAGATATTCCATGATAAGGGTAAGTTATAAGGTTAGTAAAGCTAACCTGAAATCAAAATGGACCATTTACCTTGTTAGTTCATGTTCTGGTCACATTAAGCACAATTTGTGATATCATATTATTTAAAAGACAAAATTCTTGTTTCCTGTCTTCCTTCCTTGAAATCAGACTTTTGATACCTTTTTTCACCGTGCACTAGCACATGGGAATAATAATATTAACTAATTATATTGTGTTTTATCTCCCCCACCCACCATCCTCACCTATGATCTAGAGCAAATGCTCAGCTAGCTCAGCGACCCTCCCTGATACCGTCATTCACTCAGAAAAACACCTTAGTACTGAGGAAAAGTGTGTTATGATTTTATATTCACGCTAACTTGTTTTATGTTTATGTAAATAAGTCTTTGTGAGTTTCTGCTGTTTATGTGAGTTTATTTGAGCCACACATGTCTAAGGTCACCATACTCAATGCCAAGTGTCAGCTAGAGGCCCAGCATTGGGCTGTGGTGCAGTGGAACTGTGTTCTCTGGAGCAATGGAAAGATTTAGAGTGACGCATGTGATCCAGAACTAATCATACAACATCAGTACCTGACCTCACTTGTGCTCTTGTGGCTGAATGCAATCAAATGCTCACAGCAATGTTCTAACATCTAGTGCAAAGCCTCACCGGAAGAGTAGAGGCTGTTACTGCAGCAAAGGGTTGACAAACTCCCGATTAATATCCTTGATTTCAGCAGAAACGTTGGATGGTGTATTCAAACTTTTAGACATGCTGAGTATCATTCATGTAAAATGATGTCATCCAGTATTATCAGTTATCAGAATTTTTGGCTTTAAAATCAGAATCAGTGACAGAAGTTTCATATCGGTTAGGCCCCAGTGTGTACATGCATGCTGAGAGCTATTCTGTTTTTATTGTAGATAGTTGGTGAAAATGGTTTGGGCTGGGAAAGATGTTTCTGGGTCATCCACGTCTTGTCCTTATGTGTTTGCACTGTTGTGCATCTTTAGCTTAATTCTTGATAAGTGTGCGGGTGTGTGAAATGTGGAGCTCCTAAGTTGCATTAGGATGTAGTAAGATGTGGCTTGTGTTATCCTCTTACGTGGTATAATTGTGGCTCGGAGATTAAGGGCTGTATTACTTTAATGGCTGCATAAGCCATCGTATATATCCTGTGCTGGTTCCAACCATGGAGACGTAAGCATGGAGGTGCGCTTAGAGAGAATTAAGTTTTGATGGCTATGAAATTGAGCTTGGTAAACAGATTTGTGTAATGAAAAAAATGAAGTTTAAAATGGTATCCTGGTCATGGGATTTAAAACAGGGCGCTGATATTATTTTGTTATTGTGGATCATATAGTACTGCACAAAAGTCAGAGTTAACCACACTGTTATTTATTTTCCAGTCAAAATGGCCATTAAGTTATTCATTTTTTGTCATTTTGTTGATTTTCTAAGTGAAAATAAGTTAACATCCTTTACAGGGAACAAACTTAAATATGGCACTTTTCTGTCAATTTTAGTGCACAATTTCTATGTATTACGTAAAATATAATGTGTGCTATTACTTTTGCACAGTCCACATTATATATATTTTTTTCCAATAGGTTAAATTCAGCAAATGAACAGCAGTTGTTTATTAAATTGTGCAGAAGTGTGTTCTCTGTAGAGCCCATGTGTCAAACACGAGGCCTGCGACACAATCCTATGTGGGCCGCAAAAGTATTTTAATTTTCTATTAATATTAGCTCGTTTCACAATGTGCTGCACTACAGTCCCCAGCATGCACTGCAACGTAATGTGTGCTCTGACTCTCCTACCCCAACAGCAATCCATGGGACAGCGGTTACACCTCAATTCTACACTATTCTACGCAATTTCACACCAATCATATCACCAAACACAACGTTAGCTCAGCAGCTCAGAAATTGAGCCTAAGTATAAATGAACAGCAGAGAAAGGATGCCAGGTGTCTAGTTTTCAAATGTTCATGTAATATTTCTAGGTCTACTACATGTGTCTATATTTTACTGCTGAAGTTAGTTTACAATTGAGTACTTACTGATCTGATTTACAGCTGAATACATATTTCAAATGTCATAACTTTTTATGAAACTGGTTTTATGTTAGTTTAATTGTTGTATTTAGCCTACAGATAAACCGGTAACGTTGAATAAACATTACCGGCCAGTCTGGGTTATAGCACAACATTAATAAAAAATGGAATAAAAACAAATTTTTTCTGTGGGCCATGGATTGTGGAGATTTTTTAATATGGCCCTTTTAGTAGTTGAGTGTGACACCCCTGCTGTAGAGGATGTTTTAACTTATTTTCACTTAGAAAATCAACAAAACTTGCATTTTGATCAGGGGCACCTAAAATTTTGAATATGACTGTGTGTTTAACAGAAATTTACACTAATGCCTCAACAACTAATTTTCAGTATTTAGTGTGTCCACTCTTTGACTCTATTTGAGCTTTTATTTGTTTATTGAGACTTGCTTTCAGCTTTTCAGAAATCTGCTGTGATATATTTTCCACACGTTTAAAGTTCAGTCTTAGAAGTTTGTTGTGTTTTCTGCTTCTTATGATCTGAGTAATACCATTTACACATTTAAAGTCATCAGTCCATAAAACACCTGATTTTTTCAGATCTGAAGTAAGAGTGGAGCTTGATTTTCTCCTCCCTCTCAAAGATGTAAGGTGTAAGTGCTGTTTATCTGATGGGGACAGTTTTGGTTGTCTACCAGGTCTTGCAGGTGGTTGTGAGTCTCATTTTCTCTGTATCTTTTAATCATTTTTTTATACTCCAATTTTTTTCCACTTAATTTATTTTGACTTTCTCCTTGCTAATGCAAGTGGGTTATCTTCTGTCTAATCTCCTCAGAAATATCTCCTTTAGCATTTTACATGCACATGAGAAAGAAAGTTAAGGCCAGTTAAGCTGAGTTTGGGTGGCTGCCTCTGTGAATGTTAGTGTCTCTTTGAAGAGGAGCATAAAGTCAGTGACTCCCTTGGGAACAGCTTTTGTTGGAGGACACAGCTGTAACTGGTTAGTTTTAAGACTGGAATGATGGAAGAGTTAAAGTGGCTGTATGTGCATGAAAGAGTGGAGAAAGTCAATACTGAAAAAATTGAGATTATACTTAGTGACTGAGGCTTTTGTGTTACACATATGTTTTCTGTTTTTTCCTGAATCTAAAAAAAGGATAACTGCTATGTAATGGCTGTTTTGAATGGAAATTAAGTAAAAGAAAGGGTGGTCTCTAACTTTTGCACAGTACTGTAATAACAGTAAAATGGACAGAATACTGTAGTGGAGCTTCATAAGCCAAAAGCAATTAGTCACAGCTTTGAATCCACTTTATTCCCTTATAAAGTGGATCCTCCTGAAACCTGACAGCTTCATTCAGGTAGATAAATGAATGTGAATGGCTGACCTTTTCTTAGTGTCTGAAGTTTGTCTGGCTGTCAGAAGTTGCTCTTTATTTCTTTACCCCGAGCATGTTTTTAATTCAGCCGACGTCCACCATAATCAGCATTTCAATCAAGTAATCAGATTAAAACATTCAGCAACTGGATTTCTGCATGATGATGAGTGATTTTGTCACAGGAAATCATTTGGATTTGTGATAATGCTTCCCAGAAAAGTCCTTCTGGACTCTTTCCTGTAAAATTCCAGATTCCACAACAACGAGTCATAAACAAAAGTTAGATTTGAGCTGACAGGCCCAGCAATGCTAATCAGCTCAGTATGATTTCATCGATTTGCACATTCCAGCAGATGAAGCTTTATGATCTCTCAGCACTCAGCTCAGCACAGTGAACTATAATACGTTTAATTTGATTCACACAGTTTACAGAACTAAAGATGATTTCATCCACAATTAAGTTCAAAATTCAGCTGCGTTTGTCTTTGTCACATCATGATTCCAGGCAAAGTAATCAGCGCAGAATGCAGAGAACGCTGAAATATCCAGTCAGATCAGTACTTAGTTTACAATTTAGTACTTACTGATCTGATTTACAGCTGAATACATATTTCAAATGTCATAACTTCTTATGAAACTGGTTTTATGTTAGTTTAATTGTTGTATTTAGTGTACAGATAAACCAGTAATGTGCACACAGTTCAGCAAATTAACATTAACTTTTAGTATTAGGTAAATGCTGTAAATGATTTTACGTAGGAACATTTCATATAGCCAGAGTAGCCTAAATTTACCACTTCTCTGCCATATTGTCACATTACCATGTATGATCCTCAATTTACATCTTATTTTTGATGTTTGATGGTCCAGAAAGAACTGAAGGCTAAACTCAGTTTATTAATTATTAGGTGTGCACCAATTCAAGAATCAATAAAAAGGCTGATACATGCATAAAATGTAGATATTAGGACTAGATCCACCACACCACTGAGTAATGTAAGGCTCATTTCTGTGGGGTTAGAAATGCTGTAAAATGAATAAAATGTAACATTTTAGCAAAGTAACCCAGTGTCACAGTACAGTAAATACATCAAACATTAGTTTGAAATATCAGTTAAATGTAAATTAAACCTGTCCAGTGCCAATTTAGGCAATATCTGCTGATGTGATTCTGATAATACCATGCATTCGTACTAATTAGCAAACAACTCTATACATAGAGTAATAAGATACTCATTATGACTAATAAATGGTTGCCTTGTGTAAATATGGCACCCCATATGAAATATTTATTTTTAGCAATTCATCTATATTTGTTAATTTTCATACTATATTCAGTAGTCAGCCAGTCAATGGCAGCCAAAGAAAGTTTAACTTACAAAAAATTCATAATTTCTAAAATGGTAGTCTTAAAAAAGGGATAATTGCAGTCCTACAGTCCGTTTGACTGAGCCACATTGTAAAATACACTAATGATTGCCTCACAATTCTGTATGAATGTGCCAACTCACTAAAAACCATTGTGCTGTAATTGAACTGTTGCTGAGTACAAGGACCACCCAGTGTACTGTACTATACAACAAGGCTATAATATAGCAGGCTAAACAGACTAAAATAGGTTATCATTACTGTCAGTGTTAGCTGTATTTACTGAAGGATTGACTGTAAAAGTGCAAGATAGCAAGAGAATAGTGGACGAGTGTTGGCCCACTGATGGCAAAGCTGGCAGTCCGCTGGCTTCTTGCTCAGCGTTTCTGGGCGGCCCAAATGTGTTAGACAAAATGACACTTTTCAGCACTCATTTTTCACTTACAGTCCAATTTACTTATTTTTTTTTTATTTTGTATCAAGGACAAGAATAGGGATGGTCCTGCAGTGGACCAGCAGCGGCATACAGTCAACGGGGTCCTGATCTTATCAAGCCAGTGGGCCTATATATGCTTGCTAACTGCTGAGAGAAGACCATTAGAACTATTCGGATTAAAACTTAATGTTTTTTCTTCCTAATGGGAATTGGCTTAATGCTTGCAATTAGAGACCACAGGATTCCTGTGGATTCTATTAGAAAACCATTAAATGCACCTGAAATCAGTCACAGCTCACCTGTGAAACCATTAAGATCCTTTACATCGTGATATTTACCCATCAAGAAAAGCCAAAACACATGAAACCACCAGGAAGCAACAGAAACACTTAATGTTTTCTATTTTTTTAGCAGACAAGAAGTAAAAAAATGTTACTTGAATGTCTTACATTCTTCAAATGTTCATGTTTATGGTAAATCTGCCTTAACCAGTATTAAACCCTGTGTGGGAAAACAAATGTGCAGCACTGTTAGCTTTGATGCTATCACAGTACAGGGAATCGCATTGGGGCACTAGCATTTAACATGCAGTGGTAGTTTGGTGCGCAAAGACTGCTTGTAGGTTTCTGCATTAAACAAAACTGTATTATGATATTTCATTATTATATGATACAAAAATGAAATGAAATGACTGCAAGTTGTTGTCCTCCTTCAGCGATCCACTGTTGCTTGGCAACATTAGCATAGACAGAAACAAACTAGGTGGAAGAATAGTTTATTGCGAGTATTATTGCGTACAGTGATTTTATCACAGGGTTTTATGCCTGAGAACACATCTTACCTATGACTAAATCACCACACCCTCTCATGACTTATTGCTAAATTACATGAGATTTGATTAGACATGAAACTTATAATTAATCACAGATTGTTTGGCTTGTTAAAGGGGGCTGCTGGATGTTCTGATGAACTCATTTCAACTTTTAAACTCGTTTTCTCCATTAGTGACCTGTTTTTATAGTTCCGATACAGACACTTTATGTTATTGTCAGAGATATGAGCAGTATTTCACTTCATTTCCCAGACATTCTGTTTAGGTGATCATCTCAGTTGTTTTGAATCCTCAGACCATTGCTTGAAAAAAGTGCCAAATCTACTGAGGGGGAGGGAAGCTGACTTGGAGTCAAACTCTGCGAAAAGCTGTCCTCCGCTGTGAAATGACGGTAATGGGCCTGTCCTAAAATGGCCATTTTTGCTCCTGCTGAGTTTCACTTGCTGATGAGCTGATGCTTGAAGAGCTGCCTACACAACAGTGAGTGAATCTGTCTTAATGTCTCAGTGAGCAATGCATCTTTGCACTTCTTTCCCGCTAATTGAAGATGGCCGTTTGCAGATTTCTTAGCAGTTCTTCCTGAACGCCTGTCGGGTTAATTACCCTCCCTGTCAGATGGGGTTTTTTTGTGGCTGTGGTGTTGCCATAATCCCCCCTCCCCTTCACTACAGTATACAGACCCCTCTCATTTTAGTGATTAGCCTCAAACTGTGATTCACAGCAACATGGCTGTCTTGTCCCATACACAGATGAAGGGGTGTAGCGCAGCAAGCTAATGATGGCTGTGTAAATCAGTGTAATAGGTATTGTCATGCTACTCATGCTGTTGTGGTTAAAATTACACAGAAATGTTCGGAGACATTATATGCGAGCATTGATTAGTAGCACGTGGTATGTGGTAACACTTGGCAAATGGCAGCGTGCTTATTTAAGCTTAATTAGACCTTACAGTCCAATATCCTGCAACTGAGTGAGTATGTGATTAAGTAATTGCTTAATAACTGCTGTTCACTTTCGGTTTAGCCGATGAGAATGCAGGATGGAGCAGGTTATATTAAAAATAAAGCAGACAAATGTCAGCCAGTTTGGTGACACACAATGTGACCAGGTGTATTATTTCTGCACACACAGCCTACGTGCATGTCAAGCAAATGATGACACTACCCAGTTATATTTATAATGGGGTATATGTGTCTGTGGAAGATAGCTCAGCTAGAGCTGGCACTATGGATTGTATTAGTAATTCATATATATTATATATTAGTTAATGAATAATCTACAGATTATTTTGCCAATTAATTGATTCAAGTTTTTTTTTTTAAAGGCCAGAGTACATAAATGGACTCAAAGAGGAATTCCACCAATTTTCATATATTTTGCTTAATTAAATCATAAAGATTTAAACAAAGTAATACAGAGCGCTTTGATGTGAAATGCTTTGTTATACAGAAATTAGTTGAGCCAGAATTGTTCGCAGTGGGGGGTGATGGGAACAACATGTCTGAAGAGTTTAATGCCTCTAAAAGCTCTCTCACAGAAAGCAATTTCTTGAAATGGTTACAGATACACTGCCTGATGCCTAAGATAATGTTTCATGGAAATTTTGAGAGAATATTTAGGCCAAAAATGTATTTTTAAAATCTATTTATGGCAGAGAGGTACATGCAGGATGTTATAAACAAAGTAGTCCTATAATAAAAACATTTTTCTCCAGATTTACTGGTATTTTACTGTTATTAACATTATATATAAAAACTCTGTAGATACGTGTAGGTTTACTACTATATTTGTGTTGTAGAGATTGTGACCCCTGGTTCCTCCCTACAGTGCACCATTTAACATCAAACCAAAATTGATGGAATTCCTCTTTAATCGAATAATAACAAACCACACATAGCCTCTATGCTGCACCACAAAGCCTCTAAAAAGACCATGTTAAAAACACGATGGTCCTTATTCTTCAAAGTTCAATCAAGTCTGATCATAAAATGTCAGGACCATAATGGGGCTTGTTTTCAGACTGGAAGTTACATGACACAGACCAGCCCATCCTAAACTGTATCTTTATTCTCCTGCTACACACACACACACAACATTGCCTTAAGGTCCTGTCAGCATTTCTTACTGCCCACCTGCTCAGATATGTCCTCATCCTCCTCACTCATCCTCCTTAAGTGGTGTTTTTTGTACCACTTGAGGTGGGGGGGCTGCTGGTTTAACCCCTAAATTACTACAGATATACCATTGGACCCACTCCAGCGTTGCTGACAGTATTGTTATTCTTCAGTTTCACCTTTGGCGTATCTGTACAGTCAAACTCATGTCTGGTTGGAGTGTGTGTAAATTTGAGCATAATAGTTTTACATTGCAAAAAAATCTGGTTTGTGGTTAACTAACCAAAACTATTATTAGGATCATCATTATCACCAATAATAAGAATGAAAATAGAAAATAACAGTAATACTAATTATTTATGGACATCGTATCCAGTACAAAACTGGACAAATTTAAACTATTCCATGTATCCATTAAAGACATATTACACTGTGCTTTTGTTTTATACTCCTAGCATTGCCTTTTTATATATATATATATATATATATATATATATATATATATATATATATATATATATATATGAATCACTTCCAATCCATCAAGAACCTAAATTCTACTCGATGAAGTAATTGAGTTTAATCATTTATTCAAGGCAGCCATGCTAATCATACATTAAGGGATCTTTATATTATTACTCCAAGGTTTATCTTATAAACTGACCTGTTCTCAGCAGCCTGGCCGTGTAGATTAGGATGAAATAAGTATTCTCCAGCATGTGTAAATAAAGCAGGGTTTCCAGATGGCCCACATGGGGGCTCCATCCTCCCTCCTCTCCGCCTCACTACACTACAGACATCCTGCATCTGGCACTGCCACCTACGCCTGCCTGCCTTGTGGGAACACACAATTCTCAAATGTTTCTCTATTCAGACCAGAAGAGAAGAAGAGATATCAAACATGGAGAAAGATAAACACATCATAGATTCTCAGTGTATATAATATACGGCTGAGGGATGTCTATGTCAGAAAACTTATTGTTAGAAATGTTTTGGCGAAAAAAATTCAACTCACATAATTTTCCACCTAGGTTAGATGGATAGTTAGTGGATCAGCCAAGACGTCCTTGGTGTATAAATTTTGCTTTCTTAGTTTAGCACTGGAGCTACAAGGCTATTATTGGTAACAAACACTAGAACTCAATAGTCACCCAAATCATTTCTTAAATACATGCAAATAAAAATTACTTTGAACCTGCTCAAACTGCATCCAGCTCTTCAGTGAGGTCACACAGACTTGTCGGTGTAGTTTAGGACGCATTGTGATTTACTGTGAACAATAAAGATGAACAAAACATCACCATGTAGCTGAACACAGCAGGCAGCCATTTTAGACAACAGGGGTGTTGTGTGGAATGTTTTGTAGGTACATGAATGATTATGTGTATGATTTTTGTTGTTTCTATTTATAAATGACTGTTAATATGAACTTTCAAACTGAAAATATATGAAAATGTTTCCAAATAGAAACAACAGACATCACAAAAGTAATCTAGCATCGATATGCCTGCGTGAGAACAACAACAGAAATAAGTTTGATATCTTTTAATGTACAGTGTTTGTCAGCAACATTAGCTTTGTAGTTCCAGTCCAAAACTAAAGAAGCAAAATTTGGACACCAGACTTGTCTTGGCTGACCAACTAAAATCTGAAAGTGCAAATAAAAAGTGTAAACGAAGTGACCAATACTGCCAGCTTAGCAGCCTTTAGATCATGTCATCAAAGTCTTCATGAAATTGCAGTTGTATCAAAGCTGGTTGTTACATTACATTGAGTTTAACTGTTGTTCTCATTTTGGTTCTTCATAACATTTAAACAGATGTTTTTGCTGCTTCATCAGAGGAATTTCTGCAAATGACAATAAACGAGTGGAACCTTAAAATAGGCTGATTTTTCCAGCCAAACACTATATTAATTGGGCCCTGTTTTTGCCCTGGCTAACATTAACCAAATATAGGGACAGTACACTTTTAGGCTTTGATCGTGGTGGCACAGCAGCCACCAACTAGGACTGAATCCCTGTACTCTTCAGTAACTGACCCTTGCTCTAACCCCTTTTTTCGTTTACAATCTCTCTTCCTGTTTTGTCCACAACAGCACCTGCAGACCACCGTGCAGGCCTTGCAGGCCGAGCTGCGCATCCAGCGGGATCTGAACCAGCTGCTGCAGCCACCCGGTGAGCCTCTGGCATGTGAGCCGGGTGAGGAGCACGAGCGGCAAGCGCGGGAGCTCTTCCTGCTGCGCCGCACACTGGAGGAGATGGAGCTGCGGTTGGAGACCCAGCGGCAGACACTGGCTGCCCGTGATGACTCCGTCAAGAAGCTGCTGGAGATGTTGCACAGCAAAGGACCGTCGACCAAGTCCAGCGAGGAGGACCATGAGCTCACCTGCCGCCTGGCTGACGCAGAGATGCATGCACATCACCTGGAGAACATGCTGGAGCAGCGCGATAAGGAAATAGTGGCTTTGCGTGAGGTCAGTGTCCCATAAATTCCTGTTAGTACTGGATGAATCCACTTGGAAAGCCAAGAGAAGTTCTGGATCTGCAGTTTGATGATGGCCCCGTACATCTTGTGTAATATGCATAATGTGTAATATGTAAAGGGGCATTCAGGCCGAAAACTAGATATTAAGGTTATTTGTTGTGTTCTGCAGTTTTCTGTAGCAGAGCCTCATAACCCTAATCCTCTTTGGTTTGACAGAACTTACAATTTTGCATCGTTTTCATTCATCTCTGTTCTCATACCCAGCATGCATTATGCAAATACATCATAAAACCATTGGAAATCACTGTGGTGTCAACCAATCCTTACTGTTAGCCTAGCCACTGATCTGTTGGATAATAAATACAACCAAGCTAGTATTAGGGTAACTCTTAGCTCAGTTGTAGAACAAAATCTTAAAGAAAACAGCAGTTCTGTCTTTATTCAGCACATAATTGACACCAGAGAGATGTTTTTTAGCCTCTTAGCCAGAGAAAAGAAGCTAAACTGAGATAAACTATTTAGATAGCCAGGTAACTTTTAGTTTGTTGTCCGTTCCAGAAATCTATTTTCCATTGTAATGATGATTTGAAGACAGTTACCATAGTTAAATGTCTGTAATAAGATTCTGGTTTCTGCATTCACAAGCTAATGGAAAAAAAAGAACACTTCAGAACAGCCTATCCTCAAAAATACATCCCAAAGTTTTTAAAGGTTCCTCCCACCTTCAAGATACATCATCAATAGAGAGTTTTGCTAGTCTTTTAACTGGAAGATCTTGCTCTAAAGACTCTCATTCTGTAAGCAAACGTGTTTATAACAGATGTAGTGATGGTTACATTTTTCATTTTGGTCTAAGTGTCCCTTTAAATAAAGACTGGTAACGTTATAGGAAAATAATGAAGAAATAAATGAGGGTAGTAAATAATAATTAACTATTATACTCAGTTCAGATTTTTCCCACGACTTTTGTCTTTTGCTATCAAAAAAATGAAATCAGCTTGCAAATAATCTCTCTTTTTATGGTAAGTATCTAGCTAACAATGCTCCTTTCATAATAATGTTTTAAAAATTTGACTCTATTGTAACTTAAGTAACTAGTTGGCTTGCAAAATCTACCCCTAACCCCTTGGGGGCACAAATCCAAAACCACTGCATGTCCTGAAAGGCTAGCACGCATGTTCACATCCTCATGCCAATGTGTGAAATTTCTGAATGATTATGAACCTAAAAATAGGCTAAAATAAACATAACAAAGCTTAAGATCACATCCTCTTCATATAAAACATATGATCCCTGTTATTCCATGAAACAACAAATAAATGCGCACTAGATTGCAGGGGATATTGTTTGCTCTTACAATGCTTCGTGCTGTTCATGACTCTAGCTGAGCAATAGAGTGCCAAGCCAAATCTGAAGCACAGGCACAGTTTCCCCTGAAGGTTTGATGACACATCTGAAAGCTCTATTTCTGGCTGTGGTGTGAACAAAGTGCCAAGCATGTGCCTCTTATTCCAGGAGCTGCATCGCCACCTTGAAGGGACGCCAGAGTCTACAAAAACCAAAGCTCTGCAAACCGTCATAGAGATGAAGGTACCACAGTATGCCAGGAGCATATGCCTGCTTTACGCAACATTACCTAGAGATGAATCAGTTTGTTCAATTACTGTTTTTTAGATAAGACTTGTTTTAGTTGAATTAAAGGTATCAGAAGGTTGTCAGAAATTTTTGGATTGGTTTGATTGTTCGTAAACTATATATAAACAATATTTACAGTATCACATCCAAACTTATATTTATAGGTTTAGATATGCATTTATTGTCCACTTCAATAGAAACGCCTTGACCACTCGGTTGGATATTTTGGGTGGTGGTCCACTCTCAACTTAACAGTGACACTGACGTGTATACAAACCCAGTAACATGGCTGTGCCTGATACACACATACCAGCACCTCACACACTACCTCACACACTACCATGTCAGTGGTACCCATACCCAGTATGCATTGTGCAAATACATCATATAACCATTGGAAATCCCTGTGGTGTCAACCGGTCATGACCGCTAGTCTAGCCACTGATCTGTAGGCAAAATGGATTCAAGCAGCAATTTTTAGCTTTTCAGGCAGAGAAAAGAATCAAAACTGAGAAATATTTTGATAGCCAGGTAGCTACCCGGCTAACTTTAGCTTTTAGCTTGTTGCCCTCCTCATCTGACAAGTCATTTCTGTTGTTTACGTAATTCATTTCCCATTGTAATGATGATTTGAACACAGTTACCACAGTTAAAACAGCTCTTCTGTGTTTATTCAGCAAAAAATGGACATCAGAAACAAGTATTTAACCTTTCAGTCTAACAAAGTGTAACTTGATGCTGTAACGTTAAGAGGGCGAACAAATAAGACTAATCATGTGTATTATGTATATGATAGTCATCAGCTAAAATTTCATGATTAAGACTGGCCCTGTACAGAAAATGTGATATTAATGTCCATCCTCCAAAGGTGGACATGCAATGAGGCTTTTGTTTGTGTCCACAGGATTCCCAGATCAACTCTCTGGAGCGGGGCCTGAGGGAGCTGGAGGATCAGGTCATGATGCTGCGCTCCAGTAGCATGCTCAGCTGCGAGGAGCGACAAGAGGAGGTCAAGCAAATGGAGGTGTACCGCAACCACACCAAGTTCATGAAGAACAAGGTAGTGCATAGCTCCTGTCTTACAGCTGAAATCTGACAGCAACTCTACATAACATTTCACCTCTGTGCAACATCTGTAGAGAATGTTTGAGTGGTGGGTATGAATTTGAACCTTTCCCTGATTCAGATGGACCAGGTGAAGCAGGATCTGTCCAGGAAGGACACTCAACTCCTCGGCCTGCAGACCAAACTGGAGACCCTGACCAACCAGTTCTCTGATAGCAAGCAGCACATTGAGGTGCTCAAAGAGTCCTTGACTGCCAAAGAGCAGCGTGCTGCCATCTTACAGACCGAGGTAAAAACCTGCTCAAATGCATGTTCAAAAGTCAAGTGTTCCATCAGACAGACAACTTCACAGGCATGTAAAAATGCATTGATGTATCATAATGAATCAGTCTGAAGGAGGCGGTTCAACTGCATCATATTAGGAATGTTAGAATTTATTCGATTTTTTTCCTATTGAGTATTCAGTATAATAAGAATAATCAAATCAAACTTGAGATTTCGTAATGTATTGAATTGTTTCCATAAGAATTGTATTCAGATTGGATCGTTGGAGGTCATAGATTCACACCCCTTTTTACTCACATTGTTTTTTCTCTAACACTTCATTTGAAGGCTACCTACATAGAGACTTCTTAACACACTTATAAGTTTTGAATAAAATACTTGCAAACAGTTTATGCCAATAATCATAAGATGATCTAAGATGCTTTATGAAGTGAGTAATATTGTATTGATATAAGGGACCTTTAACTAAAGTGATGGACATTTGTTCCACTAATAAGCATCATTCCCAAGTAAAGTGAAGCAGAGGCCTTGTTAACAGGTCCATATATCAGTTCTATAGAACTATCAGTTCTATCGAACTTTATACATATTCCCATACAAAACCTCTTAACTAGCACAGCAAAAAGTAGAAAAAGTAGCCTAATGGTAGGAGAGGTGAGCCAACAACCATAAAGTTATTGGTTCAAATCCCAGGACTGGCTGGATGTTCCAAGTTGTGCCCTTGGGCAAGGCACTTAACCCACCACTGCCCCAGACTGGGCATAGTTAGGCAGCAAAATGACAAATTTCCCCATAAGACCAATAAAGTATAGTACGCGTATTACTTTTATTCTTTGGTACTGTTAAGGAGGCTTGTGTGGCTGCAGACATGAAAAACAGGGTTAGTTCATGTTTACAGCCACACATTCAGTGTTATTCAGTGCTCATGCAGGTGTCATTAAGTCCCTGTGCAGGTAACCTTAAAATAAAATGGGACTGTTTTTTTGACTTCTTTGGTTTAATGAACAAATTCACTTCTCAGGTGGATGCGCTGAGGTTGCGTCTTGAGGAGAAGGAGACACTGCTGAACAAAAAGAGCAAGCAGATCCAGGACATGTCCGAGGAGAAAAGCACACTCAACGGAGAGATCCATGACCTCAAGGACATGCTAGACGTCAAAGAGCGCAAAATCAATGTTCTACAAAAAAAGGTTAGGAATTTCAGTGTAGCCTGCGTAATTGCTAAGTCCTTTTTTGCATTTTATGTGAATGGGATTTTGTATGTGGTTCTCCAGATTGAGAACCTCCAGGAGCAGCTGAGGGACAAAGAAAAGCAGATGGGCAGCCTGAGAGAAAGAGTGAAGTCTCTGCAGACAGACACCTCCAACACAGATACAGTCCTCACCACTCTGGAGGACTCACTGGCTGAGAAGGTAAGATCTGCGACCAGAGAGCTGGTCATGAAGCCAGTGCTATTGGGTCGATATCAACAGAAAATGCTGGATCAGATATCGGAGGGGAAAAAGGAATGAACATGATCCAGACCTGTAACCAATCCAGCCTGAAAGAGCTGACACTCACACTGTGTGATGTGACATTGTTATTTGTATATATCTTTCTGGGGGCCTACTTTTAAATGACCATATCTTAAATAAAGTATCAGCCAATACTTAAGGTTTCAGTATTGGTTTAGTAAAGGAAAAGCAGTATCGTTAGGGCTATCACTATCAAGACATTTTAGCTGGTGAGTAATTGTTGTACAAATAATTACAGTGACTGATTTTATTGTCTTTTCTTTGCATTATATACATCTTAAAGTACAAATCGAAAGTGGCCACATTGGCTTATTAGCCGTCTTGCTTCGTTTGTTTACTAGGTAGCTTGTAGTACTGTTCAATTGGTAGACTACACTCACACAAATGTCTCAGTTACACAGAATCAGGTGTATTCAAGCAAAACTTTGTATTTTTTCTTGAGAGTGAAAATATAAGCACACAAAACCTCATTTTGTTAGCATTCCTACTGAAAACTTGAGAATTAACTACAAAGCTAAATAAACAGACATTACTAGCACTGCCTTCTAAACACGTTAGAGCGCCAAGTTAGAATTTAGAAATTCTTTGCTCCATGATGTGTCGCAGTAAAAACACTTACTGCTTCGCTTCAACCCAGCGCACCCACACATTGTTTGTTGCATTTTAATATTATTGTGAAATCTAAAGTGGAAAATGATTGCGGTCAGTTTAAATAATTGCAATCATCTCAAATAATTGTGATTAGGAGATTATATAATAATTGTGACAGGGCTAAGTATTGTACCTCTAGTCTCGTTTGATGCAGAAGTATTTTTGTACACTACACAACCTATAGAAGTTATCTTAAAGAACTGCTTTATAAGACAGCTTTTCACACTAAAACACAAAACAATTAGGTTTGGGATGATATGATATGGGAAAATGTCTGCTCATATTTCATATAGCCGGTATCATTGTGTATCCCTAAATTAGTTCCTGCCTTAAATTAAACAGATGCCAATAATTTTAATTAAATAGTTGTTTACTAGCTGATGCAGTATCCTAAACTCAAGTAAACAGCAGAAACTTGTGCTGTTTTAAAAAATATGAATATTAAACAAGTTATAAAATAAGCCACTTGTCAGTCAGGCCCTTGTACGATGCCCCCTAAATTACAGAAGTCACCAGTAAGCCAGTCCAAACTTCACCTCAGTCTGTCTGCCATCTGTTACAGGAGCGCATCATCGAGCGTCTGAAAGAGCAGCGTGACCGGGAGGAGAGGGAGAGGGCTGAGGAGCTGGACAGCAGCAAGAAGGAGCTAAAAGAGCTGAAGGAGAAAGTGAGCTTACTGCAGGGAGACCTCTCAGAGCGAGAGGTGAGCATTACTTACTATAGACACAGATTAAGCCTAGATAGTCTCAGACTAAAACAGTAATTAGGCAGCCATGAAAATGATTTAAAACTATTTAATTTGGCAGTAAATGTGTTTTTGCCTGTTAAACACTAGATAACATTGGAATAAATACAAGTAAACATGAATACTAGTAATGTAAGTGTTCTGTTTTTAATAATAATTTAGTAATAACGAAAGTCAGGAACCAAATAATGTTGCAGCTGCTCTCCAGTAGCGCTTAATATAATGAGGGATTGGTCACAATGTATTATTTGTTTATTTGTATGTATTCTATTGCTGAACAATTCAGCGTTTAATACCTGTGTATTAGCTTTAAATATCATTTACTTAGAAGAAACGTCTACTGTTTTGTTTGCTCAGTCAGGATGGAAAATCCTTAAATTACTGGTGAAACTGTTTTGTGGTACCTCATACATTTTGAGGAGATTGCACATGCAGTGACACTGTAAGGAAAGCAGTCATGCTATTACAAATAGACTGAGTGCAGTTGTGGCATGTACCTGCCAAGGCATGCTGACATGCAGATATCAGAAATGATGGAACAGCCGAGCTTGTCCAAACAGATTAGCCATGATGGCTAACGTAAAGTGTCATGCTTCTTGAATGCACATTTGATTGGCATTTGAGATGAAGGGGCAAATCTACTAATGTTCCGCACTGTCACACACCCTGTTTCGGTGTCAAAAAGCGGCTGTTGTGATTTACTATATTGGTGCGAAAGCCCTTTAGTGACCGTAATAAGATCAAAGAGCAGTTGCTGCCGTTTTGTGCTTTTGCCACATTGCGTGTGTTTAAACACAAGAGTGTTTAGGGAGGCCGATTATTATAATGAACCACCCATAATTATCAAGGCTGATGGAAAATGGAAGCCTGTTTTTTCCAGGTGAAAAAAGGTCGTTTGTTGTTTTTTTCCACTTTTCTGGCAGCAATTTGTCAAATTTTGACCTGCGTTTGACCTCTCATAAATGAGTTATTATTTTGATACGATAAGTCATTATTTTGAAATGAAAAGGCAAACTTTCTACATAATAACTAATACAGACAAATTGTTGCCAGAAACAGAGAGCAAAGAAAATTATGAACATTTTTTTAAGGACATGAAAAGAAAAGGGGTTTATTGTGCTGATCATATGTTAATTATATATGTAATATTTGTAGAAAAGTTCTTAGTAGATGATTGGCTCTCCCCGCCGGTGCAAATTGTCTGTACACGTTGCCTTGTTTAGTAATCTGCCATTATATGACACATTTAATAGAGATTCTCCACTGCAGCTCCTTTTTAGCCTAAGACTAGGCTATATTGGTATTAAAACTTGACTTTGAGTCTCAGTTCAATTTATTTGTGCTATGAATGTTTGCTGTTATTTCAGACTTCTCTGCTGGACCTCAAAGAGCATGCGTCATCCTTAGCCTCGTCTGGGCTAAAGAAAGACTCCAAACTGAAAACCCTGGAGATTGCCCTTGAGCAAAGGAGGGAAGAGTGCTCTAAACTGGAAAACCAGCTGAAGAGGGTGAGAGAGAGATTGATTAGGTGGTTGCTGTTGCAATATGTTTAGCTATAGAGGAATTAGAAGAACATAAGGAAATGTTAAGGAAAGATTCATGAAAGTTATTACAAAGTCATTCAGCGTGGTTTGATGTTCTATAGAAACTTACTGAATTGTTCACAGTGGGGGTGATAGGAACCAGGCATCTGAAGAGTTTAATGTCTCTAAATACTATCTCATTTAAAGTTATTACATGAAATGGTTATGAATATTCTGCCTGATGCCTGAGACATTATTTTATGGTAGTTTTGAAATAAGATTTCAGGCTAAAACATATTTTTTCAGTCTATTCAAGGAGGAAAGGCATATGCAAAACACTAAAATTAATCAAGGCAAAGTAGTCCCCACAGAAAACGTATTTATACATTCAAAATGTATTCATGCATGTGGGTTTGTGTGTAATTGAGTGCTATTAATACCTAACTGACCATTCAGGCCCAAAATGCAGCCGTGGAAGCGCAGGCCAACTCGGAGCTCTCGGAGCGCATTGCCTCGCTGGAGGCTGATGTGGCCAGGCACAGAGAGGAGTCTGGAAAGGCCCAGGCTGAAGTGGATCGCCTGCTAGACATCCTGCGCCAGATGGAGAATGAGAAGAATGATAAGGACAGGAAAATCAATGAGCTCGAGAGGTCAGCTGTCTCAGAGTCTGATTCCATTCAGCTCGTGTTGACATTCATGTTAAATGTCACCGTCAAAACATTTTCATACCTTCGTCTGCTTTAACTATGGTGTGAAAGCGTCATTGTCAGAAACGTTATCTGTCTTTTTCGTTGAATGGTGTTGCTGTTTTGACCAGCCCCCTTGTGAGTTTGGTTGAAAACCACTTTTAAGTTTCTGCTCTCGCTGAGTGGCATTTGAATTTCTGCTTTTGTCTCCCTTCTTTTCACTTTTTCACCTGAAATTCTGCACCTAGTGTGGCTTCCAGGTTAGTAGACACAGTACTTGTACATTTTAACAGCTTGTATTGATTGCACAGGGATAGTATTCCTGCATTGAATTCTACTTACAGATAACATGCTTGTAGAAAGAATAGATCCTGGATTGGGACACTTGACTTTCAAAATGTCTTGTTTTTCGTTGCAAACACGTTTTTGCAATTTAGGTCTAATGCCCCATCATGAGGAAGTGATTATCTGAGTGATTAGTTTTTGTGACATTGTTACAGACATGATAAATAAATAAAGAAATCATGTTATGGTCTTGGTCATCAATGGAGTTATGTTGTAAACCCTGAACTGGGCTGCATTTTCCAAAAGCTTTGCAACAAACCAACCATTATATTGCAGAGAGAACATTCAAAGTGATTCTCTGTCTTGTCCGTATTAATGATTGTTATGCTGTAAAGCTTTCGGAAAGTCCAGAAGTGGTGGGGAAAGCCTGCCGAGCCCCCAGTGTGTGACCGCTTGTACCATTCCTCTAGAAGCTGTTGCCCAGACTGACTCTGCGTTCCTCTTGCAGGCAGATGAAGGAGCAGGGTAAAAAACCCTCTGGAAAGCACAGGGAGCCGGCCAGCAAGGGCCGAAACACCAGCGATGCCCCACAACAGGTAAGGGACAGTACAGGGAACACGGGCAGCAACCTCATAGGCTGAATCAGAAATGGCTCAGAACTTCCAGAATGGATAGACAGATAAACACAGATAGACAGATAGATTTTATTAATCACCAAGAGGTCATTTAGAAAATGCTCATTATATACACATAAATATTCATAATATAAATCAGGATTAAGTACACATAAAAAATGGACACATACAGTTTGGTCCATAAATATTTGGAAATCAACTAAATCTGTCTATTTTAGCTGTCATATTAGAGCTAAAATGAAATAATGAACGTTAGCTCAAAGTGCAGACCTTCAGATTTAATTCAGTAGTGTTTATGTCCAAGTTGGGCAAACAGTGTAGAACTTACAACCATTTTCATATATGGGCTCAAAAGTAATTGGACACGTGGCTGCTCAGCTGTTCCATGGCCAGCAGTGTGTTACTCCCTCATTATTTCATTCATTCTTCTACGCAGACAAAAAACCCTAGAGCTGATTTCAGGTGCGACATTGCATTTGTTGCTGTTAACTCTCAGTATGAAGTCCAAAGAACTGTCAATGCTAGTGAAGCAAGCCACTGTTAGAGTGAGAAATCAAAACAAACCCATCAGTGTGGCTAAATCAGCTAGTTGGTACATTCTTAAAAAGAAAAGAATGGGCGAGCTCAGAAACACCAGAAGGACTGAATGAAAGCGACTGTGGTGGATGACAGAAGAATTCGTCCCCTGGTGAAGAAAACCCCATTCACAACAGTTGGCCTGATCAGGAACACCCTCCAGAGGGTAGGTGTATATGTGTTTGACTTCACCAGAGTAAATGCAGAGGGTTTACCGCAAGATATAAACCACTGGTAAGCCTCAAAAACAGGAAAACCAGATTAGAGATTGTCAAAAAAATCTAAAAAAAAAAAGCCTGTACAGTTCTGGAATAACATCTTGGAAACACGGGTCAAAGATCAACTTGTCTCAGAATGATGGGAAGAGTACAGAGAAAGGAAGGAACTGCACATGATCCAAAGAATGGTGGAGGTAGTGTTATGGCATGAATAACTGCCAGTGAAACTGCTATCCTTGTATTTATTGATGATGTGACTGCTGACAAAAGCAGCAGGATGAATTCTGAAACATGAAGATTCAGCTAGCCAAATGCTTCAAACCTCACTGGACAACACTTTGCAATGCAGATGGACAATGACCTGACGCAAAAGCCACCCAAGACTTTCTTAAGCCAAAGAAGTGGAATGTTCTACAATGGCCATGTCAGTCGCCTGACCCCAGTCCCATCAAGCATTTTACTTACTGAAGGCAAACAATAGATCTGGCAGAGCATCACCAGGGAAGAAACCCAGCATCTGGTGATGTCTATGGGTTGCAGACTTCAGGCAGTAATATATGCTATGATAGACAGCCAAAATAACAATAACTATGTCCAAATATTTATGGACCGAACTGTAATTACACCTGCCCCTATTTACTAGTGATGTAAAATGCTTCAGTATAGCTTTATAGGCTTAATAATATTAGCTTTGTGTTCTCTTTACTTTGCGATCATGACCTGCCAGTCTCAGGAGTCTCTGCGGCAGAAGTCAGAGCGGATTGAGGAGCTGGAGGAGGCCCTGAGAGAGAGCGTGCAGATGACGGCGGAGAGAGAGATGGTGCTGGCACAGGAGGAGGCAGCACGCACCCACCATGAGAAACAGGTGAGTGTTAGTCAGGTACACAAAATATAGAATCCGCATCAACTAAACACACGTCTATCACTGACCATTATCACTTTATGATTCGGTTTTGCTGACCTTATGAAAGCAATATACTCTGAAAACAGGTTTCATATGAAGTAATGGGTTTTGATCACTGGTTAGTTTGTGATGCACAGACACTATACCCTTGCTGCATAGTGCTGCCTTTACCATAGCGGCTATCCCACAGTGATCTGGTTTTATTTTCATTATATATGTTATCACAAGAACACGTTATTAAAGAACTTGGAGTCAGTTTTCATAGTTATGCAGATGACACACGATTGTATCTATCTGTAGAGCCAAATGATGAGGTCTGTCTTAAATAAGCCTGTCTTTCAAACCATCACTATGTGGAAGAACAGAGTTTTTTTTTTCAAACTAAATAAAGAAAAAGAGATCATTACTGGAAATGAATGACAGAAAACAAACATTATAACTAGGCTGGGCAATCTGGCTTTACAAACAAAAGATAAAGTTGGGGATTTGAGTGTAATGTTTGATTCAACATTTAAATCATATGTTGAGCGCATTACCAAAACAGCCCTTTCACATTTAAGAAACGTCAGGCTTTTACTCACACTGCATGATGCTGAGGAACTGACCCGTGCTTTTGTCTTTTCACACCAAGACTACTGCAACGCACTATTTATAGGATTACCACAAACCACAGTAGACCACCTGCAGCTTGTTCAGAATGCTGCAGCTGGAGTACTAACACGTACAAGAAGGTTTCACATCATATTTTAAGATCATCGTCACCTGCTAAATATCCCAAAAATGAAGTACAAAAAGTCTGGTGAAGCAGCTTTCTGACACTGTGCACCAAAGCTCTGGAGCACCTTACCAATAGATATTTATCAGAAACAGAACATTAACATTTTTAAAAGCAGCTAAAAAAGCAGACATGTTATTAGTAAAGGCTACTTCATCTTAGATATGCTATTTTTTTGTATAACCTTATCTGTTTTGTTCATTTTTACAAAATACTTTTTTTCCTATTTTCAAATTAATTTTGTTTGTTTTTATTCTCATTTTTAGTTGTTACTTTTGTTCTTTTTTGTTTTTACTGTTTTACTGTTGTGAAGCAGTTTGAGCTTTTTTTTTACATACTTTATGTATGTATTTGCTATATAAATAAAGTTATTATTATTACACCACAGTGACTGTTCTTTAGTGACTATAGTGATTATACCACAGTGACTATACCATAATGACTGTTCCATAGTGACTGTACCTTTTTATTTAGTATTAGTGTATACTGTACTGGAGCGTATATACTATAGCGACTGTACAGTAGTGACTGTGCTGTAGCAACTGTGCCACAGCAGCTATATTACAGCTAGCTGTACCATAGCGACTGTACCAGGGGTGCATAACCGTTTTGTCTTAGAGTCCAAACTGCAATGTTTTTGGTGGCCAAGGGTCAAAAAGACAAAATAATATATTATAAAATAGACAGGAATGTTCAAATCTTTTGACAATATGCTGTATATTTGTTACTAAAAATACTTCAGAAGTACATTTTTCAAAATTAAGGTTATATATAGAATAAAAATTACGTTCTCTCATTTGAGTTAGGGGGCGGGCCAAATCAAAGGTCCCTTACTTTGGATAGCCCTGGACTACACCATTGCTAGCTATACCACAATGATTATACCATAGCTAGCTATATTATTAAAAACTGTCCCCAAGCTAGCTATATCATAATAACTGTATCATAGATAGCTGTATCATAAGAACTGTACCATAGCAACTGTGCCATAGTGAGTGTATCATGAGGTAACTATACCATAGCGACTGTACTGTAATGACGATACCATAGACAGTCGTCTTACTGATGCCCTTGACTTAAACAGATGGAGGAGCTGCTTGGAGCGATGGAGAAAGTGAAGCAGGAGCTCGAGTCCATGAAGGCTAAGATGTCATCCACGCAGCAGTCTCTGGCCGAGAAGGAGGCCCATCTGACCACGCTGAGGGCCGAGAGGAGGAGGCACCTGGAGGAGGTGCTGGAGATGAAGTAAGTTACACTGTGTTCTCTCTGGAGCGTGACACATTGCTGTTGTTGTTGTTTGTGAGAGGTTTGTTGGCCCTCAAGGTTTTCTCAGAACAGGGAGTTAAAGGGTATTTGGTTGAGCCTTTGCAAAATGAGTCAAGCTGCTCTTTAAAATCATTTAACAACAACAATGGTGAAGCTGATGCAAAACAGTCACGCTTGTAAAAGGGAAAGTAAGAGACTCAAATATATCGCACATAGTCCTCCACCATCACACGGGTCAACATGTGACATAAAGCCGACAATTAAAAGCAGACAGGGTCGTAAACGCATAAGGTTTACAAACAGCCAGCTGAGACGGAGCCACATTCACAGAGCATTAGATAATGAATTTGACTCACATACAAACAAACCTTAAGATCAAAACAAATGGCCCTTCATTCCTTTCTACATAGTCAAATAATTAGAAACTCGTTAAACTCGCAGAGTTGCAGTATTCCACTCCATGTCTATATACGACTGAAATAAATAATCTCCGTTCACATTTTATTTCAGTTTGTTTGTATAGTTTATGTCATGCTGTCCGTTATGCTAATTACTTTTCTTTATTTGTCTATTTATACACTGAAAAAAGTGGTGCAATCAATGTACTTAATTTTAATGTGTACATTATTTCCACATGGACAAAACATATTACATCAACTCATATTGAAGAAAACTGAAATACAAAATTATATCAAATTAACAAATAAAACATGTACTGTTACTGTGCAAAAGTCAGAGATCACCCTTCATTTTTTTCAGTAAAATGGGTATTAAGTATAAACATTTCATTTTTCAGGAGATATTTCTGAGAAGATCAGATATGAAATAATCCACTTGCATAAGGAAGTAGGTCAAACGAAAATGTGTGACAAAACAAGAGTTTCCAAAACTGGAGTTCAAAAAAATTATTAAAAGATACAGAGAAATAGGGACTCCTAATAACTACCTGCAAGACCTGGTAGACACCAAAACTGACCCCATCAGATAAACAGCACTTAAAGCTTTCATCTTGGAGAGAGAGGAGAAAATGAAAAATATCCCTGCAGATTTCTTACAAAAACTGAAAGCAAAACTCTGGAAAAGAATGGAAGCTGTAATGAAGGCAAAGAGTGGACACACTAAATACTGAAAAATGTAATATTTAGTTATTAAGGCTTCTGTGTAGTTTTCTGTTGTCTGTTATTTGTTTTCTGCCTTTTATGCTGAAAAATGAATAATTTAATGGCCCTTTGACTGGAGATTAAGCAAATGAAGGGTGCTGTCTGACTGCACTGTACTGTATCTGTAGTATATTTTACTCATGTGGAAATGATGTACGCATTTGCATCAAGTAATTTCAAAGTGTCACTTTTTTCAGTGTATAATGTCTTGTGTCTCTCTGTTGTATTTTAGTGTTTGATAGTGAGTATATTGTATTATTTAATTTTCTTCAAGCTGTTTTGGTTGTAAAAAAAGAGGCTCTATAAATAAAACATTATTATTATTATTATTATTAGCATTATTAGTAGTATTATTAATAAATGCCTTAATTGTGGTGTTGTCACCTTGTGTCAAATGTATTATCCAGTACTCCATGTTAATGAAAAACATACAAACATACAAACATTGGTTGCGTACACATGACCTACGGCTTCACTTTGTTCGACTGTTTAGTGAGAGATAATGAAGGCGGAGAATGAGTCACCCCACACATGGCACTCATCCTCTATTTCTGTCTCTCCCCTTTTGCTGTGCTCGTGGGAAACCATCAGCCTCCTGATATTTAGAAATTGGAGTGTAAACATGGTATTAATTGACCATTATGTGCATAAAAAGTTTATATTTCAATAATTCAGTTGGAAAGAGGCCTCCTCCACTGAAAACGAACTCCCACGGATCACCACAGACTCGGCATAGCTGTCAGTGAGGCAGTTTTGAGGACTCTGCTGCAGGGGATTTGTACTGAAGTACCATTTGACTTGCAGCTTTTAAAGACATAGTAATTCTGCCCTATAGACAGGAGGCTCTGCTGGCTGCCATCAGTGAGAAGGATGCTAATATCGCCCTGCTGGAGCTGTCCTCGTCAAAAAAAAAGAAGACGCAAGAGGAAGTGGCCCAGCTGCGAAGGGAGAAGGACCGTCTGGTGCAGCAGCTCAAACAGCAGGTATGCACTGTGTCACAGGGCTCTTGCAGAGAGAGTGGGCCAGTTTGTATGTGGTTATATGAGACGGGTCTTTCATACAGTTTAAGGTCAAGTTGTTTATTTTGGCTGTAATCAGAGGCCGTTCTGTTTCCTGCTGAATACTAAAAGAGGTAATGCATCTGAACCTTGACGTCTTTTAATGGGTTCACTGCTGTCCACCACAAAGAACCCTTGCAGAACCATCTTTTTAAGAGTGTTGCTTAGATATCACTCACTCACATTTAGCAGGCTGACGATTCTCCACAAGGGGCGCTGTTAGTGCTCAAGTAGCTTTTGGTGCTTATATAAAAGTGGTGCTTCATATCAGTGACACTGTAGGCCCGACATGTTAAACAAATCAGACTCATTCTGCCTGTGTGTTATATATAAAACTAATGCACAGGCCTAAATGCACCATTTGCATGGTAAAATGTGCTTTTTTTCCTCATGTATATGCATTTGAGGGAGTGCTGTGCAAAACAGCGTTGGGTTAAAATATTACACATATAGCTGATTATGTATTCTGCTCAATTTAGTAAAGTTTGAGCAACATTATTGACACATTATTAGCAGTAATAATACTGCTATCTCTTCATCACTGAACTCTTATTTTCTCTTAACCTTGTAAATGGCTCCCTTTTATTTTTCACTTTTTAAACTGTCCACCTCATGAATGAGCAAGTAGTGGGCGGGGCTACGTGCAGTCTGTGTGCTGCAGTCTTAGTAAACCGAATGTCAAATTCAGGCACACATTGCAGTCGGCTCAAGGGCATATTTTGCGCTGCTCAAACGTACATCTGGCCCTGTGTGTCCTTGTTATAGATAACAGTGTGTCAGTACAGTGCCTGAAATCACATAATCAAGGTGATTTGAGATTAACTTGCTGTGGTTTAAGTGTGTGATGATGGAAAATGGTATAAATCTGATTTTTTGCTAAACTGTGGCTTTAAACTGGTCATAAGGGCAATGCAATACCAAGCCACACTAGTCTGTATATTAATGCAATTTGTCTGCTTCTGTCCTCCTCCTCCTCCTCCTTTTCTCCTCTCCTCCCCTCTTCCTGCCCGTTCCGCTCCTCCTTCCTCCACACCGTTTTTCCCTCACATCTGCGCCTCCTCTTTTCACCTAGACACAGAACCGGATGAAGCTCATGGCGGGTAATTATGACGATGGCCACCTGAAAACGCCACCTGACCAGACAAACCACAAACCTCCGAAATCTCCCGATCAGGTCACACTCTGGCGCCCCGGCACATGTTCTTCATTTTATCATAATACCACTACCATCAGCTTGTTTTTCTTTAATATTTAATATCGAATACACTTTAATATGGCTGAAAATGAAATGTTGATACATAACAGAGTATTTCACATTCATAGAAGCATTCTCTCAGCAGCAAGCCTTATTAGGGCACCAGACCGCTGATCAGAGCTGGGGTCAGTTTAATTTAACCGCTGCTTATTGCAGGTATTTGGGCTGGAATTTGAATTGGAGGTGGATGTCCGGTTCATAGGCGTGTCCATCTCCAGTTCGGTTCTTTTACCACTGTAACTGAAATGGAACTGACCCCAACTCTAAAGCAGACTCATCTCTTTATGAATCATGACAGCCTTACGAGTCTTATTCTTATTCATGTCAGTAGAAGTTGGCCCTAAGTGCAGATCTAGGAGCTGGTTTATCTTTATTTAGCCTATTATACAACATTCTAGAGGTCAAACTGAGCCTAGGTCTGCACTTCCCTGGTCACTTCTACCTGGATCTTTTCGCATACTAACCGGATCTTTTCTCCCATGCTGCACTTGGCTAAAACCCCCACCATCTTAACCAATAGGATGATGAGGAGGGCATTTGGGCATAGCCACTCTGGCAGCCTTTTTGTTTTAGAAGGGTGAGCACTTGTTTGATGAATGTAAAAAACCAACCTCAGCTGCCCTTTTCCTTTTCCTCCCCATGCTACCCCATCTAAAGCCCACCTCGCTGAAGCCAGTGTGGGATTTCAGGGTTATGTCATAGTGGCGCAAATCACCGGCCCCCACCATCTCCCCCAGAGGACATTACACTTGAGTTAAATTCGTAATTCTTACCAGTTTAGCACTGGATAACATTACATAACAAAACCCCTGTTCACTCCAGGATATCTCAAAGGGCCTTTCGTGGTTTTGAAATAAACATTGTGCCAATGATTCCCAATTACATCTCAGCGCTGCTAAGACATAGCCTCCGTATATCTCATCGCCCTTTGTTTTGTTTTGACAGTCTATTATTTTTGTGGTGCGGTAATGCTTTGGATCTGCATGGACCATTCGCTTGCCATTTTCCTCCCTTTCATTCACTCCACATCAAAACAAATTTGTCTCACTCCTGTTAATTAAGTGTGCAGTTTATATTAGTCCCGAAGTAACTTTGTAAACCTGAAGTCCTAAAATGGTATTGTAGTAATGTTGGTGGTAAAGAGTGCACAAAGTGTGGCTGGTATAATTAAGGGAGCTCTCATTATTTCTGTACAAAAGCTTTGAAATAAGAAGGAACATGGCATTTAAATCTCTTGGAGGCATTAGTACATATTATGTTTGCCTGAGGTTTGCACTAAATATTCAGCCAGATATGAAAGGCTCAGTTTTTATTGCAGTTTACAATAAAATGCCTTAATCCAAATGAACCAAAATATGTTATATCATGAGTATGAATGTCTCAGAATCATGAAAAACAATACATCTAAAAGCACAATCTGCTCTTGGATTCAGTGGATTTGGTTGCTTTTATCACCACAAGTGTGCCTCAAGTGATTTGTGTCATGTTTCTACAGTCCAAAAGCAAGTGTCTGCATGTTGAAATGTATGCTAACATGTTTTGCCTCTTCAATAAGCACCTTGAATGATCTGTAGTGATGTCTATCTAGAACTGATACCGTCTGTTCTTAAAGTTCTTAATACTCTCATAACCAGTTTATTTGGATTACGTTGATGCATGACTCTGATTTGAATGTTTAGCTGTGATAATTGTGGCTGTCTGTTCTCTGTGATTGTCCAGTGTGTGTGAATAATACTCTGTGTGGTGTGTAGATGAAACCTGGGCGGAGAGCTGCAGTGCACAGGAGCTCCACATTAGCCAACTGATCATACCGTACAACCAGAGAGGACCCAACCCACCTCCCATCTGTTTCTGTAGAACCAACCCTGCCCACATATCACCACACCAAGGACCAAGGACCCTCAGATGGTAACACGCCACTTAAAAATTGTCCAAGAGTAATAAATGCCATTTGTTTGGTTGTGTTTAGTGACTAGAATGTAGACTTAATCACTCACTTTATATATGTCAGCTTAAAGGGCCCGTATTCTACATTTTTATTGTATTTTTCTTGTATTTCTTACACAACAGTAACTCTACAGACTGTAGTAACGGCACTACGTATCACATTTCAATGGGAATGGGTAGGCTAAACTACTGTAGGCTGAATGGGTGGATATATAAATGTATTCATGGTTGTGATATCACAGCTGTGATGAATTCAAATAATCATGCTTTTGCAGTTTAGTTTTTATTAGAGATGCGAATTTTGACAAATTCTTTTGACTGATAACCAACCGTTATAAGATGGTGTAACGGGACAGAACCAGCCAGACACCGGCGGTAAAAACAAGAAGTGAGGCTTTACTTGAAAAGAGTTTGACAATACTCGTAGGCAGTAGACAGGCAGTGGTCAAATCCAAAAAGGACAAAATACGATGAACGACAAACATAAACAATATCAGGCAACCAGATCCAAAAGGGCAAAGACAAAAAGGCAAAGTCAGGAAGTCCAAAAACACGAAGGCAATATAACAGACAGAAGCGCCCAGTAGCTCTACGGAGAGAAGGAATACATCGCAAAGAACCTATACTGAAGCCGGGCTTAAATACTAAGCTAGATCTAGTCTTATGATACACATAACAGGTGAAACAGGTTAGTACTCTGGTGAACTGGAACAGCGTTTGGTAGATTGTGGAGGTTCATCGGTCATGGGCTGCCCCAGAGAGTTCTGGGAAATGGAGTCCTTACGAATGTCAGAGCCGAAGGGATGCATGACAGATGGTGATTACTAGTCAACCAAAAGACCAAATCATGGACATGACCCATGAAAACATCAACCATAGAAATGCATTTGATATAAACGTAACATTCAGCTTTATTAAATGAAAAAACGCAGCTGAATGTAACAGATATGACAGTAACGTAATGTAGCCTCCTGCTTACACTTACCACACGTTATTGGCCTTAATGAACATTGACATGTTAACGAACATGCACGGCCTGACCAAGTTCATATGCATAGTTTAAACAACAGTCGGGAGCTCACACCATTGGACTAACTACATAGGCTAACTGCTGTAGGCTATATCACATTTGTAGGCTTTAACCTAAGACTACACTGAATAGAAGGAACATAGCATTAAAAAAGGAGTCAGTTGTAGCACCTTAGCACTGCGTCGTGAGGCTAAATATCCTAGTTGCTATAGTAGTGTGAACTACATTTAGGATGGTTTAATCTCTGCTGTATCACTTTTTCAGTAGTATTGGTGCTACTGGTTAAAACTAAGTGGAGTTGAGGAGTCCAGTGGCAGAGGTCGAAAGTCGGAATTGTCTCCAGAAGACATAAAGTTGTGCACCACTAAGTAGGGCTACCGGAACAAGTAGCGCTTTTGCATCGTCAAAAAAGGTGCTCAAGTTCAGTGAAAAACCTGCCTATTCAAATATCAATTGTTTATGGGAAATTAAACAGACCTTTGAACCACAAGCATTGACCAAGCATTGGTCAAACATGTATGTATTTGTTGGATAATGGTGAATTGAATTGGAACATCCCTAGTTTTCATAGTGGGGAGTGTCCAAGAGTCCAGTGGCAGGGAGAGTCCGATTGCTAATACACTTTTTTAATACAAGAGTTTTAGTTTATGTCAGTGTGTATGATATCACAAATATTTCATCAATCTATCCATCTCATCTATCTCTTAAAGGTCATAAGCTCATTTACATTCCGAAAACTTAAAACTTGTAGATGTAAGATGAAGATGTAAATCATGTATTTTCTTTGGTATTTTTTCGTTTGGCATAGTTGATATTTACCTGTTTAATTCTTGATGTTGTTTAGTCTGAGCCTGGGTTGGTGAGAGTCAGACTGACGCTGTGACCGTGGCCTGGACTCCTCTTAAGACCAGCAGTGAATGGGCCTGTCCTCCAGGAGCCACCAGCCGTGATCTGACCCTCCTCTCTCCAGCTTCATCACTCTCTCTCTCTGCCCTCTGCTCTCCTCTCCTCTCTGCTCTTATCCTATGATCTAAAGACCACAACGAGCCTAAAATAGTTCTTCTCGTGGTCTTAAAAGCCCCAGTCAAGAGATTTTCTATCAGGAGTTTATTGAGCTAAATTACATGTAAATTGATTGCCTTTGATCTACTCAATCCACAATACCTGTATATACTAAGTTGTTTGAGCTTAAAATCAACTCCTAGATAAATGTTGATGTTCAAAGAAGCAAATCAAAGGTGGCTTTGACTTGATCCACCACTAATACACAACAAGTAGTGTAAAAAGAAGAAAAAAAAATGTTCAAAACAATCTTGTCGGGGCTTTTTCGCTGATGCAGCTGTCAAATTCAGCAGCGTTAGTTGAATTGTGAATGCAATTTTTTCATTTTATACTTTTGATTACTGTGTTACGTCATCACGGTTGATTACAGACGTAGAATGTCCAGCAACCTGATGGGTGGTGCTATGTAAACATTTCCGAGTAATCTGAATGCCAAACCGTTGTATAAAGTAATATGCTAATTTGACAGCTGTATCTGGTGCCAGGCTTGTTCACTCGTTGGAGTTTAGGTAGCTACCTTCTTGCACTTCCTTACTGGTTGTACACTTCTTTTAACAATACTGAACAGAAAACCTTTAGTACACGTCCATAAGCATCATCCAAGTGTTGAAAGAGATCTGTCATCTCACCACGTACGACGTCCGTGGTGCAAAATCAGGTACTGTACATGTCACTTAATTCCAAACGTAACAGCTGCTAAAAATCAATAGACAATATAATGTGTGTGAAACTATTTTGTAGTGCTCATGACGGAGTCGTACAACTCTCGTGAGGTGGCTGTGGGGTTTCAGTTTAAGTGTTATTATTCTCTGTATATGCAGAAGAAGCACAGAGGTCCACTGTAGCAGCTCTTTCAATAAACGTAGGCTCCAAGTATCATCATATCATATCTAGAGGTCTAGTTTATGGGAGCACATTGCTGGTTTTATGTACTCTCATAAACAGAGATGTCATTTTGTCTCTCTCTCTCTCTTGCAGTAAATTTTTTATGTTGCATTTGTGGCCTATTGTCTTTGTGTATTGAAAAAAAAAGATAGTTCTCTCTAAAACAAACAAACAAAAGAAATAAGATAAAAGATGAAAAGACGGGTATGAGCATTCTGACTTTGTATAAATGTGTATGTATATAAATATGTATTATCAGTGTTTTCACTCTCTGTGTTTTTTATTCGTAGTCCTGTTATTGTTTCAAAATGAAAAGTTGGATCAACAAAAAAAAGTCTATAATTTATCACATCTAGGATTTTTTAAGACTAAAAGAAACTTATTTACTCGAGCCAGCTGTTCATACTCTTTGCTAGGCTTTTACATGACCTTTCCTAATCAGTTGTTTTCATATTCCATTTAACTGAAGCTACTACAAAGCGCTCTTTCTGAAAGACACGTCTGTCAGGCTGCAGATGCTTGAGGAGTGTCCGCGGTGACTCACGGCTATTGTAATAATGTGCTCAGTGAAGGGGGAAAGCTCTGGGGTTAATGCAGGTGCTCCATATCAGCAATATACCACTGCTAGTCTAAACACAGCCTTCGCCTCACATTCATAATGTGTGAACCCATTTCAGAATGCTTATCTTGAAATCAAATAGTATTTAATTTCTCAAATAAGCGCTAAATCTAATCATGTTTTCATGGAAAAGAGTGAAATTAATCAAAAATGAAGGGTTTGGTAAGAGTTAGGGTGAGGGCGAGCTCAATATCTGCTTTATGTACTAGTGCGCACCACATACAGGTCATTCTACAGAAGTGGTTAAGAACACCATCCATCCCTAGTAAACATACGTTTAAATATGCATAACTTCAGTTGTAAACATATTTCGCATATGTTGCGTTTAATACTTAGCAACACAACTGAACTATTTTACATAATTAGTTGATAAATGTGTGTTTATATGCTGACCTATATTGAGCATTGCAGTATAGATCAACATATGAATCCCCTGAAATCACATTGAAAAAAAAAAGCATTTTTGCCAAATTTGAGTACATTTTCATCTTACATTTCAGTTTCTAAGTTTACATGTAAATCTTTTAAAAACTGAAAATGTGCTCTTATCAGTTTTAATGTCACTACTGCAAAACAACCTCTCTGAACTGAATAAACCGGTGGCTACACCCCTTAATACAGTCAGATGCAAACATTTGGGCACCCTGGTCAAATAACATGTTTTGTTGATTTTCTAAGTGAAAACAAGTTAACACACCTCCTCAGCCCCCAAACTGGACACTTTAAAAACATACAATATTTTGTTGTGAAACATGTTGAAAAATGTGATTTTTTAAAAAGTGAACATATTTATTATCACCAACATAACAAAACACAAAGCAAACACTAAACTTTTCCTGTGTTTAGTGGATGTACAGTTGCATGAAAAAAATTGCACTCTTGGAACCGCCTGGACTTCTGAATGGCTGCAAAAGATCCTTAACTATTAAATAATTGACATAATAATTTTTATATCATGATAATAAACAAAGAGCTGTTAAGACATAAAGCTTACACACTTTAGATTTCAGATTTTAGATATGATGATGATTTACATTATGATCTCCAAAATGTCAAGGTCATTGATTTAAAAAGTCAGAAAACATTACATAAGCTATATTACATATTTCACAGATTTACATGTAGTATTACACATATTACATACATTTTATACGCTAGCCCAGTGTTGTAGACAGAAAAAATGTTTGTGTTTTAGAAATGACATTTTTAATCTGTTATTCTGATAATAATATGTATGTTCTTTTTCAAAGTCTTGCAGAATTCATGTGCCTGATTTCAATGTCCAGCATACTGACAGTGAAATGCATCTCAACAGCTGCCATATTTGTTTTTGTTTATGACAAGATAACAAAGAAAACATTCTTTTAAATGATCAACTGATACAAAGACACACATAAAAGTGAGTGTGGGGACAGACCTGCTTCAACAGAGCTGGAATACCTGAGAAACAAATGTCCAACATACGTTTGGAATGAGGAGGTTAATCCACAGTTACTGTTTATTTGCTGAATTTAACATATTGGGGGAAAAAAGAAATAAAATATAGCCTGTGCTAAGGTTATGGCACATTTTACATTTTGTGTTTTACTTTCTTTTCCAATATGTTAAACTCAGCAAATAAACAGACACTAAATTGACACTAAATTTGCACTAAAATAAAAAAAAAAAACATATTTAGGTCTGTTCTATGAAGAGGATTTGTTAACTTATTTCCTATTAGGAAATCAACAAAATGTGTAATTTGACTGAGGGTGTTCACACTTTGGGATCAGGAAGAAATATTAAAACGTCTCCTTCATTTTGACCACTCGGTAAGTAGATGCCTTGTAACATTCTGAAATAAAACTGTTTCAAAGTCAAAAAATCCACACAAGTGTCACTACCAAACACCATATTTCTCTTATGAAATATAAGATGTTTGATAAACATGTAATGTGTTTTTCATAACTTATTTTGTCAGAAATTGAATGCTGCTGGTTTCTTGCTATGTACACATTTACAGAAAAGCACAGAATTAGTCTGGATTATCACAAACTAAACAATCACAACCAAAACAAATTTTTGTCTGTAACTGACAAATTTCTTTCATTCAGTTCTCAACTCAGGACTTCTTTTTTTCAAATGTGTCACACAACACAACAATCTAGAACACAGGAAAATGTCATAATCTTCCGCTGAAAAGGCATCCCGGGCATCGGCCCAAGAGTCAACAGACCGTGTAAGAAAAACTGGATCAATATTTATGTGGCTTAGATAAACTGACTTGGTTCTAAATATGTAGTGATTTAAACAGCCCTCAAAAACAGCAAAGACAGGTTCTTTATTGCTCAGTCAACAACGAGAAAAGTTTATTTATTACTGATTTTCTGTGATGTTTCAGCATCGACCAACTTAGACTAAAATCTGAACCTAGTTAAAATTGTGATAATTCATAACTAGATTTTAACATATGCTCAGTAATTTTAGATTATAGTTCACATGCACAAAGGGGAAACATTTTAAAGGGAAAAGAAGATCATTTTCAGCATTTTTCTAACCCCATTTGTAACCTCTTCTGCTGAATGACCCACACAGAGATAAAGAGGAGCAGGTGTTTTATGCATTTCAGCATCTGTTTTCTGTTTTGCAAAATTACTGACCCACACAACTGACCACAGTTTTGTTTTGTAAAACACATCTGACAGGTTTTATTCATGGTTAGTTTGGAAAGTAATTAAGCAGCAATTTATAGTCGTAATTACTATTTTCAAACAGCCTGTCAGTGAAGATCTACAGAACAAAGCAAAGTGACCCCTCATATTGAGTCCTTCCCAACAGCGTTATGCAATACATTCTTCACAGAGCATGTTTCAGCTGAAAATGAATCATGGCTAATAATATTGTCTATCAGTAGTGAATGAGTTATCCTCAGTACTGATTGAAGGCTACCTTCATAGGGATTTATAACTCATCTATAAAGCAATACTTTAGTATTTATTAACAGCTAATGCCATTAATCACAAAATGACAAGGTGTTTTATGAAGTGCATGGTATTATATTGACATAAAGGGCCTTAAACTAAAGTACAGAGATTTATTCTATTATAACACTGTTATGGGGCATAATTTCCAAGTAATGGATCTCATAATGCAGAAGCCCAGTTTAGAGATCCATATATCAGTTCTGTATATTTCTACTTCTGTTAAAGAACAAAAGTACTGTTTCTATTAAAGAGAGCTGCACGGCTGCCGGCATAAAGGCTAACTCTGTTCATGTCTGCAGCCACACAGGCCTCCTTAATAGAACAGACTCATCAAACTAGTATAGCATTACTGTAATAATTCACAGTACATTTACTTTGGATGCTTAAGTACATGTAGAAGCCAGTCACTTTGCACTTGTGTACTCAGACAGGGAACATCTATGTTTACATTTTAAAGGTAATATTTTACTAAGGCTATTTCTACTTTTACTTGAGCACAGGACTTTTTTATGTATATGGTTGTTGACAGAACAAACACTTGTATCTCCAAATTTTTTATAGGATTTGAAACTGCTCCTCTTTACATGGTGTCAAAAATTCTTGATGAACAGACCAACAGAAATGGTCCAAAATGACACAACAAAATAATTACAGTAACCTGCACTGAAAGATTTATCCTTTGCTGTAAAGTTACCGTTTTTTGGAGGTATGAGATTTTGTTCAGATGGCGACACACACACCTTCTTAGCAAAATGGGTTCTTTGACTAGTAACAATAGTGGAACCCTTTTGGTGCTGTATATTATGGTGTTATATATTATGCATTCAGATGGTTCTTGGAGGGTTTATGCCTTTACTAATGAACCCTATATAGATAAATCGCTGTTGTCAGAACAAAACCTCGTATCTCCAAAATAGTAACTTTGTAGGAGAAAGAAAAAACATACTGTACTTTTAATGTAAGTCAATAGAACCAGACTTTTTGTCCAAGTAATTTTAGGCCACTTTCCATTCATAATGAAATTTACACACAATGTAAAAAGCAACAGGTATTTTTAAATTATATAAAAAAACTGAAAAATGAAAAAAATGGAGATACAAGGTTTTCTTCCGACAGCAGCGATATATATGTATATATACATCTTGCGAATAATGTCATAAATACTCAAGTATTGCCTTATACATACATTATTCAGGCATATGTCAGGAAGTCCCTATGTAGCCTTCAAATAAACTGTTACCAAAAAATTCAAATCTCCCCAATTATGTTGTGTTCAAAATTCCTCCTAGGGCACTTGGCATAAAATGAGAACTACTTTGTTGGGTACATTTGAGCATCCAAGCCGTTCCGTTTGCATGCAAGAGTGAAAGGAATCTTAATGAGAATTAGCCAAGGGCTAATGAAGTCAAGCCTTTGCAAGGCAAATAGTTGGACATGATGTTATCTGTTGTTTCTGCAGAGTGGCAATCAAATCCAGATGCCTCTTCATTGTTATTACATTTTGCAAATCCAGTTAAGAAGCAGAATGAAGAGTAGCGTCAGTTTTCCCGCAGTGAAGCTTTCGACTGTGCAAAGCAACAAGTCCTGAGAGGCTGTGTCTGTTCAGGCCCTTCATCAAACAAGGCCTCTACCACGGTCAATATTGGCTGAATATTACTCACTAGTGGGGTAGTAAAGCCCAAGTGGCGGCTAAATGTTTGTGTGAGCTGGTTTATGGAAAGACCACATGTTTACATAGCCAGTGACACTGATGGGTTGGTCCATCTCAGAGGGAATTCAAGCCAAGACGTTGTCTGGGCACCTCACAAAAATAATCCTAACCATACATGGTAAAGTCTTTGCGATTAAGCCCATTAAAAAAAGGCTTGAAGAGTGTCTTTAGAGCGTCTGTCATAAAAACACTAGCGAACATTTGTGGACAGTCCTGGTTTGTGACGAGTGTTTGCGCATGATACTCTAAACGTAAAAGCGGGTGAGAGCTTTTTGGCAGAAAAAAAACTGAATTTGGGAAGGAGCTGTTTTCCAGCTTTGCCTAAAGTGCTCAGGAATATTGTCTCCAGGTTTATATTAGAGTTCCAGCATTCCTTTAAACGACAGCTTGGTCCACGTGAAAGTGAAGTGCCACACCTTTAAGGCTTCAAGACTCGCACAGCTCTGCTGGATCGGTACCAAGACATGTTGTTGGCATTTAGCAGCTGGTCCTGGGCCAGATTAGTCACTGAAGTAGAAGGTGAAACATTAGAGAGAAGACACTTGCATGAGAACACAAAGGACTGAACAAAATTGAAGTTATACTCTGTTCCAGAGGACAAACCAGATCTGCATATATTGTTAGCCTTTTTTTGTGGGCCTATGTTGCTTTAGTGACAGGATATAGAGTATCTGCCTGCCAGGATGGATGTCGTGCATATGCATGCTTGCATACTTGTGGGATAATATATGCTGAAAGCGCACTATGTGTTCCAGATTACAGAGCTGTGCACCAGATTACACATCCATAAATCAGACACTTCAAGGGAAGGACGTTTCACTTTACAGCCTTTATATCTGTAGTCGCACAGAGAATTTATCAGTTAATTAAACAAATTCTTTGTTCACTTAAATCATTGTGGCACAAGACAGTTAAAACAAGGTCATACCTAAAACAAGTCAACAATTTTAAGTATGAGCATGTGGTTTTGCTTTACAGGACATAGAGGATACAGCGATATCAGTGCAGCTGCAGGCAGCAATTATTTCTATGCAAATTAGTGTATTAATTTCCATTAGAAATAAATAAGAGTAATGTACAGTATACAATATATAATATACAATATATACTGTGCAAAAGTATAAAAGTGTGTTTGTAACAATAAAAACAGTACACAGTATTAGAATAAATCAAAATAAACAGATATCATTAAAAAAAAAATTCAAAAAAGTAGTTAATAGCTTATGAGCTAGTTAGAAGAACACAAGTATAGCTCCAGATTTCTTCAAGATGTCCCTTTTTGTTAAATTCCACCACTTGCACACTTGATTTAACTTAATTAAGCACTGACTGAGCCAAACCAGATACTGGATGATAATAAAAGTAACACTGGACTTTCACAACTATGATTGGAAGTGGAATAGCAAATTAGCATTAAAATCCATAAAATCACTATACTGTATTAATGTTATGTTCCTTCCAATATTAGTGTTTTTCTGAACAATTTTCATGGAGGCTTAAAACTTTTGCACGGTACTGTATATGTATGAAATCTATATTTTGCAAATGTTCTGGAAGCTGCACTAAAACTGCTGCACATTTGTACTATTCATGAACTATTACATAAACAATCTTATATTCAGATAAGCTTCTCTGATGGATGTTGGTGAACATAATTTGCATAAATTTAATTTGAGGAAATTTTTGAGGAAACTCATTTTAAACTAATTTTAACAGCACCCTGATGCAATGACAATTTACACACTATATATACAATATATATCATATATATTCTCTAATTTTTTTTTTCTTCTCCCCGATATACTCTGAGCCAATGCAACATAATTTCATTCTAATGTGCACTGTATGGTATAAATTTGAATGACAATAAAGTCTGTCTAAGTCTACGTCTAATGACATTCACAAGCTATACTATATACTATATAATGCACTGCAACACTGATAATTTTACCATTACAGAATGGGAAACTTTTGTCCACGGTCCCTATGTTCATGTGCGTCACAAAGCATTGCCCCCTTCTCTGAACAAAAACAGCTCTCACAAAGGGAGGTGGTCCTCTGGTGTCTCCCTCTCTCTCCCTCTCACTCTGCTCAGCAGATGTAACACATCCAGTTACTGAACAGGACAAAATGTGGCTTGCTGTGCTGTTTGTATGGGGTAGCCTTCTGCCACTTGCGGCATCTGAGGGCTGCCCGGAGACATCTGAAGATGCTTCTTCATGGGTGAGGCTGAAACCTCTGGGGCACTGCAGGGATGGAGAAAACACATGCCCCTATCGCATCACCCTCCCTCCGCTCACCATCCAGTTGCCCAAGCCCTTCAGGGAGCTGGAGAAGATGGCCAGAGAGCTGCAAAGTCTGACGCAGATAGTGAACCAACTGAAAGCAGATTGTCAGGTGTGTAAGCAGAGGCAGCGAATGGAGTGGAGTCTACGGATGACTGATGGTGGAGAGGATGGAGAAAGGATTCAAGCATCTCGGGGCTCTGTCAACACCAAAGAGAGACAGCAGGATATACCCAAGAGGATGAAAGTACTCCAAGGCAGCACTCAAAAAACTGAAGAGGAAGGCACAATGCTCATCAGCAGTGGGACAAAGAAAGTGAATACAACAGGCATGGAAAAACAAAGGTGGAACACCAGTCAGGAGAGAAACCTTAATCCAAGCAGCACCAGATACAGGGATGAGACCAGTGGAGGGCCGAAGGGATCCAGCCCCACACACAAGGAGAGGAAAACAGACAGCATGAGTAAGGTGAGAGAACTGCACTCACTTACAGCTGGAGAAAGGGGGAAGGAACTAGACTCTCCAAGGGCTGAACTGATTGAATCATCTTTGTCTGGAAATCAAAATGTGAAACAACCATTGCAAGTTTCTAGGGGCACTGTAAACACCAGAGAGGACCTTCCCAAGATAGAGAAGGTGGTCCAAGGTAGCACTAAAAAAACTGAACTAGACACAATGCTCACCAGCAGCGGGACAAAGAAGGTGAATCCAACAGGCATTGAAAAGCAAAGGTGGAACACCAGTCAGGTGAGGAACCTCAACCCAAGCAGTACCCGACACAGGGATGAGACCAGTGGAGGGCCAAAAGGATCAAATCCACACATGGTGAGGAGAACAGAGAGCATGAGTAAGGCGACAGGACCACACTCATTTTCAACTGGAGAAAATGGCGGGGAACTGCAATCTCCAAAAGGCTAAACTGATAGAATCATCTCTGCTGGAAAACCAAAATAATGAACAACTTACACAAGCTCCTAGTGGCACTGTCAGCACCAGAGAGAAACAGCAGGACATACCCAAAAGATTGATGGTGGTCCAAGGTACTGTTCAAGAAACTGAAGAGCAAGATACAATGCTCATCAGAAGTGGGACAAAGCAAGTGAGTCCAACAGATATGGACAAACACAGGTGGAGTACCATTCAGGAGAGCAACCATAACCAAAGTAGTACAGGACACGAGGAAGTGATCAGTGGGGGGCCGAAAGGATCTAATCCTGCACACATGGAGAGGAGAACAGAGAGCACGAGTAAGGTGACAGAACCACACTCATTTTCAACTGAAGAAAATGGGGAGGAATTGCAATCTCCAAGAGCTAAACTGACTGAATCATCTTTGCTGCAAAGCCAAGATGAGGAACAACCTACACAAGCTCCTAGTGGCACTGTCAGCACCAGAGAGAGACAGCAGAACAGGGTGACAGTGGTCCAAAGTACTGTTCATGAAATTGAAGAGGAAGACACAATGCTCATCAGAAGTAAGACAAAGCAAGTGAGTCCAACAGACATGGAAAAACAAACATGGAGCACCAATCAAGAAGGGAACCTGAAGCCAAGTAGTACTGGACACAGTGAAGAGACTAGTGGAGGGCTTAAAGCATCTACCCCAGCACACATGGAGAGAGCAACAGAGAGCATGAGTAAGGAGACCGAACCAGAGTCATTGTCAACTATAAAAAGGGGCAAGGAACTGCATTCTCCAAGGGCTAAACAGATTGAGTCATTTTTGCCAAGAAACGAACATGAGGAACGACCTACACAAGCTTCTAGCGGTACTGTCAACATTAGAGAGAGACAGCAGGATGTGAGCAAGAAGGTGAAGGTGTACCAGGGTACCACTCAAAAAGCTGAAGAAGACGACACAACACACATCAGTAGTGGCACAAAGGAGGTAAATCCAGCAGGCACTGAAAAGCAAAGGTGGAGCATCAGTCAGGAGAGGAAACATAACATAAGCAGCATTAGACACAGGGATGAGTCCAGTGGAAGGCCAAAAGAATTGAATCCAGCTCACAGGGAAAAGAAAACAGAGAGCATAAGTGAGGTAAGAGAAGTGCACTCACTCACAGCTGAGGAAAGGGGGAAAGAGCTGCAGTCTCCAAGGGCTAAGCAGATTGATTCATTTGTACCAGAAAACCAAGATGAGGACCAACCTACACAAGCTTCTAGCAGCACTGTCAATACCAGAGAGAGACAGCAGGACATACCCAAGAGGGTGAAAGTGTTACAAGGTACCACTCAAAAAACTGAAGAAGACACAATGTTCATCAGCAGTGGCACAAAGGAAGTGAATCCAACGGACATTGAAAAGCAAAGGTGGAACACCAGTCAGGTGAGGGACCTCGACCCAAGCAGTACCCAACACAGGGATGAGACCAGTGGAAGGCCAAAAGAATCAAATCCTGCACACATGGACAGGAGAACAGAGGGTCTGGGTAAGGCAAGAGAATCACACTCTCTTACCGCTGAAGAAAAGCAAAAGGAGCTGCAATCTCCAATGGCTAAACAGATTGAATCATCTTTGCCTATAAACCAAGATGGAGAACAGCCAAGTCACGAAGGACATGAAAAACCTAGACAGACCAGCACTGGCAATGCAGGTCCAGGAATGAGTGCTAGTGGAACCCTGACTGCACAAGGCAAGATAAAGAACAACCCTGAAATCGGTGTAGTTACAATGGTTTCGGAGGACATTGCTGAAACAAAGCAACTGAACCCACCAAAGAAAGACAGCCCGATCAAGAGATTCTTCGGACATCCTGCAGACAGAAAAGAATTTAAGCTGAATCCAAACACCGAGGACAGATTTGAAAACCCTGGTGAGATAACAAAAGGGATTTCGCATGCTGGGGACAGGAAAGTAAAGAATGTTTCTAGAGGAAGTGGATTTACCCCAATCAGGATGAGGACAATTGAGAGAAGACCACATAAAGCTGACAGTAAGGAGGGGACTGACAGTAGGTGGATTACACCAGATCCTTACAGAGAGGATCAAGATGCAAGTTTACCAGACATAATCAAAGACACCCCCAAAACACTGGACAGCAAGAAGGTCTTTGATGACAAACAACCAGAAACTGGCGCTAAGGCTCAAAACAATGGAGTAAAACTAAACGTGACTGAAATGACCAAAGACCAGCAGGGTGAGGAGAAGGAGGAAGTAAGTGATATTGGCGTAAAAGAATCAAGACCTTTTACTCTTGATAAAACTGGTGATTCTGTTGTGACTAAAGAAGGTACGGCCAACATAGTCCTGTCTCAAATCTCTGAAAACAAAGATAAGAGGGAAAAGGGCAATCAGGCAAGCCAGACTGGGCCAAAGCCATTTAACCCAAGTATGGATTCAGACAGTGAAACTGAAGTGGATGCGAACCCAGTTAACACAGTTGAGACAGTCAGTGGATCAGAGAAGTTAAGGTCATCCATCTCTGACACTGGTGATGTCACACTTGATGTAAGAATTTCAGATCCACAAACTCAGGACAGACACTCTGAAAAACCATTCAACCCTAGAAGAAAAGCAGAAAATGACACTAGAGTGGATTCAAACCCAGTTACCTCAGTTGGGATAATCAACGGACAAGGAAAGATAAGATCATCTATCTCAGATAGGGCAGATGCCACCGCTGACCTAAGTAATCCAAATCCGCAAATTCAGGATGGAAGCTCTGAAAACCTGCTCAACCCTGGAACACATAAAGTAAGTGACGCTGGAATGGATTCAGTCCCACCTAATGCAGTTAAGTCCATCACTGGATTAGAGAAGTCAAGGTTACCTTTCTCAGTTAAAACTGATGCCGCAGTTGATGTAAGTAGAACAAATCCACAACATCTGCACAAAAATGATGACCTCTCCAAAGATCAGCTAAAGCCACACCTTAACACCACAAGGCCAAGCAGTGAAGAAATCAAAGCAAAGGCTAAAACAAAAGATATGCTAAGAAACAACAAGACTACATCTTTGAGGACTAGTCCTGTGAAGCAAACTGCTACAGCAATAGAAGATAAGAACCCAGTGAGAAGTGTAAGCAGGCCAAGAACGCATGCTGTGGGTCCAAAGGTGAGGGGCAGGCCCAGTGGACTGATGTCTACGAGTCAAGTTGTAGACCCTCATCCTGTAGACAGCACAAAGCTCAAAGAAGGGGCAACAGAACTCAATCAGCCTAATCAGAGGCTGGTGAAAAACATCACAACAACTCCCACCAGAGTGATTCTAGCTAAGAACCCTACACAGAGAAGGCCATATATTTTGCAAAGAATGCCAGGGAACGAAAGAATGGAGACACCTTTGAAAACATACAGCTCAGGGCAGGTAAAAAACACCAGTGGATTGACTGAGCATATGGTGGACCCTAAGAGGAGGCATGTTCATTCCAAAACTGGACCCCCTTCATCCAGCTCCAAAAAAGAGTTCAAGAGTTCAGTCATCACTCAATCAGTCAGTCCCACTGTGGCAACATATACTACTGTGGACCAAGCTAGCACAGAAAAATCCCAAACTGCTCCCATAGTGGAGGCGTTAAACACACCGGATAATCTCCAAATCCAAACCACCTCTCAGAATACCAAGACAAAACTCTTCCATGTGGCGGAACCTGAAAATCCCGGAGGGAAGAGAGAGCTGGATCCAATTACAGACAGTGTAAGGGAGCACAGTCCAGAGACAGTTATGAATCAAAACATTGTGAGCCATGACAGTAATGACAGTATGAGTGGTCCACATTCACATCAAGCTGTTGTGGAGGAGACTAAAAGCACTGATAGAAGGAGGGGAACAAACCCATTCACAGCCAGCAATGGGCATTCCAAACAAGAAAACAATAAGAAATTTCTCAGAGCAGGAGGTGTACACAGCTCCAGTGGGAAGATACTGCCAAAAGCAGAGGAGGTAAGTACTGAGAGGAATGAGTTAAACTATCCAACTTCTACAGCCACCACATACACCATAAAAACAGCGATCAAGGATCAACAGAACCAAATGACTCAGCCCACCACTCCTGTTGTTACAACACCACAATTTATGGGCCAAGATCACATAGAAAAAGCCAAAACCACTTCTGGAGTGAAAGTGTCAGATACACACATTCGTCACAGACTAAGAAACTCCAACAAGGAAGTGGAGTCCAAAAGGCTGGTATTGACAAGATCTGACAGTGACAGCAGAAACAAAAAACAGGATCTCACTTGCAGAGTACAGGCAAAGTTCAAAGAGGGTTCAGTGCAGTGACAGTATCATACCCCAACTCTGCAGACAGCGCAAGGGACCCAAAATCAGTTGTAAAGGACAGAATCAAGAGCACTGCAGGGCCAAAGGGGTCGACCTCATCCACATACAGCACTCCACACACTTACCATGAAAACAGCAAAAGTCCAGTGATGTCTGTTGCATCAATGGAGGGCAATAATGGAGAAATTTACCCAGTTGCTGTGGACAGAGCTGGTGACACTAAGAGCATGACAGAGAGAGAGAGAGATAGCCTTCAAAAGACCACAGCTGAAAGGACCAGCGAGGAAAATAGTGAAAGGCCGCTCACTAACAACTTGGAAGACAAAGATGGCTTAGAGAACCAGCTGCTCAGCACCTGCCATGGCCAGTGTGATCCCAGTCCAACTCTTCAGCCAGTTCTTGACATCTGGAGACCATCTGAAAATGGCAGAGGTATGGAATATTTCACTGCTGTCATATCAAAACCCCATAATTTTTGTTCTTTTGCACAATTTGAAAACACCAGCTGCCCTTTACATTGTATGATCATTTCATGATGAATGGACCAATTGAAATGGCCTAAAATGATTTGAAAAAAAACAGCTTATTACATTTCCATAGATTATAATCAAGAACAATATAAATTTTACTGTAAGGTATTTTCTTATACATTTTATAGTGCTTAAAAGCAAATTCCACTGATTTTTCACCATTTCTGCATAATTCGATCACTGAGATGTAAACACAGAGTTCAGACTTCAGAGTGATTTGACGTGAAGAGGTGATGTCTACAACACAAATATAACCATTTTATTTACTATCCAAAAAAATCATTGAACTACATGTGCCTTCTCAGTTCTTATATGTAATATTGTTAATGATAAAGTACTGGTAAATCTGAAGTTTTCCTTGGGGACTATTTTGTCTTACACCGCCCCTATGTACCTTTTATGCCCATATTTTATTTCAGAACTATTAATAATGACTGTCTAAGGCAGTGTACTCATAACCATTTCATGTAATAATGTTCTGTGAGAAAGCTTTTAGAGGCTTTAAATGCTTCAGATGTTGTGACAAGTTTCTGTAAAGTGGAGCATTTAACATTAGACCACTTTGAATGATGTTTACATCTTACCCATTGAATTATGCACGAATTTTGAGAAATCGATGGTGTTCCCTTTCGTTCATTTGGGTTCTTGAGATTACATAACAAATCTGAAGATAAACTATGAAGCTCGAAAAGTGTTTACAGAACAATGGCATAATGATTTATACACCATCATTTCACATAAAGCCCACAGTCCTTGAAAGCGTCAGCGGTGTGAGATGGATTATGTCTGTGGTCCACCAAGGTCGTGTAGGGACAACTGTGTCCCCAAGAATGAAAATATTAAAGTGAAAACAATCTAGGTAGATAACAGGAAATTATCTAATATGAACATATCCGTTGACGAGTGCTCTCCAGCCTTGATATATCTCTGTGACCTTGCACAAGATCTAAATTGTGTGAGAGAACTCGGCCTGGTCTTCATAGCAGGGATCAGTGATGATGATAAAGGGATATGGCTCTTCATCTGAACAGCAGATGTTGGGTTTTTTTGGAAACGTGGTGAGATGGAAAAGATCAAGACCAAGACCAGCTGTATCGTCTCTCTTTTGTCTGTTGTAGCAGAATGGGGCTTCCTCACTAAGCTTCCACTAATTAACCCCTGATTGAAAAGTTACAAGTGGGTGGCATTAAACCATGTGAAAGGAATGCTGTTGCTCTCCCGAGGGCTTTTGTGTTTTTCTTTACTGCACGTGTAACTTTCTCTGCTTCCACGTTTGTGAGCTTCCACGAAAACTGCACGATTCATAATGTGACCTTGTGTTTACTCTTTATTAACGTCATGCATTAATAAATGTAATAATTCTTTTAGATGTTCTTCATACATGTTCCACGTAATAAACCTTTGCTGCTGTTGTAAGAAAATAAGAAAACTTTATATTTTTGAAACAGTATAGGAGATTGTGGGCCATTTCTATTCGTGCATTAATCATGTAAAGTGCACCTGGTGTTTTCAAATGCTATAAAAGCAAAGAAAATTTAATGCTATGTTATTTACAATATACTACTGAGGAATTTAAGCAGGTTTTTTGTGAAATTACAAAGCCCTACTAGATGATTAAAGGGAAATTCCACCTATTTTTTGAAATTTCTGTATGATTAAATCATTAAGACATACACAGTCATTCAAAGTGTTTTGGTGTGAAATGCTCCATTCTACAGAAATGGACCAGAACAGACTCTTTGTTCACAGTGGTGGTGATAGGAACCAGACGTCTGAAGCATTTAAAAGCCTATAAAAACTCCTTCACAGGAAGTTATTACATGAAATGGCTACAAATACACTGCCTGATTCCACTGAGACATTTTTGAGATATGGTTTTGGCCTCAACTGTATTTTTTTTTCAAAGCAGCATGATTCGCTGCTGCAAGTTGGCTTGTAAAGGCTGAAATAATAATTTAAAAAGTTGGATTGGATTTCGTGAGAGTTTTTTGCACATCATGTCTTTATTAACTTCACACACACAGGCTCAAAAAGAAAGTCTAACTCAAGGTTTAGGCCTTAAATGCAAAATCAACATGATACTGATGAAGATATGATGATAATCATTCACGTACATCACGAAGACACATCCTGCCTGAGTTCCCTTTGAATACTCTTTAAATGTGCTTGCAATCATCAGATTCATCCACTCGGGGAAGGGGTCTGAAACACGACCCACATTACAAAATGTTGTTCCATATGTTACATGCAATTACATATTTCCACCAGGGAGGTCTCCAAATCCCCAATACTTACATAGTGTAGCTTTAATGCATTCATGGCAGAGATGTTAGGCAAAATAGTTCCCAAAGTAAAGTTATTTTTTCAGATTTAGCACTATTTTACTATTGTCAACAATACATAAAAGCTAATAAGATGTGTTGGTTCATTGGTTGTTTTGGATAGTAAATAAAATTGCATGTAGATATTGCCCCCTGGTTCCTATCATCACCACTGTGAAGAAAGAGTCTACAATCCACCATTTCACATCAGACCATTTTGAATGACTTTGTTTCATCTCAATAATTTAGCTAATCAGAATTTTTTACAGGTCAGTGAAATTCCACTTTCAGACTAAATAGATTTTTCTCTGCCCACAGAAAAACCACCCCAGGACTGTTCTGATCTCCTGAAGAAAAAGCTAAAGAATGGTGTCTACAGCGTGACTCCAGCAGGATCAAAGAACAGCACATTCCATGTCTTCTGTGACATGGAGGCCTCTGGCGGCGGCTGGACTTTAATTCAGAATCGCTTTGATGGTAGCATCAGCTTCAACCGCTCCTGGGACAACTACAAGAGGGGTTTCGGGAACTTATCAGGAGAGTTCTGGCTAGGCAACGACAAGATCCATTGGCTGACGTCAGCCAAAGCCATGGTTCTGCGGATCGAGTTGGAGGACGTGGATGGAGTAAAGGAATACGCCCAGTATGACCGCTTTCATGTGGCCAATGAAAGCCAACACTACAGGCTGACAATAGGAGGATATTCAGGCACTGCAGGCAACGCTCTGCAGTTCAATAAGAGGTTCAACCATGACCAAAAGAACTTCACCACTCCAGACAGGGACAATGACCAATACCCCTCAGGAAACTGTGGGGCATATTACAGCTCTGGGTGGTGGTTTGACGCATGCATGGCTGCAAATCTGAATGGAAAGTATTATCAGACGAGATATAAAGGAGTGAGAAATGGCATCTTCTGGGGCACCTGGCATAATATTTCCACCGAGTACTACCCAACCAATGACAGACAAGCTTTTAAGACTGTGAGGATGATGGTGAGGCCCAGGATGGCCACTGCGAGAGACTATTAAAAGTTATCTGAGAAAAATAATTCCAGGGACAGCTGTTTTTCTCCCAGGTTGGGAGGGAAGTTGTACATAGTGTACATGTGCTTGGAGGCATTCTGATAAAGTCTTTCCTTCTTCCTTTTTTTCCTTTTTATTGTGGACTATTAAGCAATATTTTATTGCTAAAACATGAGGTCAGTATTTATAAAGGACGTCACTGCTTGTAAGTGTTAACACACATGATTTATTTCAAACTAAGGATTTGATCCTTTTGCATTTTATGATGTAGAGGATTAGCTCAGATCCAAGATAAATGTTTATTAAGGTTACCTATTAAAGGAGAATTCCACCATTTTCTCAAACTTTCTTCATAATTCGATTGCTGAGATAAATACAGAGACATGCAAAGTGTTTTGGTTTATTGTAGAGAAACTTACTTCTTTAGACTGGTGTTGATAGCAACCAGATGTCACGTCTACAACACAAATGTAGCCATTTTATTTGCCTTTCAAAATGACCAGTGAACTTACATGTGTCATCGGAGCTTTTATATGTAATAACGATGATGGTAAAATAGGATAATTCTGATAAAAAATAATTTTTTGAGGACTATTTTGCCTTACAACAGCATGCATACACCTCCACACTAGGGGAGCTCAGTCCTGGTCCTGGAGATCTACCAGCATGCAGAGTTTAGTGCCAACCCTAATCTTTCACACCTAATCCAGGTAATGAAGGCCTTCAGGGAAATCTGAATTTTAGAGCCAAACCAAGGAGCTTTCCGGTGTGGTAGATCTCCGGGACTAAGATTGTTCTATCTTCTATGCCATGAATAAAACATGAATTTTAAGCCAAAATCTTCTTTCAAAACTATCATACAACAATGTCTCAGGCATCAGGCAGCATATTCATAAATATATAATGTAAGATCTTTCTGTGATGGAGCTTCTAGAGGCATTAAATAAGTCAGACACCTGGTTCCTATCACCACCACTGTGAAAACTTTTACTCTATAAGTTACTCTAGAACAGAGCATTTCACATCAGACCACTCTGAATTACTTTGCTTACATCTTATCTGTTTAATTATACAGAAATTATAAAAATGGGCGGAATTCCTCTTTAAGGGCTTACACTGTTTATATTCATAAATCTAGAACATAAACCGATGGAGCAGAAGAGTTTAAGCTTATTGATGGCTTCATGTGAGAAGAATATTATCATTTTTTGCTTATAATTGATAAGATAGTGGTATATAGTCTGTGTTATTCCAGTGCCAAGGTTTCAGGCATCCAAAAGATAATCTTATCTGAAAGAAAGAGAGCACAAAAATGCTTTTATTCAATAATAATATCTTACTTCCCCTGAGAAAAATATAATCCTGCAGAATTTGAGTATTAGTGGGTTGGAGGTGCACTGGTGATTTTGGTATTCATTAAATATAATTTGATTACACTAGGATTACAAAACATTTATGATAATAAAGCCCTACAGGATCTGGAGACAGATGTTCCTAATCTTACCTCGTTAAAACTGAACACTACTTTTCACTCTGTCTGATTTTCATATATCTTTTTCTTCAATAACAAATGCTTCATTGTGTGCAAACAGCACACATAGCTTTTAAGGGAATGGCTTCTGTTAGGGAGCATGAACATTGTTATAATAGCTGCTTTTTATCAATATTCCTTTCTTATTCATATGATTCATTGTCTTCATTTTCTGTTTATGATCATTAGTGTTGTCTTTGTTTTTTTACTTGCTCTCTTTTTAAAATTTGGTCACACTGTGCTCTGGCCTAATATAATATTTACATTTTACAGTTTAACATTACATTTACACTATTTTTGCATTCATGTTTTTTATATATTACCCAACTATTGGACTATCATTAACTTCTAATATGTGTGAAATCAAATGTTTATTATTTGTAAGGTTTGTGCAGGATATTCAAGAGTTTCCTTTTACTAAAGCAATAAAAGAATGAGGCTGAGATACTGTTAAATGAAATGAAATCAAATAAAATCAGAAGAAACATGCCAAATAAAAGTGCCATGGTTCATTCTTTGTGATTAAGGGTGAAATGGGACCAGTTTTGCAGACAGCCAGACCGAGATTAAGCCTAGTCCTGGACTACAAAGCATTTTGAAATGAGTTTTTCCACTGAAAGAAAAATGTAGTTCAGGCACTAGGCCTAATCCCTGACTGAGAAACCGACCCTGAATATGTTTTATAATATTGAAAACATTTTCATGTAAAGGTTTATCCTTAGGTAGTTACCTCATTTTTCATTTAATGCCTCCAATTTAGGTATGATATTTAGAGCTGGAAAACAAAGAACCATAATCATTACATCATCAAGCTAAGTACCAAATATGAATTTGTGGGATATCTCTCATTTTGTGTTAATGTGTTTGAGCCAATCAGCTGTTGTGATGCAGTAAGGTGGGTGTAAACAGCCTTTTTCACGTCCATTGTCTGAAGTCCCACCTTCCTGCTGTTGTTATGTTCATCAGACTTTCAGTTCATGCTACATCTTTAGCACTTATGCTCACAAACTAAGAGGTTCAGTAGTACAGAGCAAAAAATAAAGTGGCTTTACAGGATGTAAACATTCAGAACATATACATATGAGAACTGACAAAATGTAGGCATCAGAATGGAAATTTTTCAAGCTGCTGGACATTAAAGCGGCAGGTTTTCATGTCTAATGAGGAGGTCTGAGCTAAGAAAGCTGCCAGTTCATATGTGCTAATGCTAAAGCTAAAGCTGAAGCAGAGCTGGTTTGTGAGTTCTCAATGGATGGGAGTAAATGGAGCTAATTGGCTAAAAAGGAAAAGTTAGAATAGTTTCTAATCTCTTGCCCAGGACTTTCCTTTAATTTTAGAAAGTAGAAGGATGTATTTCACTAAAAAAGCAAAGAAAACTTACCTAGATATTTCCTTTTTTCTACAGCAAATGGGTTTTGGGCCACAGGACGCTAGCATTACTGCTACTGAGTGCTGATTGGTTGGCGAGCAAAGCAGCTCATTGGCTGTTTGCGCTCACAGACGTCATGAACGTACACAAGGCGCCTTTTTAAACTCCTATAACTCGAATTTAAAAGCGTTTAAAAATATAACAGCGGTGTTAAAGCTGCTGTGGGTTTAAGCTGCTCTGTGTTTAGAAAATGAATGTATTATTTTATATTAGGAATATGTAAGCATTTATAAACTTTGATTTTGCTCAAATGCTCCATCTTAACCTATTCATTTTGGACTCGCTCGAGAGCGCCCTCTAGTGTTTGAGAAACCCGGAAGATGTTAGAGTGGTAATTCTCCTCTCCACAAGTTCTCTGGCTGAAGTCATCCTGAAGGAGCTAAGAAAAGCTAACTTCGATAGCTAACTAACTGATTGTAACCTTGATCTGTAGCGTTTTTCATCATTAGAAGTCATGCTACAATGACTGTTAGCAAACACAGAAACCCAGACAGTTTATTTTACCTTAGAGCAGGTGTGGCTAATCCTGCCTATTAGCAGTTTTGCCACTGAGCTGTGAGTGTGGGCTTCCACAGAGTTTAATCCAAAACTTTTTCAGGTTCAGGAATGAAATAAGAACTGCACCAACCTCCAGATGAACAGGACAGCGAGTGTCAGACATTAAACGTTCCTCAGTAACACTTCCTGCCATTTTAGTCAAATAATTCTGACTAATTTACTCCCACTGCCGTTCTCACTGCCGATTTGTTGTGAGGAGCTTTGTTGTTTTTCCTTAGCTTGATGGAGAAAGTAACATTGACAGATGTTCTGGTTGGCTGAGAGATCAATTCTAAAATGTGAGAAATTGTAAAAATCCCCTATAACTTTTATGGGAATGGTAAAAACTACAGACCTCTGCTAGAGAACACTAAACATTGTTATAAGCCGTTTTTTATACTGTTTTTTAATCATACAGTTCATACACGCTCCATATCTTTTCCATGACAATTTAGGTGTTAAATGATAATACTTCATTGACTGGTACTGTACATGAAAGATAATGTAGATGCTGACTACAGTAAATTAAGTCTGTAAAGGTGCAGCCGAGTCTACTTTTAGACTTCAAATCGGCTAATCAGGTTGTTGTAGACATCTAGGCTTTTAACAATGAGCAAGGATGAGCCCTCTGTGAAATATAGCTTTTAAAAATACCAACCTTCGCAAACATGGAACGGCTTAAGCCAAAACTGTAATTAACCTTTCACCCTGAAAGCGTTCAAGTGAAATATAAGCATAAGCCAGTAAACACACTGCATTATTAATACATCTCTTGGGTGCGAAACCGTCATTGGACTGGAGCTTTTTACCGCAGGTGAGGTGGTGCTCTGTGTACACTTTGATAAATAGTGAGTGAACTGTTATAAATATAGACAAATTGAAGCGCCATGTCTGGATTTAACGTAATAAGTCCCTTTATCCAAAAACCTTTCAGCGCGCAATATGTGAAACAGATTTGAGCGTACAAGAGTTTACAAGTCTGGCCTGAACGACTCTCAATCATTCCAGCTAGGAATGCTAATGTTAGCACTTAAAAGCCAGCAAAGCCTAAGTCTGGAACTCATCAAATCCCCATCCATGGAGCTGTCTCAAAGCCCCACTGTAAGGATGTGTCAGTGAAGAATTAGCTAACCTTTTCTCTCTAGGCTGGGATATTTATAGCAACAATAGTACACTTTTAATTTTAGTAGAACAGAGATGCCGGGCATGTTTTTCATTTGAGAAGGTTAACATTTAATCTTATTTACAGATTGCACAGAGAAAAAACAGACAGACATTCACATTAAACGTTAAAAGGTACGTTAACACCAGGACATGACCAACCTAAGCTAGTCCTTCGGGGCCAGACTGGATTTAGTAACAAGAATGTTTTGGGACAGCCATGAGAAATTTTCAGTTAAATGTGGGTGAAAATGTAGGCTTATCTGGGTGGGAACATACTGAGAATGAAACTTCTAAACCAATTCAATGCTTTGTGAAGGCAGAACTCAAAAGTAGGGGACAATGGTGCACGACATGTTGCGAACCAGGAGTTGCAATGCCTGCAACAGAAATGCAGTCATTTTATATATTATCCAAAATGACCAGTAAACGTGGTTATTACTATACATAATGTTGATAATGTAAAATAGTTAAAAAAAAACACACACAACACAATGCCATGCATGAACCTCTCCACCACAAATGTGCATTTGTGTACAATTTATTGTAAAAGCTTCCTGTAAGCTTTTAGAGGCATTAATCTCTTTAAACATCTGGTTCCTATCACCACCATTGTGATTATGACTCCATACGAATGGCACATTTCACACCAATCCACTTTAAGCAACTTTGTTTGCATCTCATCAATTTAATTATGCAAAAACTTGAATCTGTGGAATTCCCCTTTAAAAGATCATGAACTAGAGGAGTTGGGGGTGGCTTCTGGAGGGAGTGTACTCTTGTTCACGGCAGATTCCACAACAGTACAGCGCCAAGAGTTTAACTATTTGTCTCCAGATGTGAACAAGATTGTTACGAGATCACACTGGACCCCGCAAGACTAAACCTAAGCTAGATACTTAAAGTTTTTGCTGGATCATGTAAACAAAATTTACTTCAGTTGCAGGCAACACAGCCACAAAACTCAGTGAGATGAGAGTACGATCAGTGTTTTACTATAAGAAAAAAAAAACCCACACCCAGCAAAATTCACAAACAGGTTACCTCTCAGTAAAAACCTCTGCCAGACCATGATGTCGTGTTTCATCCTTTAGGTAACCAAAATGACAAGGGATTAAAACTATGTAGACATCACGTCATACATGCTACCCGAATCCCAGTCCACACTTATAAAGGGGAATTTCAAAATTTCTGCATAAATAAGTCATTTATATGTACACAAAAGTATACTTTTACATTATTAACTCCCTGCATGTACCTCTCCACCAAAAATGGATAGTAAAATACATCAGAAAATAATATCATCAGGCATCAGTTTCCATATTCATAACCATTTCATGTAATAACGTTCTGTGAGGGAGTTTTAAGAAGCAGTACATTCTTCAGACGTCTGGTTCCTACCACTGTGAACAATTCTGGAGCAGTATGTTTCTCTAGAACAGCACATTTCATACTTCGTTTACCTTTCATCAATTACGCAGAAATGTTGAAAGATTGTTGGAATTCCCCTTTAATCATCATAATCGTTTTCCAATCCATCCGTTAAGGAAAACAGAAAAGATATGTCGCCGGGGTTTGTGGAATAGATCATCCAAGGTGATGTTATCCTGATGCAAGTGGGCACTTGAAAGTAAGTGTGTCAGATACTATACAGTTTATATAGACAGCACAAGAATCATGTGTTCATCAGTTATTCATGTCTGCACGCTCAGTCTCTCCGGAAGTGGAAGACGCTGTAGCCGAGCTCCACCATGGCTCCGATGAGAAGTGTCCAAAGTGGGATGCAAACAAAACTCAGCCAGATTTCTGTTAGGCGTTCCAGCTTCGCGCACAGCGTCAGACAGAAAGCCAGCTTTAACAAAATAGCCACAAGGTACCACACGCGCTTTTTCAGGTTCTCCGCTCCATTGCGTGGATCAAACCCCGGCTTGCAACGGCCCGCCATTTTGACGATAAGCATGAGCAGGAGAATGGTGTCGAAAGTCCACACAGGGAGGAAGACGAGGAACCAGCTCCACTGGATCTTCTTGTCCAATTTGAGGACCAGCATAATGAGGAAGATGAGGCTGAAGATCCATGTGAGGAGCACTCTCTGAGCAAGGGACATGCTCATTCAGGACAGCTCAGGGGACAGCTCCAAACCAATCTGTCAAACAGACAGCAAAGAGTATATTATTTCAGACAACCATGATATTTCAGTCATTGTAGGCCTACTTCATGATGTTTTCCAAGACGTGCAGTAAACGAAGGGAATAAATCTCTCTCCTTTTGTTTTCATACAGCCTAATTTAAAGGGACTATATCACGGAAAACCACATTTCCCACAGTGTTTTGAAATTCTAGAGTGTGGTTTGGTGTAGTACGTAAACACTGAATATTTCAAAAGATACCATTTACTTCTCAGTCCATATGTGGAAACTAAGCTGTAAAACGTTATGCTAATCCAGTACTCAATAAAATACATTCACTATATGGATGAAAGTATTAGAACACCCCTCTTAATTATTGAGTTCAGGTGTTTCAGCCACACTCATTGCTAACAGATGGATAAAAGTAAGCTCATAGCCTTGCAGTCTCGATAGACAAACACCGACAGTAGAATGAGTCATACTGATGAACTCAGTGACATGGCACCGTCAAAGGATGCCACCTCTGCCACAAGTCAGTTTGTGAAATTTCTGTCCTGCTAGATCTGCCCCGGTCAACTGTAAGTGCTATTACTGTGAAACAGAAGCATCTAGGAGCAACAGCTTAGCCACAAAGCGGTACACCACACAAACTCAGAGAGTGGGGCCGCCGAGTGCTGAAGCGCACAGCGTCTATCCTCTGTTGAATCACTCACTGAACAATTACTGCCTCTGGAAGCAAAAAACTGTTCATCATGAGCTTCGTGACAAGTTTCCACGGCCGAGCAGCTACACACAAGCCTTAGATCATGTCATAAAAGCTCCTGTAGGGGTAATGTGTAGGCGTCCCAATACTATTGTCCATATAGTGTATATCCTCCTATTAGGCCTAGAGTAGCTTAGTCCAGCTGAATGCATCAGCATGGACTGCTTTCTGAATGAGGCACAGTACAGGACAGCCAATCAGGACTGAAATCATTTACATATATCAGGCTTAAAGGTAACAAACACAGCCTGTTGAACTGTAAGGGATAAAGACTGGTTGGAAAATGGTCTGTCACAAATTAATAATGACTGTTTTGTTATATAACTCCCACACAGTGGTCGTCAATGGACCTCAGAGGGGGGAAAACCCAATTTGTATCGTTAGTAGCTTTAGCTATTTGGGCCCTTTAAAGACTGACTGCGCCACCTACCCGGAACGTTACATACGAACTTCTGAAACAGATGTTTCACTGAACTCGTCAGATGTCAGGAGCTGCAGTTAAACCACCGCTTCCTTTGTGTTTTTGTTTTACGGGGTTTTCACAGAGACACACTACCGAGACAAATTCGAGAAAACTGTCTGCCTGTTGGTTCAGCGGCGGCGTTGGGAGGGAGGCTAAAGGACTAGTTAGCTTCTGAAAACACTCCCAACTGATTTCCTCATCAAACTGAACTACATTTCCCAAACCCAACAACACGAACTTACCTAAACAACGAGATCCCGTTTCTTCGCTTTATTCAGCACGAACCTTTCAGAAAGACGAGGGTTTTGATCATTTTGATGGCGGATTCTTGCGCTTCATCTCTGCTGCTTTTCAAAACATCATCTTCGTTTTCTGACTCCTGACGCTCAAACGGGTTAAACCCTGAGTTAGATGGCGCGCGATGCCCCCTCGCGTTCCGGAGTATTCAAGGCTGCCCGAATCAAAGGGGAATTCCACCGACTTTCCAATTTTTTTTTGCAGAATTAATTTGTTGACATGTAGCCTAAACAATGTCATTCAGATAGTATCAATGTAAAATGAATAACCGCTGTTATATTTTTAAGAGCTTTTAAACTCGAGTTATAGGAGTTTAAAATGACGCCTCATATACAGCCAATGAGCTGCTCCGCTCGCCAACCAATCAGCACTCAGTAGCAGTAATGCCAACCTTGTACTGTCCAAACCCGGTTTGCTGTAGAAAAATGCTCTAAAATGAAAGGAAAGTTCTAGGCAAATGGTTGGAAAACCATTTTAACTTTTCGTTTTTAGCCATTGAGCTTTTCTCCCATTCATTGAGGACTCGCTGGCGGGCGCCCTATGGCATTTTGCAGTCATGTTTTTGATATAATGGGGGAAATAGGAAGAGGCCAGGCTCCTCATAAACTGGCTCTGACTGCTGCTCCATTTGAGGTTGAACAGGAAAACCTGAACAAGAAGCTGGCGAATAGCTGACTTCAGTTTCATATCACCAAAGAATTAGGGGTAGCGATAATAAATAATTATCGTATCCCTCCCTCTTTGAAACCATATGATGCCTAAATTTAACTAAAGGCCAGCAGTGAAGTTGCTGAACTTTACCCTCCTCTGCTGTCACTGTATACTAGCAGGGTCGCCTACAGAGCAGCGCTAGTGGCCTGTTAATGAAGTAATGCTCTTCTTTACTTGAGGGTCCCATTTCATAGGGAAGATTTCAACCACTACCCCTTGTAACTCAGTTCCAAGGGGAAAGGTGGCACTCAGAAACAAGGGGTAGGGGTAAAAATAAGGAATGGGATTGGGCCAAGGTTTACCAGCAGTTAAATGGGGCCACTGCATAACAAGTTATAGGTTATTCAGTATTTCATTCATTGTGCATAAAATAAATCATTCATTAATTCATCATTCAGTACGTACATTTATTCAATACATAATAATAGACATTGTTACTGTCAAGTGTTCATGGGTTAATTGAGGAAAAGCAGGCCACACTCTGAACACTTCGGCCTGCTACTCAGCTACAGAAGGCTGTAACTTCGTCCTCTCCTCTGCTATGTTTTGATCTCCAGGGTCAGATGTAAGCTGTGGACAGACAAGCTTTTGTCGTGATGGAGTAAAAGTTTCCAGGACCTCCACTCGACCGTGCTCATGAACCACTTCTTGGAGTGTAGGTCTGTCCAGTGCCAGCCAGAGCCTTTGTTTGACGTCTTTACCATGTGTGTGCGTAAATCTCCACGGGGCTCTGCTAGCCTCAGGCTCTACCACGGCCCTATACACTGCCTGATAGTGCTGGACGCTGAGTCCGTGGATCAGGAGCAACTGGCTGGAGGGATCAGTCGCTCGGGCCCTCAGGCGTCTACACAGCTTCCTCTGTCTCCTCAGGCTTTCTGGGATCAGCTGCTTGCGTCTGCTCCGCCTTTTGTCCTCGGATCGTTTAAGCCTGTCTACCTGTGGCACAGCACGTCTGGATTCAGAAGCCTTTCAGAGAAATCAAGACATGCCTCTCTCAGGACATCATCTACTGTTCCTGTCTCTGCTCTCAGCACATCATCTACTGTTCCTGTTTCTGCTCTCAGCACATCATCTACTGTTCCTGTCTCTGCTCTCAGCACATCATCTACTGCTCAAAGACGAAGACTTCAAAATGTTATTTGAAGGTTTTTCCACAATGAGAAGAATGACAAGAATGAAATGTAGAATTGGAATGAAAAGGTTATCAAGATCAGGCTGAAGAAAGAAAATAATGAAAAGAATGAAAAGCTTGCAGTCAGAATGAGAACATAATTTAGTGGTAAGAACATTTCCATTTTCCAAATTTGCATGTTTTCCATAATATAATTCATTATTTAAAACATATTAACCTCTTAAGCCTTAGACTTATTCATCTATATGAAGATTACTATCCAGTACTGTTAATTATTCATGCATTATTTTAAAAGCTATTATGATTGATTCATAAAGTGCCATGGGTTATTCAGTAACTACCAAGACTTATTCAGAAATCACTTTGAACTATTCAGCAACCACTATTAATTCTTCTATAACTACTATAGATTATTCAGTAACTACAATGAATTATTTAGTAACTAAATCAATTATTCAGTAACTACAGTGAATTATTCAGTAACTACTATGAATTATTCAGTAACTTATATAAATTATTCATTCACCTTTATGAATTATCCAGTAACTACTGAAACACAAACAGTAACTTTATAGTTGATGCCATGTGGATGAGTGAAAACAGATACTGTAAGTGAAAATGGATACTGTAAGGCTTTATATGAGGCATTTGTGGGTTCCATATTTCTTATAGTTTTTTATTTTATAACAATGCTGTTTTGCACAAAGGCTTGCTACTTTGCAATGGTTTATTTTGAAATAAAAATTGGATTTTTCTGAGTTAAACCAGAGTACTATATAGTCTAGTACTACAGAGTACTATACAGTCTAGCACTACAGAGTACTATATAATCAGAGTACTATGTCAAAACATGTGTATTACATAAATCAAGACATTTACAACACATATAATATCAAAAATCAAAATTGAAAGAAGAATCAAACCTAGAACTGTGTATTGTTACACATCTAGTAGCTATGAGAGTGAGGAACTGAAGTCTGGAGCTGACAGATCCTGAAAGTTTAAAGAGCTAAAGGCTACATTTAAAGCACTGCTGTACTTAATGTAGTAAGGTTCTGTACTTCTCTCTGCCTCTGTCTGGCTCCAGCTCTGTCCGGCTGTATGTTTGGGAAGCCGGAGGCCTCTCTGACCTGGACCTCTTGGCTTGACGGTAGTGGGGGTGGACTGCTCATACTTCTAGGCCTTGCATAATAAAGATTTCAGACAAGTTTAGAGGCAAGCACTTTTTTTCCAGTGTATAATGGCACATCCTGAGAGTAATAGAAATAGGATTTTATGAATGCTGCATTAGTTTTAAGTCTATTTAAAGAAACATTGTCAGCACTAACATAGCAGAGCCTGTTTTTTGCACTGAAATGTAATAAGAGGTACAACACAAACTCACTAAATCAGCCTACCTTCCTTATATTTTCTGGCAAATTTGCTTTTTCTTGCTGGATGAGTTGTTGTCTTTTAAAGTGTACTTGTTTTCCTACATGTTTTTGGAATATATACGATATACAGAACAGCATGTTCTAGAACGCAGATGGCCTCATAAGAGCGCTGTGCACCGAGCGTGTGAGTTTTAATGTAATAGCTTAGTTTCGCCACTGGAGGGCACTGTGTCTTCACCTTCACACAGAAGGTTAATCTCATGATCTCATGGTCAGAGCAGCTGTTCTGACCAATCAATATTAGATCGAATACAGCAGTGCAGGTTTAGTTTTCTCTTTTTATTAATCATCTCTCTTCTTGGAAACTACATTACAGATTTAGCATTGCTAGGCATTTCTAAAGATCTCCTCTGATTACAGAACAATAAATAAATGCACATTATATATATATATATATATATATATATATATATACATATATATATATATATATATATATATATATATATACATATACATATTTATACATACTTTTTAATCAGATGCATTTTGCAATATATGAAAATGGTCAAACTGTTTTTGTTTAATGTATTTCAGTATTGTAATACATTTGAATTTAACACAACGTATCTGCAATCACTAAAGCCGCAACCGGAACAGCCAACTATGAGTGATGTGATGAACCTGGTTTAAAGTTTGACTAATGTGTTTTGTTTGTACACAGACTTTCTTCTGGGCCACATTTTGGTTTGCTAGAAGGAAATGATCCAAAAAGTGGTCTCCTTGGATTTATCAAAGACTTTCACAGCAGCATGGTAAGACGCAGATTGAATAAAACAGCAGATCTTTTTTTGTATCAGATTACATTCAGTGTTCTTGTATAAAATTAAAACAAGGCATTACACAAAACATTCTTTCATCATGCCCCCCCACTGAGATAACAATCTAATCCTCTATTTCCAATACAAGATACACAGCAAACGTTTTTCAGGCGCCCTTAAGGTGTTAGGAATTGAGCCTCAGACACACACACACCCAGATTGCACTGTGATTCACTGAATTAGCCTATTAGCCCTTGCAAATATCCAGTTGTAGCTCTTTGCGTTATTGGGGGCTTGAGGGGATGATTGTAGAAGAGCCAGGTACCGATAGCATTGCTGTTTTCCCACACGCAGCTTATCAAGTGAAACCACACAACTGCATCCTGCCCCTCGAGTCTGAGTGCAGAAATTGGGTTTTAATTGGTTCTTCCCAATTCCACAAAATTGCGCGGTGTCTACCTAAGTGCACACAAGGAGGAGCCTGGCATGTTTAGCTGGCTAGGAGAAAACACAGGGCTAGCAAAAAAGTAAGTGGGCCAATCAAAGGGCTACTAGTCTCTGAAACACAAAACCTGGTTCTGAAACAATGTAAGTAAAATTTAAGTAAAATTGGCTTTTTCCACTGCTGAACAATTTTCAGTAAAATTCAATAACTTTTGTCAATGCTGAAACATTTTTAATAAAATTGAATGGCTTTCGTCAATGCTGACACATTCTCAGTAAAATTCAGTAGCATTAGTCAATTCTGAAACATTTTCTGTAAAATCTAATGGCTTTTGTCAATGCTGAAACATTTTCCATAAAACCTAATGGCTTTTGTCAATGCTGTAACATTTTCCATAAAAACTAATGGCTTTTGTCAATGCTGAAACATTTCGGTAAAACCTAATGGCTTTTGTCAATGCTGAAACATTTTCCATAAAACCTGATGGCTTTTGTCAATGATGAAACATTTTCCATAAAACCTAATGGCTTTTGTCAATGCTGAAACATTTCAGTAAAACCTAATGGCTTTTGTCAATGATGAAACATTTTCCATAAAACCTAATGGCTTTTGTCAATGATGAAACATTTCGGTAAAACCTAATGGCTTTTGTCAATGCTGAAACATTTTCGGTAAAACCTGATGGCTTTTGTCAATGATGAAACATTTTCAGTAAAACCTGATGGCTTTTGTCAGTGCTGAAACATTTTCGGTAAAACCTGATGGCTTTTGTCAATGCTGAAACATTTTCAGTAATGGCTTTTTTCAATGCTGAAACATTTTAGTATATTTCAGGTTTTTTTTAAATTGCTCGCTCCTCTTGTTGGCCTTCCTGTCCAGCTCTCTTGGAGCAACATGTCCTGTTGTTTTGACCCCTGTAGCAGAAAAAAGCACCACTTTGCATTCTGCATGGTGTTCATCTAGGGGTTAAAGCATGCATAAATTACCATTTGATACATCAAACTGGACACAGTGGGTCAAAGGCAGGTGACCCTTGTCCATCCACTACATCGTTTGGGACACATACTGGTCATGGACTAAAGCTACTTATTAATATTTCATTTGCATTATATGTGGGCTGTATTATGAGAAATGTCCCTAAAACTAAAAACATGGATCTCTACTGCCTGCAGCTGTACAATAACATCATTTAGAGTAGCTAGTATACTAGAGAGTGTGGAGGAGCACCGTAATGAAAGTAGATAAAGAGACAAACAGAAGGAAAGTATTCTCAATAAAATGCATATGAAATTTAAGAAATACGTATAATTTGTTTTCAGTTAGCATTACACCTTTTTGGGTCATGTGTCTTAGCAAGTTTTCTTTTTTAACCATAAAAAGTCTGCATCACTCTGTTTATGGATAATTGACTGTTCATCTTTTCATTTTGAAACACTTTAAGGTATGCTTATGCTATGCTAGCAATGAAGGAGAAGACAAGACAATCAGTAAACTGAACACTTTGTAAAAACCTTGTGTTGCTTGTATTTAATATAGCCACCCATTGAACAGCTCTCTCTGAGCTGCCTGTGTCTGAAGCTCTAAACATTGCTTCCCCAGCTGCTATGAAACCTGCAAAAACTGCATGTCCATCTTTATTTAACTGAGGATCCCTGTGGCTGTTTGGTTTAGATGTAATGGACCTGCTCAGCTTTGAGCTGCTGAACGTGCACTCCCATGAATATGAACACGTCCATGAGACACAGCTGACACACAGTTCCACTTCCATGCGCACCCAGCACTGACTGCATCTATCTGTTTGGCTCTTTTAAGTAAATTCAATTTGGGATTCAATTTCTTCAGCGGTAGAGGTAATGCGGTTGTCATGTTCAATAAGAGATTGTTTCCCCTGTGAAGAGTTGCTTTTGTATACTAAAAAGCCGTTTGACAAGGTTGTGCTCTGCGCACTGGTGGAGAAGAAATGTAAAAAATATTCATGCTTTGTCATCTGCTCAAGAAGACGTGTAAAAAAAAGGAAGTCTAAACTGTAAGTACTGGTAAATTCCACCGTCTTGCCGAACGGTAGCTGATTCACGTCCCTGTTTGAAACAAATTTACATATTTTCCCCCTTTTTCCAAATGTAGTCAGTCAAGACAGGGTTGGTGTCTGAAGTTTGCTAATGTAGCTAAAGAACATTTACCTCACCGATTAGCTTTGGTCAGAGTCTGAAGAAGAGTGTGAAAGCAGGTCTACATCAAATTCTGAACCTGCACCAAAAGCACCAAAAAGGGCTCTTCCATTGTTATGAACCATTTCACCATGCAAAGAAACATTTAAGCATGAAATGGTTCTATATAGAAGTCATGTTTCTAATAGAACCATTCCCTTTACAAAAGAACCTTTCAAGAACCACTTTTTTAAGAGTGTAGCTCATAGAAAAACAGAAAATGGATACGTTAGATAACTTCTATAAGATAATAGCTGATGTGCAGCCTGTTTGGACAGAGTCTGAAGAGGAGTGTGACAGCAGGTCTACACCAAATTCTGAACCTGCCGTTGATCCTAAACAAGCATTTCGCTTAGCAGCTGAATTAGTCAGAAATGAACAGAATACAGTTCAGCAAACGCAATGACGTGTGAAATGCTTTACAGACTAACAAACAAAATGACATTCAGGTTAATCAGGCAAGCACTGAAAAAGCAGAGCTGAACCTGATATTGTGACCAGAGAGTGTCAAGGAGGATTGCCCCTCAGTAATGTCTTCTAGGTTTAAAAAATACAAAAGGGAGCTCCAGAGTGAGTGAAAAATAAATGGGCTACTATGGAACTTATCATAGTTTGTAAATGCACACATTTCTCAACGCTAAGCTAAGCATTTCTCAAGTCTAAACTGTAAGTACTGGTAAATTCCGCCGTTCTGCTGAATGGTAGCTGATTCACGTCCCTGTTTGAAACAAATTTACATATTTTCCCCCCTTTTTCCAAATGTAGTCAGTCAAGACAGGGTTGGTGTCTGATGTTTGCTTCTGTAGATTTGCTCTAGAGCTAGCCTGAGGCTAATGTAGCTAAAGAAGATTTACCTCACCAATTAGCTTTGTGCTAACTGCAGGCAAACATTACACACTTGCCTCAACTGTTAAATTAGCTCACATAGACGTGTTTACATGTTTTCTGATGCTGGATGACATACTGTTATCTATAAAAATGGAAAAAATTCAGGCTTCAAATTTAGCTTTAGCTACTGTTTTAGCTGCATTTTGCGCTATTTATACATAACAGGTTATACAATAGTTTGTTCCAACAGCAGTTAGTTCTCAGTCTGATAGGTTGAGAAGTCTTCTACTCATAAAGATATTTGTGATAAGTGTTTTTTTTTCACAACAACTATCAATCCGACGAGCGCCGACTGCTAGCTTTATGCTACAGCTAACCGTTACTATGTTTTCACTTTACATTCTTAAAAAAGATGGTTCTTCAAGGGTTCTTTAGTAAAGGGAATGGTTCAATTTAGAACCATGAGTTCTATATAGAACCATGTCATGCTGAAATGGTTCTTTAATGGTGAAATGGGTCTTCAGACTAATGGAGAACATTGTGTATGTTCTATATACACCATTGAAAATGGTTCTATATAGCACCAAAAAGGGCTCTTCCATTGTTATGAACCGTTTCACCATGCAAAGAAACATTTAAGCATGAAATGGTTCTATATAGAAGTCATGTTTCTAATAGAACCATTCCCTTTACAAAAGAACCTTTCAAGAACCATCTTTTTTAAGAGTGTAGCTCATAGAAAAACAGAAAATGGATACGTTAGATAACTTCTATAAGATAACAGTTGATGTGCAGCCTGTTTGGACAGAGTCTGAAGAGGAGTGTGACAGCAGGTCTACACCAAATTCTGAACCTGGTGTTGATCCTAAACAAGCATTTCACTCAGCAGCTGAATTAGCCAGAAATGAACAGAATTCAGTTCAGCAAACGCAATGACGTGTGAAATGCTTTACAGACTAACAAACAAAATGACATTCAGGTTAATCAGGCAAGCACTGAAAAAGCGGAGCTGAACCTGATATTCTGACCAGAGAATGTCAAGGATGTCATGAGTGAGTTCTCCATGCTAAACAACATACAATATTTCAAAATACATTGCTTCTGAAAAACAGTTATAGGACTTTCTAACAACGGTTTATGGATGTTCCTGATGTCCATGAGCATTAATTACTTCACTCGCCCTATAAGCTAATTAGCTTGCCAAACAATCAACACTCAGTAGCAGTAATGCTGGCATCCTACTGCCCAAAACCTGTTTGCTGTAAAATAGCGTTGCCCAACCCAGTCCTCAGGGCCCCCAGACAGTCCACATTTTTCCATCAACCCTATGTGTTGTGAGTTAGGTTGAAGCAAAAAGGTAGACAATCTGGAGGGCCCTGAGAACCGGGTTGGGAAACACTTCTGTAGAAAATGTAAAGACAATGATAAGTATTTTCGATTTTTTAATCAAATACTTCTTTCAACTTTCCAAATATGAAAAAGTGTCCTGCACAAATAGTAAGAAACATGTTTCATTTTTTGTTTTTAGCTGTTTAGCTCCATTTAACCCCATTCTTTGAGGACTGTCTCGTGGGCACCCTCTGGCATTTTGCAGTCATGTTTTTAATACAGTGGGAGAAATAGGACGTGACCAGGCTCCCCTTAAACTTAAAACACCTTTATGGCTCTGTCCCGCAAAAGGCTACTACTTCTGTAGTGGAAGGAATCGCAAATATTAAAGCATTTCTGCTGCAAAATCCAGCGCTTCTATATGTCTTTATTTCGCCGAACTGATGTATAAAAGCAATAGAACACCTGAGGTCATGTGTTATCATGACATTACTCACAATAACACTTCCTCCCATGTTCTATTGCTTTAATATCACACAGTGTCAACCACATAAGCAAGTTCAACTCACAACTCAGTGAGGTTTGCTGATGCTATGTGGTGGGTATAGGCTTCCATTACGTGTTAGCTACATTAGCCTTATAGCTATAAATGCAGAACTAAAGAAGCTAACCCGACTGCATTTGGGGTTAAGGGAAAATTGTGTAAATTTTTGGGCGAACATGAGACTCAAGATCCACTATGACTTGTGGGGAGTTCACTTCCTCCAAGAACATTCCTTCCCATTCCCTGAGGACATCAGTGCCAATATATGTTTGACAGCCACTGAACTTATCACAGGCCGGCACAGAGATCCGTATTGACCTGCGGCCACTCACATTAAGGCCTATTGAGTTTAGAACCACGTCGAGTGCGCTCCCCGAGGAACCAGCTGTAGTGCAAGCTTCATTCGTAGCTATGCCTTTTAAGGACGATCTGTCACAGGCAGCAAAAGATCAATCACAGAATTGACCGCTGACTCTGTTTTATGCATATGACAACCTTTTCCTCAAGGTACACTCCAGGTGAATATGAAGTGGAATCCATTAAAGAGGTACACATACAGATCCTTTTGATAAGTTACGTTATCCAATGTTTGTAGTGTTTTAAGTGGAGCTTTTAAGGAGAAATGGACTTCTGTGTTTTGCCTTCATTTGAAAGAAAAAGCCTTTTCTGACACGATTTCGGACCAGTGGAGTCCTAATGTGTGTTCTATAATTGACAAATTAACTTGTCAATCACACGATTAAGTGAATAAAACGAGGTACTGCTGATGGCCTGAAAAAGAAAGGCATTATTCTACAAGTTATCTGGAAAAACGACTGTATTCGCATCATTTATTTCTTTGTAGTAACACAACAGAACATAACTGAAACACATCTCAGCAGTTTTTAAAAAGGCTTATATGTATTAGTTCAATGACCATAAACTCCTTTTTGCGCATTCAGACACACAAAGAACAAACATCTGCAGAAATGACTTTGACAGTTCTATGAACAGAACTAAGTATGGGACTGTTAGCTCAAACTAAAACTGCTAGATTTAATGGTTCTACAAAACAAAAATCCTCTCTGAAACGCTGATTTGGCCTTTTCAACCAGCTCATACATGTTACAGTCCAGTCCGCAGCTAGTCTGTAGATGAGGGTAATGTGGTTGTGTGGTAATCTAAAAAGGTCATTTTTCTTCATCATCATCGTCGTCCTCATCTTCTGTTGATCCTCCCCAGCTGAGCAGAGGTCTGCGGTCAGGAGGAACAGACGGTTTGATCTTCTGCCACCGGTTTGGGGGCCAGATGATGTGAGACGCTCTGCCATGGAGGAGCCCAAGAGAGACCTGCGGAAAGGAAGTCAGTCCTGTTTAATGGCCTTCTACCATCAGAATAGAAATGAATAATTTCACTGAAGAAACTGATTTCCAGAATAATTTACATAAATTCACTACAAAGACAACTGTCTATAAGATATCTATTTTCCATCTGTTTATAAATAGAGCTGGGCATTGAAATTCAATAATTAAGGTAGCAAACAAAGCGCTTTCAACAGAAAGATTGGTAACACAATCATGGCAACTGACATGAACCTACAAACATCTATCTAGAATATATATATATTTCTCGCTGCTGTCCATACAAAACCTCCTATCTCCAAAATGGTAACTTTACAGGAGAGGAAAAAAACACACTTTACTTTTAAAGGAAGTCAATGGAACCAGACTTTTTTCCAAGTAATTTTGGGCAGTTTCTTTTGGTCCATTCATCATTAAATTTACAAACAATGTAAAAAGCAGCAGGCATCTTCAATTTATGCCAAAAACTGCAAAACATTAAACATGGAGATACAAGGTTTTGTTGTGACAGCAGCGATATACATATATATATAAAAAAAACACAACCTAATGTCCAAAAAAAAATGTTACCTGACACAGCTGGTACATCAACCCGACATCAAAGCTGGCAAATGTGTTAAAATTGTTTTCGCTAGCATTTTTAGTTTAGTTGTTCTGTTTTCAATGGGAATGCACCTAAAGATGCACTGAAAAAGTTCTGAAAATAATCAAAAACAGCACTTGAGTGAAAAAAGTATAACAGTGAACTGTCAAAATCTAAGACTTTACCATTTTTTTAATGGTAATAAAACAGAGAAATACTTATTAAAAGAGTACTTTTTTAGTTTACCCTGCTGCGCTGGTCAGCGCAGATGCATTCAAACAGTCTGAGCAGCAAACGATCAACAGTGGAAGTGTTGGCCATGTGGAGCCATCTCATACTCTCAATGAGGAATATGGTTTCATGAAGGACCAGTAATTTATACTCATTGTTCATACCAAGAATGTCTGGGCTACAAGTCTGATACCACTTAAAACTTGAGGACTGTGGTAGTACATTTTTTTCACTGCTAGTTTTCCTTTAAGTGATAGTTTTCATTAAGAATAATAAGCCTGATCAGTGTCCTTGAGCCAATAAGCATTCTTTTCCTAAAATCCAGACTGCTGACTGGCTCTGTAAATTACATGTCATAAACACTCAGAAAAACACACTACAGTAAACACTCCTGGACTGCTGGCTCAAGTGAGTATTGTGTCATGTTGACAAGAGTTCAAAAAAGAGTTCTAACCTATTGGTATCAATTGGTATCAGTATCAGCACTGAGATATTTTAAAGTGTATCCAGTCCTATTTGGGGTATGGAAGAAGAAAATATGACATCATCATCATGTCTCTTATTTTTCAGAGATGAGATGCACTTTCAATTTCCCCCTTCTGTGAAGTGAAATCACACATTCTTTAACGCTCCTCAGCTAAAAGGATCAACCAGAGCATATGTTCTTTCAACCATTCAATATAAAGTAATCTATCTTTCAGCTGAAAGAGAGTGAAAGCGTTTGCGGAAGTGCTGAAGGCCAGGCAGAGCTAGTAGAGCTTACTGCTCTCAGAATAGGCCCATTTGAAGGCTTTTTTCAAATACCTGGCCAGGCTGGAGAGGATCAGAGGGAGAATAGAGCTCCAGTACACCCAGAACAGTACATGGATAAATGTAGTATATAATAACTATAATAACTTCTTGTTCTCAAAGTACTTTAAAGATTGAATTAAACATACAGTATCTTAAAAAGGTTTGGAATCAATTTCTCAATAATATAAAACCAATTTGATTGCAGATAAATGTATAAAATGATAGTAATATGTGAGTCTCCTCTACAACTTCACAGCTTTCAAATGCTTAGTAGGACTCTAGCTGTGAAAAATGAATGAATATTGAATAAAATGTTAGATGTGTCCAGAATGAGGAAACCTGTAGGAGACTCTAAACTCACTCAGAACACTGTAACATTGAGAATGAAGTTAAAATCAAATGAATATCCAGGATTCATCACTTCAAAAGTGAAGATCAAATCTCAGGGCAAATAAGTTGACAAAAAAATGGAATGTAAATGGATAATTACAGTACATTTACATTTATGGCATTTGGCAAACGACTTACAATTTGATCATTTTACACAGGTAGGCGAAGGTAGTGTTAGGAGTCTTGCCCAAGGACTCTTATTGGTATAGTGTAGGGTTCTTGCACAGGAGGGGGATTGAACTCCAGTCTGCAGAGGTGTTATCCAGTACACTATACCAACCTACCAACAGTATATTATGTATCATTTAAAGGGCCCATGTCCTACATTTTTTTATTTTGTCCAGTGAGGTCCACTTACAACATTTATACCCACAAATTAAGAACCAAAACAGCTGGTTCCTTTTTACATGATTATTTCCGAAGATCTTTATATGCCTTAGAACAGAGATGTCCAAACTTTTTCCAAAGAGGGCCAGACTGTACTGTGTTAAAATACCTGAGGGCTGACATATTATTCACAAATGATTCAAAATATTAAGTTTTCAAAATAACAGTGCATAGAATCAGCTTTCTGTTTTTGTTTGATCTTAAAGGGTGAATATTTACTGAACTGCTGAATTCGCTCTGATCCTGTATTGTGACAGACCTAAACTGCTGCAGGCTGAATAGGTGGCTATATGTAAATGGGTTGGTTTTTGTGACATCACAAAAACAGTGAATTTAAAACAGACTGTTTCTGCAGCTTAGTTTCCATATGCGGACTGCGGGGAGTGAACAGTACATTTTGCAAATTTGACAATGTTTAAATACTACATCAAATTCATGAGGTGAAGAAAACCTACAACTCTCTTTAATTCAGTGCCTCAGTATTTGATGCTTTGCTTAATTATATTCTTAGCTAATTTTACTAACACAACATAGCGTGAAGGGCAATGTGCAACAGCAGAGGTTTAAATCGCTCACATGCTTGTTAGATTTTTTTTTAACTACATACTGAAGAAAAACAAATTACCTTCCCTGTCCCTCAACTCCCAGCCCTCCACACCCCCATTCACCCCATAATGCATCAAGTCAAGGTAAAAGTGCACTCTACAGTAAAACAGCAAAAACCCACTGCCTGAAACGTCCAACAGGAATATTTCTTTAGTGATATATGACCTGACAGTGTTTTGGCAAATACATCTTACACACCACTGTACGCTGCAGCCTGTTCCCTGGGGAGCCCGGCCAGCATTCTGGGAAACGGACGTGTAACAATAATAAAAGAGACCCTGCAAGTGTTCACTTCAGTGAGAAACTTATTCATTTTCTTCCAGACAAGAACCATCATTTAAAAATGTGCCAGAGGACAAATACTGCAGCCTCGCTAAGCCTCCGGCTATGGAAATGGGAGAGGGGCGGGGGGAGGCCTGACCAAGGACGAAACTGAAAAATGCTGGAGTGCAGAAAACATGTCTTTTAAAGCTCATTTTTACTGGCAATAACCTAAAAGATGGCCCTCTATACAAGCAGTGTGATATCTAAAAGGTTTCCCACCAACTGGTACAGGAACTGGTCACATCATGCTTTAAGCAGACGGAAGATAAGAGGGCAGAGTGATAGAGAAACACTGTTCTTCTCAATAATGCATTTAAGGGGCTCTAAAGCAAAGAGCTGTTTCAAAATGGCCTCTCACATCTCCGTATCACGGAATGGTCTCGGAGGGCAGCGGAGCATGGCGAGGCTGTAAACAAAGGCCTCAGGAAGCAGCACTTTTCTGTGTTCCCTAAATTTTTCATACACTTCTTTTTGGAGCTGTGTCTGTCTATAGAGGTAGCACAAGGAGAGGAAGTGATTGCGCCTCAGCAATTGCTGACTGAAAGCACTGTTTTTGTGTGGGACGTTTCTGTTTTATCACAGAAAAAATACAGAATTGTATTCCACACTGCAGCATTCTTACTACAATGTGTTTTCCATGGTCAGCTGAGGTAAAAATACAATATGAGAAAAGAACGATTTACCGGTCCAAATGTATTGCTGTCGAAGCTGTGGCCGTGATGATCGCCCTCGATCCACAGGTGTCCGTCTGGAACCCTTACGTAACGGTTTTTATAGCCCAGAGTCCTGAAAACAACCAAACAAGCTGGAGTTAAAATCCACTGATGTTTCAAAATTGCTGCATAATTAAATCGTTATGGAACTCAAACTGTTCACAGTGGAGGTGATAGGAATCAGACGTCTGAGGAATTTAATGCCTCCCTCACAGAAAGCTGGTTAGAAATATGCTGCCTGATGCCTGAGACATTGTTTTCTGATAGGTTTTGGCCTAAAATGCATTTTTTTTTAAAGCCATTCATGGCAGGTAGGTATATGTAGGGTGTTCTAATGCAAAATAATCCCCAAAGAAAACATATTTTTTCAGATCTGCCAACATTATCAACATAACATACAACAGCTCAGAAGACATGTTTTGGTTTACTGGTCATCTTGGATAGTAAATATCAAAATATATATTTGTGAATATACATTTGCATCCTAGCCATCGAAACCCCTGGTTCCTATAACCACCATTACATAGAAATACCAGTTGGTAAGTTTTTTACTTTCACATTTAACACTCTAAATCACTTTGTTTGCCTCTCAATGACTGAATTTTGCATAAATTTAGAGAAGTCAGTGAAATTTCCTTTTAAACGCACTTGATGTAGAACCAAAACAAGCGCCTGTATTAGTTATGGTGCAGTCAGACGGCTTTTGTTACTTGTAAAAGGTTTGAGGTTACCACAAGGAAGTTATAAATACAAGTGCTAAACGTGGACAACTCCACATTACTCAAGTTTATGAGTTGCTGCGCATTGCCAGCCAGAACATTCTCCCAGAGCACATGAGCACAGTGACAGATCATGCCCCAAAATAATGGTGAAATATAAAGAGTAATGTGCAAAAGTCTTAGGTAGCTAAGAAAACTCTTTACAACTATTTATGGTCAGTGGTCAGTGACTAATACCTAAATACCTTAGCTATTATCTACTGACCTGGATAGACTAATCAATGCTTCAGTAAATTAAGTGAGGGCTGTTAAGGGTGAATTTGAACAAAACTATGTTATGGCCGAGGACACTGAGGAGAAATCTGGAACCAAACCTCTGTTCTAACAAGCTCACAACATCTCAAGAAATTCTTGTTACTTTTAATACATTTATGCTTGTGTGTTTGTATTTATTACAATGCCCCCCCACACACACACAGTCATATGCAAAGGTTTGGGCACCCCTGGTCAAATGTTTTGTTGATGTTCTAAGTGAAAATAATCTTACACATCTCTACTGAAACGCACATTTTAATACACAATTAATGCTTATTTGAAGATTTAACATATTGGGAAAAATTAAGACATGAATTGCGGCCTGTACAAACATTATAGCACATTTTACATTCTATGTTTTATTTTTTCCCAATATGTTAAAAGCAGCAAATGCATATAAACTGTGCACTAAAATTGGCAGAAAAACGCCATTGGTTTGTTCCCGGAGGGATGTGTTATTTTTCCACTTAGAAAATCAACAAACCATGTAATTTGACAGTTTGACATGTTTGTGTAGGTGTGTATATATATCTGAATCTTTATTCACCAAGTACCAGGTGTATAAGAAATTTCTCTAAGTACAGATGTCAACATAAAACTAAACCTAATTAAATAAATACAGAAAAAGACATACTATATATAAACATGAAATAATACACAAACAAACTGTAAGTAAAAGGGTGTGCAAGAAGAGATAAGCACAGATGCAATCAAGTGCTGAGGTACATATATATAGTATGTACAGCTGAGCATACATATATATATATATATATATATATATATATATATATATATATTCAGAAATGTAAACATATTTCTAAACATGCATACTGCAACAAGTTAAAGTGCACATGTGCACTGACTACAGTAGAGGAAAGTGGGAAAGGTTCTTATTCAGAAAGATTATGGCATGGGATGGACAGTTATTGTCTGTAATCCAGTGCAAGCGCAGTTTGAAGCTCCTGAGAAAAGACTCTTTGTGTAGGAGGAGGAGGGGTCAGGAGAGTGACCAGGATGTGAGGAAAGAAGCTGTGGAGGAGCTCTCACTCTTGTCTCGCTAAGATGGAGACAGCTGGAAGAGAGAGCATCCTGGGTGTGGGGGGTCAGCTCAAACCTGCCCTCTCCCTCATCCTAGATGAGTAAAGGTCTTCGAGGGTGGAGAGCCAACTGAAATCAATGATCATCTCCAATGTTTATGTGTTCAGCTCCAGGTTGTGAGCTCCACACCATGACTCCAGCTGCGTTACTTCCTCCTGGTACTTGGACTCGTCGTTGTTTGAGATGAGACTGACCAGGGTAGAGTCATCCGCAAACTTAATATGTTTTACAGAGTCACTGTCAGAAGTGCAGTCATTGGTGTAGAGAGAGTAGAGCAGAGAAGTGAGCACACATCCCTGTGGAGCACCAGTGCTGAGGCAGAGAGGGTCTGAAATGTGGTCACCCACCCTGACATACTGTTTCCTGTTAGACAAGAAGTTGTAGATCCAGTAGCAGACAGATGAGACAGACATCCGAACGCACCATCAAACAAAGCAATACCTTATTTTTAACATTTTGTGCAACTACAGCATAGCGCAACTTAAGAGTGTTCATGCAAGTTTTCTCAATTCTCCTTAAAGGACTGACAAGATATAGGACCAAAACGCAATATCCCGCTTGCCACGAGCTCCGACATTAATTTTAGACCAATAATTAACGCCCACACACCAAGGGCAATCTTTGTTTTTCCAGATGAATCTGAGAGGCGCCAATGTCTCATATCTGTAGTGGAGCTCTGGGACGGCTCGTGTGTAATTGGTCAGGGGCTGAGAGGCTTCCAGCACGAGCAGGAAAAGAGAGAGAGCCACATTAAAGACATGATTCAGATTTACTGCTGTGTGGCCCACAAGCAAACAGAGACATGACTCAACTACAGTGCTCTTTCACTGCCATCATATTACAGCCTTTCTGCTCTTTCCTGCAGACGGCTGTAAGGTTGGCTCCTCTATGAACAACTTGTGAACAACAACAATTAGATTGCTGTCGTATTCCATGCCAGTGCCATTAAGAATGGTATAAGAAGTGCCTGAAGCCATGCCTAACAGTAAATATTCACGCCCTCATCTGTAGTCACTGAGAGCACCACTACTGGGCTAATTAGGTCTCAATATGTCAAATTCATGCGCACTGAAACTCCTCAGGCATTGAGTTATTAGGGTCAAAACAAGCTCATCACTATTAATGCCCAAGCAAAGTTTACAAGCCAAAGATTTATAACTCACAAATAAAATGTGTTTTGAAAATATGTAATGATTTTATATAACATTTAACAGGGCACTAAAACACCCTCAGTTTACTGTTATTGACTTTTCATGGCTTAGTGTGTAATTATGGTGGCCTAAAATAAAGTGTTATGCAACCCGCTACTAATGTCGTCCACAGACATCACTGCGAAAAGACCGAACCTTTACTAAATGGCACTGCTGTCAATTGATGGGGTCTGAGGAGTCGTTAAAGCGCTGCTGTCCACCATCGTTGGACAGATTAAAAAAAAAAGAAAAAAAAAAACTAACAGCCATTTCAGCAAAACACTGCTACGTATCTCATAACCATCACGAAGGTAATCAATTTCACAGAGCCATCAGGGCTGGCATTTCAGCGGTGGATTCAAAGATCACCTTGAGATGTGACACAGACGAGCATGGGCGATTTAATGAGTGAGGTCACCGTTAATCTGTATTCAGAGCGCGCAGCATTCAGAAGGAATATGTCAGGACTGGGTTATTATATGTGATCACAGGTTTTATGTGGTTTTCTCTGTTAAGTGGCTGATGTAATACCAAAGACATTAAACACAGTGTGTTTAAGAGTTGCCTACCAACACATGAAGATAATAAAACCGAAAAGTTCAAAGTTTTCTATACCAGACTTTACTGTCCTTAGTATACCACTGCAAGGCCTATATTACACCTTCAGCAGGCATATCCTAGGACCCACGTGTCAAACACCACATCAGGCCATCACACAATTCTATCCAGCCTGCAAAAGTATCTTAATTTTCTATTAATATTAGCCCGTTTCACAATGTGCTGCACTACAGTCCCCAGCATGCACTGCAACGTAATGTGCTCCAACTCTCATACTCCAACAACAGTCTATGGGACAGCGATTACACCTCAATTCTACACAATTTTGCGTATGCATGTCACCAAAATGCATTTCAGCTGCAGTTTAACCAATATGAACACTTAACATCAGCTCAGCAGCTCAGAAATTGAGCCCAAGTCTTAATGAACGTGCAGCAAAGAAAGGATGTCAAGTGCCTAGTTCAAGCAAATAGGTAGGTTTAAAAGACTGAGCACCTGGGGACATTTAAATTTTGAATATTTCAAGTGTCCATGTAATCTTTCAAGGTCTACTACAAGTGAATAAACAATGGCCAGTTCAGGTTACAGAACAACATTAATTAAAAATTAAATAAAAACTTGGCCCACAGATTTAATGAGATTTTTTAACATGGCCCTTTTACTGGTTGAGGTTGACACGCCTGTTGTAAGACATCACATCTTCGAATTTGAAAAGGAATTTTTGCACAATTTAGTTGCTGAGATGTAAACAAAGTCATGTTGAGGGGTTTGATATGAATGGTGTATTCCAGAGAAAGTTAGTGACTTGATCTGGTAATAGGAACTAGGGGTCGTAATGTCTGCAAACTGTTTATTTACCATCCAAAATGACCAGTGAATCTACAGCTATATGGTAAAATAATGGTAAATCAGTGGTAGAATAGTGGTAAAAATACAAAAAAATGGCAGACTATTTTGCTTTATAACTCTCGACTCGCTCATCTCCTCTAAGAATGTATGTTAAAAATACAATTTAGGGAGATCCTGAGTGGTGCAGCATTGGCCCTGTTGTAGGGAGACTGCAAATTGGATCCACAGCAATGACTCTACCATCCATGAGAGCATAATGGTCCTCCCTCCCCCACCGACCCCCATATCACGTAGGCGTCTGTTATAATAGAACTGGCACTTAGCGTTCTCTACTATTGTAAAACAATGTCTCAGGCATCTGGCTACATATTTGTTACATATTTTTTTCATGTAATCACTCTGTGATGGAGCTTCAGACCTTCTGGTTCCTATCACCACCACTGTGAACAATCCTGCCTTTGTTTTCTCTAGAAAAGAGCATTTCAAATGAAACTAATCTGCATGACGTTCACATTGTAGTGATTTAACTGTGCAGAAAAAATGTAAAAATCTAAAGACTTCCTCTTCAACAATAACATTAATACAATGAGGAAACTTAATTGAAAAACTCTACAGTTAAATTTAGATGTATTATGTCTCAAAGTTTAACAATATTAGTAAAATGAGTAAACTTACTTGATAAAGTCTCCCTCGAGAGCAATAACTCGCTTGATGATCTTCTGTTTTGGGTTCTTAGGGGACCTGCAAAAACAAGTAAATAAACAAATTAACAAGCATTAGATGAAGAATTTACAATGCGTCCAAAATAACAGACGGGCCAAGATTAGGAAGCCAAGAATGCAAATTCTACACTCTGATCAAATCTATCTGCCAAACGACTCCTTAGACAAAAAAACGTACCAACTTCACAGAGAACCAAAGAAAACTGCATCTTAGACTTTTTCCTTTAATTCACTTTTAAAGGAAGTTCTATAAAGATTTATTTGAAGACCTAAAAGTTACTAATAAATACAAGTGGAAAAACCTGCTGTGGACTACACGTCTCTCACAGTGAAGCGCTCTGCTAAAACCTCTCTCAATTAGACAGTAGATTCTGTTCTGACATCCTCTCCTCTACTGCGATCTTCTGGCATCTTTTCAGAATCTATACAGAGTGAACAGTTCAGCGAGCTCCACAGCTCCATCTCCATCACTGGCTGTGAATCCTCCTCCTCTGCAGCAGCAGCACACACGCTCAGTGTGATTTGTGTCCTTCATTAGTTTTACAGGCTTCGATATTGCCGGTGTTTATCACAAGTGTTACAAATGGAAAGGCCAGAGAATGCATTCTGATTCAGCCAGCAGAATTAAAGTGAAAGGGAAAAACTGGAAGTGTAGGAGAGAGAAAAAGAGAGAGAGAGAGAGAGAGAGAGAGGGGGGTGGGGGCTTGGAAAACACATTTTAAATAATATGTCTAATAATCTTTAGATTCCTATAGGTTATGGAAGTGGTAAGGGGTATTAGCAGGATGGTTAAAGTTCAAATGTAAACGGATCCCTTTTTATGTCCCATCATATTAAGCATGATTCATCATGCATCATTTACAGTGGTGCATCATGTCTGTTACAGATAGGCCTTCAATTTGGGCCATAAATGTCAAAACTCATTCAAAAACCAACAAAAATACACCTTGTAATAGTTACTGCTGTATGATTTATGTTAACGCTGATGCACATGAACATTTTTGATTGTTCCACATTAAATATGGACATTTGAAGCTTAACGTAAGCTTAACATGACATCGTCATGATGTCTCACTACACACTTCAAAAAGGTGGTGCCTCAAGGGTTCTTTACTAAAAAGAAAATGGTTCTTTATAGAACCATGAATACTCAAAGAATTCTTTGCATGATAAAAGGGATTTTGCATTGTCAAATGGTTCTTCAGATTGATGAAGAATGTGCTGTATATGGTTCTATGTAGAACCTTTTTGAACAGGGTTCTATATAGCACCAAAAAGGGTTCTTCTATGGATACAAGCTTGACATCATAACAGTAGAAGAACCCTTTTTGGTGCTATATAGAACCCTGTTCAAAAAGGTTCTACATAGAACCATATACAGCACATTCTTCATCAATCTGAAGAACCATTTGACAATGCAAAGAACGCTTTAATCATGCAAAGAGTTCTTTGAGTGTTGATGGTTCTATAAAGAACCATCCTCTTTACTAAAGAACCCTTAAAGAACAATCATTTTTAGGTGCTCATATTCATGGTCAGTTAAGTATCTAGAACTTCCAAAAGGCCTAGTGTGACATTTTTTCTCACGACAGTGGTCACACCCACAAATCAAACGTGATTGGTTGATTCCACTGTCAGTGTCTAATTATGTTAGTGGTTAATCTGACATGTTAGGACTTCTGTTCAGCTCCTGAAGTCCTAAACAATGGAGGAGCTCACTTGGCTGCACTGACTTAGATACCACAGAGCAAAAAATCCTGAGCGGACAAATTTCTGTTGGGACAAATTTCTGTTGGGCGTTCCAAGATTTTAACACTTTTGTTTCCCATCAAAACTTAACAATGAAAGTTAAGTATTACCACAATACTTGCAAAGTTTAAGTACAACAAAGAATGATGATTATATTTAATAACAATTTACTAAAAATAATCAACATTTATTTTTTATTTCACAGAAATTATTAGGCATTCTCTGAAGCCTAGAAGGTTCCACACTGCAAATAATACTCTCTACATTACTAAATTATGGGATTTTTTTTCACAGTGCATAACATTTTTTTTTTTTTACTCAAATTGCATTTCAAGACAGTAAAGTGTAATGGCTGCATGGTTAAAGTCAACCTGAAATCAAACAGACCTTCTTATTTGTTAGTTCCTGCTCCTGGTTATATGAAGCTCAATTCTTCATATTATATCATATTTAAAAGACAAATTCTTCTTGTCCTGTAATCCTTGATGGAAGTGTGAGTATTTTTCCCATCTCTACATTGTCTGCTGAGTTTTAACATCACCATCTCCCTTCACCACCTAACATCAAGCAAAAATGCCCTTAACGGCATGTTTCAGTAAGAAATATGCCACAAAAAATGTTATGATTTCGAACTCGCAATGATTTTATTTATTTTTTTTTGGATTTTAACCCAATTTTCTCCCCAATGTAGTCGTCGCCAATTCCACCCGCTAGTTAGGACTCCCCAAGTCACACAATACTACCAACGCTTGGAGGGCGAAGGCTAACACAGGCCACAGAGAGCGAGGCCAATTGTGCTCTCTTGGACTCCCTGATGTGGCTGTAGCATCACCAGGGATTGAACTCGCGATCTCCTAATCATAGGGCCAACGCTTAGACTGTTGCGCCACTCGGGAGCCCATGATTTTCATTTTTTAAACTTCAGGCTTATTATTCAGTTAACAATCTTAAGGCTTATTATCCAGAAACCAAATTATTCAGTAACCACAATGAAAGTAAAGCACCATCAGAGCTGGATTCATTTTACCACAGGAGGTTCTGTAATGTCATTTGTGGTGCTGGACTGGTTCAAGATAAAGTATACAGTCATATGCAAAGGTTTGGGTACTCCTGATCAAATTACCTCTAAAGAGAAAATGTACTCTACAGATATAGATACACAGATACTCTACAATATACTCTACAGAGAACATGTCTGTGAGTTTTAATGCGCACTTACGGTTTATTTTCTGACGAATTGATTATATTGGACAAAATAAATTTTATATTTTAGGTTTTATTTTTTCTAACATGCAAATAAATAGAAATTGTGCACTAAAATTTGCAAAAAAAAAAAATGCCATGTTTACATTTGCTCCCTGTGGAGGAGGAAAATCAACAAAACGTGCAATGTGACCAGGAGTTCAAATTTTGCATATCACTGTTTGTGTAGTTTCATCAAATTCCCACAGAGAGCCCTGATTGACAGGTCACAGCCCTGTTTACGTTAGTGTTACACAACAGGATGCACTCAATAACAATAACAACACACAGCAACCTCAGCATACACCAGCCTTTACACAGACACTACTGCAGCTCCACACAGAGCACAGACTAAACACAGCCAGGACCAGGCTGAGTGTCAGCGAGAGAGGGATGCAGTGGAGGAAGAGCAAAAAAGGGAAAAAGCACGAGAGAACGAAAGAGAGGAAGGTCTCTACTCTTTTTTCATTTCTTACTCAGATCTCTCCACTGATTGACAGCTCTGCTCATCCAACCAGCTCACAATGAGTGTCTGAAAGACGGCCAGTGATTTGTTGTCCTCGGGGGGCTGGACTCTGTGTGTGTTATGAGTGCAGCACAGACGGCAATGTTTTGAGTAGCGAACGGAATACACACACACACACACGCGCACACACACACACACACACACACGCACACACACACACACACACACACACAGAGTGTGCCGGTGTGCTCTTAGCATTAGAGACAGAGAGAGTGAGAGAGTGAGTGAGTGAGAGAGAGAGAGAGAGAGAGAGAGAGAGAGAGAGAGAGAGAGACAAAGAGGTAAAAGAGAGATGAAGAGAGAAGGAGAGAGAGAGGAAAGAAAGGGAGCTAGAGAAGGAGGTAAGACAGAAAGAAAGGGAAAGAAGAGATAAAAAGTGGGGAGAGAGAAAAGGTATGAGAGAGGGAGACAGCAAGAGAGAGGAAGAGAGTAGAATTAGAGAAAGACAAGAGAGAAAGAGAGAAAAAGAAAGGGGCAGAGAGCAAAAGAGAGGGGAAGGCAAAAAGATTGAAAGAGAGAAAAGGGAGGGTAGAGAAAAAAGAGACAATAAGAGAGAGAGAGAGAGGAGAGAGGGAAAGCTTGAGAAAGAGAAAGAGAATGTATAAGAGAAAACGAGACAGAAAGAGTGAGACAGAGACAGGGTGAGGGGGAGAGCGAGAGAAAGAGAGTGAGAGAGAGAAAGAGGGAAAGGTAAGAGAAAAAGAGAGAGAGAGTGGGGAGGAGAGAGAGAAAGAAAGAAAGAGGGAAGGTTAAGAAAAAAGAGAGAGAGTGGGGAGGAGAGAGAGAGAGAAAGAGGGAAGGGTAAGAAAAAGAGAGAGTGGGGGAAAAAGAGTGGGGAGAAAGAGCAAGAGAGACAGAGAGTGGGGAGAGGGAGAGAGAGAGAGAGAGAGAAAGAGAAAAAGGGAAGGGTAAGAAAAAAGAGAGAGAGAGAGTGTGGGAAAGAAAAAGAGAGTGGGGAGAAAGAGCAAGAGAGAGAGAGTGGGGAGGGGAGAGAGAGAGAGAAAGAGAAAGAAAAAGAGCAAGAGAGACAGAGTGAGGGAAAGAGAGAGAGAAAGAAAGAGAAAGGTAAGAGAGAAAAAGAAACAGAGAGAGAAAGAAAGAAAGAAAAAGAGCAAGAGAGACAGAGAGAGAGAGAAAGAAAGAAAAAGAGGGAGGGAGAGAGAGAGAGAGAGAGAAAGAAAGAAAAAGAGCAGGAGAGGGAGAGATTGGGGAGAGGGAGAGAGAGAGAGAGAAAGAGCAAGAGAGAGAGAAAGAAAGAAAAAGAGCAGGAGAGGGAGAGATTGGGGAGAGGGAGAGAGAGAGAGAGAAAGAGCAAGAGAGACAGAGATTGGGGAGAGGGAGGGAGAGAGAGAGAGAGAGAGAAAGAAAAAGAGCAAGAGAGACAGAGAGAGAGAGAAAGAAAGAAAAAGAGCAGGAGAGGGAGAGATTGGGGAGAGGGAGAGAGAGAGAGAGAGAGAGAGAGAGAGAGAGAGAGAGAGAGAGAGAGAGAAAGAGCAAGAGAGACAGAGATTGGGGGGAGAGAGAGAGAGAGAGACAGAGAGAGAGAGAGAGAGCAAGAGAGACGGAGATTGGGGAGAGGGAGAGAGAGAGAGAGAGAGAGAGAGAGAGAGAGAGAGAGAGAGAGAGAGGATGAATAGCTGAGCTAACCGCTCTCTCTCTCATTCTGAGTGAAGTGCTGAGGCCGGTGGATTGTACCTCTGTCTGTTTCTCTCTGCTGATCACAGAAGGCTCTGAGTGTTTCTCTGGTTTGTGACTGCAGTGAAAGGCGGAATACGTTTCACTCGTCTCTCTCCGGCGCGCGGAGGACGCTTCTCTCTGTCGGCGGTAAGCTCAGCTCCCCTCATATGACTCATGGCTTTCGTATGTGATGAGGGTGTTTGAACAGTGTGGCAATGCAGAGGCGCTTCAGCGAGGATTCTGAATCTGAGCCAGAGGAAAACGGCACAGCGTCTGCTTTTACGACGCGTACGCGGTCTCCTCTCGCGCTCGACGTCTTTAAAAGCTTTGCGGTAAGCTTTTCTTTAGCGTTTGGTCAGCCTGAAGACGTGGTGTGAGGCAATGACATAATGACTAGCAGTCAGATACACTCCACAGGTATTATGAAGGAGAGAAATTACAGCGGGGGATAATGAGATGGGCTTTTTTCTGGGGGAGACATGTACAGCTTTAAAACTCACTCAGGAAGATTTCAGATTTTATGCTGAAGGAATACGACTCAAGAGTTTTAGCATAAAGGGTCCACAGTGGCATTCACACACGTACATCATTTCCATATGAATAAAATATGACATCAACACAAAAATAAATAAAGCAAAAGACAAATTAAACCAAGTAAATTCAGTGCAGTAGTTTTTTCCACTGAGGAGTGATGTCAGTAGTCAACAGTATGAAATTCAGTTAAGCTCATTGTTGCTGTAAATGGTAATGGTACAGAAAACAACCGAAATGCTAATGGAAAGCAATAAAACAACAACAAGAAAACATCCTTACCTCCTTAAAATTTCAGGCTTATAATTACAGGCTTATTGTTCAGTAATTACATGGACTATGATGCAAACAGAGTTATTCTTAAGTTATGGAAGAAATAGATGTTAATATATGTCAATGTTGAGGTTACTGATTTATTCCAAGTCATTTTGGCCCATTCATGATGAAATGCTCACCATGTAAATCTTGCATTTTCAAACAGTGTAAAAAAAAAAAATTAAAAGACAAAAATGATTCACTTTTTATCTGACAGTGACAATATGCAGCACACCCACAGCACACAAGACACAAGACTCATCTCAGAGAAATCTTTTCATCTTCCACCACTCTTTCAGAGGTCCCTCAGTGTTAAATGCTAACGTCCGTTTGTACCTGCATTGGTCATCATTGGTCAAACTGAATTGAGGCATGACACAGTGCAGCACGGTGTTTACAGCTCACAAATGTTCTCACGCTCTCCATGTGAACCCTTCTAATGAAGACTTTAGTGCACGCTTGCGCAATAAAGGTTTCCTAAATGGTTCTTATCTTGGAGGTGAAGAAAAAGCTCATTTTAATTACTACAGAATCTTTATCTGTGGAGGCTCTTTGACCTTAAAAACCGCAAAACAAATTGACATCTTAAAAATGATTTTAAATTTAGTTAATATATCTTATATCTCATTATGAAACTGCAGTCAGACTATTGTAAGATTAACTTATTTCTAGACATTTTCACTTGTTTTAATTTTAAAATGTTCCTTTTCTAATGCTTAAAACAATCTGCATTATGTTTTGAAACAAGCACAATTATCTGCCAATAGAATAAGATTATTGCTCTAATAAAATGACTTAAAATCTAAACATAAGTTCAATAATCCTATAATATCCTTATAACAATAATAATGATTATTATTACATTGTTATAATATTCTAACAGTAAATATTAGATATTAGATATAGTGACTAAATACAGCTGTAGCTTCAGCAGTGCAGGCTGACTCTACAAACTGTACACGGTTCTCCTCCTGCTGCCAATAGCAACCACACTCGATACATCCGACAAATGGAGCATGCCTGCTACTTCCTGACCAGCCCGCCGCCCTCTTCTGCTCTCCTCTTCTGCCCTTTTCCTGGATGGCAGAACGAATGTGGCACGGTAGCGGTGAAGCACATTTGCATGAAACTAAACAGTCTGGTGTTTCCCTGAGCTCTGTTTAATGTCCGTTACTGCGGGGAATAGCTGGAGGCACCGTGCTGCTGTAGTGAGACTCTGTCCTGCACGTTACAGTCCTCAGCAGGTCTGGAGTGCAACTGTAAAGTTGTTGATTTCTAGATACACGCGGCTAAAGAGCCAATTTAGCATAAGGTCTGATTTAAAGGATGTATGTAGAATTTGGCTTTTATTGACGTTCATTGTTTAGAGATACAATAAGAAGCCGCACTTCATCACAGTTATATTTTTTCAGGTTTCTATTGTTTTCTGTTGTTTTTTTGTTTGATAGATAGATAGATAGATAGATAGACAGACAGACAGACAGATACATAGATAGACAGACAGACAGACACACATATAGATAGATAGATGATATATAGATAGATTAACAGATAGATAGACAGATAGATAGACAGATAGATAGACAGATAGACAGATAGATAGACAGACAGATTGATAGACAGACAGACAGACAGACACAAATAGACAGATAGATAGATAGATAGATAGATAGATAGACAGACAGACAGATAGATAGATAGATAGATAGATAGATAGATAGATATAACATACTTCTTGTGCAAAATGTTCACACAGTGTACACAAAGGACAGCTGTTGCACTGAAATGACCTAAAAAAATGCATATGTGATACAACAGCGGCAATCTGTATCTCCAAAATGATAACTCTGAGAGGCAAAATCATTCTCAGCTTGAACAAGCTAAAGTAACACATCATATTCAGTAATTTTAGACCACCTCTATTGGCCCATTCATCATGGGACTCATGCATGTCCAGTACAAAAGTTAAGAGACCACCTTTCATTTCTAGAATTTTCTAGTCAAAACAGCCATTAAGTACAAGTTATTCATTTTTCAGTGTCAATAAAAAAGCAAAAAATATTTAACCGAGGGTTACACAGAAGCCTTCACAACTAAATAGAATTTCACATTTTTCAGTATTTAGTGTGTCCACTCTTTGACTTTATTACAGTCTTAGTAGTTGGTTGCATTTTCTATTTCTCATAATCCAAATAATCCCAAACACATTCAGTGATGCTGAGGTCTGGACTCTGGGGTGGTCAGTCCATTGCTCGGAGAATGCCAGCAGCTTCATTTGATTTGCAGTGTTTTTATTTTTGGTCTATTTGCTTTTTCTTAAGTAAGAGCTTCTTGACGGCTACGCATCCTTTCAGACTCATAGCGATGAGTCATCTTCTCACAGTGGAAAGATGGACAGAAACACCTGTGGATTTATTTTCAGATCTAAAGCAGCTTGATTTTCTCCTCTCTCAAAGATAAAAGCTTTAAGTGCTGTGACGGGGACAGGTTTGGTGTCTACCAGGTCTTGCATGGCTGTTATGAGTCCCATTTTCTCTCTTAATCTTATTATTTTGAACTCCAGTTTTGGAAATTTTGTTTTTTCACTTATTTTCCTTTGACTTCCTTCTTCCTCATACAAGTGGATTATCTTCTATCTAATCTCCTGAGAAATGTCTCCTGAAAAATGAATAACTTGTACTTAATTGCTGTTTTCACTGGAAAAAAATGACATTTTTGCACAGTCCTGTACTGTATTCTTCCTCAAAAATCGCAAGATTGACTGATTACTTGCTTTCATGATGAATCTCATTAATTTATTTTATTTATCTTTGGAGCTACATTGACTGCCTCAATAGCTGCAGTACTGTTTATCTGATAGGGGTCTTCCAGGGCTGTGAGGAGCCCCATTTTCTTTTAATTTTTTAATATATTTTTTTGTTTTGAAAACACCCGTTTATTCACCTATTTTTATGCAACTAGATTGTGTTATATCTAATCAGCTCAGAAATATCTCCTGGCCGTCTTTCATGGAAATTAAATAAATGAACGGTGGTCTCTGGCTTGCACAGTTACCGTATTTAAACAACAAACGGTGTTTAAAAAAAATAAAGGAAGAACAAAAAGTTATGAGGTGACAACAGATATACAGGCAAGCTAGAAGCCAAAGGGTTACAGAGGCATCTTAAATAGAAGCTCAGCTTACATAAGCATCTCTAGAAACAAAGCTGATCACTAAGTATATCCATACACACACAGCACATTTACTGATTAAAACCTGTAAAACATGAGGGAGTGAGAGAGAGAGAAAGGCGACAGAGAGTACCGTCTTCCTACAGAACACTCTGTTCTTCATATTCACATACAGTGAGGAGTGAAGTGCTTTGGTAGCAGGTGATAAAAGGCTGGAGATGAGAGACGACAGAAACACTACAGAATGGACTGCAGATGATCTACAAGCCTGAAACAGAGGTGAATAATAGCAGGCAGAAATAGTTGAAATATCCACAGGGATTCTGTCAGCAGTAGTGAAGTGTAATTAATTGCGCCGGTGCTGTTCATTCGCAAGCAGAGCAGAGCAGGTGAGAGCGGAGGGACTTTATTTATACCTGCTTTACTGCTACCTGCATCCGCGCTGGCTCTTTACTCATTCCAAGCTACATCTAAACGTGGAGTAACCAACTAAAGCCAAAAACAAACCCCTCTTAAACCCTAATATATCCTAAAACACAAACACTAAAAGGAGTGTAAAAAATGCATCAGTGCATCACGAAGCACAATCTGAGGGTAATGATTTCACGGCATTGGTTTTGTAATATTAGAATCAAGTATAATTAATATTATTTTCAAGTATGCATGCACATTTTTGGCCAATATAACATTATTGGCTATTTCTAATGATAATATCAGCTATAAAAAAGAATGCATCAATAATAAAACAAGTAGTTTCACCAGTCACATTTGTGCAGTAACTGTATTTTTTTTTTAATTAATTCTGAATCGTACCAAAATGACTGATTTACACCAGAGTGGTGCACTTTAAATGTCAGGAGGCACTGAGCCATTTCTTAAAGAATGGCAATGGAAATGAATGTGAGGTCAGAGATTTACAAGCAAGACACTGTGCTACAGGACTGATATTGATACAATTCAATAACACGATATCTTCCAAATATGTAAGGTCATAACATTAATATATAATATTTCTGATAGCATGGATAAAATCAATTAATTAGCATTGATAAAGTTAATAAGTTACCATTAAAAAAGTGAATGAATCCATGCTACCTGAATGCTGGTCCTTTATGCTAAAAGAATGTCTTCCAAACCCGACATACAGTCGTATGTAAAAGTTTGGGTGCCCCTGGTCAAATGATGTTTTGTTGATTTTCTAAGTGAGAATAAGTCAACACATCCTGCACAGGGAACAAACACAAATACGGCGATTCTAGTGCACAATTTCTATTTATTGCCGAGTTTGAACGTTTGGGACAGTAATTGTGTATTAAGATGTGCAGAAGTGTGTCCTCTGTAGAGGATGTATTAACTTACTTTCACTTAGAAAATCAGTAAAACGTGATTTGACCGGGGTGCACAGACTTCTTCACAGCTTGTTTTGAATGGACTGATTTGTTCTGATTTCTTCTCTTACAATTACACCAAAAAGAATGTTACATTTTATCCTTAAACTTATTCTTTTGTAAAAATGTACAATTTATTTTATTTTTTAGTGGATTTTAAACTGTTCTTTCAAAACAATCTGAAGCTCCCAGTAAATGAACCATATTGATATACAGTTTACTGCCAGGTTGGATAAATAAATAAAATATGCACCAAAAAAAAAAACAAAATTAAAAGCAAACTAGGTTTAAATCAACACGGCTAATTTGTGTTATATCTTGGACTGTCTATCTCTTATTTTACTAAATATATCACTTAGAATAAAAAGAAATTTAATGGTTTCATGGATACATCACTCTACTATGCTAACAGTACAGAAATAAGATTTGTTCATAGGGCTGTAACAGACACCACCGCCAGGTGATATCAGTGATATCTAACATTGCTGAAGTGTCTCAGAAATGCTTTGTGACCTAATAAGCAAAGACTGCTAATGGAGGAAGAATGAATAGCTATGTCTGTAATTACTGATGTAATACTGTAGTGTCAATGCTGAAGAATGGCCTGGCTCCAAGAAGACGCTAATAGGAGCTGATGATGTACAACAAGAGTTTATTAGCAAGAAATGAAAGCATATCTGACGGCTATGTCTACAACACTTTTGCAAACAAGACACATTAATGGCATTAGAGTTTTACATGTAAAGAACTTGAATGCAGCAGTATAACACTATAAGCCTAAATCAAGTGCTCATTAGGGTGCTCAAGCTGCATTTGTAGGTTTTGTTTACCCTTTATTGTGAGTTTCTTTTACCTTTTTACCAGATTGAAAAACATATGATATGAGCATTATCTGCATTTCATGCATTGTACAGATGGTATCCAGGATCTGACTGTTAACTGTAATGTGTTTAATTTATTGGGTGCTTCAGCTTCAGAATGATTTGAAAAAACAGTTTTAAATTAGGGATCAAATTAGGGCCAATTCTTCTGACTGATAACCGACCATCACTGGTCAATGATTTCATTAAAGTGGCCAGTCTCAAATCAAGGACACATCCCATCAGCACACCAGTTACAAGAAGGGCAGTTCTGGGTCTAACAGCTGACTGGATAATCCACGTTCTAAGCCATTATGAAATACTTCATATATCCACACATCAACTGAATTCTTTATTAATGCACTGAGATATTACAAAGTGGTCAATGTACAAACTGTGAAACATAAAATTGACAGATGGAAGCAGGAATCAGTGAATTAAACATTAAACATTCCCTACATAACAGCCCGGTCTTGTTTAAACTGAAGATGATGACTAGTGTTCATGATTATATGGCAAAAAACTAAAATATATAATGATGTGCTACTGAAAGTTCAGTATTCCAAAGCTTTAAAGTCACATTTACACTCATTACTAATCATACTTAGTTAAAACAAACATAAATACCTTGACCAGAGCAGCTTTGGCTCAGTGTTCCTCAGTAGCTCTCAAAAGCCACCACCGCTCACCATGTCCTTCTCTGTAACTTTGCACAGCCATGTGATTTCCTCACTTACTCTCGGAGAACATGGAGGAAACAGTTGTCTGTCTTATCTCTTTACTTTTAATGTGGTACACTTGTAGTTGTGCTACTGTCCTCTCTATAAGTGGTCACTACTGACCACTTTAGCAGTATGCTTCATTTTTTAGTAGGCCAGTCTGGTGGAAAAATGTCCTCATGCATATGATTCAAAAATGTTCTTCAACTTGAATAATAAATAGGAAATAGGAATGCTTGTTTATTGGAATTGAAATAAAATAAAATTTTATTTTCACAGAATTAGTCAAATAATTGCTCATTTAATTGCTCATTTATGGGCTCGTGGTTAGTCGGTTATTCATTTATACTGCTATCTTAAATCCATAAAAAAGTTTTCTTTCAGAAAAAATGTTTCCCGTCTGATTAAAATTTACTATTAGAGATGGCACGATACCACTGTCCAATACCGATACTGATCGGCTGATAATGATACTGATCTGATATTTCTTCTTTAAAAACGACTTGGCTTTATTAAGCTTATGCTATCATGCTCAAACACTCTACTAACCCACAGGAAGAAATATACAGCTACCAACATGACATTTTAGGCTGAATTTATTAAAGGAATGAATCTGATTCATTCTTTTTTTCCCCCCTGATATCCCATCCAGCATTTTCTGCTGATATCTTATACATAGTATCAGATCACTGTCACCACTAGTTACAATGCTGTAAGGCTCCCTTGTAATTTTAAGAGAAGAAAAGAGAACAAAAGAGTGAGCTGAAAAAAGATGGTTCTTCAAGGGTTCTTTAGTTAAGATTTAGTAAAGGTTTTATATAGAAACATGAACACTCAAAGAACCCTTTGCAGGATTAAAGCGTTCTTTGCATAGTGAAACGCTTCTTCACATTGATGGAAAATCTGCTGTAGATGGTTCTATATAGAACCTTTTTGAAAAGGTTTCTATATGGCACCAAACAGGGCTCTTCTATTGTAACAAGCTTGACAAGTTTAATAATAGAAGAACCCTTTTTGGAGCTATACAGAACCCTTTTCAAAAGGTTTCACAGTTCATTCTCCATCAGTCTGAAGAACCCTTTTGCGATGGGTTCTTTGACTGTTCATGGTTCTATTTAGAACAATTTTCTTTACTAAAGAACCCTTGAAGAACCATCTTTTTTTAAGTGTATATCAGGTCAGTAAGACTTTTTTATCACAGCACTGCCCAAACTCTGATTCAATAACTTCATTAATGCTATATTGAATATCACCTGATAGTGTGATATGTTCAGAAAATATTGTGATATTTTATTTGACCAATCCCAGCGAGCTCTTCACAGGGGTCGGTAGTTTTTGTTTGCTTCAATAACGGCCCAAAGCCACCACTGCGATCCATTTACTATTCACTTCACCGGTGCAAGTGGTAGCGTGCATTTTCCTCCTGTTTACGATCCCCAAGCCTTCTGACAAGAAACCCAATTACCCGCCGTGATTTACTCACGTCAAGAAAAACAGAAAACAGGAGTGGGAGCTTCAGCTTGGGCAAAATGTCATCTTAACGTGAAAGAGTGTCACCTCCAATCCTCTACATTCATGTGCCACACACACACACACACACACACACACTTGGCTCCTACTGCTCACCCAGACATGCGGCGGAGGTAGGCTTCTCACTCCAGCCTTGTGAATAAAACATAGCGAAGTGGGGTTGCTTTATGTGCTGTCTGTTGAATTAGGGGCTCAGAGGAAAGTGGAGACCCTGGATTTTGAGAAGTGCTTTTCTCTGACAGAAGAAACTATAAATGTTTAACTATGAATCTGGTATAGTGCTGTATATCATGGACTATAAATCTTTAAGATATACAGTAGTCGCATTGCGTGGCAGTGTGGATGTAAAGGTGCATGTGAAAATGCTGACATCACTCTGCATTAGACTGTTGTCAAACAACACTTCCTCCTTAACAGCAGACGTCTCTCGAGCATCGATTATTTAGGGTTTTTGTGGTTAGATAATGTGCAGATTATCCCTTTTGGTTGTTAGATAATGTGTATGAAGTGCAGAGTGGCATAAAGATAACTAGAACTGAGCTGTTGCCTTTTATCCAAAGATCCTAATGAAATGCAACCCAAAAAGTCCCATCAATCTACAACATTTACTGCATGTTCACAGAGAACTCCCCCCTACTCAGATCCCCATTTCAGCTAACGGCGTGAGCACAGCTGAGCAGAACGGTTAGGGAAAGCTCTCAGAACCGAAGCATTTGCAAGCAGGAACTAATTCAATTAGTGTGTGAACCTTGGAGGAGCAAAGGCTTTAAACAGGAGAGAAAAACAGAAATATACACAGAGTATGTGTTGTGCTTTGTCACCCTGACGTTCTCTTCAAAGTGCACTAATCTGTAAGCGTACCGAAGAGATCGCACTTCTACAGTATATGTACTTACAACTGGAGTGTTTCTTGCCTGTTATATATGTGAACACATGCAAAAACAATACACAATCTCATTACTAGTCCAAAGGCCTGGGACATCTGACTGTTTGCCTACATGTGCCGTTAACCACATTTCAGCAATAATAACAACAACTGAAATTTACAAAGGGAGACCAGCCACATTGTGAGAGCTCCTGGTCCATAAGCTGTGCATGGATTAAAGCAGGTCTCTCCTTTAAACAGATGGCTGTACAGGGGGAAAAAAAGGAAAAAAAAGACCTTGTTTCCCACCTGCCCATGTTGACTCGTTGCCACAGTCAGATTAATGTATGCATACTGTCATACAGGGGGGGCTCTTTGCAAAGCTGCTCCTGTAGCAATACCGACAGCTTCATCTAACATCGCCCTGGAGTGCTACGGCTTCTGCTCTCAAGGTTACAAATTAATCAAAACATCAATACACGGCGCCAAAGCAGGCGAAGGTACATTGTACTCACACCTGGAGGAGCTCTCATTCACTTCCTTCTGCATAATGCAACTGGACCAAACACTAGGGACTTCACCAAGGAATCTGCTCCTGTTTTGAAACAGGTTATGTGCTATTTCCTGCAGGTGAATGCAGCATGTCTTTGTGATCATCAGCCATTTAAGCAGGTGTTCAGTTTATCTCTGTTCAGCTTCAGTAGCATGCCTCGATACACTTGATGTCATCTCTAACAAGACAACGTGATAATAGATGGGACAAGGTCTGAATTAAAACCCTGATTATTTACCACCACAAGCAGTACTAACTTGCCATGCCCAATGGCAGGTGTCACAGCCTAGACAACCACAGTGGTTATTACTGAGACCGATGATGTGAAATAATTGCCTCTCAGATCATTCAGCTGCCTTTGATGACTATATGTACCAAGATAAACAATTCTGCTACTCACTAGACCAGAACCGCTTGCAATTATTAACTGAACTGGGATGGCATTTGACTCAGAACTCAGGGTGTCACATACTGACGCGCAACACAAACAGATAAGTCAGGCAGAATGAATCGTACACATTTTGGTAAATAATCTACATTATACTGGAGTGGCATGAATAGATTTCTTTTTAAAGGGGGCTTTATTGGTGTGTAAGAGAGCCAGCTATGAAGCATTATGCCTCAAAGACATCGCTATAGTGAGGTCGACACTAAACAAACTTAAACGCAGCAAATTTTCTGAGCACAGTCTCTATTTATTGGCTGACGTTAACATATTTAGGGAAAAAAAAGATAACATTTAAAATGTGCCATAACTTTTGCACTGGCCACATTTTTTCCAACATGTTAAATTCAGCAAATAAGCAGTAACTGTTTATTTGTTCATTCAAATGGGCAAAGGGGTTTCTTTGCTTATTAAAATGTGCAAAAGTGGGTTCTTTGTATAGGATGTTTTATTTAACTTACTTTGACTTATTATTTGTCAACTTATTTTCACTTAGAAATTCAACAAAATTAAATTTGACCAGGGGTGCCAAAACTTTTACGACTATATAGTAGCCTGTGCTAGGAGCAGGGCAAAGCTGTGGCAGAGTTATTACCAATGGTGGCATGTAGCCGTTTAAGTGTTGCCTTGGTGACAGCAGCTGTCAGATATTAGTGAAAGGAGAGCTTTTTCAGTTTCATTTGGTAAAAGGCACAAAGATGCAAGAATTCAGGGTCTTTGGGTTTATTCTGTATTGTAACAGCGCAAGTTGGATTACATTGTTTCACTGGAAATGGTGACTATTCCATTGTTATTGTGATAAATTCCATATGTGCTTATCTGAGCATATCATTGATGTCATCAGTACATAAAGGATGCTCATCAAATGTTTTTCACTACGAAGACAGCATAATTGGTCCTATTTAACTCGAAACAGTGTGGTGTACCATGCATTGAATGTTGAATATATTTTCAAGTATGATGTTATATTTTTGTGGTATCACCCACCTCTACACTGAAGGACTTTTTCTTCCCTTTGTACAGCCAGAAATCTGGTGGGGCCTAGCTTTCAAGTGAGGAGGCCAAGCAGCCCTTAGCTATAGCCCTTATATACTACATTCACATGAATCAAAGAACTAGGTATACTGAGTATAGAAATATTAGTATTTCCCCCATATATAATTCCCATTTTAGCTGAGCTTCAGACAACAATAATTATCTTAGCTATTTTAATATGATGCAAGAAAGGTCAGTGGCGAGATGATATATGAGAGTACACAAGGTCAAAGCAGTCATGATTCATATTTTGACTGGAAGGGGGAAAAAAAGCAATAAAAATCTCACTAAGCCTCAATATGTTTCAATATTCTTAAATGCCAATACCGCTCAGTCTCCCCCATAATGTGACATTGTATTCATTACATTTCTCCTGTCTCCTATTTTCTGCAGATGGAAATTGATGTGTGTGACTGATTGAGGATAATAACGATGGCAGACACAGTGATACATCCCCTGCAGAAACCTGAGCTCCCCGTCACTCCCCAAAGGATACACTGACCTTCACATATGCAGCCAGCTTGACAACCTCACACCAGGTAAACTGAAAGGTTGCTCCTCGCTGCCAAGGACAACACGGAAAGAAATCAGTACATTGGGGACCTGGCAGAAGCAGAAAAACAAACCTGTTGACGCACTAACAAATGTTACTGTATTTGTGAAGTTAGTGCTAACTCCACACTCCGTAAGGACTAATTACTCGCTGAGGAGAAGGAGGCCAAGATGAAAGAGCCGCTCTTTGTGGTTTGTCTGTTAGCAGGACTGGCATTGAATGGCTCTGTTCATTCGTCTGAGCGGACTGTGGCATGCCCCAAGCTGTGCAAGTGTGGAATCCGACCCTGGTTCTCTCCGTCATCCCTTTACATGGAGGCTCCAACCGTGGACTGCAATGATCTGGGACTTCTTTCTCTTTCCAGAAACATTACCTTCGGACACCCAGGTGCTACTGTTACAGAGCAACAGCATTGCCAAGATTGACAAACCTCTGAATTACTTGGTTAACTTAACCGAAGTTGACCTCTCTCAAAACAACATAACTACTCTTAGTGACATCTATGTAGGTCACCTTCCTCAGCTCGTGTCCTTGCATTTGGAGGAAAACTGGATAAGCAACCTCCATGATAACTGTTTTGCACACCTGCCAAACCTTCAGGAGCTCTATGTCAATCATAACCTACTCTCCTTGATCAGTCCTGGGGCTTTTCATGGCCTCAGCAACCTCCTGAGGCTCCATCTCAACTCAAACCAACTAAAGGAGATCAGGCAAGAGTGGTTTCACGCACTTAGCCAACTAGAGATTTTGATGATAGGGGAAAATCCAATTGCCCAAATACAAGATATGAATTTCCAGCCTCTTAGCAATCTCCGCAGTCTTGTACTAGCCAGAATGAACCTTACTGAAATTCCGGACAATGCTCTGGTTGGTCTAAATAAATTGGAGAGCATCTCATTCTATGACAACAAGTTTGCAATAGTGCCCCAAGTTGCCCTTAGAAAGGTCCAAAGCCTCAAGTTTTTGGACCTCAATAAGAATCCCATTGAGAGAATCCGTCGAGGTGATTTTGTGGACATGATTCACATGAAAGAGTTAGGCATCAACAGCATGCCAGAGTTAGTTTCGATAGATGGCTTTGCGGTCACCAACCTGCCCGAGCTAACAAAGATTGAAGCGACCAACAATCCCAGGCTGTCCTACATCCATCCCAATGCTTTCTATAAGCTGCCCAGGCTTGAGACACTGATGCTGAACAGTAATGCCCTCAGTGCACTTCATCATGTTACAGTGGAGTCCTTGCCCAGCCTCCGGGAAGTAAGCTTGCACTCAAATCCAATCTACTGTGACTGTGTTGTCCGCTGGATCAATATGAACAAGACCAAGATCCGCTTCATGGAGCCCGAGGCCCTGTTATGCACGGGGCCTCCGGAATTTGAAGGTCACCATGTCAGACACGTGCACTTCCGTGAAATGATGGACACCTGCCTCCCAGTTATCTCTCCAGAAAGCCTTCCAGAACACATCAGCGTGACCAGTGGACGCTCAGTGTCCTTCCACTGCAGGGCGTTTGCAGAACCCGAACCGGAGATCTACTGGGTGACCCCTTCAGGAGAAAAGATCCTACCAAGAATGGCTTCAAGCAAGTATTTCATGCATCCTGAGGGAACCTTTGACATATACGACATTTCGGAGAAAGAGGCAGGCCAGTACACCTGCGTGGCGCACAATCTCATAGGGGCAGACATGAGATCTGTTTCAGTGGCCGTGAACGGGTACTATCCAGAACCTTCAAATACTTCTTTACATGTACAAATCGATGTGATACGACCACATTCTCTAAAGATCTCTTGGGTACCCCCTAAAAGCAGCTTTGTGTCAAATATCATGTGGTCCACTTCCTCTGTCTCAAACCGCCATTCCTTACGATTCACAGCACGTGTGCCATCAGATGTAAAAGTGTTCAATCTCACACACTTGCACCCGCTGACACAGTATGAGGTATGTGTAGAAATTACAGACTTGCAAAAAGGCCATTTAAAGAACTGTATAAATGTCAGTACAACAGAGCAAGCTGTTTCAGGGTGTAAATCGGACAAGAGTGGAGCGGTAATGGTCAATGCCATTGGTCTGCTTTTGATTGTATCTGCTGTAACCTGTTCGCTTATCTACATGTCTGTGAAGAGTGATCATATGTACAGAAAGTTAAGTGATCAACCACCAATAGAAACACCACATGGTCCTAACTCCTGCCCCTCTCCCAGTCTCACACAGCTGTGCAGGTCTGAAGTGAACGCCACAGCAATAGACTTAAACACCACCAACTAAGGGACGCATCTAGGTAAATAAAATGGGATACAATGGACACAAAACTGTATGCCTGACTATCCCACTGTTTTGCCTTTGAGTGAAACTGCTGGATCCCTACAGAATGCCGAATCTGGGAGGCATTCAGGGGTTGTAGTCCCGGAACATTTTGTGACATTGACATTGTCTCCACTCAACGCCTCCTTTAGTGTAAATGTCACACAAAGGCATCAATATGGTCCAGAATGGGCTGCCTGAAGAGAGCTGTTCCTTCAAGCAGGATCAAGGCACGGAACATCAAAGGTCGTGGTTCGGATGCCTGACTGATCACATTTAACGCAAAGCCATAGTGGCTTTTGTTTCTATTGTGGGCTTGTAGCAATACTCTCTGTTTGGTTTCAGTGGGAAAGTAAACTAAGTAATCTTTATGATGGACTATGTTTATAGAGTAGATCACAACACTATACAGAACATGATGTATGACACTTTGTGACAAAATACATTTATAATGAAAACTACAACTTTGTGTTCTTATTATGAGCCTCACACAACAAGCATGAACATGTAAACATAGGTGAGATATTTGAATGGAAAAATCAGTGGCTTTCTGAGTCATTCAGGCCTCTTTCATTACAGTGGTGGTGATAATGACCAGGGGTCCAAAACTACCAGCACACCTATCTATGTAATGATGGTAACTAACAAGTTCTGATGAAAAAATATGTTTTCTTTTGGGTACTGTTTTGCCTTACAATGCCATACATGCACCTCTCTGAAGATCTCAGGAAGATCGTTAAAAAAACAAAACAAAACCCTGAATGTCAGGCCAAAATCTTATCATCGTCTCACTTTCATTTATATAGCGCCTTTCCCATGCTCAAGAATGCTTTCCAATCAGAAAGTATTTACATAGTATACATAACACAGAACACATACACACACACATTCCACGGTTCCCACAGTTAGCAGGGAAGACTTTACTGACCATGGTATAAAGTCATTTAGGAGGCCCGGGAGGAGTCTTTAGCCGTGGGGAAAGTCTCACACCGCAACCACGGTGCCTCACACAGGAGGCCGGCCCAGGGAGCCTCGAAGGCCGAAAATTGGCCATGAAGGGGAAGCATTTTCCTGCAGCCGAACACCGTCAGTCCAGGCAGCCTCATAGCAGCGTCACCCAAGTGGCCGGCCCAGACGGCAACATTGCTGTCATTGATGTAGCGTCACTTAGGCAGCCAGACTGAGAGGCCTCGTATATGTGGCATAGTGCTGCTCATGCAGCTGAAAACCACTGGTCCAGGTAGCCCCACTACTGCAGTGCAGCGTCAACCAAGCAGCACCAAACCCAGGCTGTGATATCACATCGATCAGGTCCCCAGTCCAGAAAGACTCGTAGCCGTGAAACAGCGTCTCTCAAGCAGACAATCCAGGCTGCATCATAGCTTTGGCATAGTTATGTAAAGTGACAGCTATATTGCGCAAGTGTTCTTACAGCACAGCATGCACACATGTGTGTAAAAGCTGCCATTATTAATGTCTGAGGCATCAGGCAGCATATTCATAACTATTTCTTGTTAGAACTGTCTGTGAGAAGCTTTTAGAGCCATTAAATTCTTCAGACATCTGGTTCTTACACCAGCACCGTGACTACAAGTTTCTCAAAAATTGTGAATTTTTCATTAAACCACTCTGAATGACTTTGTTTGTATCTTAACAGTTTAATTATGCAAAAAGTTACATGTTATCATGATGATAAAGTGACTCTGTTTAGCATTTGTTGCGGTACACATTAGTTAGTTTTTGACATGACTTATGCATTGGTGCAACCAAATTTAGTAAAAGGATAGTTTGAAACTAATAAGTGTTAAATAAGGACTCATAAGACTTTCTGCACAAACTTCAGAACAAACTTATGCACTCTGGAACAACCAAGTACTGGCCCCTTTTAAAACACAGATTCAGTAGCCTGCCAGAAATTCCATGCTTGCCTGAAAAACTCATCACAGATATTTGCCCACCACCATTTTAACACCACATGGGATAAACAGCTTTTAGTGTACAACACAATTACAGTGGGTGCCCTTGAAGGCGGTGGTTTTAACACTGCTCCCATTGTTGTGGCGTTATTCACAGTGGCATGCCTGGCTGATGATTGGGGATGTACAATAGTGGAGGAGGTAGGAGGGAGTTGCAAGGGGGGGGAGGGAGAATCACAAAACTGATTGACTTTGAATTGCATTATATTCTTTTTCATTAAAAATCCAATATGAATTCCCAAACGCTAAACTCCCACAGGTGATGAATCGCCGTCACAATGCGAATGATGCGGGGGATTTATCAGGCCGACGTAGCTATATATCATCGGAGGGGTTTCAGCACCACGGACAGGGCTTTTAGAGCTCAGCCATTTGTCACAGACACGGGAGCTAAAATATGAGTCATTAGAGCAGCAGGTAGTGGATAGGTCAGCAGGAACACGCTGAAACTGGACTCGCCTTCCAACCGTGACCCTGCTGAGGTGGGTCACCCATTACGGGCACAGCTCAGCGGCTCCAGCTCTCATCTGTCAGAGATCACATTGAGCATGGGCAGGGCAGGGGAACGAGTCAAAAAGGCAGTGTGGCGCAGGAAACATTTCCAGTTCAGGCTCTTTCCTTGGTAAGTGGTGCTGGCTTGTGGTGTTTCTACCCACATTGAACTACTGAGTGTTGCCTTAAACGACTCCTGATACCATTCCATAACATCATCAAGCACACAACTAAAGCTGACCTGAATCAGAGGGAAAAAAACGTCTGGTGTGAATAAAAATGTTGGTATCTTACTGTGTGCATATCAAACTTAAAGGACCTACAGAATTAAAACCCACCTTTCTTTGCTTTTTTGCAAGCATACCATTCACTCTCCACTCGACCCAGTCAATTTTCATATACGTAAACTAAGCTGCAAAAACGGCCCATTTTGAATTGACAGTTTTTGTGACGTCACAACACATTCAAATACATCCACCTCTACAGGTTATAGCAGTTTAGCCCTGCTTACTAATGTTGAAGTGATATGACATGTTTTAGCCTGGACTACGTTTTGAAATCAGTCACCATACAGGGCAGCCAATTAGAACAGAGGTCATTTACATAGATCATTTTTAAAGGGCCCAAAGCCTGCATGTTTAGTGTATTTGTTTAACTTAAGCAGTTATGTGGGTTTATGCATCAAAAACAGACATAATTAATTTTACATGCATATTTTCCAACGTCTCTTTATCCCTTACCATTAAACAGGCTGCTTTAGCTACTACACCTTAAAGACTAATACATAATTGAGCTCTGTTCTGAATGGTTGCCCTGTATAATGCCTCAGACAAAAAGAAATCCAGGCTGAAACACTCCTTATAACTTCAGTGTGAATGGGTAGGGCTAAACTGCTGTAGACTGAGTAGATGTATGTTTGTAAATACACTGTTTTTGAGACATCAGAAAACAATAATTCAAAATGTGCTGTTTTTGCAACTTAATTGCTGTATACAGGCAGTATGGACTGGGGAGTCAACAGCATGATTTTAAGCTTCAACAATGTGTACAACCTACACCAAACTCTTATTTTATGTAAAAAGCAAGGAAAATGATATGCACCCTTTAAAGGTACAGAAACAAAAACAGCCCATATATTTCTAAGGGATAAAATGGTCATGCAAAAATGATTTTTGGTACATATACACACAAACACAACCTAAGTGGGCCTCAAGAGGAAAATAACTAAATACAAGAAAATGTAGGATATGGGCCCTTTAAATCATTTGCATTGCTTTAGCTTTAGCACATGCCTTAATAAAATCTGTCAGAAATCTGCTACTCAGCAGTTCATCATACCATAAGCATAAACAAAAATACCATAAGGCTATGCGGTCTGGGGAATAAACCACAGCTCCCTAACAGACTGAAAAAATCTGCAGTCTATGAGCGAGCACACTCTTGAAGAACGAGGCAGACTGGCGAACACTGGCCTCATCTACAGACTATTAATCTACTTACTATTAATTTCATAACCACATGTTCTAGTCATTAATATGCCGCACTGTGAGTACATGAAGATATACTAGCATTTAAATCATCAGAACCACTTAGGAGCTGGAAATATGTAAATAGAGAAGCTCTTTGATGGTATTAGAACCATTCATTCTGATTTTTTCTTACTTAAGGTGATACAAGGTTGGTCAAATATGGAGTTTTACGCTTAAGTGCATAAATGGATTACAATAATAACACAGTATTTGAGGCAGCCAATGTAGCTACATAGATGAATCACAAAAAAGAAATAAATAATAAGTAAAAATTACGATTTTTGAGGAAGGGTGCAGTACAGTACTGTGCAAAAATGTATTCCATTTCCAGGCAAAACAACCATTAAGTACAAGTTATTCATTTTCAGGAGAGATTTCTGAGGAGATCAGATATAAGATCATCCATCTGTATGAAGAGAAAGTCAAAAGAAAATACATGGATAAACAGGACTTCCCAAAACTAGAGTTCAAGAAAATGGGACTCCTAACAACCATGCAAGACCTGGTTGACCAACAAAACTGTCCCCATCAGATAAACAGCTTTTGTCTTTGAGAGAGAGGAGAAAATCAAGCTGCTTCAGATCTGAAAAATCCACAGGTGTTTCTGTCCATCCTTCCACTGTGAGAAGACAACTCAGTGCTATGAGTCTGAAAGGATGTGTAGCCGTCAAGAAGAAGGAAACAGACAAAAAGAAGCAAATCAAACAAAGAAACTGCTGGTGTTCTCAGAGTGTGTTTGGGATTACTTGGATGGTGAGAAGCAGAAAATTCAACCAACTTCTAAGACTGAACTTTGGAGGTGTGTAAAAATATCCCTCTTTATTTCTTTGAACAACTGAAACCAAGTCTCCTAAAAAAGCTGTAATAACAGCAAAGAGTGGACATACCAAATACTGAAAAATGCATATATTTAATTATTGAAGTGTGTAACTTTCTGTTAAATGGGTTTTCTGTTGTTTTTCCTGATGCTGAAAAATAACTTGTACTTAATGGCTGTTTTCACTGTAAATTAAACAAATGAAGGGTCTCTGCTTTTTCACAGTACTGTATATGATTTAAAACATTAGTGTGGACACCTCTCATATATCCAAAACAATCATACTGTGATATACAGCATTTCTTAGTATTGCAGTAGTGACAAGACTTTATTATGGGCCCAAATTGACTGGTACCCAGAGCTGAAAGCCAAGACCAAGGGAGGGGACACTTATGACATTTATGTAGTTTTATACACCAAAAAACAGTCATAATGCATTTTTAACAGGATCATTTCCATCCTCTCTTCATCCCTTAGAATGACTGTTTTTGTTACTATGCCTTTAAGACTAATACATGCAAATAAGCTCTAATTTGATTGCCTGTATTGCACCTCATTCAAGACACAGTCCAGGCTGAAGCACTCCTTATAACTTCTGTGTGAATGGGCGGGGCTAAGCGACTGTAGGCTGAATAGGTGGATTTGTGTAAACTATTCAAATCAGGCTGCTTCTGCAGCTTAGTCTGCATATATGGACTGTAGGGGAGGGAACTGTGTGCTTTGAAACTTTAACAGTGTTTACACCCCACATCAAACACTTATACTTAAAAAAAGGGAGGAAAATTAGGTCTTCCAGGATATGGGCCCTTCAAAAATAAAACCACTGAAACGTTTCAGTAATCCCTTAGTAGCAGAACCCCTGGGTGTCATACAATTATCCCCTCTGACTCCTCTGTTCAGAGTGGTCATATTATTCTGCCGTTGAGGAATTAAGCCTCACAGATATCAGTGAGAAACAGCAGGGCTTGAACTTGCTGAACTGTTTTGTGTCCTGCTAATAATAAGGACAGCTAACTCAAGTTTTCATGAAGCGAGCATTCTTGAAGAATAACTTACACCTTCATTTCCATGCTGGAATCTGGACACAGCTGGAAATCCACTATCCTACTGGTTTATCGAACATTCTTAACATGTATCACTGAGAGAGAGAGAGGGGGGGAGAGAGAGGTAAACACAGGACTCTTGATATTAATGCCCTTCATGAGATCCACACTGCCTGCAGTCAATCTTTAGAATAGAAACTCCTGCGCTGCCCTTTTCCGAGCAGCATTGGAAGCCCAGTGCTTAACGCTCCACTGGGATTGCACATTTTGTAATGAATAATTTACCTATTCCTAATGACCCTGTAAGCCGGTTCGTTTAAGCGGCGCTCTCGCTCTGAGTGAGGTGATTAGAGCCGGGAGCCAAGGTGAGAGAGCTAGATTAGAGAAAATTACCACAGTTCAGACAAAGGTTACTGCAAGCTGTTTGGCAGGAGAGAGTGAACTATCATCCGTAACAGACCAAAAAGTACACTTTGGTAGGAATTACCATGAAACTGACTGCTCTGGATTAAGGCTGTGGAAAGTGAAGCAACAATTTCAATAAACTATTGAAAAATGAAAAAATGAACCTACAAAACAGTCTCAAATTATAAAACGATCACCTAGAGCCTGCAAGCTTGAAATGTTTTGAAATGATTTGGCAAGTGTTTAATGAGTAATTCATTAATTTCAATTAATAATCATTTTTAAATCTTGTATATCCATTTTTGTTGTTTTTCAGTTTTTGGCACACTTTGAAATGCCTGTTGTCCTTTACATTGTGTGTAAATTTCATGATGATTGGACCAAAAGAAAAGGCCCAAAATGACTTGGAAAAAAGTCTGATTCCATTGACTTACATGAAAAGTAAAGTATGTTTTTTCTTCCTCCTGTAAAGTTACCATTTTGGAGAATAACAGCAGCGAGATTATATATACACACACATACAAACCCACACACATTTTACAACCTGAGTCAGTCAGCATTAACTCATCCAGTATTATTATTTGTTTATTGAAGACAATATAAATATATGTGTCACTGTAGAAATACTGTGTAGAAAAACCCTCTGAATCACCAACTAGGTGTACACTGAGAACTATACTGATCTAAATCAACACAAACAAGTAGAAGTCCATAAAAAATGCACATCATATAATATTGTAAATACAATACCTGTCATCTCAAACAAAATGCTTTTTTATTCATGTTGCATGAAAATCACTTTCGGATTAGTATAACAAGCAGAATACAGTATGGAAACTCACTCTTCAGTGTGCATAATTCAAGGCACTACTTATAATGGAATTTTTGCTAAGAGTAGAAAAACAAAGCATTTTCATTTTTATTTAGAAGTGCAGGCTTTTCTAAATATCTCCAGTAAGTCAGTAAAAAGAGAACTTTCCTCTGAGATTTCTGTAATGCACAACAGCATGTTTTATTGATGGCATAACGTCCATTTAAAGTGTCTGAAAAGTGAAGCCTTTCAAACTCAAGAATGAACAAAAATCCTGATGGACAGTGAATGAATATTTCATGCCAGAAAATACTACCAAGAGCAGAAAATGAAAATGTATCTAGTGCCATAAGAGTCAATGAGCAAGATGGGGATAGAGGCCCGTCACAGCGATGAGATCAAACTGTACACAACCTTAAAAACAAACACAAAACACTGAACAAAACTCTAAACTTATATTGATGTTACAATCACTCGGGTAGCCAGATATAAATTTGTATTACTTTTTCGGCAGTTTGTATGAACTTTTTGCAAGTTGCTTGTCGAAAAAAGTTTTATTAAACATATGACACATGATCTTATGCAAGAGTTTTATATAAGTGTAAAAATGAACATGGATATTCGAATACGCCTGTTTTCAAGGGAAAAAGGATACGTTTTTGTCATTTTCTTTCCCTCTCAAAGCAAATAGCCCTCTCCATCCTCTCATCAGCTAAACACTGTATAGGGGTGCACACATCTTTTTCTAGGCACTGTTCCCATAATAGAGATATACTCCATGCTCCTCTTCACATAATAACACTATACATCATTCCATTTGCCTGTAAAAACGTGCTTCACACTCTGCTCCCTCTAATACGGCCCATTCCTCTCCTGCGCTGCACCTGGATACGTCTGCGTTGTTTAAGAAACATTATATAATTCATCTCTGTCTGTATGCTCCACTCTCTCGCTTCAGACCGAAGTCTGATATCCCTTCTTCACCTTATAAAGTGTCTAATTTTGTACGTTTCACAAGTTCAGTGATGCTAGAGAATAAACTTACTTCCTTAATTCGAGATTCAAGGCACACAGTCTTTAAAAGGGAGTTTTTGTAGTTTGGAGTATTTGAAGCTGACAGCATTTTAGGAATCATCAGTTTGGGAAAATAAAGTCCAAAATCTTTGGACTGCTGTTATAGAAGAACCACTTCTGGTTCCAAAAAGAACTGTTCAGTGGAGGCCTCTTTAAAGGGACGCCCCACCAAAATGAAAAATGTAACCGTTGCTGCATCTGCTGTAAACATGTCTACTCGAACTGAAGTGGTGCTGCCATAGTCTCTATAGTATGGAACTCCAGAGAGGCCTTGAGCTGTTGTTACAATTTTCCAGATTGTTATCTTAGTTAATTGCCTTGCGATCTCAAGATAGCAACTTGGTTATCTTGAGATCATAAGAGTTAACTCGTTATCTCAAGACAACAACTATATCTTGAGATGACAAGATAGTTAGCTTGTTATCTCAAGACTACAACTTTATCTTGTGACGACAAGAGAGTTAGCTTGTTATCTCAAGACAACTTTTATCTTGAAATCACAAGATAGTTAACTCGTTATCTCAAGACAACTTTATCTTAAGATCACAAGAAAGTTAACTCGTTATCTCAAGACAACAGCTTTATCTTGAGATCACAAGATAGTTAGCTTGTTATCTCAAGATAAGAACTTTATCTTGAGATAACAAGATAGTTAACTTATTATCTCAAGAAAACAACTATCTTGAGATGACAAGATAGTTAACTTGTTATCTCAAGACAACTTTTATCCTGAAATCACAAGATAGTTAACTTGTTATCTCAAGACAACTTTATCTTGAGATTACAAGACAGTTAACTCGTTATCTCAAGACAACAGCTTTATCTTGAGATCACAAGACAGTTAACTTGTTATCTCAAGATAAGAACTTTATCTTGAGATAACAAGACAGTTAACTCATTATCTCAAGAAAACAACTTTATCCTGAGATCACAAGACAGTTAGCTCATTATCTCAAGATAAGAACTTTATCTTGAGATCACAAGACAGTTAACTTGTTATCTCAAGAAAACAACTTTATCTTGGCATCACAAGACAGTTAACTTGTTGTCGTAAGACAACAACTTTGTTTTCTTGAGATCACAAGACAGTTAACACGTTATCTCAAGACAACAACTTTATCTTAAAGTCACAAGATAGTTAACTTGTTATCTCAATATAACAATCCAGAAAATTATAACTACCTCATGGCCTCTCCGGACTTCTGTACTATAGTGCAATTTTCCAGTTTAAAAACTAGGAAAACCTCCTTCTGATGACGTGTCTTGAAGGTGGAAGGGGGGCTGTTTGGGTTTTTGGCTAGCTAGCTAACATTACTGTTAGGATGTTGAATCTCTCATAGCAATTGTATAACTAATGCTAATGCTGGCCTGGTTGTATATGTTAGCATATAGATCAGGCTAGCAGTTAAGATGGGTTGACACCACAGGGATTTGCAATAATTGTATGCTGTACTTGTTTAATGCATTCTGGGTATTGTAGTGAAAAACATAAAACTGATATAAAATCATGAATGCTGTCAATTTGAGTGGCCTAACGCTGCATATACATACATTCTAAAACATTACATACCATGACAAATAACATTAAACTCTAGTTTAGGCTGGAATGCCCTTTTAGAGAATTCAATGAAACCACTGGATCAGAAGGTAACATAAGAGGTTCTTCTAGGTAACTACTTCTAAGAACAGGACATTTTCAAGGATGTAGGTTTGTTTTGGTTTATTCAAGATGAACTATTATGAATTATTCAATAACTACCATAAAACCTATGTGTAAGTTATGTAGTTACGACAATGAAGAACTGAAGTGCGGCTTGAACATGGGTCCTTAGAGTTTAAAGGGTTAACTCTCTGCCCTCAGCACGATTCCTCCACAGCACGATGCCTCAAACTTTAACTCGGTTGCAAAAAAAGTCTCTGCGTGAGTGGCGCAGACAGGAGGCCAGCTCTCGTTGAGCGATGCTGACCACCTGAGCTCTAAAGTGCTGCTCCAAAGCTGACGTCCGCCAGATCTCACCTACAGATGGCCGAGGCCTCTGTGCAGCAGCCCACATCAGTCACAGCTACAAATACACTCACAGCATGCCATCAGGAACCTTTCTCTGCATAAACACACACTTTCCAGGCCAAGGTCTGTCACACGCAGGGCTGACTTCTTGAAATAGATCAAACTATCATCTATCAACTTTCCTGAAATATAAAGACATTTCAAAGGAAAATATATGTTTTAAATACTATAAATAAAGTTGACTAAACTTTCCCCCACTTTTGCCGAATGTAGCTGCTTTTTTAATCTAGTTTTGCACTGGAGCTACAAGGCTAATGCAGCTAACAAGTAACAGATGTAACAGAGGTTTTTTTCATAATGCTTCGTTTGGAGTGTGCCTCTGAAAAACCTCCGTTTGGAGAGCCCTAAACACTTCGCCCTAATCCTCTATCTCAACCAAAATTGGGACATCCTACGCCTAGGCGCGAACATGCAAAATGGAGGGCTAAGGGCCAAGTGGTAGGGGCGAGGGGTGAAATGAGATTGGGCCCAAGACTGAACTTTGGAGGTGTAGAAAAACATCCCTGCAGATTTCTTTGAAAAACTAAAAGCAAGTCCCCTGAAAAAGAATGGAAGCTGTAATAAAGACAAAGTGTGGATACAGTAAATACTTAATGATATTATTTTCAGTTGTTGAGAGTCTGTGTAATTTTCTGTTAAAAATATATGTTTTCTGCTTTTATCTTGATGCTGTTAATTGCATACTTGTACTTAAAGGCCCATGTTGCCTGGAAATGAACTTTTGTACACTACTGTACATTAACTAGAAATGTCCAAAAAACTTGCCTCAAACTGTGTCATAAACCACAGTGTGTTTCATGTTACCTAACAACTCTGCAGTTTGAGCCACGTTTACGCTTCCCGTAAGCTTCCATTACATTAGCTACATTAGCTACATTAGCCAGTGCAATACTTAAAAAGCACTCTTCAGACACCGAACATGTCTTGTCTGCTCAACGACAACCAGGACACGAGGACAACTTTGTCCACTCGATTTCATGCCGAACCATTACTTTAAATAAGTCAAGACCTTGGTGTACAGGATGTCTGAAAAACGGGTCCATGTCCACAGTTGGTTTCTTACACTGTGGGTTTAAAACTGAACATACATCTAAAGTTCCATGCCACCAACACCCAAACGTAACATGAATATTACAGTATCATTCTACCAAATTAATTATTGATGAAATATCAAACAGTGTGCACACCTAATGTCGTAATGGCTCACGGTGCCCATTTCCTGCACCCATGGAACCAGCAATTTATAGCAAATCGATAAGGTCCGGATATGCAGCAGTGATGCTAAGGGGAGCGGGAGATATTAGTAGGTCTTTAACATGAGGACCTTGGGAGCACATTAGCAGGAGCATTAGCATATATAGATCCAGTGGCACTACTACCTCCACTCAGCGCAACAGAGTGCCATTGGCATGCTGTATCATTACAAAGTGACATTTGTCCATTAGCGTTTACCACTAAGCGGTAAAAGGCACTGCTGCTGTTGTGGTAAGGGCAGCCTCTGAGGTATTGATTAAGCTGTGAAGGTTAGTATGTGTATATACAGTGGTGCCTGAAAGTTTGTGAACCCTTTAGAATTTTCTATATTTCTGTGTAAATTTGATCTAAAACCTCAGCAGATTTCACACAAGTCCTAAAGGACTTTAAAGAGAACCAAATTAAAACAAATAAGACAAAAAATATTAAACTTAGTCATTTGTTTCTTGAGGAAAATGATCCAATATTACATATATGTGAGTGGCAAAAGTATGTGAACCTTTGATTTCAGTATCTGGTGTGACTCTCTTGTGCAGCTGGTAACGGTTATTTAGTCCTGCACATCGGCTTGTTGGAATTTTAGCCCATTCCTCCTAACAAAACAGCTTCAACTCTGTTATGTTGGTGGATTTCCTCTCATGAACTGCTTGCTTCAGGTCCTTCCACAACATTTCTATAGGATTTAGGTCAGGACTTTGACTTGGCCATTCCAAAACATTAACTCTACTCTTCTTTAACCATTCTTGGAACGACTTGTGTGCTTAGGGTCGTTGTCTTGCTGCATGACCCACGTTCTCTTGAGTTTCAGCTCACAGACAGATGTCCTGACAATTTCCTTTAGAATTTGCTTGTGTAATTCAGAGTTCATTGTTCCATCAATGATGGCGAGCCGTCCTGGCCCAGATGCAGCAAAACAGGCCCAAACCATGATGTTACCACCACCATGTTTCACAGATGGAATAAGGTTTTTATGCTGTAGTGCAGCATTTTCCAAACATAATGCTTCTCATTTAAACCAAAATGATCTAATTTGGTCTCATCCAAAATATTGTTCCAATAGGCTTCTGGCATGTCCATGTGATCTTTAGCAAACTGCAGACAAGCAGCAATGTTCTTTTTGGAGAGCAGCGGCTTACTTCTTGCAACCCTGCCATGCATACCATTGTTGTTCAGTGTTCTCCTGATGATGAACATTAACATTAGCTACTGTGAAACAGGCCTTTAGCTGCTTAGAAGTTTCCCCGGGTTTCTTTGTGACCTCACGGACTATTACCCACCTTGCTCTTGGTGTAGTCTTTGTTGGTCGACCACTCCTGGGGAACAGTGGTCTTGAATTTCCTCCATTTGTACACAGTCTCTCTGTGGACTGTGGGTTGGTGAAGTCCAAACTCTTTAATGATGGTTTTGTAACCTTTTCCAGCCTGATGAGCATCAACAACTCTTCTTCTGAGGTCCTCAGAAATCTCCTTTGTTCGTGCAATGATACACTTCCACAAACGTGTTGTGAAGATCAGACTGTGATAGATGCCTGTTCTGTAAATAAAACAGGGTGGTCACTCACACCTGAATGCCATCCCATTGATTGAAATTACTAATTTCACCTTCAATTATCTGCTAATCCTAAAGGGTCACATACTTTTGCCACTCACGTATATGTAATATTGGATCATTTCCGTCAATAAATAAATGACCAAGTCTAATATTTTTGTCTCATTTCTTTAATTTGTTTTTCTTTATCTACTTTTAGGACTTATGTGAAAATCTAATGAAGTTTTAGGTCAAATTTACGCAGAAATATAGAAAATTCTAAAGCACTCACAAACTTTCAAGCACCACTGTGTAAACACATTAGGGATGTAACAATACAACACAACATATTGTATTGAAACGTATCGCAGTGTATCGTATCACTGTATCATAACTAGCAAGCTATCTTGTGGCTAGTGTCTTAGCTTGGGGCTAACATTAGCTTGTGGCTAGAGCATTAGCCACAAACACTGTGCTTTTATAATGTTGAGCAATATAAGGAACATTTTAAGCCAATCTTTTTTATGTAGCCTGCAAAATATATTCACCCCAAAAATATGTGATGCAAAATTGCTCATCGTGGTGAATTAGACTGAAATTAATGTCATTTTGCTGTTGAAAATTCACTGGGAAACGCAAGTAAGACTGATCCTCAACAGTCCTAAATTACATACCATACATACCAAGAGTTTATTAGACAGATGTGGAATAATAATTTGGCATCTTCACAATTCTAAACACCACCATGCTTTGTCTATTTTAGCTGCACAGACACCTCAACATTAAATAGAGAGAAATGACAAATGAGGGCTGAGAAAAAAACAAAAAAAACAAAACACAGCCAGCAGGCCGGACAGAAGCTGCTGAGGAATTTCCTTCACAGACTGGAGTGCATGGCATCTAAATGATCCAGATAGGGTGGATGAATAATTGGCTCGCTGATGGATAGATGTATTCCTCTGAGTATTTGCATTGGGAGAACTCATCTGTCAGTCGACAAATAAAGCACTCTATGGCTTCTTAAGTGCTCGATTAATTTGGAATGCGTTCTGCATGTTAAAAGCTAGATTTGTGTGGATGCTATAATGCTAATGCGGACTGGAACTGTGCAGCTCTCGGCCAAACGTGCCTTTAACTACCGAGCGACCCCATGCACAACTTCACCTGTCCTGGGCAAAGAACATCTACAGGTACAGCACCAGTCAAAAGTCTGGACACACCTGACAGGCAGCCCAATCTACTGAGCTTTTTCTGCCAGTTTCAGACGCATTCTGTCTGCATGTTATGAACAAAACTGGTGCATGAGCCTAGACACGCAGTTTATAAGTCATGTGTGCTGAAAAACTTCTCTCCTTTGTGCACAGAAAATGAGCAGAGATTGGAAGTGCTGCTTATTATTTTTACATCTGACAGGAACAAGGGGTCATGATGGCTACAATGCAAATGCACTTGAGTAATCAGATAACGTGAAACTCCAGGTCTACGTGACTCAGGCAGTAATCGGATTTCTGCTTTGCAACCAGCCAATAAACTCATAGATGAAGATGTGACGTAAACGTAATGTAAACTCAAACTCAATGGTGCAGCTTTAAAACATAACATTGCGCCACTTTATCTGAAAATATGAATATACATCATCTACAATATTTAAGCATCGCTCCAAAAGTGTTGGCATCACTGCTTACTTATTTGGTACCACAGTGTGTTTTCGCGCATGCGCAGACTGAGACATCTGAAAGAAATCCGAGTAAGAGTTCACATGCACTGAGAAATCTGATTACTGACTTATTTATACTGACTTACAGCCTGAGTAAGTCAGTATAAATGTGGACTGTGGATCTCTGTGGACGAGGATTTAGAACCTAAACGTTTTCTGAATATATAAAGAGAGGTGAGCATTACAGCAGGAGAACCTCATTATTTCTTGGGTTACCAGAAGTCTAACGTGTCTGAGCTCCACCTCCCTCCACAAAGCTCTACAGACGGCTCACATCAGAGGAGCTTCTCCACTAAACCAACTCACACAATCTCCCAGCTCTGCTTCAGTACAGCCAGACTACTGCTGTTCACACTCATATCTCACCTCTCTCTCTCTCTCTCGCTCTCCCTCCTCACTCTTTTTCTCTTTCTCTCACTCCCTCCTTCTGTCTTTCATGCTGTCCTCTCTTTCTCTGTCTTTCTCTCCTCTCTTCTTTTTCTGTCTCTCCCTCCAAGTCTTTCTCTTTCGCTCTTTTCATTTCTGCTTTTTCTCTCCAGCTTTCACTCTAATTATTTCTCTTTTTTCTTTCTATCTTGTCCCTCTTTCTTTCTATCTTTCTCTCAGTCTCTTTTCTTTCTCACTCCTCTTTTTCTGTCTCTCCCCCTCCTCACTCTTTTTCTTTCTCTCTCACTCCCTCCTTCTGTCTTTCACTCTCTCCTCACTTTCTCTGTTTTTCTCTCTTCTCTTCTTGTTCTCTTTTCTTCTCTTTGCCCTGTCTTTCCCTCTCTCATCTTTTTCTGTCTCTCTCTCCTCTCTTTATGCCTTTATGCCTCTCATTCTCTCTTTTCATTTCTGCTGTTTTTCTCTCCACCTTTTACTCAGATTATTTCTCTTTTCTCTTTCTCTCACCCTTCTCACTTTCTATCTTTCCCTCAGTCTATTTTCTTCTCTCACTCCTCTTTTTCTGTCTCTCTGTTCTATCTTTCTCTGCATTTCTTACTCTCTTCTCTTTTCTCTTTTGCCTTTCCCTCTTATCCGTCTCGCTCAACCTTTTTTCTCTCAGTCTCTTTTCTTTCTCTTGCTGTCTCTCTCGCCCTTTTGGTTCTCTCTATATCTTTCTCTCTGTCTCTTTTTTCTCTCTCTTCTCTCCTTTTTCTCACTGCCTCCCTCTCTTATTCTATGCCTTCTCCCTTTTACTCTATCTCTCCTTGCTCTTTCTCACTCTCATCTCACTCTCACTCTCAGTCTCTCTCCCTCTCTCTCTCTCTCAGACACCCGGAGTCTTCCGTCTGGTGCTTATCTTTCTCCCGCCACGCTCAGTCATTTTCTGTCAACCCTTTCATCCATCTTCTCACGCTCCCTCCATCTTGGCAGCTGGGCCGCTCCCTGCACTGCGGAGCGTGGCACACAGCCCAACCACGAGGGTCCACACGAACGCACGCGCACAGTCACACAGACACACAGACACACACACAAATGAGAACCTAGTACTTCTGTTATAAGAGTGTAGAGAGGGTGAGGAGAGAGAGAGAGAGAGAGACAGAGAGACAGAGAGACAGAGAAAAAGAGAGAGAGAGAGAGAGAAAGAGAGAGGGAGAGAAAGAGAGAGAGAGACAGAGAGAGAGAGAAAAAGAGAGAGAGAGAGGGAGAGAAAGAGAGAGAGAGGGAGAGAAAGAGAGAGAGAGAGAGAGAGAGAGAGAGAGAGAGAGAGAGAGGCTGAGTAGGAGAGAGAGAGGGGAGAGAGAGAGGAGGGGAAGAGGGAGAAAGAAAGAAATAAAGAAAAGTGAGAGAGACAGTCATAGAGAGAAGGAGAGAAAGAAAGAAAGAAAGAAAGAGAGGGGATAGGGAGAAAAGGAGATAGAGAAAGGAGAGAGAGAAAGAGAAAGTGAGAGGCTGAGAGAGAGGAGAGAAATCTAGAGATACAAAGAGAGAAAGAAACAAACAGACACAGAATGAGAGACACATATAGACAGAAAGAAACAGTGAAAGAGAGAGAAAATGAGAGAGTAGAAACAAAAAATGAGAGATATACAGTATATACAGAGAGAGAGAGAGGAGAGAGAGAGAGAGAGAGAAGGAGAAGGAGCAAGGAGAGAGAGCAAAAGCAAGAAGATGTAGAATAAAAGAGAGGCAGAGAGAGAAGATATAGAGCGAGCCAAAAGCATGAAAGAGACAGCAAGAGAAAGAAAAGAGACTAAAAGATAAAAAAGATTTTTTTAGTGAGGCGGAAAAAAGAGAAAAACAGTGAGTGAGTGAGTGTGAGTGAGACATAGACAGACAGACTGACAGACAGACAGACAGATAGACAGACCAGTCTAAATGTTCCAAAATCATTTGGAATGCATTAGAAAGAAGAGACAAATACAAATGTCTGATTTCTGCTTCTTTGGATGATAAAAGTCCAGTTCTTCTCAACTCTTCCGGCTCTATATGCTCCCTGAACGCATCACAACTACCTACAGAATCAATGAGTAAAGATTATACCATTAAGATGCACATCAAACCAAATACCACGGAACTGAAGGACGTTCTGAAGAACACACAAAGGAGAGCTTCATATTTCACACAAAGTAAAAACAGGGTGTGATGAATGGATAGTCAGTCGAAGCTGCCCTTGAACATGATTGTGCTGAGATAAATATTAGCTTCCACTAATGTTTGAACACTGCAACACCCATCAAGAGCTTCTGCTCATCCTGTTAAAGCTCAGAGTTAACACAGTGCGCTGTGTTCTCCTGCATGGCAGCGATGAAGGACACAGTGAGACAGTCTCGCATTGTGCTCTGCTGACAGTCTAATCATGAGATGTTTCAGACGAGCACCTGATTCTGACAGCGTTACAATACATGAACTTTTCTCACTGTTTGGGTGATTCAGCAGTTAAACTTATGCCAGGCTGATAAGTTATCTCAGGCATCTGAGTCGTCAGGCTCATCGGAAGAGTTCATTACAGCAGCATGGAAAAGAACGTCCTGCTTCATTTGGCACGGAAACCACAGGAACTGAAACCACCACAGCATGTGGAAATATCAGCTCTGGTCAGACCATGGATCAAGACTGTGGAATTTGGCTGGAAAATACTTACATGAAACTAGATTTTACTTGAGTTGCATAATATAAAGCATCCTGCAACTCACTTGAAACTCAGTCACAACAAGTGCCTCAATTTCATGCAACAAGTTTCATGAAACAGACAATCAAAAAGGTGATAATGCATCATGTGGTCATGTTAAAATTTCCAGGTTAAAATGTATCCAGATTTTGCTGGATTTGAATGGGCAAAAAAATAAAACATAAGATGGTGTACTGGATGACTGAAAAGAGAGTGACTTAATGTAAAGCTGGTAGTTTTTCATTTTGTCAGTTAGCTGAACCACAACATCAAGCAAGCCAGCTTACTATTCTTTGAAAACCTGCCTAGACCAGGGTTTCTCATCCACTGGGCCAAGGGCCACAAGTGGGCCATGAAGCACCCCTTGGTGGTCCTTGGACCTATACTGAGGGGGACCAGTGGTCCGTAGTGGGCCTGTGATGGCACTTTGTCATAAAATCAGAGAAAAAAAAATAACTGGCTTAACAATAAAAAAAGAAATCTAAAATGTTTTCAGACAGTTAACAACATTATCACAAGTGGATCAGACACAGCAGTACTGCTGGAGTTTTTAAACACTGTGTCCACTCACTGTCCACTCTATTAGACACTCCTACCTTGTTGGTCCACCTTGTAGATGTAAAGTCAGAGACGATAGCTCATCTGTTGCTGCACACTTTGTGTTGGTCTTGCTCTAGTCCTTCATCAGTGGCCACAGGACGCTGCCCACAAGACACTATTGGCTGGACATTTTTGGTTGGTGGACTATTCTCAGTCCAGCAGTGACACTGAGGTGTTTAAAAACTCCAGTAGCACCGCTGTGTCTCATCCACTCAGACCAGCACAGCAGACACTAACACACCACCACCATGTTAATGTCACTGCAGTGCTGGGAATAACCCACCACCCAAATAACACCTGCTCTGTGGTGGGCCTGTCCTTTGAAGAACAGGGCTATCAAAGTATACAGAGAAACAGATGGACTACAGCCTTTAATAGTAGAACTACATGTTGCAAATATTATAAATGTTGCAAATATGCAAATGTAAATAACGTCGCAGATGACTTCATATAGCGAAAATGATACGATGTATTAAAATAAATGAGCTGTTAATTAGGGTAACTAGTGGAGTAATTGAATGTGTTGCGTGTGGCTTTGTTTTTGAACTGCATTGTGTGTCACTGGAAAACCAAGCTGCGCATGCTAATGTGACTTGATGCGTCCACTTGCATATTAAAACCGAACAGGTGAAGAGTTTTATTTGCACATATCACTGTCGAAACAAAACTCTGTATCTCTGAAATGGTAATGCTTTTATTTACTTTCATTTTGGACATTTTTATTGGTCTACTCATCATGAAGCGATAATACAATGGAAAGGGCAGCAGTCATCTTCAAATGGGGTAATGATTAAAAAAGAAAAAGCGGAGAGAGGAGGTTTTGATATGAGCGTAATGATTTGTGACTGATAAATAATTAACGTTAGGTACAACCCACTTACTATTTGTTTAAACACTGTGATGAATGAAATGCTATACTGCCTCATCTCACTGTTAATCTTCCCTTCAGAATATGGTGAACGAGGCCATGTGTGCATTATTTAGCTGCTTATCTGATTTATTTAATGCTTAAATAGAAAAAGAGACTGAATTTGAAAGTCTGAAACATTTTGAATAATTTTCTATCTAATATCAGGTGCTCATCTGCTGACAGAGTGTTTTTAATTTTTTGACACAGTATAGTTTTGGTACTGTGATACTACATGTAGTATCTATATTAGGGATGTGCCCTCACTAATTTTGATATTCCAGTAACTTTAAAGGGGATCTATTTTGCTTTAAGGTTTTTCCTCTTTCCTTTAGTGTGTTATGCAGCTTTTTGTGCATGTTAACAGTCTACAAAGTTACAAAAGTCAAAGTACCCGCCAGAGGCAGCAACTCTCTCCCACAGAAACCAGAAACCATTTTTTCAGCTGCCCGAAATGCCTTTTTGGAATTTCAGCCCTTTTCCTTTGTTACAAGATGATGAAATCTCATAACACAATCCTTATTGCTCACCTACTGGCAAGCTTGGCACATCCTCACACAACACATAGCAACTACTGGAAACCAGTAAGAGTTTGTTCAGTTTTGTAGCCATGTCGAGAAGATGCTGACCTGACTTTCAGGATCGGACTTGGGCTCAAACTGATACAGCAGAACCGATGCCATTAGAAAAGCAGCCACAGCAGTGTTTACAGCTGCTCAAGAAAGAAGGGTCTGTGCAGACTGCAAGACAGGGACGGAACACGTAGGGGCAGAACTGCTCTGGTGGTTGACCAATCAGAACAGATTGGGCGAGCTGACAAATCAGTTAACACTGAGATCATCAGACGGCGGGGCTAAAAGACACAGGAGCTCTAACAGAGCGTTTCAGACAGAGGGTGAATAGAGATGTATAGTATGAGAAAAATAATGTGGAAAACTGAAGCAGGTAAATTAATTTTTGTAGACCCCAAAAATACAATTATGAGCATTGAAAATGAGCATAACAGGTCCCATTTAAGAGTTAATGAACAGCTGGTTATTCCATGGCGAAGGCAAAATCACAGCAAACACAGCAAACTGGGGCATGAAGCTTAAATATTTAGTACCACAAACACAAATTTCCGAAATTTTTGGGTTGGTTTGCTTCAGTGACGGAGGCTGCCCCTTCGGATGAGCTAATCAGACAATGCTAACACTCGATCTAATCAGTGCAACAGAGGATGGTGATGTTTTGTCTCTTCAGTAGCTGGTCTCATGTTAGCTTGTTGAGGTAACATTGAGAACAGAGAAATATCTTTTCAGTGTTTTTAGTTCTAGCTAACGGCAGCTAGTTAGATAGTTAGCTTAGTTCCAGACACAATATCTCCACCTTTTAAATCACATTCTTAACAACACATCCTTAGCAATGCACTCATTTTGAAACTCATTATGTTGTAGTACAGAATGATATTATGCACAATAATAAATATAATGTACTAACATTCTCAGACACAAGCAGATCACTCATCCTTTACAGCCCTGTTTGTAATAGTAAAGTGTGGTATTGTGAGAAAAACTGGGAGACTTGACGCAAATGGAATTCCACGGAAATAAGGGGACACAAGCTGGGATTTTGGGGAAATTTAAGTCATTAAGATAAGAACCCCGAGGAGGCCGTCTACACTCGGCTCCAGCACGTGCAAAGAAAACGTGCACTAAAAATGTGCAGCTCTGGGTGGACGTGATAGAGAACTGATTGGTTGGATTGGTGTGTTCATGTGTTTGAAGTTCTGAGGGCTGTTTGATATTATGGTCATTTGTCCTCGCAGCCTAATGAGCTTTACTGGATGAAGTATAGGTTCAACTTTTCTCTTTTTTTTCCAAACAAGTATCAACCTTATTAGAGTAGGTTTTGTCTGAGAGTACAGTCTCATACATTTCATGAAAGAAGGTTTCTCTTCATGCCTGTTTTCCTTTCCTCTGGGATCTCCATTGGCTGCTTCCATAAAGGACTGTTAATGTGGATTCAAAGCCACCCTTCATAGCCATTCGTGTTCTAGTATGTTCTGCTGATTTGTTGTGCAGTTTGGCTCTCTGCCGTAAACGTCTTGGCATTTTCCTGCACTTCCATGTTTTGCCATTGTACTCAGTGCAGTTGTTTAAATGTATGAGACAAGTATTCTGATTGGCTGTGGGGATTCTAATTAATCACGATGCCCTCCTCTTTCTGTTTCCTTTCGTCCAATATTTCTGCACATGTACACACATTTATACCGCTGCACTTAGAATTAAATTAGCTTGGAATTAAAGCTGCACAATATGGACAGAAAAAAAATGCTACAATTATATGGCTATATACTGCCACTGTGATGTGCCTTGCAATTTAGTCAATGAGTTTTTCCTGCACTGGTCTGCCTCAGTCTGCAGTATTTTGACCCAAATTATGTTACTTGGCCTGCAATGTAAAAATAAAGGACCAAAAATAAGTAACTGGGCTGCACTAATAATTTGCCTTCACATTCAATAGTAAATTAACACTACAGTAACCTGCGTCCCTGTCAACTTAAGTGCTGTTAACTTACAATACAAGTTTAACAAAATCAAAAATATTAAGAAAGCCAAATTAACTTACTGTCTAAGTTTAAACACCATCATTTTTACAATAGCGAACCATCATGTTCATGAACCAAAATGATTTCCGGGAATTAAAAAATACATGTCTTTAATTTTTAGTTCATTTCTATTTAATAGAATTATCATGTTTGTTGTATTACATTTTTCATTGCTAAATTTTTGTTGAAGATTAAAGATTGAAAATTGTCCAATCAGATTTTTTTTTCTCTATCTAGGTAGACACAGCCAATCTAGCTCTCTCATTTGCCAGGCCTTCAGGAGCTGAACTAAAGGTCTGTCAGATTAACTAGTAACATAATTAGGAACTGACAGAGGAATTAACCAATCACGTTTTGATTTGCAATAGGGGAGCAATTTTGGACTTCACTCTAATTCTTCTAGATACATCACTGACTGTAAATGTGAGCCACAGTCTAACCAGTTTTCAGTTAGTTGTTAGAAATAAAAAATGGTCACCACGGCTCTCTGTCAGGGCTCTTTACTGAAAGGGTCAAAATCAAATATATGTTAATGTCTGTTGCAAGTTTCACATAAAACACAGAATTTCTTCAAATGTCAGTGTTTAATCTAGACCAAAAATAATCATGTTTCCTTAGTGCTAACATACTACTAGAAATCCCATATGGGTGCTAGCAGAAGTTGGCATTATGGTAGACATATATTTTTTTTGTTTTTATTGATATCTTAGCTTAACTACTAAGATACAGAGCACAAACCAGGACGTGACTAATTTAGTGGAGATAAAAAAATGTAATAGCCGATATCAGCAGACACAATTTTGTATGATTTTTATATAATATAAATTTAATAAACAGTGCTTTACTGACTGTTATATTTGTCAGCTACCAACTGTGGATTTTCAAATGACTGTCAGTAGGGATGCACAGACAGTCTGGCCAAACAAAAATTTGCAGATGAAAATGCTTGAAAGTGGCATTTTTGGTTTTCAGCCAAAAGAGAAAAAGGCTGAACATTTTGGCCAAAATCACAGAAGAAATGTCAAAAACTAACTCTTAACAAATCATTTAAATAACAATAAAAATGAGAAATAGCAATTAACGCTGATTAAAGCAATTGCCACTGATAAGCAACAGTGAAACACTCAGCAGCTGTACTCTATATGGGACTGAAAGCCTAGCTCTGATAGTCATGGTGCACCACAGTTTTATCCTGTATGTTCTGATTCATCAAAACAGTCAGAAAAACTCTGGAACATCTGAAATACTCCAACAATAAAAACCTTTGGAACTTATTTTAAAAGCTTGTTTGCATATTACAGTGTTCTGCCATAACATTACTGCAAAGGCCAATACTGAGACAGCAATTATCCATCAATAAACCGCAAAGCCCTAATATAACAAAAATGAGCACCATGTAGCAGACTGTGTAGGTCGTTGTGACTGGCTGAGGAAAAGAGGGCCCAGAGAGACTTACTGTAACAGTGTGAGGAACCCAGAAAAGTCTGCAGTCATAATTTGTCAAAATCTTGTGACAACATCAAAGCACATCTTTTCAGCGCTTGACGAGACTGACTGTTCTTTTTCTCATTCAGTAATGCTTTGTATTCACTTCCTTTCAGTTCTCTGTCTATTCTGCCTCTATCCTGCTCCACTCCCTCATTCTGAAAGTGGGTCAGAGACAGTAGTCAGACAGATCTCTGGGTGTGTGCTGATCTAAGATCAGATGCCCTCTCTGTGTTTAGTGAACCTGGCCTTGGAAGCAGATTCCAGACCAGTAATTTGTGTGAATGCATGTGAGGATGATGAACAATAGAGTGAAATATAGGTGAAATGATAATAATAATGCCAGAAAATTCAGGGTCTCAAATGAAAGAGCAAAGTTCACTGAGGAAGAAGACACGAAATTTCCAATGAACTGTCACAACTAGATACAGAGCACAAACTAGAACTAAAATTATAGTATATATATATATAGGAGCTAAAATTATAATAGTTGATATCAGCAGACACAATTTAATATGATTTTTAAATAAATTTAGTCAAACAGTGCTTTACTGACTGATATAATTGTCAGCTACCGACTGTGGACTTTTAAGTGACTGTCAGTAGGGATGCACAGACATGTTGGCCAACAAAAATTTGCAGATGAAAATGGTAGAAAGTGGCATTTTTGGTTTCAGACAAAAGAGAAAAAAGGCTAAACATTTTGGCCGGAGTAATGTCAAGATCTCTTAACAGATCATTTAAATGATAATAAGAGTGAGAAATAGTTAATTAATACTAATAGTTAATTAATTAAATTAATGACCCTGTTTAAGGCAATTATTAACGCAGGTATGTTCAAATAGTTTGAGCAGCAGCAGATAAACAGTGAAACACTCAGCAGCTGTATTCCCTATGGACATTAACTTGCATTCATTTATATTATTATTAGCTATTTAATGCAATGATTTAATGAGAATCATGTAAAGAATACCAAGTAATGCAGTTTCTTTTTGTAATTAACTTTTTAGCTTTGCTTTTTTTTTTGCTGAAAACATGTGTATTTGTTAGATCCTGCTGAGTTTTCTGTCTGTTCCTTCTCTAAATGACCAACACTAAAGTGACCCCTGCTGGAGAAACTTCAGACTGCTGGGTAGGAGTTCCAAAGCCACGCCCACATATCAAAAAACAAAGTCTTTTTTCATTGTTATAGCAGAGGCGCTGTGTAATTCAGCTTGAGAAACCATGAAGCATTCAATTTTCAGACTTTTACAGCTTTTAATATTTAATATTATTTAGTAAGCTGATTTAATTAGTATATCAGTCATCCAGTTTTCTTTCTTAACATAGCAATTTTTGCCTTTGAAACATCAACATTATTACATGAAGCGTAAATAAAACAGTAAATTATCTGTGTCCTGAATTACGATTTCAGTTTCAGTAAGGAATTTTCATTTCAGTACATCAATACTTCTTAGCTTTCAACTGACAGACTTTGCAAACTCAAAGCTGAAAGTCTTGAATAATATACATCTTGTAGTGTTGTGGGTGTTTTACAGCATTCTCAGCAGGTTTTTTAGTTTCTGTCTTTATCTGCTCACTTCACATAAACTTTTTTTAGCAATGTTATTCTCATGCTTTGGGAGCATGCTTTCTTTTTGGAAGCATTTTATCTGTTTGTTATTTTAGCCTTGATAGTGTTTTGTATTCAAATTTACCAGTTTACAAACATACAAAAATTAGCAGGTGAAAAAGCAACTTAAGAACTGAGTAACTTATAGTACTGCATCCCATTCTAGGCTCTATTCCTCTCTTATTATGCACTTTTGAGCTAATAAAATGATCAAGATGTTTGAGGTATGACTGCAAAACTGTATAGCTACAACCAAGGTACCAGAATGAAACCAGGCACAAAACAGGAATTAGTAAGTAATGTTACTGACCAATATGCAACATGCAGAATGGTCACCTCACAAATATACTTTAGTAGAAGTATTATCATTTAAGAACGCCCAAGAAAGTGTCACTCCTTTAAAATCCTTTTTCGCTACATGTAACTAGTCACTACCATTCCCATACCTTTCCAAAATTCCAAAATTCTGCAAATAAACAGAAGTGTCTACTCTTTTGAGAGTGCCCAAACTTTTGCATATGACTGTATAACTAACTAAATCTAATTAATCAAGCCTAATTGTGCTCTCTTTGTAATGAATCATGCAGTGCTGTGGATAGTCACAATATTCTCAGAAAAAAAGGACACTGTGACATAATGCATATATTTACAAAAAACAATGAGGTTCATAAGATTAAAGATGAAATATTTTGTCTTTATTCTGCTTTCATTTAAATACAGGTCAAAGTGGATTTACAGATCTCTGCTTTCTGTTATATTCATCTAACTTACTTTAATGTTTAATCTTATGAACCTCATTGTTTTTTGTAAATATACGCTCATTCTGAAATTGATGCCTGCAACACATTCCAAAAAGGTTGAGACAGAGAAAATTTGAGACCAGGAACGTCGTTAAGATGATGTAATGATGCTGGGTTATAAAAATAGCATCCAGAAAAGGCCTCGTCCTTTATGAGCAAGGACAGGTTGAGGCTCATCACATCTGAATGTCTGAGTTCTCATCCCTCAGACAGCACTGCATTAAAAATAGGCATGCCTCTGTGATGGATATCACCACATGAGCTCGGGAATACTTTGACAAAATGGTAGACAAAATAATCACGGTTTGTCGTTGCGTCCACAAATGCAATTTGCCTAGACAAGGTCTAGAAACACTGCTGCCTACTCTGGGCCTAAGCTCATCTGAAATGGACTGGTGTACAATGGATGTTCTAGTGAGGTGTGACGAATCAACTTTTCAGATTGTTTATGAAAATAACAGACATTGTTTTCTCCGAGCCAAGGGAGTAAAGAACCATCCATACTGTTACCAGTGTAAAGTTCAAAAGCCAGCACCTGTCATGGGATGAGGGTCTATTAGTAGGTAAAGTGCACATCTATAAAGGCACCATTAACACTGAAAGATACACATATATATCACAATAACGATAAATATTTTCATATGAGCATCCCATAACAAACTCTAAAGACTGTCATAAGAGTTACATGCAGATATGAGCTAAGCTTATCATATTGAAGGTGTCCCTTTATTAAAACATGCCAATAATAAAAATGGTGCATGTTAGTGAGATTTTCACCAATACCAATAAATCCATGGGACTTTAATATTAGCCAAACCATTTATCAGTCGAGCCTCACCACAAATCTGATCAGTAATGTTCAGCAAAGCGCAACCTCCACCATCACCGCTCCTAATGTATATAACCCAGCCATGGCAACCTCTGAGCTGAAATGGACGCATTTCCTGGCCCGCAAACATCATCCCCCTCTCTCTATTATTCGTAAAGCACCGGGTCTCATTCTTATTTATGGAAAACTTTACGATTCAGCATGAGCCCTGCTGCTGCTGCTGTTGGTGATTCATAGTCTGGAGGGTGATGATAAAGATTATGAGCCGGCTGCACTGCACCTACACTAAATATCTGACTCAGAAGACGTATGAAAGGATGGAAGAGGAGGAGAGAGGGAGAGGAAGGGGGAAGGAGAAGACAGTAAAAGGCCTCTCCAGTCACACAGCTGCTTCCCTTGGCCTTTTCAGTGGCCTTTCACTGAGAAGCGGACCGAAAACAGACTTCCTCCTTCCTCCACGTTGCTGTAAAAAGGCCTTTGTCCCCGCCCACATATCCACCCTTTCCGTTATTAAAGAAAAAAGTCCCCAAAAACATTTCATCATTACAGTACAAGTCAAAAAAGAAAAGTCTCTGTGAATGAGTAACTGAATGAGTCACTCAAGCTCTACTCCAGCTGTCTAAAGGTGCCCACAGTTTCAGCAAAGAGCTGAAAGGAGCTGTAGCTGATTGTGCATCGGAATATATTTAAAAGATGCAGAATATATTCAAAGGTTACTGGTTATTTGTCACTCCACATTTGTGTCACTCAAAACTTTATTCGGTCTAGCTGAGCTACAACAACCCCTAGAACTAGTAACAATATTGGCAGAGATGACTAAAATGCTATGGAAAAAATGTTTATCTACTTGATCTTTCGCTATAATGTAACGATGCAATGAGTGTGTTTACATGCACTTAACAATCAGATTTTGTCAGTAATCCGATCAACGTGTTTACATGCATTTGGGTAATCAGATAATGAGAAACTCTGGGTCTACATGGGTCAGACAATAATCGGATTTCTGCTTTGCACCGGCCAATAAACTTAAGATCACTTGATTAAAAATTTAATTAATTAAACATTACGTTCTCAGTGACTTGGCTTAGTGATTGGTCCCCAATTTGAATGATAAGCAGGGTATAAGCAGGCTACTATAAAGCTGTGTTTAGCAGTTTGTGTGCACCAGTGAAAAAGAGAAAACCCACACCAGCAGGATCTCACAAATGCTTGTACATGGAGTAAAATTAAATGTTTGCCAAAGCTATTTATGTGCATATTAAGCAAAAGTGTACATAACGTTAAAGGTTTTATTTAACTAGGTCTAGACTGAACAGTCTGGCAGTCTCCTTCAACAATATTCAGTCAGGCTTTACTGAAGGATTCACTATAAAATAGTAACATATGTTAAAAAAAAGTAAAGAATGTGTCACTTGAATGTGTATTATAAGCTTCAAATGCTGCAGTACTGCTGGACTAAATATTATTTATAACTCTGTGTGGGAAGAAATTATGACACTAATATAACACTGAAAATTAAGAGGTAGTGGAAATCAGCATTATAGTAGTGGTCCTACTCAGGGTACTGCAAAAGATAAAACTGAAGCTATTGAAATGTTCAACATAGTATGTTATTGTTCAGTTAAAACAACTATTTGGCCTCAAAAAAATCGCCAAAATAATCACTAGATTACTTGTTTACTAGTACAATCTATAATGACAGCCCTAGTAGACTTTCCTTTCTCTTTTTATTAAGAAGAATTTGGAGAACACAAAACTTGGCAAAAGTTACATATAAAACAAAGACAACTCAAATAATTACTTGAATGCTTAAATGCTTGGGTTGTAAATGGTTCTTTAAAGCACGGGTTCTCAAACCAGTCTTAGGGCCCCCAGATGCTCCACATTTTTGCACTATCCCTAGGCATTGTGATGCTGGGGCAAATGAGGACCCTTTAGGTGGGGCCTGAGGACTTGTTTGAGAATCATTGCCTTAGAGAACCTTTAAGAAATGGGCAGCAAAAAGGGTTTAGCTGTTGTTAGAAGACAAAACAGTCTTCTACAGAACCCTTTTTGGGTAAGAGTATAACAAAAGTTTTTGACCAAGCAAGACTATATTCTGCTATCTATACTATTCATTTAATCATTTCATTTTGTTTGGCCATTTAAATTTGTCTTGTCATGGAATCTGTACTCCATCAAAATGATTCATGCATTAAACAACCATCTATATTTATAATGAATGACTGATGCCAGTGCAGTGCAGATACAGCAACATTGTCAACTAGAAACAGAGCTTATTGAGGGTCTAATGTAACTATAGCAAACACAGCTGCTGTAGTAGCACTCCACCTGTTACTGGGTCTTTCACATTATACAATAAAGGCAACATTTGGAGAAGTCAGTTATTAGGCGCAATCAACACAATCAACAAGGATAATCTGCTGCTTGTGCCCAGAACACAAAACAGTAGAAAAGAGAAGAGCGAGGCTTATTTTTAGGACGATGTGGAAAAACTTTGGCTCATCTTCGCGGAACACCACACAAACGAACACTGTTATTTCTGCCGAAGTCCATCTGTTGTTTTTCAGCCCATAACAAGCTGTTTTTTCTTAAAGACAGAAAAGAAAGCACGAGTTAAACATTTGCACATCGCCTACGTCTCGGTGTCTCTGCATTGTACAGCCTGTTGTCCTGAAATCAACAGCAATTTGGTGCCATATTGACAAATGATATGGGTGTAAATAGTAGGTCTGCCGTGTTTAGAAAGCACTCGGTGTCATTCACTTCGATGGCAGGGCTGCTGAAGGTTGTTTTAAAAAAAAATAAAAAAAAACTATGCCTCCTCAGCTCCTGTCAAGAAAAAAAAAGCAATAAAACGCACCCCTACAATACAGTTATTCATCTTCACATAACATCTATTTGTCAACTACGTGAGTGTGTAGGGATGGGCAATAAGATGATTATGTTATCATTATCACAATAAATTATGGCATAATAAACTACAGTTAGTTGTGCTCATAATGTGACTGGCTGAGAGGCTACTCTTAGTGTCAATATCTCCTGATAATGGAGGTCTGATTAAATCTCTTTAAGGATTATTCTAACTTATTCACCTGTAACTTAACAATGACTGCCATCTGTTTAAATAAGTAATGACCACAACAAAGTCATGTGTTTAAATTGTAAGTAACAAGCCTGCAGAAATGATCTATAACAGATTCACCAAATCTACTGGCTTTAGGTTAATATGGATCGTTTTGATTTAATTCTGATTTTTGATTTATTTTTTTTTGCCCCTCCAACTACAATACAAAATCCATGGTACATGGACAGCCATGACAGGCATACTGTACACACAAAGAGCAGTGCAACTACATATGAAAAGATTTTGTAAAAGTACTACTGAACTAAAAAAAAAACAAAAAACACACACACACCTTTATAATTTCTGGGAACACCAGATTAAAATTAAAAACTACCGCAGCACTAAAAGTAGTCTCTGCCTGTCATCCAGCTCAGACAACTAAAAAAACTGCTACGTTGAACTGAATTTAGACGACAACAGAAACCAAACCAACTGAGCTGATCAAAGTTTACAGAAAAGACAGCAAAATGATGGTGAATGTACGAAGATGAAGTTGACTTTTTTCCGCCAGCAGCTTTTTATTTGAATTTTCCGTTCCATTATGTTCCGGCGCCTCCTTGCTGCACCATTTAAGGTGGAATGACAAATTCCAATATGAATCTGGTGAATAAAAAGTCTAATTCAGCCTCTTGATGAACGTTGCGCTTGTTTTACCTGCAGAACCTTTTAAAATCTTTCAGACAGAGAGAGCTGTGTTTCTTTTGTTTTGCTATCATGGGGAAAATGGTCAGTTCGCGTGGTGAGTTTCTCCAGTAAGAGTTTAAGTGCTGAGGGCTCATTGATGCTGTTGGCGCTTTGCTTGTTTCCAGCTTATGGAGGCGAACTTGAGCTCTAAATGCTAAAATAAGCCGAGCATAAACACAGTAACAGACATCTGATGGCGGCGCTGTACATCAGATTTACGGCAGGAACAAATCCATTCACATGAAAAGTAACCAACTGTGTCAACAGCGTCAGGCCGTCTGCAGTCAGACTCTCCACGATTCTTCCACTTTGGGTCTCGAGTCTTTCCGAGTCATAAGGCTGAAGTCTGAGTCAAAGTTATTGGTGTTGAAGTCAAAGCAGACTCACAAGTCCTTTTCAATTTTCTTGAGTTGAGTCTCAAGTCATCAAATTTGTGACTCATATGACTCGAGTCCACACCTCTGCTAAATACTAAAAAAAGTTACATTCTATTTAGTTGTTGGGGCTTCTGAGTAATTTTCTGTTAAATATATGTTTTCTTCCTTTTTCCACACTCTGAAAAATGAATATCTTGTTCATAGTGACCATTTTGACTGGAAATTAAATAAATGAAGGGTGGTCTCTGACTTTTGCACAGTGCTGAATGTCACTTACCCTTAGTATGGAGCTATTCTTTGTGGTTGGTGCATCATGTGTGCAATATCATCCTGTGTTGTCAACCTCATTCACTCATAATCACACCAAACCGGATGAGTAGCACCCAGAGCTGAGAGGAGTTTTATATGAGCACAGTTTTTAGTTACACAGCTGAAAAACATCAATCTGTTCAATTTAATCTGTCCTCTCTAACCTAAAGTCACAAAGCTTCCTATTATGGCTTCCTGTTAGTCAGTAAGAGAGCATTTCCTGCACGCATGTCTATACGGGGACAGGAACGGGGGAGGGAGGCGCTGATCGTTAGCTTTGCTTTTATCTCCAAGGACATTTAAAGGCCCTAAAGGTAGGCCATCTAGACATCAGATAAACATTATCTCTATCAATCAATAGTCTCTGCCTGTCATCCTTTTTATAACCTTTATTTAATCCCGGTAGGGCCACTGAGCATGCTGCTCCACAGGTGCTCTTTTCAAGTGCAAGACCCTGAAACTTGGGGTTAAGTGCCTTGCTTGAGGGCCCAAATGCAGTTCAAGGGCCCAAATGAAGGAGCATCGGGAACTGCCTGACTTACGACATGGAGCATTTGCCCACTGAGCCAATGAAGCAGCAGAATTAAGGTGACCAGTCCTGTATTTCACAGGACTGTCCTGTATTTCAGTTTCAGTGCAGGTGTCCAGACTTACTCTCAAAAATGTATTATTTGCCCTGTTTCCGAGAACGAGAATGCTTCTTTCACTGCTGGAACATGGTGTAAAATGTGCATCAAGTCTCTGCATTTCAATGGCCCAATCCCATTTCACCCCTTGCCCCGACCACTTAGCCCTCAGTTTAGCGTGTTCATGCCTAGGGGGTAGGGTGTTTTTGTTGAGATAGAGGGGTAGGGTGAAGTGTTAGGGCTAGATGGCCCTCCAAACGGAGGTTTTTCAGAGGGTCACTCCAAACAGAGTGTTATAAGAAAAAAAGAAAAACTGCCAAGATGGCTGCACAAGTGACCAAAGAAACCCACAACTGTGAGAATTTTTTTCGTTAAAAAATACGATAACCATTGTATTATCTTAGTTTAATGTCGTTTCAATGTATTATGGTCCTTTTCTTCATAACAAGCATAAAAAAAAATCACTAGTAGTATGCTGATGTCTCGGTAGCTAGCTAGCTAAATTACCCGTACCACCTTAAATAGTCCAGCAGTTCTGACGCCTGAAGTGCCAGAATGTAACTGCTGCTCCATTTAAGGTGGAAAAGGAAAATTCGAACAATAAGTTAGTCAAATAGCTGACTTCAGCTTCATATCACTGAAGAATTAGTGGTGGGCAATGATAATTATTGCAGCCCCCCCTCTTTGAAAGCAAGGAGACACTTGAAATCAAGGGGTAGGGGTAAAAATAAGAAATAGGATTGGGCCAAAATGTAGAGCTGGCTAGAAAATCGAGCCAGTCACCTGCCCAGACAGGACCGTTAGGGTACGAGTTTAGTTTCAACCTGTATCCAGTAAGCTGTCCTGCCTCTTACTTAACTCTACTACACCTGTTTCAACCAATCAGGGACTTGGGAAGAGTTTAATTAGCTGGAGTAGATGAGGACATAAGAAGCAATACATTAATACTACAGTAGTGTACCTCTGACTGAATGTGCCACAAGTGTAAACTTAGGCTGAAGGACAGGAGTCACTGCAGTTAGGCTACAAACATGCATAAATATGTATATTTTTTCATTCATAATATAGGTCTACAAATATGAATACAAATATATTTAACTCCATAAAAGGCTTCTTATGATGATGCAGATTTGTTGTGACAGTAGCCACTACTGCTTCACACACATACAGTCTATGCATTTTACACACACAACAATAAGTGAGAAGAGTTGTCTCATATGAGGCATTTTTAAAGGCTAGCAGTTCAGAAATTAGTTGTTTTGAGCTCTGCATGGGTTTTTTGTAACTCCCCATTTGGCCGAATGGTTTAGTTACTTAAGCTCCACGTGGGAGAGCAGGATTCAAGCTCAGTGAGAGGAAACACTTGGTCTATTTAATGTGATTATAGCATTACTTTTGCACTACATGTGTAAGGTAATTTGATCTGTTCTGTCACTGCAGCCCTTTATGAAGTGCTTAACTCAGAAAATGATATCACTATATATATATATATATATATATGTATATATATATATGTATATATAAAAAACAGTCCGCAGTCTAGCAGATTTTGATGTTTGAATGATCCCCACCATCATCTTGACCCCTCTATTCTGTATTGGACCACAGAATATACAGCCACGTTAAGCAGGCCAAGTCTGCTGGAAAGTAATGATGTCTTATTGCAGTCCAGGACTGCCTTTGACTGGTCCTGGGTCACAATTGGTAAATTAGGACATGCACACAAAATTCACAATAATGTTACAATAACAGAAAAAGGTCTAAAGCCCAGTTTGAGCTGGATTAGTTTTATCACAGGAGGTCCGGTAATGTAATTTGTGCATGGTGTGACTGGCCAAGCCGTACGGAATAAAGGATCTCTGTCATTTTCCCAAATTACACCAAATAGCCTGGATCAAAACATTATTGCATGGATGTTTATCTCAGGTGCTGCACTTCCAAACAATAACACAGTGTGTGGCTAAATGTTAAAGATGGCGCCCAATAAAAAACGCTTCATTGGACAAGGGAGGAGACTTTACATCTCTTTTCAGTGCAGTGTGATGCCAATCATCAACGGCAATTCCAAATGATAGTTCATTATCAGAGCGTACGGGGGGGATATACACTGAATTGTTGTGGATTTCAGTAGTCCTGTCATGAACTTGAGGATTAAGGAATTGTGTCAAATTAAGCTCCATTTTAGCTGTTAGCCTTGTTATTACAGTGTAACCACTGTTACATTGATTCGAGTAAGACTGCTATTACTGAGGGAGCTCGGAGTTTGGTGAATGATATACGGTAATTTTTTCTGGAATTATTGCTTAGCACACCTGTAAAAACTATGGACATGGCAGATTTGTACTGGATTAAAATCTTGTCAGTAATCATTCAAATCACAGCACCTCCCCAGGTACAACTAATCCAGCTCGAATAGGGCTAAAGCCAGTGGTGACTAAATGTATGCTCTTAAAAACAAATGTGCCAAAAGTATTAAAAAAGTTTTAAAAGTGTATCCTTAGAGATCTACATGGAAAAAAGTGATGATTCAAATGTGCGCATCATTTATATATGAATAAAATTTGTCACATCAACAAAATTATAGCCAAAAGCATGTAAAATTATTATTATTATTATTATTATTATTTTTTAAGTTTTTTGTAAATTGTGTAAATGATGTCTGCATGTGAATTAAGTAACTTCAGTGCTTTACTTCTGAACTTTGCTCTTGTTCTGGTCTGAATCAGGGACAGAGCTGGTGACCACTGGTCTAAGTGATACAGTCAGTGAAGACTGGACAACAGTAGGGTGATTTTTCCAGAGATACCATAAATTAAGTTTAGCTCTGAAACACAGGCACAGAGGCTCTGAACACACATTCATCATAGAGCCTGTTCATTACGATCTGAGGCTTCTGCAGCAGCAGGACAGCAGACACATGTCAACTGCTGTGCTCTTAATTAGGCAGACATAAAGTGTGTTATGGCTTTAGTGTCCCCATCCACGTCCTGCTCTGCTCCATACGAGACCAGGACAAGACAATCAGTGACTATTTTTAACCGTCTAAAGCAGCAACCTCATTAAGGTCAATGTCATGTAGGGAAATTATTGGTGGACGAAAAAGTTGTACAGATAGACAAAAGCTGTGACCGAAATCCTTATTTGGGTTTTGGGGCACTGTTGAGCAGGCCGGCCATTTCTCTCTTAAAATTTTTTTCCTCTATTTAAAAAAATAAATAAATAAAATAAAAAAATTAAAACACCAGTTTCAACCATTAAAAAGTTAGTTGCAAGTTTGTTTAAACTAGTGAGAGCTCTGGGTCATAAAAAAAGGCAAGTAAAAATCTTCCCTTTTTGCCTGTAAAGAAAATGAAAACAGATCAGTCCATCCCTATGATGGAATTCCACAGTGATTTTGCGGTCACTTGTAATTTCTAGTCAACACTTTAGATCACTGCACCAGCTGAATATATACAGTCATATGCAACAGTTTGGGCACCCTCGGTCAAATGACGTAAAAATAAATTAATGCCCTCTACAGGCAATACACTCGGTCAGCTGCAACAGAGGACGCTGTGTCTTGGGGCCTTGTGTGTGAAACAAGCTTTCCAAATTCCAGTTCTGACGGTCAGAGGAGCGATTACAGGGGACACGTATGAGCCAAATGATTTCAGAAATTCAGTAAAGCAGAAGTTGGTTTCCTATTCAAAATTCCCATTCCACTTCAAACAATGCACCAGTTACATTCAGATGCTTGTACAGCCACTTCATTTAAGATATATACACACGCACACGCACACACACACACACACACACACACACACACACACACGCGCGCGCACACACACACGCACACGCGCGCGCACACACACACACACGCACACACACCCCTTTACAGCTATAACAGCTTCCACTCTTCTCGGAAGCTTTCTACAAGATTTTGGAGTGTCTGTGGGAATTTTTGCCCATTCATCTAGAAAAGCACTTGTGACGTAAGACACTGATGTTGGACGAGAGCGTCTGCCTCACAATCTCCATTCTAGTTCATCCCAAAGGTGTTCGATGGGGTTGAGGTCAGGGCTCTGTGTGGGCCAGTCAAGTTCTTCCACACCAAACTCACCCAGCCAGGCCTTTATGGACCTTGCTTTGTGTGCTGGGGCTCAGTCATGCTGGAACAGAAAGGGTTCTTCCCCAAACTGTTCCTACAAAGTTGGAAGAATACAGTTGTTTGAAATGTGTTGGTCTGCTGAAACAATAAGATTTCCCTTCACTGGAACTAAGGGTTCTAGGCCAACCCCTGAAAAAGAAACTCCATAGCATTATCTCTCCTCCACCAAACTTTACAGTTGGCACAATGCAGTCAGGCAGGTAATGTTCTCCTGGCATTCGCCAAACCCAGACACGTCCATCAGACTGTCAGATAGAGAAACTTGCTTTGTCACTACACAGAATACGTTTCCTCTGCTCAAGAGTCCAGTGGCTGCTGCTTTACTCCACTCCATCTGACACCTGGGTGTTTGGTGATGCAAGGCTTGCATGCAGCTGCACGGCCATGGAAACCCATGCCATGAAGCTCCCGGCACACAGTTTTTGTGCTATGTCAATGCCAGAAGGTCTGGAACTCTGCAGTTATTGAGCTAGCAGTGTCTGACACTTTATGCTGTCTGACACTTCGTGACTTGCCGTGGTTCCTAAACACTTCCACTTTTCAATAATACCACTTACAGTTGATCGTGGAATATTTAGGAGGGGAGAAATTTCACAAACTGACTTGTTGCAATGGTGGCATCCTATTAAAGTATCATGCTCGAATTCAGTGAGCTCTTTAAAACGACCCATTATTTCACAAACGTTTGTAAAGGCAGACTGCATGGCTACGTGCTTGATTTTATACATATACGAAAGAATCACCTGAATTCAATGATTAAGAGGTGTGTCCCGATAACTTTGTCCATATGTGAGTGTGTGTGTGTGTGTGAGTGTGTCTGTTTGTCTGTCTGTCTATCCATCTATCTACATATGCACTCCCATCCACCCCTGTCGCAATATATACATATATACACTGTCATAATAATACATAAATATATACACATACACACAAACAAACAAACAATGATCCAGGATGCATACCTTACCATGAGAAATTTTATTTATAATGTGATATAAATCTATGGCCCACTACCAGTTCTCCCCCACATAAGAATACTAACGAGGGAGTAGGATATCTTTTCAGTCACAGCGAACATGTAAAAGACATGGCAGGGTATCATGGAAGTCTGAAGTGTTTTTTCTTCAAACACTGTCACTGCTACAAAAGCTTTCAATCATACATACACACACTCACATAAAGCACTAATCTGCACACAGTAAACTCTCAGAAACACAAAGGCGAAATGATGCAAAACGACACAAAGTAAACAAGATATTGACTGCCTACAAAACTATACTGAGACAGTTTCAGACTTTCTTTTGAAAGCACTTTTTGAAAATTTGTCAAGAACTCTTTGCATACTGACGAATTCAAAGACAGCTCTATGTTGCTTGACATCAAAAGCACCAAGAGCAACAAAACACTTCAGCAACTCCACTTCCTTTTCATGTTCCGACATGGGTTTGGGAATACATCTCACTGCATTCACAATGCTCACAAGCCTTTTCCCCTGCCAAGTGTGACAATCATTATTTATTTCACAAACTTTCTAAAGGGCAGCTCAACTCCATCACTTCACCTAAATGCTTAATCAGATAAAAGGCAAAAAGAGGATTTCAGCAGCTTTGGGTGACCAAAGATTGCCATAATAGAGAGTGAGAAATGAAAAGATGTGGTTTCATGTGAAGGCATGGAGGCTGAAAGCACGAGAGCTGCATTTAAACATCTAAACTGCACAAATCTCACTGTTTTCCTGCCATCTCTGAGGTGAATTGCAGGTTTTGATAAGGTAACTATGGTTTCTCTGCAGTGCTCAGCCCAACATCAAATTGTAGCTGTGAATGGCTTTGAGAAGCGCTCAAAGACATTGTGAGGAAATATTACTGAAATATCTCTAATGGACAGTTCCAGAGCTCTCCGAACATACTACATTCAGCAACAAGGACCCAACCGATACGAGCATATTGGGACAGATAACAATAACGATTTCAAGGGCCTAAAAGCTCTCAATCAATTATATTAGACAAAATTATTTTAGATTTATATTTTAATGTTACATTACAATAGCTGTAGTTAAATAGTGCATTACTGACAGATATGGCTGTTCTGATGCATTAACACATTGCCAGTGACAAAAACACACCTTATTGCAGTTTCCCACCAATGACAGCATCCAGATGTGAAAACGTAAGGTAACGTTTTAGCAGTGAATTTTGTTTATTTGAAGTAGAAAAAGCCATGAGGGCATTTTACACTCTATTTTTGTTCTATAATACTGGGTTTGTCTGGATTTCAACAATGAGATGACCACTGCAGTACGCTGCTGTTAGCGCTGACGGAACTTTCTGCCACTACATCATTGAAAACAATAGAATAGAAATCAACATCCAGGTAATTCCACCTCCAAGGCCAACTACAAAATTTGGGAAAACTGAACTCTGATGGAATGTTCCGCTGGCCATTGCTGTTTGCATCCAGGGGCCTTGGATAACAATGGACATGACTAATCAGGGCCCTCCCTGGATGGGGGCCCTTGAAAAGCCTCAGAAATAAATTGATTTTGGCTTTGAATTTTGATACTGTTTCATTATAGAAATAAACAACACACCACTGCATCTTCCATGATAAGTTCTGCTTATCTACGGTTGTTTTCTTGGCTTCTAACTAAATAAGATTGATGATTCAAAGGACACTTTCCTTTAAATGTTTACCAACCAACCTCAAAAAGAAATTCAACATAATAAATACATTTTTTCCTTTCCTTGAATTTCCTTAGTGGTGGTGGTGGGGGGGATGCATTACTATGCCTGGGGCTCAAATTTTGGTGCTACACCCCTGCAGGCAGCCATCACCGCTGGAGGTGGTGGAAATTCCCTTACTACTCTATTGAAACAAAACAATATTCATTTTCCTCTAAATTTACATGCAGCATTAGTTCTCAATTGTCACATTTCTTAAACTCAAACAAACAGCAGAAACTCACAGTAATAAATAATATACATGTTGTGGCACTGGAGGCTTCCCATTAATCTCTGTGGTTTCAGTTTCTGTTAATTGCCTCCTTTTTTTATTGTTCTCTTAATGGAAAGCTAATGTGATGCTGGTGAGTCGTCATACTGTTCTAGAATTCACTGTTCTAGAACACTGTGGAGCTATTCACACTATACTAGAATGTTCTCCACCATTCTCACTGATCTAGAAGCCCATGTTCTAGAACACTGTGGCACTATTCACACTATCCTAGAATGTTCTCCACCATTCACACGGATCTAGAAGCCCATGTTCTAGAACACTTTGGCACTATTCACACTATCCTAGAATGTTCTCCACCATTCTCACTGATCTCGAATCTTCTCCCCTTATTCACAATGATCTAGAATTCAAACTGTCCCCCCACTCACATTGTTCTACAATTCACAGTTCTAGAACACTCTCTTCCTATTCACAATAATGTAGAATGCTCTTCCACATTCCTACTGACCTAGTAGCCTGTGGCACTATTCGCACTATCCTATAATGTTCTCCACCATTCACCCTGATCTCGAATGTTCTCCCCTTATTCACACTGATATAGAATTTAAACTGTTCCCCCTATTCAAATTGTTCTACAATTCAGAGTTTCAGAATGTCCTCATTTACACTGTTCTACAATTCTCAGTTCTAGAATGTTGTCCCCATTCTAGAACATTAATACTGATCTAGAATATTCTCTCCTTATTCACCATGTTCTGGAACATTTTAGCCATTTTCACCTTTCTAAAATGATCTCTCCTATTAACACTATTTTAGAATGTTCTCCAACGTTCAAGTTGTTCTACAGTGTTTGCTTACATTCACATTGTTCTAGAATGTTCTTACCATTCACACTGATCTAAAATGTTCTACACTTATTAATAGTCTTCTAAAATGCCCCCCCCTTTAATGATTCCAGAATGTTCGCCTACATTCCCATTGTTCTAGAATGTTCTTACCATTCACACTGATCTAAAATGTTCTACACTTATTAATATTCTTCTAAAATGCCCCCCCCCTTTAATGATTCCAGAATGTTCTCCTACATTCCCATTGTTCTAGAATGTTTTTACACTGTTCTAGAAAGTTCTCCTTCCCGTTCAGCATTAGAATGTTGTTGTGTGTTGGGGAATGTTGGGTCAGTGTGTGGTCCTTACGTCTTGTAGAGTGGTGAGCATCAGCTTCACTAGTGCGTTCTTCAGCACTATGGACAGCTCCCACTCTGTGTGTATAAGGACAGCTCTCACACTGTACTGTACGCAATAGGTAACTGCAGCATTTGTCAGTCACATACTTTTGGCTTCCTTTTGCACTGAAAATGAAAGAATGACCTCAGTTCTAGAGTTTTCCCCTCATCAGACCTGGGAAGATTACTTTCACAGTGTGTTGTGGTTGTGCGCAGCTGATCAGACATGCAAAGCGAAACACTCAACAGTCTGTGCAATTCAGACAATTAGCTTCAGTAGTGGGCTATTTTTAAAGTGACGTGCTGGAAGTGTGATGGCGGCCTGTTTCAAGTGGTTCATCAAAAACTGTGTCCAAGACAAAGCAAAAAAGTGGGATAATTTAAAATGACATTTCATTCATTGTGCAAGTCACGTAAGCCAAACAAATCTAATCTGAAAATGTGTGCAGTACACTGACACTGTGTTCAAATCACTGGAAAGACAATACAACAACGCAGCACATAAGTCACTGTGGAAAGCTAACTGTGGGAAGCTAAACCGTAAATTTTAAAGGAATAGCTCAACCAAGCAGAGCATGGCTTATTATGAAGGGGAGTAGCAGCGTGGTGTCACTGGTGTAATGCTAATTGGCGGCTATACAATTTCATGAGTGGTGTAGTGGGGTATGGACAGATGGGTATACTTTGCTTTACTTTGAAACACTGAAAAAAAATGTTGCTTAAAGGCTGCTTTAGACTTACTTGATTCAGACGTGTACAGTGGCTCCATATGAATGAACTATGTGTGAGGACTTAACTTATTTAGGCTGATGTCACATTTCATGTGGAACTACTGTACACGCCACTTTTTTCCAGTGGAAAACTCGTTAGAACACACACAATTTCCCCATGTAGTCTAAAAATAATTGACCTAAATCTGAGCAAAACTTTTTCACTCAAAGGCGAAAAAGTTTTGGAATCTATGTGGAAGACCACACTCACAGCACAGCGTCAAACTTATTAACAGCTAAATTTAATCTAGTTTACTGTATTTGCTAAAACCCATTTCAAAATAAGGTCTAATGATCAGTTAGATCGCTATCCATGTTATAAAGTAGGGTTAAGTGGTATAATGGTAATCATGTAACCTGCAGTATTTGGAAATGATGGTTATTTAAATTAATGATGACAATATTATTTTAATATATGACATTATTTCCATGACCAAATTTCTACTTCACACCTGATCGGAGAAATAAACATAGTCCACCCATTTATATTTTAGCGAGGTCACAGAATGGAGACTGATAGGAGATGCTGACAGAAAGAGTGAAAAATCAGAGTCAGGAAAACCTCTGAACAACTAACCATGATAGCAGCTCAGCAAGCACTAACTAAAGCTTGCACTCTAACACCAGTCACTTGATTTCACGCTCTCAGATATCCTTTAAATGGGTGTCATTTTAGCATCAGTTAGCTAAAAACAAGCCTGTGCTGCAGTGTGTGGCTAAGCTATTGTTAGCTTAGCCAAAACTTTGCAGCTCCAAAAAACACAGAACACACTCAATTTCATGTTTCTGTCACTCCAACACCAGCCACTCGATTTTTGCTCTCTCAGACATCAGTTTTTATCATCTAAATTTGTTTCAGGAGAGCACCAGTTAGTCAGAATCAAACTGATACAGCCCTGTGTGGGACTGTTCAGGTCTGTAGCCTGCTTGCTAAGTTAAGGTTAAGTTAGCCGATCAGGCTACAGATCCAAACACTGTGGAACTGGTTTAATTTCACCTTTCTGTCCCTTCAGTGACCAGTTACTCAACTTCACTCCCTCAGTTTTGAACCATTATCATCTACCGACTGTGTTGGTGCTTCAGTTAGCCAGAATGTTGATGAAACACGCTCTGTGGTGAGCAGAGCTGTGATCATGCTAGCTAAGCTAAAGCTAATCAGCTCCTCTCTGCTAGTCTGTGTGCACTGTTTAAAATGTATCAATTGTTAGACAGATGGTTTCACATTTATTGAATGATGGCTTGAAAATTGTGCACCGTGTTCACTTATTTGGTGATCATGTAGGCAAACTGAAGTTTTTGATTATTTTCGATAAAGAAATAAGGCAAGACAAGACGGAATAAAAGTCACAAACATATTACCTTCCTGCAATCAGTAACACTGTATACCACAGTAATATTTGGAGATGGGTTGAAGGTATGAATCAAGGGAATACCACCCAGTAGGCTTGGGTGATATCTAAAAATAATTAGCACAACAAAATCCCGATTATTGATAATAATCGAGTCACTTTGAGGCAAGCTGAGGTTCCAAAGCACCTCAACATTCATCTTCGATTCCATTTACGTAAAGTAAACCAAGGCGGAATCTGTGTGGTAAACCTAATATTACAGTGTGTAGCCCGCGCACTTCTTAAACATAAACCCAATGTCAATGTATTTTTCAAGCTGTTTAATGATAAATTAGTCCTCTCTAATTTTCTCTCAGTTATTGTACTAAAATGGCAATTTCGGTTGCATATACATATTGCCATATGGTTACCTGTCCATTATTAACAATATCTAATTGCTTCGCCCCATCATCCAGGCCTTCCACCCAACCCTAGTTTCAAACTGAAATGTTGGTAAAACCATCTTATTTTTGAATAATAAAATATTTTCCAATGTACTTTGTGCCATTGAACTTTGTATTCTAATAGCACAACTGCTATGAATGTTACAGGCTCCTTTCCTTCTAATGCACTTTGCATATTTTGTCCCAGTCATATTGCTAAATACTCTAACTTGACCCACCAGCTGCCACTGAAACCTGCGTACACGCACCATTACACCAGCAGATTTTATTCACTGTTTGCAATGTTAGCATTTTGGACTGAATTATTGCTCTAAACTCATCTTAGGAAAGACTGTAAAGACTGTTTTAACAGCAGCACCTTCTGAAATGGATTATGCTGTAATGAAAAGTAAGGAGCTTTTTAACGGGGAGTGATTTCTCTATCAGATTCTGATAATTATTTCTGACATTTTTAAAACTCTATGTAATTGGGTTGAAACACACTGCCGAGAAAAGCAAAGAGTGAAGTAAATTCACACGCAGGCCTGCTTGGAAAGAACACTGACTCCAAACAGAAAAAATGCAAAAATCTGCCGTCAATTATGCAAAAGGAGCATTAAAATGCTAACAGTATGGGATATTTAACACACAATATAAGAGCTTCAAAGGAAGCAGTGGATGTAGAATCTTTCAGCCCACTGCTGCGGAGAGATTAATCGTACCTCAGAGCGACTCGTAAGCCCTCATGCTGCCCTGCCGAAATGCAGCGGTTGCCGCCTAGCCGTGGGAAGCAGAGGCAGCCTCAGCGCCGGCCATGATTTCTCACAGGGTTTAATTACAGCCCTAGGTCTGCTAGACCCCACCTAATCTGTCCAGGCTCAGAGTAAATACCTCATCTAAAGTCTAAAGAAGGTCCTTACACAACACACACACACACACACTCATAAACACAGCACAGCTAAATAGTCCGAAATATCAGCTGAGCAGAGAAAAGCCTCTATTTTCCACTGGACTGTAAGAAACGTCAAACAGTGCAGTCTGTAATCAGCTGGACAGACACAACTTTTGTTGTTTTGTACTCAAGCAAAGTGCATTTGAAATGAAACAGTGACAGCGTGCAAATATGTATCTGTTATTAATGCACCCTAAATAAATGTATTTTAGGGCTGAACAATAAATTGTTACGGCCATCTTTGCCTTTGCAACTGATATAACAGAAGGCAGTGATATGCACAGGAGCACTACAGTGTTTTGTCTGCATGCGTTTTTTTTTAAAAAAGAAACATATACATGTGGTATATAAACAGCTAATGTTAATCTGACAGTCCATGTATGGAAACTGAGCTGCATTACTTTGGTGAAATCACAAAAACAAATGCATATCTGCACAGCTTAGCTCCGCCCATCCTGTTAAAGTTATAAGGAGTGTTTCAGCTTGAGCTGCTTTTTCAGTGAGGCACAGCACAGCCAGTCAGAACTGATTTAAATTTACATGTATCTGTCTGAAAGGCACAGTAACAAAGAAGCCTTTGGGTTGGAAAATGGTCATGTAAAAATGAATCACGGCTGTTTTTGGTACATAAACTTACCTAAATGCCATTAGGAGACCTCAGAGGGAAAAGAAAATGAAAGAAAAACACAAGAAAAATGTAGAACATGGGTCCCTTAAAACCAGCCCATGAGGCGTCTCATCTTTATTTTAATTAAAGTTTACATTACGTTAGAACTGAACAGTCTGATTAATTCCTAAATGGCGTCAAAAGACAAATAAAGGATAAAGGAAGGTTGGAAAATGGTCACGTAAAATCAATTATGACAGTTTTTCAGTATGTAAAATTACAGAAACATTACAAGTGAATTTCAGGAGAAAAAGTAAAATACAAGAATATTGTAGGATACTGAGCAAGTAAAATGTTTCTGTGGGTGTTTTGATTAATCATGGTATTCATGTTGTCCAACAACAGAGAACTAATTTGGCCAAACTAACACAAACCAGTCTTTAATCAAGTCACATTACTGAGTGTGTTTATCTGATAACTGCAGAAAATCAAATTTTGTCATTAATCCAATCAATGCGTTTATATGCACTTGAACAATCAGACAGTGTGAAACTCCGGGTCTACATGAGTCAGGCAGTAATCAGATTTCTGCTTTGCAACCAGCCAATAAACTCACAGAAGAAGATGTGACGTAAACATAACGTAAAACTCAAACTTCATGCCGCGCCTTTTTTTTTTAAACATCCAGCCACGTTACCTGAAAATATGAACATACATCATCTACAAGATGAAGAATATTTAAATCTTTTATTTCTTTAAGCATGTCGTTGGTTTCAGCATCACTCCAAAAGTGTTTTGCTGCCGCGGTAGCGCTGCTTGCTTATTCCGAAAGAAATATGAGTAAGAGTTTAAATGCACTGAGAAATCTGATTACTGAGCTAAAATCCAGCTCTAACATCAGAGTTCTTAATCAGATTTCTAGACCTTACTCTGATCTAAGCAAGTGGAGCATGCCGTTTACATGACCATTTGAATAATCAGATAACTGCAGAAATCCGATGATGATTGGATTATTGTGTGCATGTTAACACACTCAATAATTCATCAGTGCATTTCTCATATACAATACCGTGCAAAAGTGAAATACTTCTTATTTCCAGTCAAAGCAGCCATTAAGTATAAATTATTCATTTTTCAGCATCAGAAAATAAGCAGAACACATGTATGTAACACAATAACACAGATGTCCCAACAACCAAATATATTTTTTTCATTATTTAATGTGTCCACTCTTTACCTTTATTACAGCTTCCATTCTTTTCAGCAGACTTGCTTTCAGTTTTTCTAAGAAATTTGCAGGGAGATTTTTTCGCAGCTTTCAAAGTTCAGTCTTAGAAGTTGGTTGCATTTTCTGCTTCTCATAATCCAAAAGTAGTCCAAACTGCAAAAGTGTAGACTCATCAGCTGTTACGTAACATCTCAGATGTCCAGTTTCAGTGTTCTAGTGCAAATGTTCTTCTATTTTCTTTTCTCAGTGAGGCTTCCTGACAGCTGCTCATCCTTTCATACCCATAGCGCTGAGTTGTCTTCTCACACTGGAAGGATGGACAGAAACACCTGTGGATTTTGTCTTAATCTTTTAATTAGAAACACTGTTTTTTCACTTATTTTCTTTTGACAAGTAGATGCAAGTAGATTATCTTATCTCTAATCTAATCTCCTGAGAAAGATCTCCTGAATATGTTATGACTTGTACTTAACAGCTCTTTTGACTGAAAATTACATGAATAAAAGGTGGTCCCTGACTTTTTCACAGTACAGTTGGGCATGGCCTAACACTCTTAATGCCAGTATTTTGCACATCATGCAGTGCTGGAATGCACACATACACAAAAAGCCTTTTTCTTTGGGAATGAAATGAAACGGATAACTCTCAAGGTGACAGCTACGTTATTTCATGAGTTAGATACTGGGCCTGTGACATTTCCTTTAGCCTTTCATGGCCATCACAACATCAGTAAATATGTCTCTCTCTCTCTCTCTTTCACTCTTTCTCTGTGTGAGTACGTTCATGTGTTTCAAAGTGTGACTGTGACTTCACCCCGGTGCAGCAGCACGCTGTCCTTGAAATATTTCATTTATTCCGGTTTAAACGTAAGCCAACAAATCTGCTTCTTCCGCCTTAAAAGAACCCGCAGCCTCGAGCTGCATCTCAAAGGCAAAAAAATAAAAAACACACTGACACCTGACAGCCAATCAGATCATCCGGCCTGTGCCTGCAAACGAGGGCTGTGTAAAATACAGCAATAAAGTCACGGCCTGTGTAAAGGCTGGCGTTTTATAGGCGGCGGAATGACTGTGTCAGGTTCACGTGGGGTGTCAGGGTGACGTCTCAGTTTGGGAGAAAAGCCACAGTGACAGTGACAGCGATGTGACAGTGTGTTAGTGTGTGTGAACAGCACCAGGGGAAGGCAGTGTGCGACAGGCTGGCTGTCTCCAAGCTCACGTCACTCCAGTCTGAACGAAGTCAAAGCCACTAAAGACATCTGTTCACATCACAGCGACCAAGAAGCTCATTTTAATTGAGACTAGCAGGGCTGAATGATATGAAAGAAAATAGCATAATTCTGTTGTAAACATACTGTGATTGCGATATGCACTGTATTACACGAAAAAATAATGATGTCAAAGTTAAAGTGGCAAATTATTAGTGACACCAATTTTTATTTAATGCCATTAATCAGGTTTTCTAGTTTCACACTTTAAAACATCAGCAGTAGCACAGACTGAAACCCAGATTGTTCAAATACAGATTTTAAATGATGTTTAAAGCAATATATACACAACAATACTACAATATATAACATACATCTCACTCTCTTCTCTCTCTCTCTCTCTCTCTCTCTCTCTCTCTATATGATAAAATAATACTAAATTATTGAAGGTAATAAACACATTTTCTCCACTAGCGTTAACAGCGCAGCTTTTAAAAATCTTTCTTTAGGGTACCAAACAAAAGAATGCTATTATTCGGCACTTGAATCTTTTGATGGCCCTACTACAAATACATCGGTGACCCCGTAGTGTCTCTGAAAAAGACTGGCCTGTGTTATTTGGCCAAAAATGATTTACATTTATGCCTTGATTCATCTCGCAAACATCCACAGAAAATCTTTCGGGACATCTGTGATTGGCCAGGATGCTAACAGCACACAATAAAACAATTAGTGATTGGTTAATTTGCTCCATCTACATATTGCAGCTGTTATATTAAAACCTCACAACTCAATTTTTTTCTTTCTTTTTTTGTGAACAGTGTGTAAAACATTCTTTTGGTCCATTTGTCATAAGAATAAATTCTTGCTACATTAATATACCACACTGAGCAAAAAATCTTTATTTCTCACCTGTGAAAAGACTATAACATTAGAATAAATACAAATAAATTAAAATATTTTTTATATGTATTTATGTTTACAAATAATCAAGAAAAATGGATTACTATTAATTATTAATATGTCGGTTAGAAGAAACACAGACTTTGTTTCAGACTTCCTGCTGTGCTCCAGTCGCTGTGCGGATCTGTTCAGTTCCATAAGCAGAACACCTGATTTCATTTAATGAAGGATTGATTAGATCATCTAGGCATTAGATGGTAATTGTAAATACTGGACTCCCTCAAGGGGAACTTTGGAAATGGTTAAGCTCACACACAGACATCTACTTAACTGCATTTATTCTAATGCAGGTTACAGTATTTTTAACAAATAATGTCTACCACCCAGTTAAATGCCTTTACCTGTCATTTTCTCAGATGTCTAAGACTGTTGCACAGTACTGTACATTAAAGTTAGGAATTTTTTCTTGCTTCTTTTATAATAGTTACTATTTTGGAGATATTTTGGAGGTTATGTTATAAAAGCAACAATATTGAAGCCCTCAGGTATAGCAGTATCACACAGACCAATATGGTGTTAACAATTAACCATCAATATATTGTGCAATTAAATTAACTTAGACCTTCCTATGCTGCCTATGAGAATACAAGGGAAGCTGTATACTTTTAATAGCATCTGAGAAATATGCGCTAATCATGAGTCATCTTATTAAACGCCAGACAAAGATTTAAATCAGGAATTAAACAAAAGGATTAGACGGAATTCAAATATAACACATCCAAATTAAAATCCTGGACCTGCTAATGTGTAAAGTTGACCCTCATTTTCAAGCCCAGTGTAATTAAAAAAAAGTAATAATCTGATGTTTCATTTAACCGCGCTGACTGCAGACGGAGGGAAGCGTCGGAAAGCGGGTTTCATAACAGTGCGGCATGCTGGCGGCCAATCTGGCCGAGAGAAGCGCGTGTATGTAGGAGGACCAGCCTTGAACACAAGTCTCCTTGGCAACTGCACACCTGTGGAGAGACTATAGAAATGGCAGCGAGTGAATCAGAGCCAGAGCAGAGTGTGCTGCGCTGAAGCCCTGTGTGAAGAGCTGAGGGGAAGGACGCCCTTTTGGGGGCTTTAATGCAGAATGAGAGGTATTCAGCAGTGAAATAATGAGCACGTTGGTAATGATGGAGTGACAGTGTAAAGGCTATTTAATTAGAAAACATTACAGACCTTTGGTTCTGGCAAAAGAAGGCCTTTCTAAGTGGGTGAAGCATTCAGAGACCATGCAGGAAGCTGCTTAAGAACCTGTCAGTAAGAAGTTATTGTAGTATTTGTTAAAAAAATAAATGAGACAGTAAAAATAATGGAAATCAGAGATGCACCGTTGTAGAATTTCTGGGCTGATATGATAATCAACAGTTAACACCATATTGTGGCCAATACTGATATCATAAACCATGATTTGCCTGACTTATTTGAATTTAATGATTTATGTAGATGACATAATGCAGATATTTTATATTATTTACCAGATCTCTTATCTAAAAGACATTCATAACAGTAGACGATGGACTTTGCCATTCTATAATAAAATCCAGCCATACACATTTAGCTACAGGTTGCACCACAGAAATACTCACACTTTTAGAAATAGGTTCTCTGTGAAGGTTCTGTGCAGGTACATTTTTCATTCATCAAGGTACAAACAATGTAAATGTTCCCTCAAAGGTACAACAGTGGTTTTAAGGTCCAATTGTGCACCTTAAATAAGTTTTTCCCAGTGAAAAGTACATATTTGTACCTTTTCATAACCGAATGTTTTAAAACAGAACAGTAAAATAAAAGCCTGGAGACGAGACGGGGTGTGTGGAGTGAGTACAACTTAGAAAATATAACTTCAATGAATTATGGTGCAATTATGTTCCCTAACCAAAGGTACTGAGATGTACCCTTGAGGGTCCCACCCCAGTGACTAAGGGTACTGCCCAGTGATAGCTTCATACCTTTGAAGCAAAGTTTGTGTTAAATCATATCAAAATGATAAAAATGTTTACACAAAAGGGAATAGTAAGGTCATTTGTTTGGCTGTTTTGACTGCTGAACAGGATTCACAGTGAAGCTGAGAGCGTCTCTAAAAATCGTCCGGAGCCCCTCGCCAAGCTGTCAGCTCTGAATGAGCTTTCTGCTGGCCTATTAATGTCATCTCACTTATGATGGAACCTGAGCTTTAACCACAGTACATTAGCAGCAGAACATGAACATGGCTTTGAATTTAACACATCACTAAAAAATCATAAACGTTTACATTAACTTTGTACTAACCGCCATATATGGCTCCATATCTGAAATAGGTTACTGTAATTACATCTGATCAGTCGAGCTGCAGGTCTCAGCCTTTTTGGAGAATTCATCATAAAAAGGGCTGTATAAATGTGTAACGCTATCAAATGTAGACAGAAAAACTGAAATATTTTGATTTAAACTAAAATATAGTTTATGTCAAAGGCAGATCATGTCGTCACAGCTGTGTGTGGCCGTTACAGCGAAACTCAGAGTGGCCAGTTTGATATTTTAAATATGTTTTACAGTTCACTTTTCAGAAGAAGCATGACCGAGCTTTTCAATTTTCAGTTTAAACGTTAAAAGATCTAGCTGAGCTGCGTTAATATCTGTGCACCAGCAACAAGTAAATGCAACAAGTTCATACCTAACTAGTTGTAAACTTAGCTGACATTTGCCAAGCTATCATTTAAAGGCATGATAGTTTACCTAGCACAACCTATACCAACATAACTAAAGCATTATTTATTTTGTTTTATTTAATTTTATTTTGTCATGTATGCCACTATACTGCAGATTTTATTGCAGAAACTTATTTTGCGAGTATAATTTTTCTTTGTAAGCATTTGATTACCACTGTTACGATAATGCTAATTTCAGCTAGCTATAGGATTCAGTCTCTATGGGATTTGCAGCATCATGTTAGTGCCAAGCTAACGCTGGTGTACATTCACTTTCCCACACTGAGTTTACTATTGAACCACTCTAGCCTAAACACTGACTTTAAGACATGCATGTAACATGTTTTTACTTTGTATCCTTTAGTAAATACTCTATACCCTAGCTGTGAGTATTATTAGAGGAGCCAGTTCGCTTTTGAAAAAACAGCTGTTTGTTTTGTTTTTGACTATTTAAGCAAATGAAGTGCTAATTTAAAACTGCTGTTTTAACTCTAATTTCCTTACGTGTATATATATATATATATATATATATATATATATAAACAAACATTAAAGTAAGAGTGCTGTAAATATTCAGTACAGTAACTAGTCAAGTCAAAGTTACTGAGATAGCACTTTTTAAAACAGGCATAACAAAGCAGCTTTACAGAAAATCCAGGTCCAAGCCCCCCAAAGAGCAAGCCAAGGGCAACAGTGGCAAGGAAAACTCCCTAAGAGCAAGAGGAAGAAACCTTGAAAGGAACCAAGACTCAAAAGGGGAACCCATCCTCCTCTGGTCAACACTGGATAGCAAACAATAACACAAGAGCAATATGCTGCCAGTAAGCTGATGTAAATTTACAGTGTCATGGTTTACAGTGCACTGGTTACACATGCTTTAGTGCATGCGTGAGCAAAAAAACAGAATGCAAAATTATCAATTATCTGCCATATTTTTGTTTACTTTTTCCATAGGTCACCAAATATTATATCGTCCACTGATATTTATCACACATCCCTAAAGAAAATACTAAATCAAAGCAAAGAGAAATTACTACGGATGCTTGTTTTATAATCCATCTATCAATGTTTTGAGGCTAAAAGAGACGCTGTGTCCGGAAATCGTCAGCATCAGAAACCAGAGCGGTCTCTACATCTCTGAAGATTAAAGGCTGTTCTGAAAGAGTAAATACAACTTTAATTAAAAACAAATGCATTATATATTATAACTACATAAAACAGCACTGTTCTGTATTCCCTAAGAACACTTGCTCTGCTTTGAGGGTCCCTCGGCCACTTGAACATTACTGTTTCTGCTGACATACTACCAGTTCACCACAACCCTAAAGTGAATAAAGTGAATTATTTTAATATTTTATGGAACACAGCATGCTACATGCAGCTTTGTCCACTGCGCCAGCTCTAAGTGCATGTTGACCATTGATGCTTTCTGAGCAGCATTACGAAATCATGGTCAATTATTACTGATGTACTGCTGCTTTGTGAAGTCCTTCACTATCATTTGACATTTCGGTAAATGGAAACTGCAGGTAATTGCAGTTTATGAAATGCGAGGTGCAGGCAGCAGCGTGGTACATACATCCAATAATTTACTAAAACTCATGCCTTTTCTCAGAAACATCTCCACAAGAATTAGAAAACCACTGGCCTAAAAGACCCTCTTAAATACGAATAACCTGGCCAATAAGTTGCCAAAACAAAACGTTTTAACGTTAGATTTTCTTGGAAACTTCGTGGCATTTACAAAGTTCGAGAGAACAAAAGATGTATTAAACAAAGGTGGGTAGAGCAGCATCAGGCATTTCATTTAAATAATGATTTAAGTAGCAAACTGCGTAGGAGTGAAGGTAAACAAAAAGTCAAGTACAGAATTCCCAACAGAGCTGCAAACAAACTTCTTAGGCCCTCCAGCATCTCTCAGCATGTTTTTAAGTTTAATAAGTTTAACTGCTGAGTTCTCAGGCTCTGTTCTTCTCTATTTGAACCTTCTTGTCTGAATTATATTTATATTAATACATTTATCAGGTGCTCTTATCCACAGTGTGTTACAGAGGTAGGTGGAAGGTGAACGCAGCATTAGAAGCCTTGCCCAAAGACTCTTACTGGTGTAGCATGGCACGCTGCCTGGATGGGATATTGGAAAAATGCTAAAGCCACAAAGTGAGAAGTGTGAGCAACAGCAGGTGCTGAACCAACAGAAGAGAATGAAATTAAACCCTAAAAAGGAATTACATATTAGGGACTAAAAGGGAAGGACCACAACTGAACTGCAGTAAAAGTAGATTCCTCTCCTCACAAAAGGCCATAACACAATGGAGGGTAACAACTGTGTTTTTATGTTCGGGTAAATCGTCCTTCTGATCATTTCCTCATATTACCACAGAGACGTCTGTTAATTCTTACAGCATGTGTTTCCTGAGATTCGCCATAAAGAGCGCTTTAGAAGCATGAAAGTAACTTTTCAGTGAATACGCTGTGTGTAGAAGTTACAGAACTCAAACCTGTATTATTTTAATCATCTGTACTATTTTACTGTAGTTTAGCAGCATTTTTGAATCATATAACCAACTCAGAGTGAGACTATGAAACATTCTACCTCCCACTATTCGCCAAGCACCTTCAATCCACCTTCAATCAGTTTTTTAATCAAGTCTAAAAACATACTTATACAAAGCCACATTTGAATAGCGAGGGGCTGTGGTAACTATGCATGCTTAAGTCTGTGTTTTATATCTTTTTTACTCATCATATCTGTATTTTATCTTGTTTTTACTCTTTATTTTATTCATTTTTCATTCATTCCTCCCTATTTTATGTAACTCATCTTATTATTTTTAATTTCCTACTTGTGTTGTTTGTGTGTGTGCTGATTTGATGTAAAACATTTTGGTCGACGTAAGTTATTTTAAGAGTGCTTTATAAATAAAACTTACTTATATAATACATACTTGTATACTAATATACTTCCATTTTTTCATGCTAATATTTACTGTTCTGCTTTATGGTCAAAAATAAATGTATCCTTATCTGACACTGCATTATTTTTCACGATTCATTTATTTTAATGCTAGGACAGTTACAATTATTACATAATCATCCGATCGCAATTATTTAAGATAATCACAGTTACTTAATCTGGCTGCAAATATTTTCCACAGTCATTAGATTTCACAGTGATGTTGTATCACAACAAGCACAGCGTGAACTGGATGCATAGGAGCCAAATAAAGGTAAGGTAAATAAAAGAAATCACCTCTTCTAATTTTTCTTCTTCTGACTTTGAACTGTGTGCTATAACCCGTTTAGGGGGAATGTTAGTTTTTTGCTTTAATACCTAGTACAGCTAATGCTAATTTTAGCATGTATGGTCGCAAAACAAAGAGTTTTCACTCACATTTTCACTCAAGAGTAAAATGTAAGCTTCGATTGACACTGTAACTGTGGACACTTGTTATGTACTGTAAAGTTTATCACGTCTTGTTAGATGCAAAACAAAAAAGAGCTAGCTTAGCAAGACAGCTAATCAGCCAGTTCAGATGCTTTAGACGTACACTTCATTAATTCATCGTTAATCACAATTATTTACACCAATCAGCCATAACATTAAAACCACCTCCTTGTTCCTACGCTCATTGTCCATTTTATCAGCTCCACTTACTGTATAGGAGCACTTTGTAGTTCTACAGTTACAGACTGTAGTCCATCTGTTTCTCTGCATACTTTGTTAGCCCCCTTTTACCCTGTTCTTCAGTGGTCAGGACCCCCACAGGACCACCACAGAGCAGATTCTATTTGGCAAGTGGGTCATTCTCAGCACTGCTTTGTCACTTTTGTGGTGGTGTGTTAGTGTGTGTTGTGCTGGTACAAGTGGATCAGACACAGCAGTGCTGCTGGAGTTTTAAACACTGTGTCCACTCACTGTCCACTCTAGTAGACACTCCTGCCTTGTCAGTCCACCTTGTAGATGTAAAGTCAGAGACGATAGCTCATCTGCTGCTGCACAGTTTGTGTTGGTCATCCTCCAGTCCTTCATCAGTGGTCACAGGACGCTGCCCACAGGACGCTGTGGGCAGGATATTTTTGGTTGGTGGACTATTCTCAGTCCAGCAGTGACACTGAGGTGTTTAAAAACTCCAGTAGCATTGCTGTGTCTGATCCACTCAGACCAGCACAACACATACTAACACACCACCAGTCAGTCAGTGTTACTGCAGTGCTGAGAATGATCCACCACCCAAATGTTACCTGCTCTGTGAGGGTCCATGGGGGTCCTGATTACTGAAGAACAGGGTAAAAGGGGGCTAACAAAGTATGCAGAGAAACAGATGGACTACAGTCTGTAATTGTAGAACTACAAAGTGCACCTATATAGTAAGTGGAGCTGATAAAATGAACAATGAGTGTAGAAACAAGGCAGTGGTTTTAATATTATGGCTGATTAGAACACAGAACTGCATTGAATTGTTTTTGCAATTCACGCTGCTTTGGGCTGAATCATTCATTAAAGGCAGGTGCTCAAAATAACGTTCACATTCTCATTTGCAGACGTGTAGGTGGCCTGCATAAAATGCATTTATCTTTAATTATGAAATAGTTAAAAACAAAATTAGCAAAAACTGCTCTATGCTACTCGACTTAGGTGAGAAAAAGTGAGCTAATGAAACAAAATGCTAAAATCTGTCCATTTCAAGCATAAAGACTGATTAAAAACTGATTAAAGAGAATAATTTTGTGATTAAACGAGTCTACAGTAGAGAAAAACACTAATGAGTCATATTTGTTAATGTTATGGCAGCAGAATATTTTAGTATCCAAAGTACAGGTTAATATTTACAAGACCCAACCAAATGAAGCAAATTAATTCTTAATACTTCAGTATCAGCGCAATTAGAATGATTCCTTCTCAATATTTTTCTAAAAAATATTTATTGTTTACCCAGCAGTTTATCTCATTATTAACCACCTGCACAATGACTCGCTTCCAATATTAATTAGATAACGACTAAGAAACTGCAGGAAGACTGACACACGGGGTTACAGTGTGAGGATAAAAATCTGGCGGGGGGAATTCGAGGCTGCTAATTCAGAAAGCCTCACATGAGGCTAGGAGCCGAGCCGCTACGTTACCATGACAGCTAAAAGGCAGACGGAGTACCTGGGCTAATAAATGAGCACTACAGCCTAAAACCAAGATAAATTACTGTGATGGATTATATCTCCCAAGGAGAGACATACAGTCCGTTTCTTGCCTTTGTGGTATAAAAGAGAAGGAAAAAAATCCCCCCCCCCGGACTATGAAGCTATCTCTGAAACTTCTGATTGCATTTTGACTTGATTAGGAATAAAAACCTCACCTGTGAGATGTTCAGCTATTTGGTTCAACTTAAAAAAAAAATGACATCATCTCCCTTTTAGCAGTGGCTGCAGGTCAAGGGCACTGTAACAACGATAAACTGAGGTAGATTTGACACAAGTGGCACCAAATCACCCACTAAAGTTTCCGATCCACATGATGCCAGTGTCTCCTGCACTAAATCAGCCGTCCTGCTATTTGCAGCAGGTGACAGACGAACATGTCAATCAACTTGTTTTTCTTCCATTATGATATTTTGGGTTGATGAACAAGAAATGTTTGTATTTCCAGAGAAGTACACACTTCACTGAGAAATCTATCTTTGCAACTAAAGCCATGAAAGCCAATCTTTAAATCATCGTGAATGGCGTGCTGTGAAACTGTCAGCCTGACGAAATTATAGAAGATATAATGGACAGTATACTATATTCAGTAAAAGAACCAACAGAAAATACAGAATGGTCCAAAAGTCTGAGAGCATATTGAAAATCTTTGTTATTTTCAGTTAAACCTTGAAATAAAACAACAGGTATTTTTTTTGGAATTTTGAATATTTTGAAATAAGTTATGACAAGTAAAGTGAAGAGGAAATATTGAGGATTCTGCACTAATTCCAGGCCGCTGTTCAAACCTCAAGTACTTGATTAACATTCAAGGTGACAGTATTTCATCCATCCATCATCTAAACCGCTTATCCTTCTGGGTCGCGGTGGGGTGCTGGAGCCTATCCCAGCTGTCATTGGGCGGAAGGCAGGATACACCCTGGACAGGTCGCCAGTCCATCGCAGGGCAGACAGACAGACATACACATTCACACACTCACTCACACCTAGGGGCAATTTTAGCACATCCAATTGGCCTGACTGCATGTCTTTGGACTGTGGGAGGAAACCGGAGTACCCGGAGGAAACCCACGCAGACACGGGGAGAACAGGCAAACTCCACACAGAAATGACGCTGGTCGCCCGGCCGGGAATCGAACCCAGGCCATTCTTGCTGTGAGGCGACAGCGCTACCCACTGCGCCACCGTGCCGCCCGGTGACAGTATTTGACAATTGAAATCACTGAGTATTCATTCTGTTTCATCACACAAAGACGGAGAACCTACACAGACTACACAGACCAACAAGTCAGTGAAACACAGATTTCATGTTTTAACAGAAGTGTAAACCATTTAAGTTTTGGGCAGCACTTTATTTGGAGTGGTCCTTTATAGATTATTAATAAACTCTTAACAGGTTATCAGTAACACATCAATAACATATCAATAAAGTATTAGTACTGCAGCATCTGAATACATCGAAGTAAATATCTTGTAGATGTTCTGTTGATACATTACTTACATTAAGTATTGTTAATGATGTTACTTCTACTACACAACACCTAACATTACCCAACCGTACCAAAACCTGACCCTAACCCTGGTCCTAACCCTAACCCTAACCTTAACCTCATCCCTAAACCTAATCCTAACCCTCATATGCTTTTTACATGTAACTGAGAGTCCGTTGAGTGTTTGTTTCCTCTAAAAGGACTACTCAAAATAAAGTGTCACTGTGTTTTGTTCGTATTTGTATGTTATGTTATGTTATACTTACCAACTCTAAATAAAAATGGAGAGAGAAAAGTATCGAGCACTGATGACAGCAAGGAGCTAAAATGTTTGCTCTGTTTGTGTCTGGCTTTCTGTACTCTTTCATGAAATAAATATGGATATATACTAGATTTGTCTGACTGTTCAGCAGTGTGTGGGCAACACTTTTCTCACTCCATTTTTATTCAGATTTTCTTTTGCTTTACACACCCGCAGTAGCCTACTTTGTTTTATGGAGTGCAACAATAATCTTTGTTATACTTTTCCACTGCCTGAATGTGAGCACATTGCCAAAGATGCATTGTTAAGGATGTGACTGAGAAGCCAGAGATAGCACTGCTTTTATTGTTAAACGGGCATGGCTGAAGTTAATGTTCGGTCCAGAACTGGTTCAAATATATTTCTCTCACAAACGGACAGGTTGGCCCATCGTCCACTGAAGAGGAAAAAGCATTTGTAGAAGACGTCGAGCCTCCATCAGCATCCAGCGTTAGCAGTTAGCTGTAGTTCTAGCTCATTTAGCTCATGAGAAGCAGTCTCTCTTATGTTATTCATTAGATAAAAAACTACCAATTTTCCACGGTTTTGAAATGTATTTCTCTGAGTGCTGCTAAATTTTGGTGCAACACCAGTGCTGTCGTTTCACAAGGTAAACCACAGGTCTAAGTTTATTTCAGCTGAAATCCGTTTTTGTTTTTTGCTGATGTTTTTTTCCTTCTCTGAGGTTAACCCGATATCCGTTCATGACCTCTTACGGATGCTTAAATATTACATTTAGTCCGAAGGCAAATGTCTACTCCAAATTTAAGACAGACTTGTTAAGTTGCGGGTGCTGATATTTTAAGTAGCATATATGTGACGTGAACAATGACGATGCAAAATGATTTGCCTTTTTTACAACATGTGCGGGTTTTAAGAGTTTTATGGCCACGAAGATATAAAAAAAACAAATTTGCCAGCCCAGCGTCGTTCGCCTTGGCAATGCGTGTCCATGAATTGGGGGATGGAGCTTTTGAAGGAGCCCTGAAGGGAGGGGTGTATTTGTTTTGCTTGAGTTAAAATCTCAACAATCATTCTCCAGAATCGTATATTGTGCCTTTAAACAGTGCACGACTTCTACAGATTTATAAAATACAAGCCCTAAAACAAGCACACATGGGTTTTTACTACGCCAAAAATATTATAAAGTTCAGAACATTTTATTATTATTATTATTATTATTATTATTATTATTATTATCATTATCATTATTATTATTATTAGCAGATGCAATATTATTATTAGCAGATGCAATGAAATCTGGGAGCGCTGCAGCCCCATAAGTCCCCCCACTTCCCACATCCCTGTTGACTGTGTTAAGGCCTTTGTACAGAAAGGTGAGATCTTTTTAGTCTTATCTTCCACTGAAGCTCGAGTTCAGACGACTCACACGTGGATTTGATCTGCTCATCAGAGGCTTTTGCACAAACTTTGGTTCATGCCAGTTGGAGTGCACTCTGTCATTAAGGCAAAAGGGGGACAAAAATTTTGAAGTTTTGAAGATTTTTACTTTGAACTCAAACTGTATTGCTAATGATTTAATTTGTAATGAAAAACGTTGAAAATTAGAAAATAATGCAAAATAGAAGCATTGCACTAGTGCTCTCGGACTATTGGACCCCACATTACATCAACATTCAATAAACTGTGTTAACTGTCAAGTTAAGGTGAGCGATACTGAAAAATACATCACAATATTCTAAGACATTCTTGACACGATATACATGATGATTTAGTTTTACTACAACAGAGGTTTTTGGGTTGTTGAGGTTTGATAAGTGGGAACAGACAAAAAGCCTCAGCAGAGCCACATTAACAAAATACTATAAAAACCTATGGGTATATGTTGAGTAATGAGTAAATGTTCTTTCCCCCATCGTTTCACATACTGCACTAAATCCAGTTAAGCAGGCCTAAGCATACTCTCTTTCCAATCAGTGGTGGTCACTGTTTAAGTACTGCTGAAATCCAGTATAGGCTCAGAAAAGCATACGGTGACTTAATGTGACATAATTTATCATGATACTGATAAATATTATCATATTGCCCACTTCTCAGTAAATAAATGAATAAAAATGATTTATTTTATTTTATTTTGGTCCAAAGGAAGTTTCATTCCACAAAAGCAGATCTGCACTGAAATGTTTTACTTTTTTATGTTGAGGTAACAAAGTCTGTACATGCTAACTCTGCTCTGTTCAACTGAACGGAAATACGAGGCATAATGAAATTCATATCATTCATATGTGTACATTCTTTTGAAGTGTATGAAGACGTGAGCTGTCATCTCAACTCACAAAGCTTGTTTACATTCTATCTGTGCGTGTATTACTGTGTGGCCTCCACACACCGAGCTGTGGTCTTCATCTGACCAGAGGTCACAGGCTGTCTGAAAGAGAGATAAAAAGTGAACTAAACTACAAGGAACAAGAGGTCAAAGGCCAAGCCATGGAGAGAGAGTGTGGATTGCTTTAAGAGCAGAAGTTGTACACAGAGGGCTATTTTCTGCTTTTGGAGAAAAACTTGGCGCAGGTGCTCGGCTAATGGACAACCTGATGATTGAGGCAGACAAAAGGCCTGATGTTTCTGCTTAAGAGCAACTAGTGAAAAAAAACAGACACAGAAAGTAATGCATCGCAGCCAAGGCCAAACATCCTCCCAGAGAGTAATGGAGGTAAAGGGTAAAAGTGTTAGAAAACCTCTAAAGCATAAGCTCCATACATTGACTCTGAACCTCTTACCCAAAGATTTTAAAACCTCCTCTTTTCCTGCACCTGCAGCCTCTGCCTCACTCTGAGCATCTGATATCTACTGTATGTTATAAAACGGATCGTTTCGGTCCTAAAATCTGATTGGCTGAGCCACGATTGAAGCTTTTGTAAAATCCACGATATGCACACACCTATAACCACCTCACAACAACTCAACTCTGTATTACGAAGCCACAGCACAAAAAAGACCCTTGTGCTGTTAATGGAATAATCTTTGACTTTAACGCTCGCATGGACCTTCGAGTATATTGATGAAGTAAGAACCCGTTTTTTGTTTAAACTGAGGGGCTGACAACTTATGTTCTTAGCTAGAACCAGGCTGGTCAGCTAGCTAACAGGCTAAAAGATGGCAATCATGCTAAACAACTCTGTCATTAAGATCACAGGCTTGAATTAAAATACTTACGATATGATTAACTGTAAAACAGCAGTACAGAAGTCTAAAAATGTCACTTGAACTGATTACATCCTTCAAATGTCCGCGTTTCAGTCAGAAGTCGCGGCAAACCCAGGCTGAATCCCAAATGGCTCTGTACTCCCTAAATAGTGTGCTAGCTATGAAAGTTTAGAAATTCTAGTCTCTACAGCCAAATAGTACAGCATTTATTGAGTATAGATGTGCCTGAGTCCCTAATTCTATTAGGGACGACTAATTTGACTATTTCTTTGCTATATTTTGCACTGTTGGGCTGCAGGATCCAGGTTTAAATTCCTACATAGTGCACTATTTAGGGAGCAGGGAGCCGTTTGAGATTCAGACCCAGCACGAGAAGAGGGGCGCTGCTGGACTGGTGCTAAATAAGACTCACGGTGATAATCTGGTGATCACAAAGTACTTATAAAGTGAAAGTGTTTGCATTAAACAGTGCTGTGTTATCACATGTTCATTGTTATGACAAAGTTTTAAAAATTCATGAAATGATCACAGTATGCAGCGATGGGCGACTGAATGTTCTCCTCATTCAACGGTCGATGGTTGCTTGACCACAATACCGTACTCTAAAGGAACTAAGTTTCTTGGCGGAATATTTGTTTATGTCGACTACTGTTAATGGTAACTTCAATTATTTTCTGAAAAGTCGTGTATTTTATCATATTTTATGTTGGCCACTGTTTTATAAAAGCAATAAGTCACTTGAGGCAGTGCATTACTATTACTTATCACAGGAAGGAAGTTTTAGGCGCTCTGTTTCACGTTGTGCCTGAGAACACCCTTTCCGTGATAAAGTCTCAGTAACGAATGGCCCCAAGTGGCTTATTGCTTTTATACTTACACCGAATAACTGAAGTTCACAGCATAACATCTTTACAACTTATATAAGAAGTTTCTTTGGAGTTTTCAAGTGAGATATTCTCAGATGTGACCACGTTTTGAAAATTGCCCATGCCTACATATCATGCTAAAACAGAGCTCTGTGACTGGATGTTTTGCATGTCAGTCCAATGGCCCTTTCCTCTCAAAGTAGATGGTTCTTGGTCACGTTAAGGGCCGACATCACTGAAGAACAAACTGTCCTCACTTTTCTGAACACGTCTGATGTAGCGTGTGAACAATGATGAAGTTTTAAAAAGCAATGTTCACTGTCCAGTGCTTACAGTCTATATATGGAAACCAAGCTGAAAAACAGCCTGTTTAAAAGCCATTGCTTCTGTGATGACATGAAATCCAAAGCATTCACATTCACAATCTGCCTATTCTGCCTACAGCAGTTTAGCTCCACCCACTCATGCTGAAGTTATAAAGAGTGTTTCAGCTCAGACTGCTTTTTAAACAAGGCACAATAGAGGACAGCCTATCCGAATTCAACAGTCAGTTTTTGTTACTGTCCCTTTAAGACTGATACACATACATGACCGCATTTACAAATATCTGTCTCTACCAAAAACAGAGTTTGGAAAATGGTCATGTAGGAATAAATGATGTTATAAGTGGACATATGGAGAAAAATCATTTAAATAAAAAGTAGGATAGTAATATGAGGCAGGTCAGTGCATTTGTGCTGATCTGAATGCTACACCTGCATTAAGATATTGTAGTGTAGTAGTATATTGTAGTACCAGTTATCTCTTACTTTTGATGTAGCATTTAATTTTATTCATATTTAAATATTAGAGATGCACAATGATATTGGAACCATATCATTGTTGGCAGATATTTGCTTAAAAAAAAACTTAAAACTTAAAGCTCCACACCAATGAGTGTTTTATAATCCAGGTGCATCTAGCTCCAAGCCTCAGCCCACAATTCACATACACATACACCCCAATTAAATGGACAGCAATAGTGATTTTGCTTAATTGAATTTAAAATGCTGGGGAGGCTCATTAATGAGCAAATAATGTGGTGACTTTGGCTCATAGAAAGCACTGGAAACGTGTTAATGCGTTTCATGTGCTCATTTAGCCCACACAGTGTGAGCTTGGGGTTAAATGGCTGTAAAGAAATCGGAATCAGACACAAAAGTTCATGATCGATGCATCTTTAACAAGAAGCCTTTAAAATACTTCCTTAAAAACACTCATAAATGAGCATGCCCATCAGGAGAATGTAAAATATTTAAATAAGCATTATTATCTTTCAAACTGCCAACTTACCACTGCCGATTTATTGATAAAGTACATTTTAAGTGATACCTTTTGGGTATTTGGTTTTAATTGATATCACAACCATGATAAAGGCCTGATCAACAGCATCATGACTATAACATTAGAAGTGCAGATTCTACACTTTTAGTCAATCCCATATTGGTGCTTAGTATTATTATTATTATTATTATTTGAATTTAATAAAGTTGTCATTTCTTGCCATGAAAAAGGTGGAAAAAACTCAAACCTTTTGATACAGAACGTAAATGTATACACTGTGTAAATGCAGTGAAAATATGTGGTAGCATGTAAATATGAATTTATTAGATAACTAATTATGTATTAACATTTAAATAGAACAGCTTGTGCCAGTAAGAACTCTACAGATCTAAGTTATAAAGGTGAAAATGATGCAGTTGTGGAGTAGCTCACAACACTAATGGCATAAACTGCAGTCACCAGTAGATTAAAATAGAGCACATTTGCTTTGATTGTGCTCATTAATAGGATCTGAGTGGGTACTGGTTTCTCAGCATGACACACACTGCCGCGAGGCATATGGGGTCCATTACATGTAGAAATGCAACATAACTGGAGTGCACTCAAGTGTGTGTGGGTGTGTGTATGTGTGTGTGCTGTGTATGTGTGTGTGACACTTAAAGCAAAGCAAAGCAGCTGTTGAGGAGATGCTCAGAAACTTGCTGTGAATTCCAGCACCGCTTCACCACCTCTGCAGAACTACGCAAAAACACTGGACGGCAATGGAAGCAAAAAAGACTGATCATTTATTTTAGCTAGCCAGGTGTGCTTTTAACCCCTTGCATAGGTTTTGCAATAACTGAAGTGTAAAATGGAGATAAAGCCATAATGCAGTCCTCCTGGAGCAGCTACAGGTTTGAGGTGCTTTGCTCATGGGTAGGATAGCACAGCAGAGAATGTCCATTGAACTTGTTGCCTTCTGGTGCTAGTTCAACATCCCAGCCAAAGATTCAAGGCTAACCAGTCACAGGCTAACCAATCACACACAGGCTAACTGCTAACCAACTGTAGCCTAACAAATCATAGGCTAACCAGTCAGCCTAAGCAATCCCATTCTAACCAGTACCAGGCTGCTAACCAATCACAGCCTAACTAGCAAAGCCGGTCCTGACCTCCCTGTGCCCTAATCAAAATTCTGCAGAACAGGCCCTCCTACGTGACCCGTTAGCCATGCAAACCATTTGCAACTGCCACACAGTCACACCTGACACCAAAGTGCTCCAACTACAATCCTCACTAGACAATCATCGTCTTGTTTTAAAATGATGTGCGCCTATGGGGAGTGTCCATATATTGCTCAGATATGCCCATATATTGTCTGGACTGGTCTACATTGAAGCTGCTGCTGCAAAGCGCGAGTTTTATTTCATACATTTGGACACGAACGTATGTTTACGTGCAATGCAGTTATCTTTTCCGAGCTACATTTCACAGTTGCCCATAGGCATTCATCAAGCGTAATAAACAGTTGTACTTCACTCTCACTTTTGTCAGGCACAAAGTCACAGAACACAGCCCTGGAAATGGCTGGCAAGCAAGCAAGCAAGACACAGACAGACCAACAGATGCACTGTCCAGCTCGGTCAGTGAGACAGACAGACTTGAGAGAGATGCACTGCCCAGCCAGCACATCAACCTTTGTTTAAAAAATGTTACTGTTATATGCTGACGTCACACCTGGAGAGGATAAAATACATGCTTACCTTATTGATGTTCCTGCAGTTCACTCTTATGGTGTTTTTGATCAGACAGATAGTTCTGTTTATCCTCTCATTTAAGCATTAAAGATTAAACAATAATCAGCTTTGGCTGGAGGTGGAGGCGGGGTCCTTGCATAATTTGCAGGGCACTATGCAATGTGCGTTTTGAGTGTATGGGGGCGACCGGCTCTGCTAACGCAGTCACAGGCTCAACAGTTACAGATTAACTAGTTACATATACACACACAGAAACAAGTTTATATATATACACACACACACACACAGCTTCATTTCAAATGGTATTCCAAACACTGACCAAACAAAAAAATATTCCTAACCTAGAGTGACATAACCGTGTATTTTTTTTTACATTTAGTCCCTTTCAATTCTGGTATGTTAGTGAGAAGCCAGTTCTAAGAAACCATAACATGCAATGTGGACATGCTGCGCAATTTTCTTTTCCAGCAGCAAGTCATCAAAAGTCTCAGACAGTAGCTGGAAAAACTGCTACTGGAAGCTCTAGCCATCAGGAGTATATAAAGCAGACTAGAATGGGCAAGATTTATCACCGTAGCAAGGACTGTTCTCCAAAACTTAATTAACTCAGTTAAAATGAATGACAGATTAAAATTCACAACAAAGTAAAATACTGTCTGGTTTGGAAATAAAAAAAAAAACGCACTACATTAAAAGACCGTGTCAGGTTTCATCTCACTGAGGACCTACAACACATTCTGCACAGCGAGGTCAAGAACAAGGCATAGACGGAGTCGATGGACACAATATAGGACAGCCAATCAGAACAGAGGTCATTAACATCAGCAGTTCTCAAACTTTCTGAGTGCCCCTTTGTGAATAGTAAGGGTCGCTCGATTTACAAAAAGTAGAAATTGGGACTAAAAAAAGATGTAACATTAATTTGAGTAAAATTAACAAAATGCACAATAAATACATCAGTAAATATCAGATTAACATATCAGTCAAATCTAAAAATCTGTCTGATATCCAATATCATTGTGCCTCCCTAAAGTGGACCTCAGAGAAAAACAATAAATACATAGGATATGGGCCCTTTATGGAGTGGCTCATAGTAAATACAGAGTACCTTCCCGCCCCCATAAGTAGAGCATACATGGAGAAAAATGAGTGACAAAAAGCCCAGCTACCCCCTCTTTCAAAAGCCTCAGGCTTCTATGTACAAGTGAACAAGAACAATGAAGCCTGGCTGAAAAGCTGAAAAGAGCACATTAGCAGCAGACACTTGGCTGATTGGAACATCATCACCTCAGTCAGCCGGCCAATTGGGCGCCTTTCTCTTCTACAAATAATTCAGCACGGCACATTAAAGCGGCTCCAGAGGACATGATGTTTGAAAAATGGGATACAAGAGAATACTTACTGACAGATTCTGACTTTTACCATCTCTACATGGCATTAATGAATGAGGCCTGAGGTGAGGGATCGTTTTCGGACACCGGTGCAAGGCTTTTTACACCACTGTGTATAACAAGTAAGTGGATGAGAGGATGATAAGGACATCAAATACGGCAGCGCTAACCGTGCTAGCTTGTATCCATCATTAACAACCACCATGAAGCGCACTAAAGAACCGTTTTCTGTATGAAACCATAAAGAGGATTATGACAATTTAGCTTGGGGTCAGAAATATACATAATCCCTCTATATAACTCTGCGGATACGCAGTGAACGGGGTGGGAGTTCTGCTCAGCTCATCCTCGTCTGCATTCACACACACCTACACACCTGCGATTGCCTCAGAGGAGCGGTCTCGGTGCTGCTGGGGGAGAGAGAGAGAGATGGAGTGGGAGTAGCGTGCAGGGTAGATCTGGTGAAGCAGTGCTGTTTGTTATCTGCCGGCCCCCATCCCTCACCAGAGCCCAGCACCCGGGCCTAGCGCAGCTCTCTTTAATAAATGAGGATTTAAGCAGGCAAAGCTGGATCTCTGCACATTTCCTCGGCAGTGCCCTTTACAGGTGATCCAGCAGCAGATTCCTCTACACAAACCCTACCTGAAAGAAATACTGCACCTCAAAATGCTAATGTTGCTAATAATGATGATGCGTGGGTCAGCGTTTTCCTGACCCACACCTGTCCACGGTCATGAGAAATAGGCTAGCACCTGCCTGACCTGAATTGAAATGATAGGAACATTACCCAAAACTGCACGATGCAGGTTTTAATGAAGCACAAATGTTTTTCCATGTTATCCGTACAATTTAAAGCACTGATCCTTGGTCTACAGGGCTAACAGTGCCCAAAGTGAGACCAGAACTTCTTATTTTTCTTTTAACATTTATTATTTAAAAATATGCTTTACATAACAGCTGTGTTGTTTTAGTACAGGAATAGTGTTGGCTAAAGATTCTGCTCTTTCGGTGTAAAACACATACATCAGCAAATATCAGTTTGATAATCACGTCAAAACGTAAGGCTAACGTGTTGCTAGCCAGGGGATGGCAACCCAAGTGTTAAGAGCCTTTTTGTCCTTTCAACAAAAATCAAACCACAACATTTTATGTCCATTTTACCATCTTGGCTGTAAATATGTCTCCATATGTGCTGATGGCCTAATATAAGCTAAGAAACATAATCTAAACAAAAATAGAGACTTACTTTGCTCTGCTTTAACCTTTAGCTCAGCTATAGCCACTTTTCTCACATCTCTAGCAGGAAACTTTTTCTCAAAAGGTGAATAGTTTCTTGTAAAATGTCTCTCAACGTTTGACTTTTTTACAAGGCTGAAGCCGCTTCTCATTCACCAGCTTCTTTTCGAATTTTCCCCTTCCACCTTAAATGGTGCCTGAGGCGCAAGAATGTAACTGCTGCAGCATTTAAGGTGGAACGGGAGAATTCGAACAAGAAACTGACTTTAGTGTTGTGACTTTTTGGTGTTTAACAGTTTCTCATTGCAGATTAAATGTATCAGGAAACCATCTGAGGGATTATAAATGCAAATAAGTCCATTCGATTCCAAATCACTTCATCTCAAGTCTTTCTCTTTGCGTTTTTTTTAACTACTAGTTTAGGCGAGATTGTTGTCTGTGTCGCTGTGTGACAGGCAGTCTGCTCGCCAATCCTCAGGGTTAAAGGGTGAATTAGCAGTTATACGTTAACTCCAGTGTTTAAGACTAATTATTTCTAAAACTGTGTTTGAACGATCAGCAGAGCTTTATTTTACTGCAAAGGAGGATTATTTTATTTTTACTTAAAAATTTATCTAATTCTGCTGTGGAGCCGCAACAGCCGCATGCAGCTTCAGAGCCATATGTTGCCGACCCCTGTACTAGCCGTTTTGTCTTTTTGGCCCACAGCCCACCACAAACATCACACTTTGGTCCCCAAGACAGAAAGTTTGGCCACTCCTGGTCTAGAGTTTGGCTACTGCCATTTTGCTATGCATTCAATTTATATTACATAATTACAAATGTAATTCCATAATTAATTACATAGTTATGAATTCCATTTGCAATTTGCAGCAACAGGTTCAAATCTGCAGTTCTGATTTTTCCTGTTTATTTAGATGACCAAAAAAATGGCAAAAGTTCCACCAAACAAGACAGCACTCAAAATGAACATCAAATGTGGTACAGATCAAACTTCCTATAGAACGTTTCAAAGTGCTACAACTAAATGAGATGAGAAATAACTAAACAAAATGTAAGAAAAAGTATTCCAAGATATCTGGGGGACCTAAGAAGGCTCTCTTCCCTAGACTTGAATTCCAGGCAATATGATATCCATTCATATAACCACTACAGTGAAATCAGTCCTCCTTCCTAAGGGATTCTCAATTACAGCCATAAAGGGTGTGTTGTAGCTATAAGCAGTCATTTAGGGCCCCGAGCCACCAAGGAGTCCTGCTGGAATTTTTTTAATCAACTGGCAACAACACACAGTGATTCCATGGATACAAACTAATATGATCAGCAGGGGAATGTTGCGGGGAGTGCCTAAATACGATGTTGCTCAGGCGCACAAATGTTCAGAAATGGCCATGAGCGTGTTAAAAAAACAGGATGGGAATTCATGCTTGATTCATACTATTTGCGAAGGAATAAGCTGAATGAATCTGGCATACTTCTCAAAATGACAACTTCCAATACATTATCATTAATATCCGTATTGTGGCGGACAAAATGATCAAGCTAGGAAAGTATATGGCTTCGCCAAAGCTCTCAGGATGGTCTTATAGGTGGGGCTTTCCACTGAAAGTCTTGAGATAGGGATCTTATTGGAAGTGATGGGAGCCAGCAGACTCAATCCTCTCCCAATCCTCTTTATCCAATAACAAAGATAAAAATTCCCATCTGAAGATATCCTTGTGGAACTCAGAGCATCTGGTGCTGAGACTTTTATCAACCAAAATGGTTCCTTTTTCTTTTAACTCAACCCCCTCGACACACATAAGCCTGCAAATACCTGTGAGGGCCGACTGACCCATGTGTCACCATCTACTAACAGTAAATGGAAGCTAGCAGGAGTGAGTTATGAAAGTGAGATTGTGCTAACTGCTCTCCACCTATTTCCATTTGTTATTCATTTTAACTTTATTGGCTAAAGTACTGAACAGCCCGTTATGAGAGAAGCTGCAGGCAGGAAGGAAGAAGGTTCTCAAACAAACAGCTGTAGCACGATTCCACCCGAAGCCTTCCTTATGGCTGAGCTCAGCGCCGGAACTGTGTGTACTCTAGAAGAGATCAGGATCAGAGGCTCAGAACACACTCGCACAAGCAGAGTGATGGGAAGTGTCGGAGTTAAAAAGGAGAAGGCTGCTGGGCGAAATGAAGAGAGAGAGGAGAGACAGAGACTGCGAGCAAAAAGAATGTAAGAGAAGATTAAAGGGAATAAAGCGAAAGGTGTGTTAAAAATGGAACATTTAGAAATGGAGGAAAATTGCAGTCAGAGATCAAACTTGCAAGCAATAGCCTATTCTTTCACTTCACAGTCCTGGTCAGGGTCGTGTCAGCTTCTTTCAGTACACCGACGATTGATGGACGCTTGGTGTCTCGTCTAACCGCTCTCTCTGGCAGTGAATCCAGTAATGAAACCCAGATCTTGTTGCGTAATAATAAAGCATGTATACCTTTATTGCCTGCATAATTGTAGTGAAGGTTATCTGGGAAACATCAGAGAAGGGCTGTATGATACCTGCTTTGTTGATGTTTATCACAATATTGGCTTTGGCAGTATTGATATTGCAAAAACTTTGATATGCAAATAAGCCTCCAATAAATCAGATCTGTTGTTTTCTGTGAGCATTCTGACCAACCCGAGAGGCTCCAGGTGAGTTTCTGTGGGTAAACAGGACAAATTATTCGATTTATATGACTCCACAAACCAGAAGTGTGGTGGACTCAAGTCACATGGCACTTTTTTTTGGGGGTGGGGGTGGGGGTGGGGGGTGCAGAGGCTGTATTTGAAGGCTGATTGCACCACAGTGGCGTGACTAGGATGTCCCATTTCGAAGCCTCCTTCATATGCGGCCAAGAAATGTGTCCTTTTCCATGGCAACGAAGAATTCAACGGGTGGAGCCTTCGCTAGCCAATGTATCCCAAGGTTCATTGCATGCTGGCAAGGATTCGAGAACATGGCAGCATCAGCAGAGGAGTGAACAGCAGTTGAGGTGTACACTTTTAAATGTAAGTATTGGGTTTAAACTCAGTCGAATAGTTAAGATACAAATGTTAAAAAAAAAGCCAATGTGGTCGGAAGCAAAACATACGCTAACATTTCGTTTTGTTTTAGGGGGGCAAGGAGCAGACAGAGAGATTGATAAAACTGCCGGGGGATCTCCATCTGTAATAAATGGAAAAATAATTATAAAAAAACACTAAAACAAAGTTTCCGTCTTTAAAGAACTTTAAAAGAACTTGACAGGAGCGGCGTTTCGTGATGCAGCGGTAAGGGTGGGAACAGAGGTGCTGTGCCGCAAACAAGAAATCCACTGTAGAGCAGACTCATTTCGGTTCACTCATTTGGTTCTACGCAGCCTCTGAATTGGGACACACTGCTAGCGAACATCCTAGACCGCCACTAACCTGGACACGCCCCCTCTAAAACCCACAAGTCCTCTAGCACATGCTTTGTTTAACATCCGGAGCACAATACATAACACAAGTGTAAGCATAAGCTGACCATCATTAGTTAACGGAACCGTTTTTATCTTATAAAAGATTTTTTTCCCCACACATGATGTCCGCACACACGACAATCAGAGTGGTTTGATGTGGAATGGCTCATTTTGGAGAAATCTGCTGATTTTTTATAGTTGTGGTCACCATGGCTTGTGATGTCATGCCATGAACACAAATATAGCCATTTTATTTATCATCCAAAACCATCAGTGAACCTACACAGGTCTCCTGAGTTTTTATATGTAATGCTGATGATGGTAAAATCTGATGGTGGTGAATCCATAAAGTTTTCTTTGGGGACGATTCTGCCTTACAATGCCCTGCATGTATCTTGGATTGATGGATTTAATATACATGTTTTAGCAAAAATCTTTCTCAGAACTACTGTAAAAATCTCTCAAGCATCAGATAGCATACTCATAACAATTTAATGTAATAACTTTGTGAGGGAGCTTTTAGAGGCACTAAACTCTTCTGACATCTGGTTCCTATCACCACCACTGTGAACAATTCCGACTCATTAAGTTTCTCTAGAATGGAGCATGTCACATCACACCACTGTGTATGACTTTGTTTCTTAATAATTTAACTATGCTTAATACTTTAACCATCATTGTTTTTCCTGTAGTCCTCCATCAAAAATGAATGACTTTTACTTGCCTCATCATGCACCAGCAGGTGGAGAAAAATAATATTATCTAATAATACCATATTTCACCTTCTCCTCCCACCTATCGTTGAGAGAAAACACTCAGCTAGCTCAGAGACACTCTCTGACACAGTGTTTCACATCATGGCGTGGAAAGAAAATGCATTATGATTTCCAAATCACGCTGACTAACACACTGCAGTCCCAATAAGCAGCAGTATGATCACAATATGTTTTTTTCTATATATATTTTCTCTCTCAACACACCAGTACACTCTCCATCCAAATGTTGATTTTCCCTGCAGACAATCTGCCTGTTCTCTCCTAATCTCTTCCCTGGCTCACCCAAAGCCCAATCAAAGCCGCTCACCAGCCGTCCGTCTTTCTGCCTCTCTCTCTCTGTATAATTAAAACTCTGACAGAAAGCAGTGACAGAGGGGCGGCCGTAATTTATAAAAGTGACATCTTTCTCGATGGGGCGGGGGTTGACATGCTAGCACTTAGTATAATTAAAAAAGAGGGGAAAAAAAAAGCAGGAGAGGCGCAGGTTACCAGCGGTGCGGGTGGGCCGCTTTCTGCCTGTTTGGAATGGATGAGCTGGGTAAGCTCAGGTGGGAGGGCAGAGGGCTCCCGGGCCGCATGCAAGCATTGAGCTGATACGAGGGCTGGGAAGGGAGTGTTTCGTGGACGTGGCCTTGTTGCAGTGAGGATTAGCACAATACATTCATCATACTGAAGACTGCTTAAGTTCAAAAGGCAAGTGTTAGACAAACGCTGCCAACCACAGTGCAGTTTATCATCCAAACAGGGCGCAAGCGTGACAGAGTTACGGGTGGGGTGTAAATCTGTGACCTCATTATAATGAGATTTGATCACGATTCTTTAGGAAACATCATGAAATCTTGAATTTCAACATGATTTGGTTTGATTTAGTTTAATTATTTCGTCACAATTCAAAATTAGTTTTAAAAATATAATCCATACACAAATGTGACTAGAAAACTGTTTACATAATAGTGAAATATAGACGATAGGAACAACACATCGAGTGTTTTACATTTGAAAACAGCCTGAAAATAAAAAAACGAGTGTCCTAATGTCCTAGTAAAGGCTAGAGAATATAATATGAACGAAAACGCAGACTTGCTTTGCTCTGCTTTAAATTTTAGTTCAGCTATAGCTGCTTTTCTCGCATCTCTGGCAGGAAACTTTTCATCAAAACTGGAATAATTTCTTGTAAAATGTCTCTCAACATTCAACTTTTTTCTGAAGGCAGCTTCATATTCACCAGCTTGTTGTTCGAATTTTTCCACCATAAATGGTGCTTGAAGCGCCAGAATGTAACTGCTGCACCATTTAAGGTGGAACGGGAAAATTCAAACGAGAAGCTGGAGAATGAGAAGTTGATTTCAACCTCACGACTTTTTAGTGTTTGACAGTTTCTTGTTGCAGATTAAACGTATCGGTAAACCAGCCGGAGCGATTATAAATGCAAACAAGTCCATTTGTCTGCAAATTATCGATGTTTGTCTTAAATCTCTCTCACTTCGTTTGTTTGTTAGCTACTAGCTAGGCAAGACTGTTGTCTGCATTGCTGTGCGCCAGCCTACAGGGTTAAAGGTGAATTAGCAGTTACACATTAACTCCTGCATTTAAGACGATCAGCAGAGCTTAAGTTGGTTACGTAAGCTGAAGTAGTGGAGCTGTAAGTAACTGCTGGTAGCTAGAATTAAAACAATGAAAGACTAACAAACTAACATACTGGAACATCATTCACGGAACCTGAAATCTAATTATCATCTACCACTGCAACAGTTAGGTTTGATGTTAATGGAGCTCATTCGAGGCTATTAATTAATGATGACATGTTTTCAAATGTATACCTCTGTGATCTGTGACATTTTAGTCTGCACTAGTGATTTTACACCCTTACAGTCATATGCAAAAGTTTGGGTGCCCTGGTCAAATGACATATTTTGTTGATTTTCTAAGGGAAAATAAGTTAAAACATCCTCTACAGAGAACACAATGTAATGCACATTTTAATGCACAATTACTGTTTATTTGCTGTTTATTTAAAATGGAAACAAAATACTGAGAAAAAGGCACTTTTTAAATTGTATGTTTCATTTTTTCCCCCCCAATATGTGAAACTCAGCACATAAATAGAACTTAAACACTAAAATGTGCAGAAAAATATCATATTTAAGTGTGTTATCTGTACAGGATGTGTTAACTTATGTTCACTTAGAAAATCAACAAAACATGTTTTTTGACCAGCGGAGTTCAAACTTTTGCATACAACTGCAGCTTTGGGTGTGCATAGTTTTTTTTATATTTTTTTGATATTTTAACTGGGGTAGATGTGTTTAGGACAGATAGACAAGACAAAACCACCAGCATGAACAGAAAGGAGCAGAGAAGAGGAAAACAGCACAGAAATGTGAGGGAAAGTTCAGCTGGATGGAAACGTTCTTGCAGGAAAGCTAGCATCTGTCACCGTATCAAGGGAGAGAGTCCTGCTGCATGGGCTCCATCATGCTGACTGCAACAGATGCTATTGGTTGTCTTTTGTCACTCCTCTCCATAGTAGCCTGGACAGAGCGTATCCTGATATTCCAGCAAAAGGTGAGAAGTACTGTCAAATGAGCTCCAGACAAGTATTTCAACCGATGCAACAAAGAGAATCATCCATTTAAAGAATCAGCCAGATTATAAACTTGCAAACAAGTCAAAAATATATTACTGAGCTAAAATGGCCTTATGTTCCAACAAGCTGCGAGAGTAATGCATTAAGACTCAGCCTTGACAGAGGTTTCGTTGTGACTTGGTTAAGCAAAGTGGTCACAGGCCTTAACCTTATAGACAAAAACAGAAACCAAAGACTGAATGCTAAATACAAGCGAGCAGGCGCCCTGCAAAGCTCCGTCAAATTTAATATCACATCTAGTCAATTCATCCAGGAAGGCTTCCCACTAAACAAATAAACAAAAGCAATATGATACAGTACAATAAACAAAATCAGTAGGGGAAGAATGAATCACAAACAGATGGTCCAAGCAGCCAATTATGGCACTACTGAAACAAACCAAGCGCTCTTTAAAAGCTGTGCCACTTGTTGATATGAATGATTAAATATTTAAAAAAGAATACATCTTTGCAGTCATGATGCTGTTTTTGTTTTGCTTTGTTTCTACATCATTTGCAAACCCCTGCTGCTGTTTACAGTGTGTGTACATTTTAAGATGAATGGATCAATATAATCAGTGTTTCAACTAGTTTTTTTTTCAGGCCAGGTGATGGACCCTTCCCAGGTATCAAAGATGTCAAATGTACATGGTGTAATCACAATCTGTGGGGTCAGATTAGGATCATCACACACAATTACTTTCAAAAACAAACTTAACATGCTCTACACAAGCACAACTGTGACTGGTAAGTAGTTTATTTTCATTGAGTTGTTTATAAGGAATTATTCAGTTTATGAAGAATTTATGTGTAACGCAATGCTGTTTAGTTCATACAGGGCCAAAGAGTCATTTCCATAAAAGTTTATAAGAGTTTATGTAACAAAAACAGTCATAATTTATTGTTTTCAACCTCTCTTCATATATTAGAATTAAACAGATTAAACAGGCTGTTTCAGTTACTGTCTTTAAAACTGATATATGTAAATGACCTCTGTTCTGATTGCCAGTCCCGCCTCATTTAAAAAGCAGTCTGAAATGAAACACTCCTTAAACCTTCAGTGTGAGTGGGCGGGACTAAACTGCTGTAGACTGAAATCATGTTGGTTGTCAATGGTGGATATACACCGATCAGGCATAACATTATGACCACCTCCTTGTTTCTACGCTCATTGTCCATTTTATCAGCTCCACTTACTATATAGGTGCACTTTGTAGTTCTACAGTTACAGACTGTAGTCCATCTGTTTCTCTGCATACTCTGTTAGCCCCCTTTTACCCCCTTCTTCAGTGGTCAGGACCCCATGGACCCTTACAGAGCAGGTACTATTTGGGTGGTGGACCATTCTCAGCACTGCAGTTACACTGACGTGGTGGTGGTGTGTTCATTTGTGTTGTGCTGGTATGAGTGGATCAGACACAGCAGTGCTGCTGGAGTTTTTAAACACTGTGTCCACTCACTGTCCACTCTATTAGACACTCCTACCTTGTCAGTCCACCTTGTAGACGTAAAGAGACCATAGCTCATCTGCTGCTGCACAGTTTGTGTTGGTCATCCTCCAGTCCTTTCTCAGTGGTCACAGGACGCTGCCCACAGGACACTGTTGGCTGGATAGGTTTGGTTGGTGGACTATTCTCAGTCCAGCAGTAACAATGAGGTGTTTAAAAACTCCAGCAGCGCTGCTGTGTCTGATCCACTCAGACCAGCGCAACACACACTAACACACCACCACCACATCAGTGTTACTGCAGTGCTGAGAATGATCCACCACCCAAATAGTACCTGCTCTGTGAGGGTCCATGGGGGTCCTGACTACTGAAGAACAGGGTAAAAGGGGGCTAACAAAGTATGCAGAGAAACAGATGGACACTGTCTGTAACTGTAGAACTACAAAGTGCACCTATACAGTAAGTGGAGCTGATTAAATGGACAAAGCATGTAGAAACAAGGAGGTGGTCATAATGTTATGCCTGATCAGTGTATGAGTTGGTTGTTATGACATCACAAACACAATGAAATACAAACAGGCTGCAGTTTAATTTCTGTATACAAAATGTATGGACTGAAAAGTGAACTGTATGTTTTTAAACTTTAACAGTGTTTACATATTACATCAAACTGTTTTTCCACCAAAACTGAGGAAAATTCAGTTTTCCATGATATGGGCCATTCAATAGTTTAACAGACTGAATTTTTATTATCAGGACTTGAACACTATAGAAAGTTGATTGTTTATGTCTGCAAACACCCAGAAAAAGAATCTGTTAGAGTACAAAAGAACTTTTAAATGTACGTAAGTCTGTATGTAAGTTCCAAAAGTAAAATGTACTGATATTATAGTTATATTGTTTTGGAATGTAAAATTTCAGTACCCCACCCAACCTGTAGATATCTGATTTACAGACATTTTCCACTCAATGCAGCTGCATACTGTTAAATTCTGAAGGCTTGTCATAGATGCCTGGGCTGGATTTGAGTGGTGTCAGAAACTGGGAAATACCAATTCTCCTACTTGTAAATTGCATGTGAATGGCAGACCAAGTCATATTCCCAACTGGTAAACTCGGGATTCTAGATGATACACAGGGTTACGAGATGTGACATTTCACGACCTTTCATCTTCTACACAAGTGAAAAATGTGAAAAAAAATGACCTGATACACTTCTATTAGATCTACATGCTTTTCAATACAGCAAAAATTGCATCATCCAGACTTCATGCTTTTTTTTTCTGTGTGGTGGGTGTATCTATAAACACGCACCTGACCAGAGCGAAGTTGTATTTACTAGTTAACCGTCTGGTATATACAACCTTCCGAAGAGCACCTGAATGCAGCATTAGTTACAGTTGCTAAGCAAACTGGTTAGTCTTTTTTAGGAGCAGGTTTAGTGAAAGGTGTCTTTGGTTTGCCTCAATTTGACAGTGGATCATATTCTTCTGACCCCCCCCCGCCACAAACAAGTAATGTCATTTCAACTAATGCAAATACTTTAATAAAGTACAGATACTTGAAAAAAATGACTGCATTTCATTACTGTCAACCACTCAAAACACTGGAAAAAGAAAAAAATCTGATTAGACTACAAATAAAATGAAGAACGTTTTTTTTTCCTTCTATTATAAAGTTACAGTTTCAAAGGTACACAGTTTTATAACAACAGCGATAAAATATTACAAAACAATAACTGATATTTCGCTCCCAGAGTCCGCCACTGTTTCTAAAGGTTTCTGAGTTGGCTCTAACAGCGTGACAATCTTTAAACTAGTGCAAGCTAACATCACTGTAAACACAAACACCTTCATAGCATTTTTACAAAAATGAAAAGGTGATTCACGAACAACAGGAGTTACAGTGATGGTTATGGACGCACTGACACACAGCTGCTCCAAAACAAAGAGAAAATATCAAACCTGCATGGAGCAAAATGAAGGTTTATCCCCTTTAACTGTAAACAACTTTAAAGAGAAGCTCCCGCTGAAAAGCACGGAGGGAGTTTCGTCAGAAAGTTTGACTGAACAGAAAAGCAGCGTGGGTTTTAGCCTGGCCTATACTTTCAGGAGCAGCGGGAGAGAGTGCGAGTGGGGCTAGAAATTGATGCCATCACCTCACACAAAACATACATGATACCCAGCCTCCAGCAGAGACGCCACAACAACAGTCTAACGCAAGACTATTCAGCACAATTTCTCCCCAAAGCCTCCTGCTGCCTGACCCAGATGAGTTCTCAGTGGAGCAACGAAATAAGTTCCCATAGAATAAAGAGCTCTGAAGAGATACATGCTTAAGCATGGGTCAATGTGCTGAAGCGAGGAACAATAATAGTTCCCATGGAACGTTCCCTCTGTTCTGTCTCACTGAACTGCGCTCTGAATTCCATTTATTGCTGTTTGCAATGGGCAGCTGATGGAGTCAGAGACACAATCCTTGCTTTAATGGAGTAATACGCTTCGATCACTGCTGTTGTCGTGTCTGATTACCAGTTGTGAATCAATGATGACTTATTAATAGGGGTGTGATTATACACTCAGCCCACAATTCGATTTGGTTCTCAATACTGTGTTCACAACTCAGTATTCTCACAATATTAAAAAAATTATAATAAATATCTGAATTAAGAAAAACTTCGTAACACTAGAGGTGGGAGGCGGCAGGAGTGCTGGAGTGCGGTGTTGACTGGTGCTGTTCAAACCATGACACTGCATTAGATGGCAAAACTAGAATTTCCATCTACACAATGCGCATGATCACAGTTTTGCATTGCATTGTCAGGTTGGCTTTATACAGTGAAACTTTCATACAACTAGTTGCATGTAATATCATTTTGGTGCAACCTGGCAGTTACATGAAGCAATTCAAAAGAAATCTAAACTAGCAGCTCATTTTTAATGGTATTGTCCCCTCAATATAAAGTCTTCTACGTGTTATTTACAGTCGCATGCAAATGTATAAACACCCCTGGTCAAATTATGTTTTGTTGAAAGTGAAAATAAGTGAACACGTCCTCTACAGAGAACACACTTCTGCACATTTTAATGCACAATTACTGTGTATTTGCTGAATTTAACTTATTGGAACAAAAATAAAACATAAAATGTGGCCTGAGCAAAAGTTAAAAGGAACATTTAATATGTTGCTTTATTTTTTTCCCCCGATATGTTAAACTCAACAAATAAAGAGGAATAAATAGAAATTGTGCTCTAATAAACAGAAATTGTGCTCTAAACTTAAAATCTGACATATTTAAGTGTGTTCTCTGTGTGGGATGTATTAACTAATTTTCAGCAAAAGCGCAACTTTGATTCATTCATTTTTATGATCACTGTTAAGTGCTATATAAACAAAGATTCTTCTTCTTCTTAATAATGATAATAATAATATATATATATGAAACATGTAATTTTACCAGACTTGTTCAAGCCTTTCTATATGACTGCATTTGCGTATTTGTTGGCTATTTTTTCCGGCTGTCATTTTCATCGTTTAAAATGCCAGTATCAGAAAGCAGGAAGCTATTAAATGTTTAAAAAAAAACAATTATGTTAATAAATGATTATGATAATGTTGACATCAAGATTGTACTTGCTCATCCTATCCTAGGAGCACAGTAAGTTTATTGAGGGCTGCATCTCGGCATCCCGTTGTATTGTTTGTTTCATATGTGCGAAATGTTTTAATAGGTGACAGGTCTGAACTGCAGGCTGGCCAGTTGAGCAACTGGACTCTTATTTGGCATTGTTTTACTGAAATAAGCAAGACCTTGCAAGCAAGACTGAATGGCAGCATGTGTTGCTCCAAAACCTCTATATATCATTTAGCATTAATGGTGCCTTCACAAATGTGCAAGTCAAGCAAGTCATGCACATAAATGCACCCCCATACCATCACGGAAGCTGGCTTTTGAACTGTGCGCGGACAACATGCCCGACAGTCCCTCTCTTCTTTAGTCTGGGGGATGCAGCGTCTATGATTTCCAAAAAGAATTTCAAAATTAAATTTGTTACACCAGTTTTCCTTTTCTTCGCAGACCATCTTAAATGCACTTGGGCCCAGAGAAGGTGGCAGCATTTCTGAATTGTGTTTATTTATGGTTTTGCATGGTAGAGTTTCAACCTGCATTTACTGATCCAGTGACGAATTGTGTTGACAGACAGTTTTCAGAATTGTCCCTGAGCCCATGCAGTGATTTCCACTACAGAATCATGTCTGTGCCGCCTGCATTCCCTAAAGATCAAAGTCATTCAGCATTTTCAGACTTGTCCCTTGCATACAGAGACTTTGCCAGATTCTATTAATCTTTAAATGATACTATGCACTGTATATGATGAAATTTCTAAGTCCTTTGCTATTTTACGTTAAGAAATGTTATTCATGAATTGTTGCACTTCTGCCAGTGCAGTCTTTCAGAGTGGTGAACCCCTCCTCATCTTTACTTCTGAACAGTTCCTGACCTGTTGCCAATTAACCTAATCAGTTGTGAGATTTTCCACCAGGTGTTTTTTAGCATTATATAACTTTACCAGTCCTTTGTTGCCTTTGTCTCAACTTTTTTGAAACATGTTGCTGGCATCAAATTCAAAATGGGTATATATTTTTCAAAATACCATAAAATTTCTCATTTTAAACATTTAACAGGTTGTTTCTGAACAATTTTTATTTAAACATAGGGTTTAAATGATTTGCACATGATTCTGCTTTTATTTACATTTTGCACAGCGTCCCAATTTTTTTGGAAAGGGAGTTGTATAAACTTATGTGAACTAATTAGCAATCCACATGCGTAAATTCTCTTAAACTGTTGAGTTGTTAAGTGATCTCAAATGGACTTGCTTACGTGGCTTCTGACGCTGTACAACCCGTTAACAAAAGTGCAGAAAGAACAGGTTTCAAGATGGCTGCTCTTACTGTATTTAGCTACACAACAATACTTTAGCCAATTTTTATAGATAATAGTGTATCATCCAGCATGAGAAACCACATAAGCAAGTCCATTTGAGATTACTTAACACCACCGAACATGGCTTGGCTCATTGACTAGCTTTTGCAGTGAGGGGGAACTGTGTAAATTTCATTTGTTCACAAAACTAGCACTTCACGCCTCTTTAAACATGATTATGGCTACATTTAAACAGACATAATAACATTGGCCTTTCTCTCCCAATCCTAAATGATATTCTTAAACATGGGGACAAAGCTAATCACCCATTCACAAACACTAAACACATGACAAATATGATCATTCACTAAAAACAAACCAGTCCATGAGTGATCATCAGTTTAATAATCCACATTCAGAACTACATCACCAATAAGTTGAAGGACATGCTCTTCGGAAATGTTAAGCACGTACAGAAAGCCAGTTATTGTGATGTGTTTGAGTGCGCTGAGCTCCTGCTTTTCACTCCAAGCTTCATAATTTTCTCGACTTAAAGCTAATACTCATTGTGTGTTGAGCATAAGCACTGGCTGTCTACCGTTCAGGTTTCAGTGCCTTAACAGATTGTGTCCCACTCAATAGCTGTGCTTTATGATAGCGCCTCGTATTGATTTCCGAAGAGAAACCGCAAATTCTAATTACACAAAAACGCATTAAAGGTCTTTAGCCAATAACTATCAGTGGTTATAAAAATGGGATGGTTTCAATGGCCTTGTGTTCTCCGCTAGCGCCGAGCGCGCAGCATCGATGCTCCTGCTACACTCTCATTCTTACACCAGCTGACCTGAGAGATGATCACAAGTTGTAAAGGCCTCAGTCGTCTAATCAGCTGAAATTGCGGAATTGACCCGCACGAATCCGCAGAAGCCGTTGAGCACCCCAAGCCATCTTCATTTACGCTGTTAGCTGTGGGCACATTGGCTAATTTTTCACCTTGTCCTTCCAGCTCTTCTGACCGACAGTACTCCTTAGAGAAGGGCAAAGCCAGCACAATGTAAATTGCTGGGTGTGAACTGGATCACTGGACAGAGCAAACAGTTTCCACTTTGGAGCGTAACAGATTGTGTTAACTTTCACTGTCCAGGAAGATGGAGGAAGGTACAATTCTTGCAGATGAGGCGAAGCTCCAGAGTGATGAGTAAGGTACTGTTAAAGCAGAGTGGATAACGTCAAACATCATTGAGAATCTGACCAAAGCAGAATCTGTGAAGGCAAAATTCATTTCAATACTTCAACAACAAAGAGTATATGCCTTTTTTTTGTATGCTCTCTGTAGTCAGCTCCACTTTTAAGTTCTTTTTGATTGCAAATCCCCTCAACTTCACAAATGTCTGTGTAAGCATTTCATCTCTCGTGTGAATGCTGTGGCTTTTCTCTGTGAATGCTGCGATAGTGACCACAAACGGTGACTGCAATTATTCAGAACAACGTCTGTGATGTTTCCTGCTATTGGAAATAATTAATATTTTTCCATTCAGTCACATCAACACCCTTCGCTGTGGTATGTTAAGTTGTAGGGACATCTGTGATTCAGCATTAGACTCAGATAATGCTCAGCTGGACCACCAAGGTCACTCTGGTGCTGATGCCATCAAGACATGTCAATGTTTACTAATTAGTTATAATAATTACATATTTAACTTGTGCTTTGAATAATATATAATTAATTTTGAAGCTTTCTTATGATCCTACGCAATCTATTATGACCTAGCACAGGGGTCAGCAACCTAAATGTTCTGTCCTTTCAACAAAAATCTAATTACCTTGGGAGCCACAACATTTCATGTCCATTTTACCATCTTGGCTGTAAATATGTCTCAGTATGTGCTAATATACTGGTATAGGCTAAAAAGTATAATATAAACGAAAACGTGGACTTACTTTGCTCTGCTTTAAGCTTTAGCTCAGCTATAGCCAATTTTCCTGCATCTCTGGCAAGAAACTTTCCTCAAAAGTAGAACAGCTTCTTTTAAAATGTCTTTCAACATTCAACTTTTTTTGAGACTAAAGTCAGCTTCTCATTCACCAGCTTCTTATTCAAATTTTGCCGTTCGACCTTAAATGTAACTGAATGTAACTGCTGCACCATTTAAGGTTTTAGTTTTTGACAGTTTCTCGTTGCAGATTAAACGTATCAGGAAATGAGCTGGAGTGCTTAAAAACGCAAATAAGTCCATTTGTCTCCAAATTATCCATGTCAGTTTTAAATGTTTCTCTTTGCTATGTAATGTAAATATTGCTAAAGGTTTAGACGTGCTGTTCAATCCCATGTTCACACTGTCTACACAGGGAAACTTAGCTGCAAAAACAGCCTGTTGTGTAGTCACTGATTTTGTGATGTCGCAAAAAACCAAGACATTTACACATATCCACCAATTCAGCCTACAGCCGTTTAGTTATAAGTTATGAAGTATAATAAGAAGAAGTTATAAGTATGTTCCAGCTCAGTCTGCTTTTTAAATGAAGCACAATACAGGGCAGCCAATCACAACAGAGCTCATTTACATATATCAGTCCTAAAGGCACTATAATAAAAACAGTCTATATAACTCTAAGGGATAAAGAGAGATGGGAAATGACACATATTGATACATAAACTAAACATTGAGATTAGAAGTGGATCCTAGGGGAAAAATTAAATACAAGAAAAATGGAAAAATATATTAAGCATAAAAAAAATAGAAAATGGGCCCTTTACCGGAATAGTTCAACCAAACATAACATAGCTTCCAATCACTGTTAGCTAGTAGCCACCAATTAGCATGATGTTACTTGCATAATGCTAATGGGTGATTCTTCATGCTCATTTCTTGTTAGCAAAGTTAATTTTAGCAAAGTTTCTGCATTCCACTTTAAGGAGAAAAAACCCCAAAAAACTACAAACACCTACAATTTCCATCAATTAGGTTACATTAACCTGACTTGCACAGAAGCTGGCTGAAGGTATGGGTCTAGCACACACTAGCCAGCTAACAGGAGCCAAAATAATGACATCCAAAATCATGATTTATGACATATTTAATTGCTTCTGCTGGCAGGAGGCTGCATTCTAGACAATTAGCAGTACAAAAAGCTCATCTGTGCACTGCATGTGGTGATATTCTGCAGGCCATTCAAAATCAGGACATGCTTTGAATAGCAGGTGTCATCTTCTGGGCAACAGCGGTGATACTTTGAAGGCCACTATGGTCAAAGAATGTCTATGCATGATTGGATAAATGCTGCAGTGAACTACGCACTGGACACTGCTACTGACTAACATCTGAATTCAGAATTCAGCCTGTGTGATTACTTGGCAGAAGAAATTCTTTGCTTTGTGCTTTTACTAGCAAGAGCTAGTAGCTCCAGTATAATGAGTGAGAAATGAGATAATGGAAGAGGGATTTATCTTTCTGAGGGACAGTGTGCGTATGGGTGTGTTATCTTTATGCATGAAAAAAAGAGAACCTGAGGCAGTAATTAACCCCAATTTCGTCTAAAACGTAATTAAGTGAATCTCTGTGTCCTTAAAAGATTATGTAGTGTGTTCCAAACTGAACGTTAGTCTGAGTAATATTCATTTTCCACTGCAGAATGAGCCGTCTGCATCGGCTAGTGACTTAAAGTCTCAACAGATAAATTGGCAGTAACTGTATTACTGAGCTGTTTAGAGAGAGAGAGAGAGAGAGAGAGAGAGAGAGAGAGAAAGAGAGAGAATGACTGACAGAGAGAGACAGATAGACATGACGAGAGGGGAAGAACGAGAGAGAGGGGGAGAGAGAGAGAGAGAAGGAGAAAGAGAGACAGAGAGAGAGACAGAGAGAGAAAGAAAGAAAGAGAGAGACAGGGAGAGAGATAGAGAGAGAGAGAGAGAGAGAGAGGGAGAGAGAGAGAGAGACAGAGATAAAGAGAGGGGGAGAACGAGAGAGAGGGAGAGAAAGAGAGAGACAGATAGAGAGAGGGAGAGAGAGGGAGGGATAGATAGAGAGAGAGAGGGAGAGAGACAGAGGGAGAAAGAGAGAGAGAGTGGTCATGAAGTGAACAACCACTAGAAATCATACTGCAGTAAAGAGGTGGACGTTCTTGCCTCCCCTCAACAGGTTACCGTAGCAACAGCATGATGGTCCAGACTGACTGCACAACCTAAATGAAGCAGCAGAAAAAACCTGCACCTATGAGCCCACAGTGCTGTTTGACAGCTTCACCACAAACTGCTTATTAGAGGCTCTAAACAGCGAGCGGTGGTCCGCGGAGGGGAAATATTTCATTTATTTACTCAATATACTTTTCTATTGCGCTTGAACCGAACACTGCGTTCTCTGAAGCTCGGGTGCAGAAGAGTAATATATTTAGATTATGAATTATCTAAATTTATCTTGTTTTTTTCCTGCATCTAAGGTCCACTTATAGTGTTTGTGTGGATTTTATGTACGAAGAACAGACATAATTCATTTTTACCCAACCATATTCAAACTCTAACCTCTCTTTTTCCTTTATGTTACTGTGCCTTTAAGACTAACATATGTAAATGGATTCTGCTCTGATTGGCTGGCGTGTATTGTGGCTCTTGTACAAAGCAACCCGGGGTGAAACACTCCTTATAACGTCAGCGTGAGGGGGTGGGGCTAAACTGTTGCAGGCTGAATATGTGGATATAAGAACTGTGTCTGTGTCATCAGAAAAACAAATTCAATACAAAGTGGGCAGCTTAGTTTGCATATATGGACTGGGAAGTGAGGTACCTTTCGAAACTACACACTGCTTTATTTAAAAAACAGACGTTTTCCATCATACGGGCCCTTTAACATCTTGAACGTATAGTTCCTTATATAGATCATATTTATGCTGAATTGTACTGAAAAAAACTTTCCTAAAAAACAACTGCAAGAATTTCATGACGCTGCAGGATCTTGAAAAAAAGAAAAAACCTCCATGGCTGTGTGGTTCATTTTTTTCCAAGAGTGAGCTACATTTAGAAATAGGGTAAAGCTACCTGGGGGGTGCCTTTGTCATTGCCCCAGGCGCCTGCTCTAGCCTGCTGTTTACCGCTGTGTGCACATATGAGACAGTCAGCAGCAGACGCTTTGTTTGCGTCTCCCGCGCTGCTTTAAGTCTAAAGACACATGTAAATGTGCTGCACGTTCAGCGGAAGGCTAAGTGACTTGCCTCTCAAGCACCAGGCCTCGCGAGGCAAACCTCGAAATCACTGCTCCAAAAATATAAACGCCAGCAGCTCCGCGCTTCCTCTGAAGTCCCCAGCCCCCTTAATGAAGCCCAAGCACTGCTGAGGAAGAACGCTCTGTAAAGCCTCCTGAAGCCTTGACTGGAAGTGAAGGCCTGCTAACGCTACAGGCCTTCTAACACTAGAAAAACCTGTCCAAGCCTCAACCCCTCCAGACAACCACCTGTCTCTCTGTCTGCCTGTCTCTCTTTCTTCATTTTCGTTTCTGGCACCTACAATACAGAGTGCAGCAAAAGTAAATATGGAATCTTGGGTACTTGCAGAAAATGTTTTTTTTTCAGATCGCTGTGAGGAAATGTAAACGTCCATACTAGCAAAGCTACACTGAAGGCAGGAGAGCCTCCTGAGAAGAGCTGGTGCTGCAAAAAACCTTAAAGCAGCTAGTCTGCAATCTCACAATTAACTAGTGCAACCAAAATCATCAAAAATTAGCACCATTATAGAAATAAAAGAAAAGATGGGCAATATGACAATACTTTTGATAAATTATGACACAATATGCCCTTCAGAGCATATCGGCAGTACTTAAAGAACAAAAACCAACTGCTTGTTTCATTACAAAGACAGCAAAATTAGCATTGTTTAATCTGAGTAACTGCAGTATATCACTGCTGTCGGAACAAAACCTGGTATCTCCATTTTTGCAATTTTTCAGTTTTTGACATAATTGCTCTTTACCTTGTGTTTAAATTTCCAGATGAATGGACCAAAAGAAATGGCCCTAATTTACTTGGACAAAAATTCTGGTTCCATTGACTTACATTAAGAGTAAAGTAGGTTTTTTTTCCTCCTGTAGTCACCATTCTCGAGATATGAGGTTTTGTTCTGACAGCGGCAATATGTTGAAAACGCTGAAAAACACACTGAAAACATTTTTAAAACCCTATTATTGATACTTTATTTTTCACCTGTATCAATACTGGTTCTTTTTGTCTGTTCCTACAAATCAAAAATGTCCATGCCCACTCACCTTCTACATGAACTCCCCCTCCACCCACCCTTCTGATGATGCAATTTGAAGGCAGGAATAACTTTTGGAAAAACTACAACTGCTTTGGTGGCATACATGAGGGTGCACTGTTAGAAACATTTTTTTTTCCTTTTAGCTGGCTAATGCAGTGGCAGGCTCATTGGCCCAATAATGTGTACTATACTGCTATGAGTGGATCAGACACAGCAGTGCTGCTGGAGTTTTAAACACCTCAGTGTCACTGCTGGACTGAGAATAGTCCAGCAACCAAACTATCTAGGATTAGAGGATGACACAATACAAACTGTACAACAAGAGATGAGCTACTGTCTCTGACTTTACATCTACAAGGTGGACCAACAAGGTAGGAGTGTCTAATAGAGTGGACAGTGAGTGGACACAATATTTACTCCAGCAGCACTGCTGTGCCTGATCTACTTGTACCAGCGCAGCACACACTAAGGTCCAATGCCATTTCACCACCCTTACCCCTCTGTTTTGTGCGTTCACGTCTAGGGGGTAGGGTGTCCTGATTTTTGTTGAGACAGAGGGGTAGGGCGAAGTGGCTGTGAAAGCGACCAAAAAAAACCCCACAAATGTGAGAATTTTCACTGTTATAAATTACGATAAATATTGTATTATCTTAGTTTAATGTTGTTTCAATGTATTATGGTCCTTTTCTTTATAACAAGCATATAAAATAACAATTTGTTAATGTCTCGATACCTAGCCTGCTAAATTACCCATTCCACCTTAAATAGTCCAGCAGTTCTGACGCCTGAAGGCCAGAATGTAACTGTTGCACCATTTAAGGTGGAACAGGAAAATTCGAACAAGAAGCTGGAGAATAGCTGACTTCATCTTTGTATCACCCCCCTCTTTGAAGGCATATGATTCCCTAAATGTAACTAAAGCCCAGCAGTGAAGTTGCTGAACTTTACCCTCCTCTGCTGTCACTGCAGACTGGCAGGGACGCCTACAGAGCAACGCTAGTAGCCTGTTAATGAAGTAATGCTCTTCTAGATTTGATGGTCCCATTTTGTAGGTGCGGATTTCAACCACTACCCCTGTAACTCAGCTCCAAGGAGCAAGGTGACACTCGAAAACAAGGGGTAGGGGTAAAAATAAGAAATGGGATTGGGTCTAACACACCACCATGTGATGTGTCACTATCACTGCTGTACTGAGAATGATGCATCACCCAAAAAATTATGCAGAAAAACAGATGGGACTACTGCAACAACTACAAAGTACAGCTGATAAATTGGATAATGGGCGTGTAAACAGGTGCATCATCATTATGCAAACTGCAAATATTATTACCCTGACTTTGACACAGATTCCTCACTGAAATGTTTTTGATGCCTTCTTTTTCATTTAAAACTGAAAGCGGGCGTTGCTTTAACCAGAAAGTGGAGTGACTGTGGAGTGCAACAGAGTGCATATGAAATGTAATTTAGACAGCCAATAACAGGCTTACATTTTGAACAAGCATGTTTATTGGCTCACTGGCGCCGATAAGTGAGTCTACTTAGGTACTGAAATGTGGTATTAAATGACATGGAATTTTTCCAATACTCAGTATTAATGAGTCGGTCAGCCATATAAAACTACTGAATTTTGATACCCAGCCCTAATCTTTACAGCCTTACTTAAAACCATGACCATAGATCATCAGAAACACTGATCTTCTTAACTCGCATTATGCCCTAAAAATGATAAGCACACAACGTCTACTAAAGTCTGTGTGGGCAGAAGCTTCAGTCCCATTTTTAAAATAAGACGTTGCTGTGCTAGAGGTAATTCCCATTTTCTAGCATGCCTGTTGGTACAGGAGAGTGCCAAGAAAGCATCTTTGATGTCTGTCCAATTGCATAGCTCATGAGATGGAGAGTAATATCTTCTCCAAACAGAGGGAAATTACCCACCGGCATGCGCGACAGAACATTTAGAATAGTTATAGAAGAATTTGGAGACCATTACGGAGAACCTATGAAACATTTACAGCATGTAGGAGTGTATGAAAGTATAAGAAACAGCAGTTGTGTTTATTCACTTCCACTAGAAGTGAAATGAAAAGATGGTGTTTGTCCTAGACGCTTCTGAGGCTTCTGTCGCGTTTATGTACTTTTCATAACTCATGTTGACAGGCACGGGCATTACAGAGGTGAACGCTCAAGAATTACTCTCTGCTGTTTCTGGAAATGGAGCAAAGCTATTGTGGTGCCCTGCTCCACTTTTTGAGAACCGAGTTACACGTGACATGACACTTAGCAGCTCTAAAAGGCTCATCTATCATGTCTGGATTGTTAGGCAGGAGGCCTACATAACCACTCTCTGAAAGAATGGGTAAAGAAGGACGCTGATCGGTAACTTTCTTCATGTTTGAATGCGAAATAAATTTAAGGTATAACAGCCAAAACAGCCAAAGTTGTTACATGCAGTACATTACTACAATACAGATCAGACACCCAATAATCCTGCCCAACTGGGAACGCCAATCCAAACATATTTTAATGGATCCAGTATTAAGCCAGTTCAAATCCTTTGTTTCTTCTTTTTTGCGTTCTACTCATGTTGACATAAATTGGCATTAAATTGGCACCCTGCAGCAGTGAGGCATGTTTTTAGAAACTAAGAGATCTAAATGTCTGCAATGTTGAGCTATTTTGCAGTAGAATGCGAAAGTCTGTAATATCTGCAGTGCCAGTGTTTCTGCTGTGTTTCTGTGTTTTGTTAAAATAATGACATGTTAAAAGAAGTGAACAAGTGGCTGTTATGCTTTGAGTTTACTTGCTGCTACTTACCACAAGCGGCACCAGAAGCACATACAAAATATGCCATATTTTTCACTTGCGAGTGGACATCAGTTGAAAACAAAACCATCATGGAGACATTAAGCTTTACCAGTCGCACCACTTCTTGTTTTAAACTGGTGTTAGCAATATACAGTTGTTCGCAAAGGTTTGGCCGTCCCTGGTCAAGGTATATATTTTGTTGAATTTCTAAATTTCTACAAGTTCACACATCCTCTACTAAGAACACTCTTCTGCACAGTTTAATGCACAATTACTGTTTATATGCTGAATTTATGTATATACAGGGGGAAAAAAGCTACAGCACATTTTAGATTGTGTGTTTTTCTTTTTTCAAGTATGTTAAACTCAGCAATAAACCAAAATTGTACACTAAAATTAGCACGAAAATGCCATATTTAAATGTGTTCTTTGTAGAGAAAGTCCACTGCCACCTTCTCTGGACCTAAGCTGTCCTCTGGGCTAAAGACCATCAGGCTTGTTATCAGCCAGTATGGTGGTATGGGGGGCATTAGTGCACATGGTATGGGTGATGTGTACATCTGTAAAGGCACCATTAATGCTGAATGATATATACAGGTTTTGGAGTAACATATGCTGCCATCCAGACGACGTCTTTTTCAGGGAAGGCCTTGATTATTTCAGCAAGACAATGCTAAACCACACTCTGCACGTATTATAACAGCATGGCTCTGCAGTAAAAGAGTCCAGGTGCTAAACTGACCTGCCTGCAGTCCAGACCTGTCACCCACTGAAAACATTTGGAGGATTATAAAATGAAACATATGACAAGAGAGACCCTGAATGGTTGACCAGCTGAAATACTGTATCAAGCAAAAATAGGAAAACATTTCACTTTAAAAACTACAGTAATTGGTCTCCTCAGATTCCCAGACGCTTACAGAGTGTTGTTAAATAAAGAGGTGATGAAACACAGTGGTAAACATGTCCCCCATCCCAACTTTTTTGGAACGTGTTGTTGGCATCAAATTTAAAACGAGCATATATTTTTATATATTAAAACAGAATAACATTTCTCAGTTTCAACATTTGTATATTATCTTTGTACTACTTCCAATTAAATATAGGGTTTAAATGATTTGCACATCATTGCATTTTGTTTTTATTTACATTTTGCACAGTGTCCCAACTTTTTTTGGAAACATTTGTGAAATATAGCAGGGATCGTATCATCATATCATCATCTGTATCAAGCACTGTACATGCAGCACCAGTCATTATATAACACTGCTTAAGGAGGAAAGCTTTACTTTATCAGCAGATTGTTTATCAAATACACTTGCAACAAAAACGCTCATTTCTGCTAGTGGGGAATTGAAGTCCTCCATTATATGATAGCATCACACCCATGATGGTGGAGTTGTTTCCACAGTTCAGAACTAATATGGTTTGAGTCTATAGACAGACTGTGGACAAACTAAACTTGTAACATGTTCTGGTAAACTTTTTTACTTTGTATGCTTTAGATATACTGCTAATATACATTTGTGAGCGTGTTCACATTTTTTCCTTCTCTGAGGTGGGTGGATGTCAGCTTTTTCCCTTCTGGTGGACAAAAGTTATCCGTCTGCTCCTCCTTCTGCTGTGCTGTGGCTGTTGTGATCGTTTACAAGCTCTGCTCAGAGAACAGACTGCATCACATGATTGCAGTAGGAGTCTGTGTAAGCAGAGCTGCTCTGTATGTCTAAGAAATCTAAAACTGCAGCCTGTTTGACTAAATCACAGTGGCTGTATTTCAGAGTGCCCAATATCATGGTATACTGAATTACTGGACACCAACACATGTCCTTATACCACTATGCTCATATCAATAAAGTGATTTCACTGCAGAATATTAAAGTAACTGGTAGCCAAATCATTAGGTATTCAAATTCGATCACAAGCCAATAGTAAACACATTGTTAAATGATGATAAAAATTAAACCTATCAGTTCAGAATGTCAAATTATGGACATGATAAAATATAACTGTAGTATTAACTGGCTGCCTAGCATATTTTACTTAAATTATGTGTCCATATTATCTATGAAAACACAAAGATTGGCTCAATATCAGACGATACTTAACATTAAAAGTCCTTGGGGTGGATTAGGGGCCAAAAAACTGGATGAGGACATCTCAATGCCTAACTATTAAAACAATGTGTCAAATTGTGACTGTCCTTGTAAGCATTAAGCACGGCAATTACAAATCAAATATATCCCATGTGCGCTACTTTGAATGCCAAGAATATTTAAAAAATAATGGAAGGACGACTCCCGCAAGCTAATTTAATTGCCGTGACCATGAGACAGAAATTTAGGGAAAATGAATTTCAGAGCTCTGTGCGTGAATTACAGGCTTCACGGATATGAAAATTACAACTAATCCCTCATCTGATAATGTAATTTTCATGGCAAAGGCGGGATGGTTCATTTTTATGTTCTGAAAAAAGCCATTTATTAACTGGGACTGACTTTCTAGAGAGGTAAAAAAAAAAAAAAGAAAAAGAATGTTTCTGCCAGATCTGAACTATGCCAGTGTTTTGTGGGGCTGTTTTGATTACTTGTAAATCTGCCCAAAGAAAATTCTTCATTCTAACTCAAAAGAAAACTTGTCAAATGACTAATGGCAGTAATGCCACCTGTCGCCTAGTTTCCCTCCACCAAAGCAGCGCCCCCCTCCAGCCTTGGTCTCGCTCCAACCTGAAGCAGGATCAGAGAAACGGACCGTTCAATGCCATTTGGCAGTCATCAAATCCTGTCGCGTGCCCACAAAGAACGCCTAATGGCACGATCACAGAGGTCGCAGAGTCAAAGGATCAAAAACATGGATGGGGCAAAATGAAGCAATTTGTCACTTCCAAAACAAAGCAGAGCGGCTTTACATATTAGACTGATTCTGTGGAACTGCAGAGAGGAATCCTGGGTAACTCAAAGGAGGCAGCTGCTCTGCAATTTATGTACATTGGCCTAATTGTGACGGTGATCTTGCAGAGACTGAATGTTTCATATTAGTATCTACAGTGGTCCCTGTATGTTTGTGGACACTATATGCATCTTGACACCCTCACATTTAACATGTTGACTGAATTCAAGGGTGGTGATAGGAGGGTCTGCCCCGCCCTTCTGCTGCAGTAACAGTCTCTACTCTTCTAGGAAGGCTTCACACTGGATACTTTCAGCCACAAAAGCATTAGTGAGGTCAGGCACTGATGATTAACGCTTAGTTCAGGATCACAAACCGTGCTCTAACTGCCAAAAGTGTTTGTTGGTGCTTCAGAATCCAGTGCTGAGGAATTCTGCACCACTTTAACTGCCACATGGCATTGTACCAACTAATGCTAACAGCTGTTTAAATGGCTGCATTTGCAATTTTACTTTTAGTGCTCTTTGTTAGGCTGCTGTTATTTTCTCCATTCTTAAAGCCTAATTTTAAACAGAGTGGAGTTTTCTTTGAGATTTGGATGTAAAATAAACAGAAAGGGAAACCCAAATGCAGCCCTCAATGTTTTATATATATATATGTCTTCGTATTTTAGAAACTCAGGGTCTAAGATGATGCCTCTATAACAAGGGTTCTCAACCTTTTCTCACCCCAAAGCCCCCCTGTTTATAACTACAAAGCACAACGGCCCACAGGAAAACTATAATCATCTATATAAATGCATGTTTTCTTTTTTTTTCTTAAATGCTAACATTAAAAACCTGATAATTAAGACCTGAAAAAAATCAGATTGTCCGTTCCGGTTGTCAGTAGATCTGCAAAATTTGCAGTTATGTTAAAATAACATGTTAAAAAAAAACAACTTATGACTGTAGTGATATTAAAAAGAAAAATAAAGAATAGAGATGTACGAGCTGCAGTCCATTGTATTTTCCCTGAAAATGCTCCACTGGCTTTCCTCAAAAGTGGAATCGTTTGGTCTCTTTAGTTTTGAAGGTTTTAGGGCCTCATCTGAAATGGTCAAACCACACTGACCGCGGTCCACTTAACTATAAACGATAACCAATAAACAAATATAGAAAGCTATATAGAAAACCTGAGGCTTCTCCATAGTGTCCCAGTCTACTAAGCAGTGCTTTTTATGGGTACTACATGTCTGGGTCAGCAACGAGTGTGCCTTGAAGGAGCTGACAGCACTAACTAGGAGGGCCAGTTTGATCTTTTTCAACATGTGATGTGTCTCAAAGATCTTTTCTGTTGGCTTGCTCGTGCTTCTTCAGTGCAATATGGCCGTAGAGCAACAAATGACATAACCTAATACTACACCCAGGACATGTCTCAGAAACCCTCGATACCTTAGATCTACAAGAATATCTAATGTGTCAAGAAATACTATAGAGAAGGCCACGGCCATGCTTCGCTGGGCCACACGCTGGCACCCAAGCAAGCCTTCTGCGGAGGCGAGATTGTCAGCTCAAATTCCTCAAAGCACCTTGGAAGCTTAGAGTCTCTCTGTTTCGTTACAGCCCGATCCGAATCCAAAAAGGCTGTGCTTCTGGCCGGGCTTCATCTGGCCCCGTAAAGCTTCACGGAAAAAGCGCGAGCCGCTACTGAAGCGGTTTCAACGTAGAGGGCTAATTACACACAACTCAGTCCAAGCCGAATAAGATCCTGTTTTCTGGCCTGTGCACATCAAAGAGGACCAAAAAAAAAAGAAGGGGGAAAATTGACAAGGCACGCTGCGATTCTATGAATATTCATCGCCAGGACGAGGAGTTTTCACGTCAGAACAGTTTTGTTTCCTAGCGCTTCCTCTCCGTGACTTCTCATTAAGCACAAAGTGTTGACAAAACGTGAGCAGCAGCAAAGAGAAAAACATCGTATCATCTCAACATCTGTGACACCAATTTATAATCAAGAGCGCAAAACGTCTCCTTGTGTGAGAATACAGTGTAGATCCTGGTCTTCTGTTTGCCTGAAGCAAATGACTGGATTCAAAATCAGTCCGTTAGGCCTGTAATGATCCACACACTCAGAACATGACAGATGCAGAGCAGAGAGAAGGACGTGCTCTCTCGGCTCCTGAACGGCACCGACGGAGGCGTCCCTCCTCGATGTGTCTTAATGAGGGATACTCGGTAAATAAGAGATTACCCTGTGGACTGAAAGATTCTCCAGGACAATTTGCATTTAAAATGAGCGCCAATTACATATCACAGTCTGAACTCTGACAGGAGGAAGAAGGAGTAACATCTGACAACAAAATCTTGCAGTTTTACATTGATTCTGCTTGTCGTGAGGTTTGTGAGGACACGTATAGTTTCTTCAGCTTTTTCAAGTTGTGCGAGACTGGAACAATACAAACCTCCATGTCAAAGATGCAGTCTGGTTTGTCTTGTTGTTGAGTTGTTTTTGGCGACCCTTATGTGTTTAATTTCATCTTTTTACAGATAAAGACGGGAAGCAATATTGCAGCTACAGTGTGGTGTGGAAGTAAACAGACAGTGGCAGATTTTATTGCTTTTGGATCCGTCCTCTCGCAGCTTGGATCTGAAATGAAACAGCAGTAGTGAAGTTAAAGTTATGTTCTAGGTGAACTGTGCAGGACTCCCATGTCTCTGTGGAGAGTCACTTGACAATTAGCTGCTGAGTTGTTTCTTGGCCAGCTGTGTGTTTTTGCATCATTAGTTTATGAGCTGATTGAAGATCAACTCATTTGCAAGTATTTGCATCTGGAGTCTTTTCTATTGCCTCTCTATATGAATACCATGGACGTGTCAATAACATAAAAGCAAATAAATCAATCACAAACATAGCCAACTGGTTTGGTACGCTGCTACTAAAGCAAGAGCTCAGCATTAGAAAGCATCCAAAACACTTTCAGTCAGGAAAATTGTTGAATAAATCAAGGAAACTGTCCTGGCACAGGCAGATGTAAGCAGATGAGTTAAAGGCCCAATCCCATTTCACCCCTCGCCCCTACCACTTAGCCCTTACCCCTCCGTTTTGCGTGGTCAGACCGAGGGGTAGGGTTTCCCGATTTTTGTTGAGATAGAGGGGTAGGGTGAAGTGTTAGGGCTACATGGCCTCCAAACGGAGGTTTTTCAGAGTCACACTCCAAACGGAGTGTTATGAGAAAAAAAAATTACAATAACCACTGTATTATCTTAATTTAATGTTGTTTCAATGTATTATGGTCCTTTTCTTCATAACAATAGTATGCTGTTGTCTCTGTAGCTAGCTAGCTAAATTTCCCAGTCAACCTTAAATAGTCCAGCAGTTCTAACGCCTGCAGCGCCGGAATGTAACTGCTGCTCCATTTAAGGTGGAACGGGAAAATTCGAATAAGAAGCTGGTGAATAGCTGACTTCAGCTTCAAATTACCAAAGAATTAGGGGTGGGCGATAATAAATAATTGTCATATCCCCCCCTTTGGAACCATATGATTCCCTAAATGTAACTAAAGCCCAGCAGTGAGGAGCTGAACTTTACCCTCCTCTGCTATCACTGCAGAATGGCAGGGTCACCTACAGAGCACCGCTAATAGCCTGTTAATGAAGTAATGTTTTTAATTGAGGGTCCCATTTTGTAGGGGAAGATTTCAACCACTACTCCTTGTAACTCAGTTCCAAGGGGCAAGGTGACACTCAAAAACAAGGGGTAGGGGTAAAAATAAGAGAAAGTAGTAGCATGAACTACCACAAAGCACCAACAAGCCTCAAGAACCAACATTTCAGTTTAGTTTGCTACAAAGTACAAAAGATGACTGCAGAGTTTTAGTGCTCATGGACAGATGAGATAAGGCAGAACCTGCACCAGAGTGAGAGAAAGTGGAAAGTGGAATATGGGGAAAAACTGCATGATCATGCCCACAGCACCTCTTTCATAAAACAGCTGCAAAAGTAGAGCTAGCTCAGTTCTCTTTACTGATGATACGACTGCTGACAGCAGCAGCAAAATGAATTCTGAAGCATCTCAGATCCAACCAAATGTCCACAACTCACTAGGTGGCACTTCAACTTGCAGCACGAAAACTACTTGGATCATTCTAAAAAAGCAATTATGACATTTTTCAGGGCTAGAAAACTGGGGTGTTTGTGGCTGGCCATGTCAGTCACCATGATCTCAACCCTACTGAGCATGCATTTCACTTAGTGAACACAAAACTGAAGGCAAAAAGCCCCGGGAGGGGAAAAAAGTCTAAATGAATTTTAAGCCCTTTCACCTTGTAATCACCTTTCTATCATTTTTTCAGTGTAAATATGGTCTGGATGAAACAGCCAGATTTAAGATCTCCACTTATAACAGTTACAAAAAAACTGTGGACAGAAAGACAGACAGATAAACAGAGAAATCGACAGAATTATGTGTCATCATTCTGTCCTCATATATTAGTGACTCAGGGTCTCAGCTGATGCTTCCATAACAGGGGTTCTCAACCTTTTCCACCCCAAGGCCCACCTGTTTATAACTACAAAGGATAGCGGCCCACAGGAAAACTAAAATCAACTATTTAAATACAATTGTCTTTTTCCTTTCTTAAATGCTAACATTGAAAACCTGAGAATTAAGGCCTGAAACAGATCAGGTCGTCGATTCCCGTTGTCAGTAGATTTAGTTTTGAGGGTTTTAGCACCTCATCTGAAGTAGTCAAACTACACTAACTACCCTCCACCCAACTGGGCTTTTGGATCAGCGCCATCGCAATCAACAATAATAAATCAATCTTATTTTATTTCTCATTGGTTTATCAGCTTGAGTTTAACCACTCAGGTCACTGATGCTCAGACAAAAATACGCTTTGCTACGATCCACGCGTTGAAATCAAACGCATCTTTCTGCTATTATTTTATTCCTCATCTATTGCTTTTAACAGCAGCTTGTGCTGAGAGTCTGTAAAAAGTCAGATGATAAAACAGGCAGATTATGCTGAGAGTACAGCACCGACGTACTGCTAGAAGAAGAGGAAAGCAAGAATTCAGAGAACACGTTCCCACCAGCGGGCATGACACTGACCGACACCAGCAGTGAACTGAACCAGGGTTCGTTTGGAAACGGACTGAGACCCGTGGTTTTTGCAGGAACACAGTTCAGCCGTTTGCTGCACACCCGAGTACCGGCAGACTATTCGCACATATCAAAACAGAGTGAACTAAAGAAAAAGGTGTGATAAGTCCACACCAAACAAGCACGGTGTGAAAGCGCCCTGAGAAACCTCTCCATGTCTCGCTAGCTAACTGTCTGCATCGTGCGCCCGTGGCTGCGTTTTTCTCAAACTGATGATGTATAATCAGCCTGATACCGCGACGCTCTTTTATTTGTACATTTCTAGCAATATTTATATTGGTTATAATTAGATTCTTAGATTTTTCATTATACAGTTAATCTTATTTCCACTTATGTCTTTATGATTTAAAGTTACCGGCTCGCGGGCCACTAGAGGGTGCTTCATAGCCTACTGGTGGTACGCGGCCCACAGGTTGTGAAACCCTGCTCTATAAGAAAAAAGAACGGCATTATCAGAACTCATTGCTACAGTGGTAAACTAAAATGTTTCAAACTCAACACTTTCTTTGCTGTATGTACATTTTTCTTCTGAAAGTCACTGGAATCACCAAAATACACCAAACAAACCATGTTTTGACAAATACGGTAGTTAAACTGTTTTGTCAGCAGTAGTGTACACTAAGTCACTGGTGTAATGACATAATACTGTAAGTTTAACAGTAGACTTAGTTTGTGCAACAACATTTCAGTGTGCAGGATTTTGCCTGCTAATTGACCTCATATTCAGAGAGTCCAGTGATTGTCTGGAGAAAGATTTACACATAACACATATCAGTTTGAAGTCTGTCTGTTTACCACAGAGCGTGATAACTGTGACTTAATCAAAAACAGCATTTATTTTCCCCCATAAATAAACCCAACCTGAACCTTTTCTATTGTTTTTAATGGGAGAAACGTGCTCTACATGCTGTTTTTGGCTCTTGTATATGTTCCTTGTTTTTTATGTCAAGTATTCAGGCCCCCTCAATTGAAAGAAGGCTGACCTGAAACCTTTATGTTACCTATAGGGCCTTAATTAATTTTGGTGAACTTAAATGGAGGAATTATGTACATACATTCTTATAGGTTCACCCAATATAAATACCAATACAATCAAATTGCACAAAATTAGTAATTTATTAGTGAATCTATTAATGAATTAGGAAAATCAAAGCTGGCATTCTTCACTTTAACCTTATAGTAACTGATTTGTTTCTAATCTAATGTGAGAGTCCAGACAGAGTCCAAGCAACATTGGTGTCACTGTCCAGATACTTACAGACTTAACATTATTGTCAGATTTTTTTTAATGAAAAATAAAAAAAATCATCCAATGTCTCAGGTGTAACATTTTCTTTGGTAAAAGCACAAAACAAACAGCAGGAGAATTAAAAGTCTTAGACGGGTCTTCATCAGACCCTCCAACATCACTCAAAAAGAGAGAGATTTGTCCAGGTGTGTGACTATTTTAGATGCTCGATTTCCCAGAATGTCTAGCTTTCCCAAAATAGTTCCACATAATGGACAGTCGCTGTTATGGCAGCACTGTTAAGGCATTCCCTGCAGGAGAAGACTGCCACCTTTGGGTTGAGAGAGGGGAGGGAGCTTTCCTTCTGGCCAAAAATTTCAAGAAGCAGTGAAAATTGTATCTGAATGATACAACATAAAGCCAAAAACTACATCAGTCAGAGGAAGTTTGAAAAGTACTTTTGGAGCCCTTTATCTGAGTTTCTTACTGAGTTTCTACTCCAGTAAATCAGCACAGAACAGTACATGACATCAAAAAACGCAACTGACTGTGGATCTGTATGGCTGGTGGTGTTGAAATACTGCCGTACGAAGAGTAAAGGTAATGCGGTGCTGACAGCTTTGCCAATCCAGTCTGCAATGAAACGCTTGGGCACAATGTTAAAGCCACTGCATACACAATACATCAAAAGAACCTGAGCAGGCAGCAAACCATGGCTTTTAGCTGTGTGCTAGCACATCAAACACGTAAGCATTAAAACAGACAAAAAAGGGCCACAGTTGGGCACATACTTGATCAATGAGAACTTTTACCAAGCAAACACTTGTGGCCCCCCCGGTGCTTCAAAATAGAACACAGTCGCTAATTGGAGCCTAGCTAATAGCCTGCAGCGCCTGAGTCACAGCAGAACTATGTCAACAGGCACTTGGATGTGAACAGTGAAATGAGGTAGAGCAGAAAGCAGCTTGCCTGCCAGCTCTGTGTAGTTAGTGTAACCTGCACACACACACACACACACACAGGGGAGGCCATGCAGTCCAAGTCATGTAGAAATCCCCCAGGAGGACTGCCCTCGAGTGGCCATTCTCACATCACCTCACTCTGCACTTAAGGAGGAAAGTGGAGAATTGGAGAGGAGATGAAATGGTCTAATTAAGACTATTTTGGGTAAAGGACATCACAGTTGAAAGACCACTTGCACTGGCCATCTCATCAGGGACACGCACACCTCCAGAGACGAAGTGAGGTTTGAGTGAATAGGCTGACTCAGCACAGATTAATGGTCACACACCTTTAAAAACCCCTTAAGAGTTAAGTGGGTTCACACTGGATGTGTTTTCTGTGGAAGGGGGGCCTCTTTTGTATTTCCAATGGGTGAAACTTGCTCTACTGCTGTTTTTGGACCATGTTTATGCTCCTTGTTTTTTGTGTGAAGCATTCAGGCGCCCCAAGTTGAAAAAAAGGTCAACTTTCATGTAATCTATGCTATAAGTGATTTTTTTCTATGCTGACCTATCAGAACAACCTAGATAGTGAACATATATCGGTCTGCTGGCTTGACAAGGTCGGCACCCCGCTGACTGTTTACCACTGCTGGTCCACTCTCGGACCAGCCAGATTACCGTCCTGCATACAAGCTCTAACTAGTTTTTAATCTCCTCAAACAGATTTTAAATGCACAGAGCCTTTTATTTTGGAAAATACATTAAGACAAATATTACAAACAACTGAGGGAGAACAAAAATAATGACTAGGCCTGATATCGATTTTACAGACACTGTGCTAGATTAAAATTATTTGCAAAACTAATTTACAAAGTATAGCAATGATCAGTGGAATTTTGTCTAATACTCGGCTTAACCACTGCTGGGCTGCCCAGAGAACGCTGAGCAAAATGCCAGTGGACCGCCAGCCATCAGCTTTGGCCCAACTATTCTTTTGCTATCAGGGATAAGGAAGGTGGGCATTCACTGACAGTCACAGTCGCTGAGCACCTTGAACTGTGTGATGTCCCAGAGCAAAATCAGCACCACGTAAACAAAAAAAGCAGCTTTTGTTTAGTTCAGCCTGTTCATGCTAGCAGAACCACATCATGATTCAACTATTTAAGTTAGGGGTGTCAAACTCAACCACTAAAAGGGCCAAAAAATCTCAGTGAATCTGTGGGCCAGCTGCGTATTTATTTCATTTTTACTTAAGATTTTGCCGTGACCTGAACAGACTATTGTTTATTCAAAATACGCCCAAACTGCAACAGCATTTGTAACAGCATAAGGCATTGAATACTTATTCTAAAATAATTCTAAATAAAAATATATTGTTTTAGGTGTTTTAAACTGCCTATTTGCTTGAACTAGACACCAGGCATCTTTTCTTTTTGCGTAACTGCAGGTCCACAGATTGTTGTAGGGGAAAGGGGGTCAGAGGACACATTATGTTGCAGAGCATGCTGGGGACTGTAGTGCAGCTCAGGGTCAAACAGGCAAATGTTAATAGAAAATTAAAATAATTTTGTGGGCCGAATAGGATTGTAGGTCTTGTGTTTGGCACATGAGATTTAAGTATTTAGCTTTTACAAGTCTCAGTTATCACAGACAAAAGTAATTGCAAAAGTATGTTAAAATGTTATATGAATTATTTCGCATTCATATCTAATTGAAACAAGTGAAGAAACTCACTCTTAATACTTTCAATTCATACCATATTTGTGATTGTAAATAGACAAGGATATAGTTTAGGATTCAAATCTGATGAAAAGCTACTGTTGTGCAGAAAGAAAAATACCCTCTATGCAGACATGCAGACATCTGCACAGAGATACCCTGAAGGGGCTTGAGCGCTAGCACTTAGCCTATACGAGTGCCCTCTCAGTTCATGTGCATATATACACTGATCAGGCATTATGACCACCTCCTTGTTTCTACACTCATTGTCCATTTTATCAGCTCCACTTACTATATAGGTGCACTTTGTAGTTCTACAGTTACAGACTGTAGTCCATCTGTTTCTCTGCATACTTTGTTAGCCCCCTTTTACCCTGTTCTTCAGTGGTCAGGACCCCCATGGACCCTCACAGAGCAGGTACTGTTAGTGGGGTGGATCGTTCTCAGCACTGCAGTAATACTGACGTGGTGGTGGTGTGTTAGTGTGTGTTGTGCTGGTACGAGTGGATCAGACACAGCAGCGCTGCTCGACTTTTTAAACACTGTGTCCACTCACTGTCCACTCTATTAGACACTCCTACCTTGTCAGTCCACCTTGTAGATGTAAAGTCAGAGACGACGGCTCATCTGCTGCTACATCGTTTGTGTTGGTCATCCTCTAGTTCTTCATCAGTGGTCACAGGACGCTGCCCACAGGACGCTGTTGGCTGGATATTTTTGGTTGGTGGACTATTCTCAGTCCAGCAGTGACACTGAGGTGTTTAAAAACTCCAGCAGCACTGCTGTGTCTGATCCACTCAGACCAGCGCAACACACACTAACACACCACCACCACAATGTCAGTGTTACTGCAGTGCTGAGAATGATCCACCACCCAAATAGTACCTGCTCTGTGAGGGTCCATGGGGGTCCTGACCACTGAAGAACAGGGTAAAAGGGGGCTAACAAAGAACGCAGAGAAACAGATGGACTACTGTCTGTAATTGTAGAACTACAAAGTGCACCTATACAGTAAGTGGAGCTGATAAAATGGACAACGAGCATAGAAACAAAGAGGTGGTCATAATGTTATGACTGATCAGTGTATAGTCACTGTCAGTGGCTCAGCGTGTGGGAATGCAGGGTATGAGTTTGAATATGGGTCCATGAATCACCTCTGTGTTTTATGTTATCACTGCAAAATTGTCACTCAGCATTTGCTGCAACTGCATTAAATTAAACCCAGAATAAACCCAGAGAAAACCCACAAAAAGTCATAGGAGGTGACGTGTGGAGTTTATATGAGAAAGGCTGTGAATCTATAGTTTTTGAGATAAACAGACAAATGTTGACCATCTGTTACCTCAGCTAACAACACCAGCCCAGTTATGTCTTCATTATATATATTGGTTAGATATTACTTCATACCAAAAGCTAAAAGCTTAAAAAGTATGTAAAGAGTTAGCTTAGTTATCTAGAATACTTGTTTTACAAAGTACAGACTAACCAACTGTTTCGAACGGTTTTGCCTCTTTCCTTTAAAACCTGCATCTGCTGCATGTAGCACTTCAGTTCTGTCATTCAGACTGAAGGCTTTCCTAAAAAGAAAGACTCATTATTTAAAGTCGTGTCAAAGCAGACAGGTTTTTAGTCAGGTTTACTTCTGTACAATGTAATGACTGCAGCAAATAATGAGACTAAACTAAAATGATCTACTAAAGACTCGAGGCTCAACGCACACTTAAACTACAGTCACTACAGACTTGAACCCCAGTACCTCCAGGCTCAACTCAAATGTGTGACCCAAGGCTCAACTCTGACTCGAAACCCCAGAGACTGGAGACTCAACTTGTACTCAAACCCCATAGACACAAGACTCAATTCGGACTTCAACCCCAGAGACCTGAGAGTCAGCTCTGACTTAAACCCCAGAGACTGGAGACTCAACTTGTACTCAAACCCCATAGACACAAGACTCAATTAGGACTTGAACCACAGACACTCGCGACTCAACTCTGACTCAAACCCCATAGACTCAAGACTCAATTCAGACTTGAACCCCAGAGACTTGAGACTCAACTCTGACTCGAACCCCAGAGACCTGAGACTCAACACAGACTCAAACCCCAGAGACTCAAGACTCAACACGGACATGAACCCCAGAGACTTGAGAGTCAACTCTGACTTAAACCCCAGAGACTTAAGACTCAACTTGTACTGGAACCCCAGAGACTCGAGACTCAATTCGGACTTGAACCCCAGAGACTTGAGACTCAACACAGACTCGAACCCCAGGGACTCGAGACTCAACTCTGACTCAAACCCCATAGACTCAAGACTCAATTCGGACTTGAACCGCAGAGACTTGAGACTCAACTCTGACTCAAACCCCAGAGACCCAACACTCAACACAGACTCAAACCCCAGAGACTAGATACTCAACTCTGACATGAACCCGAGTAACTCCACACTTGACTCGAGACCTGGCTTAATCCCCAAACAACTCAGACTCATATGAAGTGACTTGTGAATATCTCTGACTCCTAAAACTACATTTACCTTCCTCTGAAACATGATTAGACTGTCTTTTTGATAAGACAGTCTGCCATATGCTGTAAATTCAATAAAATTTCCATTTGCATTAAGGTTTGCCCTTCGTTTCTCCCCTCCAGCCCCTGCCTCCTAAAAAGATCTGTGCACAGGCCTGGATGAATGTTAATTTAATTCATTATATAACTAATTATGCAATTAATTATGCAACTGCATTTCAATAATTATGTGAAGTAAACAGAGCGCACAGCAAAACAACCATAATAACTAGATTTTTAAGGGTTAGGCAGTAAAGACAGCAGGAGGCTGACCTCAGAATCCCTCACAGGTGAAGTGTGTCTAATATAACAAAACTGTTGCATGCCGCACTTGCTTCGACGGCGAGACGACGGGCTGTCAATTAAATTCCCGCTTACTTACACAACTGACACGATATCCCCGCGCTGCACCTGATAGTTCCTCACACTCCAGCGGTTGAGAAGCACAACATCAGGCGCTGAGGCTCCCTCCGGGTTCAGCGAGGGCTGGTGGGGAAAGGTAAACACGCCTTTTAGCACACACTCACCGCTCCGCTTCAGCAGCCTGGAGATGAGCCAGGACACAGCAGAGACAGAGGGGGCTTGGAGAAGACCCTTTATCTGTCATTACGCATCTGTTTTGTCTTTTACAAACAGGCAAATTGTCTGAGCTTATTTAATTCTTGCACTCTCAGAATTATAAAACTGAACAAAAGTAAGTCATATAGTGTCAGAAAGCACATAAGCAAGTCTATTAGAAAACAGTTACCACTTTAATTTATTTAATGTCCAGTCAAAACAGCTATTAAGTACAAGAAAAAAGCAGAAAACATATTTAACAGAAAATTACACTTAACAATTAATCGTCATTTTTTCAGTATTTTTTGTGTTCACCCTTTGACTTCATTACAGCTTCCATTCTTTTCAGAACACTTGCTTTCAGTTTTTTACAGAAATCTGCAGGGATGTTTTTCCACATCTCTAAAGTTCAGTCTTAGAAGTTGGTTGCATTTTCTGATAAAAATAAAATAATAAAAATAATCCCAAACACATTCAATGATGGTCAAGTCTGGACACTGTGATGGTCAGTCAGAGAAAACTAACAGCTTCTTTTTTTGATTTGCAGATGTTCTTTTTATCTATTTTCTTTTCTCAGTAGTTGTCTTCTCACAGTGGAAGGATGGACAGAAACACCTGTAGATTTTTTTTCCAGATCTGAAGCAGCTTGATTTTCTCCTCTCTCTCAAAGATGAAAGCTTTAAGTGCTGTTTATCTGATGGGGACAGTTTTGGTGGTACGGTTGTTAGAAATCTCATTTTCCTTTGAAATCTTTTATTTTTTAAACTCCAGTTTTAGGAAGTCCTGTTTTTTTCCCCACTTATGTTCTTTTGACTCTCCTTATATGAAGGTGAATTATCTTGTATCTAATGCCCTCAGAAATAAATGAATTACAATGTACTGAACGGCCTCTTCAACTAGAAATTAAGTAAATGAAGGGCTTGAGGAAAGTGTGCTGTGTGATTCAGGCACTAAACATATCTTAACTGATTGACTGTATTCGGGAAAAGGGGGGGGGCGGATTGTGTACATCTGAGTTTTCGCCATATCATTTTAAAGCCCCCCTGTCAGGACGTTCTCTAACAGCCCCCGGATTAGCTGTGCTTACCTCAGAGCAGACAAAGGGCACATACTGCACATCTTAGCTTCTGCACTGTTATTTGAAAGTCTCTGTTGTTAAAATTCCTGTCAATCACAGTGATCCCTGTTTGTTTGGAATGCAGTAAGGATCTGAATTCCTTATGGAAGTCTGGTCTAGCAGTGCTATATAATCCATAAGACATGCACATACTAACAATAACGTCGAGAACTCTTAAAAAAATATAATACATTGCGGTTTGTTTTTCTCTTTGTGACAGCATATCAAACAACTTGTGTGTGACGAAAGACTCTGGAGCATGGGAGCAGGCTGATATGACACACAGGCATCCGATGAATCATTAAGCCAGATCTCTGCGAGTCATTTCACGCTTGCCGGGATAATTGACAGAATATCTCTTATCTGTCTTTCTAAAATAAATATCCTGACGAGAGCTCCCGGCTGGGGAATTTATCTGTCACAGATGGCTGCTCTATCGTTTTTATTCAGACATACTCTCCCCATTCTGAACCGGTGTCAGCTTTCAACATTGTCCAAGGAGTTTGCTTCTCTTTTTTTTTCCAATTACTGCATGAATAGGCAGCGAAGAGCTATTAACAAATGAGATGTTATAAATGGACGTGTGAAGCCACAGACGAAAAAGCAGAGAAGAGCTAAAAAGGGTGGGGTGGCAAAAGCACTCGCCGAAGTGGTTATTAGGTAGACAGTGAAGCTCTACATTTAAACTCATTTATTAAATGTTACACAATAAACATTTATTCTCTCTTACAGTTATCATTAGTTTCTGGTTTCTGCACTCCAGTGTGCTCCATGCACACTGATGAAGCAACTCGTGGTTTGGAATTGCTGGACACTAAAATACTTTTATTAAATAAACTGATTAATTAATATGTTAATACTGTCTATTACTTCAACATATTGCTCTGACATCACAACCCTTTGGTGAATGGCAGACAATCAAGAAGCAACCATTTTCCTACACTGTGAAACCTAACTGCACATCTTAATGAAGGAATAAGTTAACACAACTTAAATACTTGGACTGTGGGAGGAAACCGGAGTATCCGGAGGAAACGCACACAGACACGGGGAGAACATACAGAAAGGACCCGGGTTGCCCGGCCGGGGAATCGAACCTGGGCCCTTCTTGCTGAGACAGCGCTACCCACTGCGCCTAGTCAAAGTAACTTTATCTGAAAAATTCGAAGTAACTCAAAAATGAATTACTTAGATAACTCATTTTGTGTAAGATAATTTTTTAGCATATTTTGAGTGACGGTAACATTATTAAAATGTATTCACTATTTTTGTTTTTTGTTTTTGTTTGACTATAGTGAACGAGAGACTACTTACTCGATACGTTTAGTCCTAGTTTTAGCCGTTTCGGAATTACCTACGCTAAAAGTGATGGTTGCCAAACACATGAAATAGTCTTGTCTGCCTATCAGGAGTAGCTGGTCTCCTCAGCACAAGCGAAATATGTTCTAATGTCAGTTGATTTAGTGGTTGAGCTACTCTGTATCAGTGAATTTATCTGATAGACTGAATAATGTTCACATTTAAATGATTTGGACTGTTTGTACTTTTCTCCTAACTTTATTTTGATGATTTCAGACACTCAAATGAGATCTTTGAGTTGAATTGCAATTTAGTTTCGAATTCTCAGCTTTACTTGTTTGGTCAATGCAACCTTCTTGAGTAAAACTCACATCACTCCTTTTGGCTCTTGGTACCATGTATTTGCATACTGTGCGTGTCTTTACACCTTGTTTACCCTTCCTTCTGTGTGCTGTCATTCTCCCCAGCCCACCTTCCCTTGGGTGTCTACTTGTTTTCCAAATGAATGTAACTCATTTCAGTCAGTACTGACTGAAAATTAGTGTTGAGGGAGCTGAGTTACCAAGTTCCCACCCGCTGACTGTGGTTCTGTGGTGGCTAAACGCCACAGGGAGTACTTCTGCACTCTGGGCTAAACCGTTGGCAAGATGGTCCACAGTAACATTAAGTTGGTGAAGGCATTGTTATGAATGTATATTATTATCAAGTTTCAGTATGAATTTCTTACAATGACTGCCTAGTTTAGCCTAGCAGTAAATTTAATTTACAATTACTTAACTGTATGGAGTTATAAATACTCAATCATTTTAATTTTAACAAAATTAATGGAGTTAGTACAATTAACTCAATTTACTTAAGTATATGAAACAATAAACAAATGTTTGTGTTCATACTCCATTCAGGAAATAATTTATGGTCAAATGATTTGTTATTTAAACGGTTTAAGGCGATCGGTTTCCTAGAACCATTTGAGGTGACTTGGGTGTGAATATTAATGAAAGCTCCTGAAATCTTGTGTAGTATCTGAGTTTGTGGTTGCATGAATTTGGAGAGCGCCCCACCTGCATGGAGGCACCGTCCACTCGCGCTACATAGGCAAGCCGGTCCAAAACAGTCACCGTCACGGGAACTGCTACGAAAAAGCCGCTAACAAAAGCTCTGATATACCTCCGCCCGAGTCCTGCTTTCTGAGCCATTATCTGCAAAAGAGGGACGCTTGGTTTTAATATAACAGCATCTGTAAACAAAGACGGGCTATTTATTCACATTTCCATGGACTACAGGGTGCACATTTTTGCCAAAATTCTGACTAAAATGACTACAACTATTATCTAACCCTTATAATCATAGGCTTATTACACTCTACAGCATATTGTTCAGTAAATAAAGGAAAAACAATTCAACCCAGCTGAGTTATTCTTAAAACTGGACTGCAGTGATTTTTTTTTTTTAATTACAGCATAATTCAACCACTGAGACGTAAACACAGTCATGCAGAGTGGTTTGATGCAAAATGGCTCATTGTAGAAATACTTACAGGCTCTGATTATTTACAGTGGTGGTGACAGGAACCTGGTGTAGCTGCATCTACAAAAACAAACAGCTATTTTATGTACTACGCAAAATGGTCAGTGAACCTTCACACGCTGAGCTTTCATATGTAATGCTGATAAATGGTAAAATAGTGGTACGTTTGAAAAACTATGTTTTATTTGGGGACTGATCTGCCTTACAAGATCCTCTTATGTTTTAGGCCAAAACCTCAAAACTACCATGGAACATCGTCTAAGGCATCAGGCAGAGTATTCAAAACCATTTACACCGATCAGGCATAACATTATGACCTCCTTGTTTCTATGCTCATTGTCCATTTTAGTACTTTGTAGTTCTACAGTTACAGACTGTAGTCCATCTGTTTCTCTGCATAATTTGTTAGCCCCCTTTTACCCTGTTCTTCAGTGGTCAGGACCCCCATGGACCCTCACAGAGCAGGTACTATTTGGGTGGTGGATCATTCTCAGCACTGCAGTAACACTGACATTGTGGTGGTATGTTAGTGTGTGTTGTGCTGGTATGAGTGGATCAGACTCTACGCTCATTGTCAAAGGACAATGAGCGTAGAAACAAAGAGGGGGTCATAATGTTATGCCTGATTGGTGTACAACTTTCTGTGATGAAACTTTTAGAGGCATTAAGTGTTTGGGACGTCTGGTTCCTGTCACCACCACTGTGCACAATATAGTTATGCAGCAATTTTGAAAAATTGTTGGAATTTCCCTTTAAGTTAAAGGAATGAGGAATGGAAACATTGACCCATTGACAGCTTCTGGCCATTTGGGGTTACATGGATTTTTTTTTTTGGTAAAATAAATAAAATTTCTGCCCAAGTACAGACCTAAAATCAAACGCACAAACATTTGTACATTTAAGTGTGTGTGCGTATCTTGATAATGATTCCTACCAGGCGGCTGACCGGCAGCCTTTCATGTATTGTTCTAGTTCATTGTATTCGAATAATGACACATTCTTTCACATAAACAGAAAACATGGTATTCCGGAGGTCGGAACCCCAACCTGAAAGAACAAACCGCCTTTAAAAACATTTTGTTTTCTTCCTTGGAAAGATAACAGTTCCTGCTTACAGAGAACGCTGCTTGCTGTGGGGTAGAACAGACTTGCCAATTAAGGCTGTCCTCTGTTCAACTGCATGGCCTCTGGCTTATGCCAGCTTGATGCAACAAAACTAATTAAAAGGGTAAGTGAGGAGCAAGATTACCTAACTAACTGCTGATTACCTCCCTTTAACAACAGTAATGTTACAGCTGTGGCCTTTTGGGCAAGGTCACTGTAGCCCAAACGAGCATGGCCCAACACCAAAACGCCATCTTAACAGGCCACTGCATAACAGGATGCATTAATAGCAAAGACACCACTACTACTAATAAACATGTTTAATAACAAGTCAGTTATTTTTATTTTAGATTTTCATTTAACTTTCAGTAAATAAGCGTCAATGTGGTATCACATTTACTATTTATGTGATACTAAAGATGCCACTCTAACTCATTACTGCATGGTGTTGCCATAAGGCAACAAGCATTTTTTCTTTTTTTTTTTTCCTTTTTGGCAAAAAAACGACAACACAAACGTTTTTTTTTCTTCTCCTAAAGTTTAATTGTAAAACAGTGTATTATTTTCTCCTTATCTGCCTTTGTGCTTCACAGGCACACGTCAGGCCTGGCTTTTGAAGTGTTCTCAAAATGTGTGCATAACATAACCTAATTCAGGAAAAAAACAAACACATCTGCAGGAAGCAAACATTTCTTTTTCACAAATAAAACCAATTCAGATGTTACAGGTTTTGATAAATTAATAAAAAACAATAGATAAAAATGATAAAATATAATTGTTGCCTTATGGCAACAGCATGTGACTATGGCACTGTGATTTGCAATGCATACAATCTGTGACAATCCAGTACACTGTCATAGGACACAGTAATTTTCACATACATTTTTATATACCAAATTTACCTTAATCAATATATATTTATGTTTCTGCATTCCTAAAACCTATTCGCACACAGGGCTGTTTCACACAATTTTTTTTTCATGTCTGGATAATGAATATGGCTGTGTCCTATAGCAGTGTACTGGATTACTCCTATTGTACACTGTATAAAGTGGAACACTGCAGAGCTTTGGGGATTTAAAATGTTGATTTTGTTCATCTAAACTTAAATTTTGCTTTGCATTGTTTCATTTAAAGTATTTATCTGAGTTGAATCAAACCAGGTAAACTGTTTGTTCCTACAAGAAGTCAGTTCTTTAGGTTGAACTGATGATTTTTACAGTGTATTCATTATAGACAGTTCCTTTGTTACATGCTGTTGCCATATGGCAACAATATGCAAAGCAACCCCACCATTTTTTCTATTTGTATTAATTATGCCTTTTTAAAAAAGAAAAATCCTGAAAAATGGTTTTATTGCTTAAAAGGATGTAACACATTTTAACAACACACTTTTAATAATGTATAAAATTCATCTATTTATTTGAGATTTTTAATTGAGTTTTCAGTAAATAAGTAACAGTGAACAAGATTTGGATAAATTCCATTTATCACTTATATGATGGCAAATATAAATAACTCAAGCACTGTTCAGATATTTTTATTTTTCATTTAAACATTTGTAAACATGTAAGAATCTCGGACTTGGAAATATTCCATTTATTTCATTGTGTGCACACCAAAGCTTTTAACACTTCAAATATGTAAAAATCAGGTATTTTAACGCAATAATCAGCACATTCATAAGGAAATTAGATCATTTACATTTTAATCATGATAAGCTCTGAAAATGAGCGTGAACCTGAAAGCAGCCCGTGCTGGTTCGCCTCAGGAGTTATAAGAGTAGATGAAAACTCTGCTCTCCTGAGGAACTGAGTTGTTCTTACGCTAAGAAACACACTTGGTTAATGATGGAAAAGTCAGGGCAGCAGAGCGGAAAACCAATTCATGCGCATAAACCTAAGATGTCGAGAACACGTTGGCATTTTACACATCATTTTAAAACAAAACCCATTAGCCAGAGCGACGGCAAATACAGTACAAGAGAAACAATCAGAATTTTCCAGCAAAGCCCTGAAGGTCTGACCCACAGCTTTGCAGACACAGCCTGCTCTAAAGCAGTCTGACGGGCCTGAGGCTAACAGGCTTCAGACTGTCTCAAAGAGCTAAGTACAAAAATCAGGATAGAGATCTCAAAGATGGGAAAAGGAAAACTACTGAACTGACCAGCTGAACCAAATCCAATTCTGACTCTTTTGTGCACTATTGTCTGTTTTCTTGCACAGGGGGGCGCAGGCACAGCCTAAAGCAGGGTAACAGCTTCTTAAACGTAGTTAAAGAGATTTGAGCAGAACATGCTGTACGTCTTATATTCCCATAGCAACATCATCAGACAGATATTTCTCAAGATTGACCTTGAAGACTGTTTTTGTACCATAAAAGTAATTTTTATTGGTTACATAAGTCTCTTGACGACAGCAACGCTGCACCATTTTGAAGAAACAACTCAGTGAGAACTAGCCAGGCTAAAGTACCACAGGTCCACATGGCGGGGTTAGTTTAATACAGTGGTACAGCTAAGCTTCCCAAAGTAAACAATGAAAGAGGCCTGTTTTTCCCGGATATTATATCAAATCTGTTAATTTTTTTGTCATTTTTTTAATTCACAGATTCATCAAGAACATCAATAAAACATTAACCGTCAATAAAAGTCTAAATTACATTTGCTTCTGTTTCACACTGCCTCCTTTCATGAATCATACTTATTTTGGATGTGTATACAGTTGTATATGGCAGTCTGAACACCCTCTGGTCAAATTACATCTTTTGTCAATTTTCAGTCGAAGTAATTTAATACATCCTCTACAAATTTTAGTGCACAATTTTGTATTTATTTGCTGACTTTAACAAATTGGGAAAAAAAAACAAAATATAAATGTGCCATTACTTTTACACAGGCCACATTATGTTTTATATTGTCTTTCATTTATGTATGTATATATTTATGTGTTAACATATTTTCGCTAAGAAAATGAGACAGCTAAACTTTTGCATATGACTGTGTTTATAACAGTGTAGGTCACAAAGCTAGTCTACTTCAGAGAATATAGATTTGTGTTGTATGAATTGTGTTTGCGATTTTTAGCAGGATTTATATCGGCTGTTGCAAGTAGCCCGTTGCAGTAAACCCACCTACGGGGTAAGCTGTAACATTTGCACTCCTGCCACTTTCAGGTCTATCGTTAATGGCAGGTGCTCAAAACAAAGGTTCACATTTTCAATTGTAGAAGAGACAGTACATTGTTTATATATAAAAAATAGTGCAAATACTTTTAAAATTATTTAGCAATAACCTTAAAATACACAAATAAATTGTGTTAAGCTTTGCTGGATGCCATGGAAGAAGCACTTTCCCCTAAAGACCTTGTCAGTGGATGGTTTTTAAAAAACTCAATTTAAACCACTCAACTGAAAAGGTTTTTAGGGAACCAAAAGTGGTTCTTCTATAGCATCTCTAAAGAACTTTATCTTGGCACCTTTACCTTTTGAGAAGGTAGTTCTACAGTGATGGCCTACATCAGGCGTCCTGTTGTTATTTATGTCAGCTTGCTAAGGAGTTTTCCATCTCTAATGAGCAAAGTAGTAGGCGAATATGTGAGAGCTAGCAATAACCAGTGCTAAATTTGCTGTGGTGATATTCGGGTAACCCTGCCAAGTACCATCTGTCAGGGTGTTCTAACAGTAATCCCTTTCCAGAGCCTACTGTGAAATCTTCCTACTTTACCCCACAGCAACACGGGGGACTTTTCTCTAAATTTCCTTAGATGCTATTCTTGTTAATCTGCCCATGCTAATCAAACCGTACACATTCACATCATAGGCCCACATTCTGAAAGTGGTGGACTGGACTGGCGCCCAACTCGCATGCTATCAGTCTTAGCGGCGGAGGCTGAAAACCAGCATTCCAATTATTTATAGCTTATTCTTGTAACTATAAAGATAGCAGGTTATCACACAAATATCTTCTATCATAATAGCTAACAGAAGAGGTTTTGTTTGGCCTTTTTATAATAAACTGATCTATATGGCCTTTTTAGGAACTGTTAAGTCAGAAATGCTAATGTTGCTAGCTGTAAATGACATAGAATGACCAACAACTAGCATTATTAGCAAATAGCACCATGCTGATTAGTTGCTGCTGGCTTTCTCTGACTGTTAGCCGTGTTAGTAGCCACCTTCGCATTTTTAGCAAATAACATCATGCTAATAATTAGTGGTTGCCAGCTTCCTCTCATTGTTAGCTATGTTAGCATGTCAGGCTGAGCTACTCCCTTAAGAACAGATTTAATTACCACACCTCAGAAAATTAGATTTATTTAAAGGGCTGAAGAGCGCGGGGTGGCGACAGCCCAATTTTGCACATTTAAATGCCTTTGCAGATGGAAACGTAACACGCCACTGCTTCCGTGTGCAATCGTGGCAAATTAGACCCCCCATCTACAGCTCAGTATGAAATGGTGCATGCTAGTATTACATGACAGCAGAAACATGCCCTCTTATCCACACTGAAGCTTCCAATTTGGTGCTCCTGAACCAGTTAAACATTAGCCAGTTAACTGTAAGGGATTTCATGACCTCCAGCATGCGACTGCTGCAGCACTGTAATGTCTTTTTAACTGTAATGAACGCGGCGGTATTAGTCATGGGTCATTCCATGTCAAATTGTCTGAAGTCAGAGCCTCCAACACCACCTGTCTGTAGTCCTGGAGCCGCTGCAGCAGCGGCTACAACTAGGCACTGTGTTTCAACAGCTTCAGCAGGGCTGGATTAAGGTCCTCTGGCGCCCTGTCCCCACAAACTCTGTCACACACCCCACTTATCCATAACCTAAGACCAGAGGGTTTCTAATAAGGAGGACTGCTATTCAATAATGTGTTCCAGAGAGAGGTGGGCAACATGGCAAAAATATTATATCACAATATTTCAAAACAGTTTTACAATACATGACATGCATGATGATTTTATCAACAAAGAACAAAAAATATTTCAACACCGCTGTCATAGTTTTCAGAGCTTTTAAACTTCAGTTATAGGACTTTCTAACAGTGTCTTACATTGATGACGTCAACGAGCGGGAGTTGCTCATCAATCAGCACTCAATAGCAGTAATGCTAGCATCCAACTGCCTGTCTTTGGTACAAAAACAGGAAGATAATATTACTGGTGAGTTTAGTTTGATTTTTTAAATGAGATACATCCTTGTGCTTTCCAAAATTAAAGGAAATTCCCAAATAAATCACTAGAAACTTGTTTAATTTTTCGCTTTTAGCTGTTTAGCATCACCCATATTCATTGAGGACTCACTCGCAGGGCGCCCTCTAGAGTTTTTGCAGGCATGTTTTTAAATATAATGTGAGAAATAGAAAGTGGGCAGACTCCCTCTTATCTCTACTAACACAGTGCAGTGGTTTTACTGAAGAATTAATTCTTCACAAGAGTCTTGAGAGGGCATGAGCTCACTCGCAAAGACCAGTAATGTCACAATGCATGATGAATAACGTGTGCCAAATGTACTGCACGCTTAATGATGATGCTTTTGAATATTTAGTGCTTATTAGACAGAGACTGACATGTTTGGTGTGTGAATATATTTAAAGTAAACTGAATGTTTCAAGAAGTATTACATTAACAGATTTTAAACATGTGCACTTTCTGGAGCAATTTTTGTCATGCCCCTGGACAATGATGGTCCCTGGGCAGCCACCCAGGTCACCCATATGGTAGATCTGGCAATGATCTTCAGTAGTAAATGCATGCAGGGTTTTGCAGCTTTAAGGCTTTATTTGATTGTGATTGTGGCAACACTGCTTTCACTTTCCACTGGAGATGCTTTGTGAATGCTTACTTTGACTTTAAACCAATTACACATCTATTAACGTCACCTTGGGCCGGTTTCCCAGGCCTAGATTAAGTCGAAACCTGAACTAAATACTTTTTTAGTAGTGAAGCTCTTAAGCATAGTCTCTGTCTAGGCTTACAGGGGAATTAGATCAATTTTTCCAAACTTCCTGCACAATTCAATCATTAAGATGTTTGCAAAGAGTGGTTTGATGTAAAATGCTCCATTGTAGAGAACAGACTCTGGATTTTTTCAGTGGTGGTGATAGTAATCAGGGGTCTCAATGTCTACAACACCAACATAGCCATTTTATTTACTATCCAAAACCACCAGTGAACCTTACATGTGCCTTCTGACTTCTATATGTAGTCCTGATGATGGTCAAATAGCATTAAATCTGGAGAAAAACAACTTTCTTTGGGCACTATTTTACCTCTTCACCATAAATTTACAAAAACTTTTTCATCCAAAGGCCTCAGAAATCAGCCAGTATATTCATAACCATTTCATGCAATAATTCTGTGATGTAGCTTTTAGAGCATTAAACTCTTCAGATGTCTGGTTCCTATAACCACCACTATGAACAGTTCTAAGTATGTCAGCAAGCTTCTCTAGAACGGAGCACTTCCCATCAAACTACACTGAATGACTTTGTTTACATCTCAACAATTTCATTATGCAGAAATTAGATATTGTGTAAATTTTTGGTAAACTACTTCTTTAACACTCACTCTAATACTGACCCCAAACATGACCCCAGTCACAGTGCTGCTGAAAAATCAACTTTCTTCAGAATTTTGTAAAGAATTTAAGCATCTGATTACTGCTTGGCCAGGCTGGTGCTATCTGAGGCAAAAGTATGAATGAAAACAAACTCGATCTTACACTTACAGTTGTGTTAACAGTATCAGTCAATCACACTGAGTAAAGAAACCCAAACCTATATAACTTCATTCAAAAGTTTCCTAAAAGCCAGAAACTGATCTGAGTTTTATTGATGTGGTGCAGCACACAAGGGCATTTAATACCACACTGTCCTCAGACCGCACAGCAGATATGGACTTAGTACTGACACTCAAACTGGGACTAGGAACACTGTACTACCTGGGAACAGCGAAATGTAACGTCTTTTTTAACCCACACGGATGAAACTTGTCTTGTTTATTTAAATCCTTTTTCTCCGGTGAAGCACAGAGAAACTCTGAGCCTCTGAAACTCAGCTAGCCATCCTGCTGCTAATGTTCCCGGCTAACGTGCTAACATCCTGTGCTTTTAGGCAGCCGCTTCATTCATGTAAAGAACTGTGACAAAAATACGCCATAAAATGCACATTACACACGAACAGTCTGAGAACTTCATGACATTTCACGCTTGAACTTCACCGCTTTCCACACTCGGTCCATTTCACTCATTTCACTCACCTACAGCATGGTCACTCCGCTGATGACGCCACAGCTCTCCGTCTGGGCGCCCGGGTCCTAAAGCCCGCCGATTTTCTGACAGTTCGTCTTACCCAAAGTACAGCGATGCGCATTATTACACACCATGATAAATTAGTATTTTAAACGTCTTATTGTGTTTTTAATATTAATTCATTGCAGCCTTACTATGTAGCCCCGATTAGGTTATTTCGGCTATTAAAATATTCCAACTGTAGTTTTTAATGCAGGTAGTATTTTTGATAAGGTCATTTAGACCATCTTGGGGAAATCCTTCACACCATCTTAGGTTACATTACTATGGCTGCATCCTAAACCACATACTACCACACTAAAACAGTATGGTAGTGTATTAATTCTGGCCTACTAGTACTTTTGTCATAGTGATATAGATCAGACAATTTTTGCTAGCATGGAGTGTTCAGAAAAAAGTGCTGTGTCGGCGCTGTACTGTCCTGTTTACTGCATCTATTGTCTGTTTTATTTATTGTATTTAATGTATTGTTTATAGTTTAATGTTTTTGCACACTTATGTCTGCACGTTTGCACTTTGTCTATACTGTATTATTTTGTTCCACGTTGCACCATGGCCCTGGAGGAACGTCATTTCGCTCCAAAGCCTCTTGACTCTTTTGGATGCAGGTAGCACAAGTGAAGTTTGTGAGTCCTCTGAGGGACGATCGAGGGCCCAGGTGAAAACAAGGATCGGGAAACTGCCCAGAAGTCACTGCGCCATAACATTTTCCTTTTCAAAAATTGGCAGATAAAGCTGTTCACAAGCCATAGCAATGACATACTTTAAAATGCTCAACCTTTCAGAACTCAGCATTCAGTTTGCTGTATTCAGACTGTTATGAAGCTAAAGGCTACAGCTAGCCTCAAAAAATAAAGGCAATACATTACTTTTTTTAAACCAAAACCTAGCCAGACAAAGCAGTTGTTCAAAGCAGTTGTTCATACAAGTTTGTGTATGTTCAAACTTCTTAAAAATGCTCTGCATTACAAAGTTTGCATGGCTAGCTAATTAGCCCACTGAGGCTAACCTGGCTGAGGGTGAGTGCGTGCCAATTGAATAATCCACTCCTCGATGTCCCCTCCACCCCTGATATCCCCTGAAGAAAACAGTATAGACCAGCATGGCAGGTCATCAGCAAAACCAGCATATGTTTTTTTTTGGATGCTGGTATGTTGGTCAACCAGCTTGACCAGGCTGGGTGACCAGCTAAACCAGCAACAGCATAAACCATCTTAGACCAGCCTCTGCTGTGAGCGGTCACTACACACTTTCTAGTGCTGGTGAGGGCATATTAAAAAAGACTTGAAACAGGAGCTTACTTTAGCAAAATAAAAGCATTTTCAGATATCTCTCCTCTTATATTGTGATTTTTAATACCACAGAATTAAAGTCCAGTGTGGTTATCAACAGAATATAGATTAAAATATTAAAGATAGACAAGGTGATACATAGCAACAGTACTCCAAAAGGTATGATAAGGGGTGATGGCAGTTGTTCAAGGGGAGGTGATTTTTGGCTCTTTTTGACTGGGGTGATGGCATCCCCTTGCATAACCCTTCAAATCAAGCCCTGGCTTTAACATATGTGATTCAACTCATGAAAGACTTGGACAGCTAATAATATGACTCAGAAAGCACAAAACTGTGCAGTACTGGTGGACTAGAGGATTGTAGCTGCCTTATCTGTTCAAAGTCTTGGAATTATTAGATAATTATTTATTACCTTATAATTATTAACACTATTAGCTTATGCAGTTATATTTTAATGTGAAAACACCCTGTACATCAACCAATCTTTATTCATTAATGGCTAATATTCAACATTTACAAATAAAAATTTTCATTGCAACATTCAAAGCTATGAACTGGTTACATTTTTCATATAAACACAGTTTGTACAAAATCTGTAACACAGGCTATATGGAATACTTTCATCCCATTGTATGATATAAAGTACAACTTTACAGGTTCAAAAAATTGAACAAAAAAAACCAAACAAAACAAAACAAAAAAGATAAAACCTAATCCATACAAAAGGAGACAAAGTGAGAGAAAAAGAGAGATATTACAAGAATACTAGTTGACTTTCTAAAACTGGTCACTAGGCAATCCATTAACATTATAAAATGTGATTGCCTAAAATGAGCAACTTTCATAGCATAGGCATATGTGAACACAACTGCAACACTGTTAATAAAATAGTTCACACAAGCGACTTACTAATGGCCACCATTTACAAATTCATTAGTTCTTAAGCCCGAGTTCATCTGAGTTACTTCTACTGGGGTTCGAAGTTCAAATACTGACACGCTTTCTTTATCAAGATTTAAAACTGTGCTTATTCACAATATATTTCATAAAATTTCCATGATGTGAAACAATTTCAAACTGTGCAAAGTGAAGGCCTACATTAGCTAATTTATGATAGTGTTCTTTATGGTGCAACTTTAAATAATATTAGTATTTAGTATTTATATTCACTGAATGAATAGTTCAACAAGTTACTACTTCATCTATTTTTCTACTTACCCAGACTCAAATCAGATACCATCACTATTTAGTGTCCCAAGGCTAGAATAAAGGATTTAAAGTCAAAGTGAATATATTTGAGAGTAAAACATGGAATCAGGGTCTCTGCTTGCTGAGCGTTTGCTCTCAACAAGTAAGTCTGGTGGGGGGTTGGCATGATATTATTGGTTAATATTATTTTGCCCCGCCCGCTGGGGCACGGTGATGTCATCAAAAAATCAGAAGACGTTTTAGTCTTTACATTTTGAAGATTGACAGAAAACATGAATTTTGTCTTTTAAAAGATATGATCTGATGAATCATGTTTAATATGGCCAAGGACAGAAACTAACAAGGTAAAACAGATCAATTTTCAAGTTGTCAGCAGGATCAGCTAGCTGTGTCTACTAAAAAGCAGATTAAAAGTCTCTTTGTTAAAACGTGACAAAAATTCAAATTTAAAAAATGTAAAATCGAATGTATGTTAAACTGTTAGATGTGTTATTTTCTGGGTTTATTTCTCCTAATGGATGCAAATATCATGTCTTCTTCAATAACAATATAGTTAGTAGCGGTAGCAACTATTCATATACCACATATTCATTTTGCTAAGCTCCAAAAACTGAGGTATCAACGTACAACCCTTGGAGTAAGTAGAAAAAGCTCTATGCTAAACAATAGCAAGAATTACTTAACTCAAACCTGTGCAAAGATCTGATTTTGCAGGTCGGCAGTGAAACAGCTATTAGTTATTTCTAATTCTTTTTTTGCTGTATCATCACAGGTTATATATTTTAGAAAGAATTGCTCCCTTTCCAAACAATGCAAACTCAATTGGGGACACTTTAAAACCAGTAAATGTTAGTATATCTTTTGGTAGGAATGTCAGTTATCGTTAAATGTCTATTAGGAATGTCCTGTTTTAAGAAAAAATGACAATTAAGGAAAAAAAATAATGACCAGACACACACATTTGCTAAAAAACAAACAAAAAAAAATCTGTCTCAACAACGAATATACATTCGTTAAGAAAATCACAGTTATAAATAAAGAAGACAAAGTTACAGTATTCTTTAAATTTTGTATTTGCCATGCATGGCCCCAATCTGAGGTGTTTTTGGCAGTCAAAACTGGTTTAAATTTACAGAAACAGTTTTGTGCATGCCAACCTGAATGTACAAACCAAGACAGCTCTACCCTTAGCTTAGCATGAGGATATGCTTTCTATATTGTTTCTACCAAAAAAGCTGACTTCTCCACATTGGTCATAGAATTTGTATGACAGTTTACCTAATTCTGCTTAGAAGTGAGCAGTATACAGTATACAGCATTTGACATCTCTGAAATCGGAAAGAAGCCCATCTGAGGAGACCTCGCCTTAAACCTGGAGGGCCTTTTTGTGCTACGAACATCACACTCTTGAGGAAACTACACTGGTTATATTGCTTGATGCTGTACATGCCTCATGCTATCTTAGTCTATGCCTCGGCACACTGTATAAAAAGCACATTGTCAAGCACGAGCATTCACGCTTACGTGAGTTAAGCTTCCCTAACTACTCTCACCCACAGAAATGTTAATACTGCTTGTATCTTTGGCACAATACTTGGAGACCACACGATTTCATTACATGGCACAATTAACGGTCAGGCAGGTTCGGCAGATACAAGGCTACATTAGAAAGAAACACTAAGAAATATGTAGCACCTTTCAGCCATTCCAGAAAGTACAAAGCGGTTAAAACAAAAGTTGCAGGTCTAGCTGCACATCTTTGTCCATGTAAGGCCTAAAAACAGTGCCGTCGTGTTTGGTGAATATGTACACATATGGGATTTGTACATCTATCAAAAATACCTTGCTAGCAATATGCCTCGGAACGTTGCTCTACATGGGATGTGGACCTGCCAGATCTAAAGATTTAACTGTAAACTATATGCCCTTTTAAGATTATAATTCTAATCTCTTCATGGCTATTCTTGTACGTCGGTATCATCAGCCAAGAATGTATATTAATGGAAAATATGCCAAAATTTAAAGCCCTGAGTCAATTCAATTTCAGCTGTAATAACTGATCAAGATAAATGTACTGAATTTGAATTGAACCAGACCCAAAACAATGGCGTAAAAGGCCATCCACCAAAAGCAGTGATAATGGTTAAAAAAAAACACACACAGCAGTACATCTGCAAACATAAAAGGCCTTTTCTTTTAACACATGCCCACAAGAAGACTGCCACTACAATAGAAACAGTTATATTCCGTTTTAGGTAATAGAAAAAAATAAAACTGCATCTATAAAAAGTAATCCTGCTTTCCGTCAAATAACCCATAGTAAGAGTTTATAGGTTTCACGTGGGATTCCGCTGCTGCTTCTGTGGTGTCTGTTGCCCTTTAATTCGTTCAAAGCCTACAGCTGGGACACTTTCCTGGGGGTCAGTCTGTGTCTGGGCTCTGAGTGGATCCTCTGCGTGCGGCTGAGCTGCGGTTTGGTGGGCAGGTTCGGGTTGTCTGCGCTGGGTGGGACTGAGAGGCTGTGGGGGAGGGGTGTGGCCCGCCGCGGGTTGTTCCGTTCATAGACGCTGTAGGGGGGTGGGGTTTTGCTGCCTCGGCGGATAGGGTTATCTAGTGGAGCAGCAGGAGGCAGGGGTGGCTCAGCCGGGGGCAGCTCGATCCCGCAGGTTTCAGACACGCTGCAGCGGCTCAGCGAGGAGATCCCGCTGCTGTAGCTGCCGGAGCGGGCCGGAGAGTGGGACGCCAGGCTGCCCACAGGCAAGCAGTCAGTGGGGGATGGGGTCAGGGGAGGAGCCGTGGTCTGCAAAAGGAACGGGATGGGCATTACTGGACATGGAAAAAAGCTATGAATGCCAAAGACTATAAGGATATTTTTAAGAACTAGGCATTAATAACCAATTTTGCTGTGAATATTCAAAGTGAAAGTCACTTTTCTAAGTACTTATAAAAGTGTTGATGCAGAGCACCATCATGAATCTGCCTTATAAGTAATTACATAAGTATGTCAGTATGTAAATAAGTAAGTACATATGTAAGAAGGTAAGTATGTATAGTCACTGTCCAAAGAAAATATGTATCTCCAAAATTGTAACTTCACAGGATAAGGTAAAAACCTTCTTAATTCTGAATGTAAGTTAATGTAAAGAGATTTTATTCCAATTGACTCTATTGGTCCATGCCTCATGAAAAGTTTCATACAGTGTAAAGGACAGCTGCCATGTTTTAATGAAGTAGAAAAGAAAAAAAAAGAAAAAAGAGCCACTTCTTCATAAGCTGAAGATACCCACAAGCGGGAGCTGTTAGCCCTCAAGCTTTTATATGCCTCATTGAAAGGGAGGAAAATGGCATGAGCCCACTCCAACATCTCATGAATGCCCTTATGTTTGCTTAAACTATGAACTACATTATATGGCCAAAAGTATGTGGACACACTTCCTAATTATTGAATTCTGGTGTTTCAATCATACCTATTGCTAAAAGGTGTACACATTAAGCTCATAGCCATTCAGTCTCTATTGACAAACACAGGCATTAGAATGGGTCATACTGAGGAGCTCAGTGACTTTAAATGAGACACCGTCATGCCACCTTTGCCACAAGTCAGTTTGTGAAATTTCTTCCCTGCTGGATCTGCCCCTGTGTTGCATCACTCACTACAGAGTTCCAACCTGTCTCTGGCAGCAAAATCAGCTCAAGAGCTGTGCATCGGGAGCTTCATGAACTGGGTTTTTACAGCCGAGCAGCTGCAAAACAAGTGTAAGAAAACATGTAAATCACTGGACGCCATCACTGGGGCAGTGGAAACATGTTCTCTGGAGTCATGAATCATGCTTCATTATCCGGCAGTCTGATGAACAAATCTGAGTTTGGGGGATGCCAGGAGAATGTGGCCTACTGGAACGCATGGTGCCAACAGAGAAGTTTGGTGGAGGAGGGATAATGGGTTTGGGCTCATCAGGCTTTGGGCTCGGCTCCTTAGTTCCAGTGAATGGTAATATTAATGCTACAGCATACAAAGATATTTTAAACAATTCTCTGCTTCCAACTTTGAGGCAGCAGTTTGGGGAAGACCCTTTCCTGTTCCAGCATGACTGTGAGCTAGGCCTTCTTGTCCAACATCAGCGCCTGACCTCACAAATGCTACTTTGACTGAATGGACACAGAAGCAGTCCAAAATCTTGTGGAAAGCCTTCCCAGAACAGAGAAGGCTGTTATAGCTGCAGAGGGAGGGCAAGTCTTTTTATAAATATATTAATGCCCATGGTTTTAGGATGGTATGTCCAACAAGCTCATGTAGGTGTGACGGTCAGGTGTCCACACACTTTAGGTCATATAGTGTATGCGTATATGAGGTAAAAGATCCAAAAGCATATTCAAATTCATATTCAAACACAGTATGTATGCAAACACAGGGTGCATTCAAAGCTACTGCCATTGCAGTACAACAACTGTTTACTGATATAGGATATTTCAGCTAGGCTGTGGAGACGACTCAGGGCAAAAAGCAGTAAGAGTAACGCATCAGTCAGACAGCGTGTCCTTGTTTTATGGTGAATAGGCTATAGGAACGTGTTAAAAATGTGTTTTGCGGCATCTCTAAGAGAAGAACAGAGCTCAGTACGAGACAGATGCCTACCTTTTGAGGAGATCTTACAGTTGGCATGGGAGACAGAGACCTTATGTTCTTGCCTAGAGGTGTTGTTCACACACAAAAACACAAATGCGCATCACATGTCGGATAGTACATGTATAATATGATGTGTTGGGAAGTAACAGTAAACAGCCGTACCTGTCTCTGTGCTGGGGAGATTGGCCTCAGGTCGTGGCAGACTAGTGTCGATCTGGAATGGCATCATCCTCTGCAAGTGAGAAACAGAAACAGATCGCATCACATATCACAAACCTCACTAATTCCCAAGTGAATTCTACTGCATGCGGCTCACCTGCGTAGGGTCCAGTGGGCTGGGAAACATGCCACTGCACAGTCTGTCTCTGGGGGACAGGCACGCATTCTCTCTGCTGTGCTTATGTTTGTCTGATGGCAGCGGAGACGACGACGGAAGAGAATCTGAGGTTAAGATGGGGGTCAGTATTAAAAAAGCAGGCAAAAAAGACCAAGTAACAAACATTATCTCATTCATTAATCACACAGCATTCTCTGGATATATTCTGCGATGACTGCAGTATTTATTACTGTTTATTACTGTTTAACAGTATTTACTGCAGCATAACATAACAAAGCTGAACTACATGCATGAAGGAACTTGACATCTTATTTAAACATTTAGATAATACACAAGATTTGATATCACTTTACTGAAGGTCAGTGTTCATAAGACTACACGGCATCGGTGTATGCCTGTCATGTCAACTGACATAGACCTACATAGACATTAGAAACAGACATATGTATAAAGGCTTATTCCAACAAGCATCAGTTCTCATAACACTTTATAAGGTGAAACAACATAAAAATTGATAAAAGCAGCCATTATGACAACCAACACTTGCTGAATTAATGTTTATTCATGTTTATGTAGGTGTACATTAAAAAGATGGTTCTTCAAGGGTTCTTCAGTAAAAAACGGTTCTATATAGAACCCTGAACACTCTAAGAACCCTCTGCATGAATAAGCGTTCTTTGCATCATGAAAGCGTCCTTCAGATTGATGGGGAATGTGTTGTAGATGGTTCTATATAGACAGCCTTTTTGAAAAGGGTTCTATATAACACCAAAAAGGGTTCCACTATTGTTACAAGCCAAAGAAGCCTACAAACTTAGCAAAAAGAACCCTTTTTGCTAAGGGTGTAGGTGTTATGCGGCCTTACGAATGCAGCCCTTCTGTAAAGTGTTGCCTGAGATTTTATATCGACTTTTCTACCTAATTTTTTCAAACTGCAGTCCCACAGTAAAAATACTTAAAAACTTTATTGAAATAAATGCTGTCCCGTGTTTTCATGTCACTACCAGAACAGCTTAAGTCCACAGGCGGAGCCTTATTTTAGCCACGCCCCTGCATTTTAGAGTAGGAAGTGAGACTGCATCCCTGTCCCTCATGGCCACATGGTGAGCAGTTAGATCCCATTGTTATGAAGTAAATGTGTCCCAAAGTCTGGAAGCCATTCTGGATTATTAAGATTATTAAGGATTATTATTATTATTAAGAATTGTTACCACTGAAAGATATTTTCTGCAATTCTGTTTTAACAAAAATATTATGACTTTATGTTTGCACAACTGTTCAAAGCAGTTTTTTCTAGTCATATACTGGCTAGCGTTTTTGAGTTTTGCTCAAAATTAGCTAAAATTGTCACTACCAAAAGAGTCACTACCAAAACCTTTGCTAAAGTTTCAGTGAAAATGGAATGTTCACCCATTTGTTTTAATAAAATAAGCATAATTAAGTTATGGGGTCACTCAAAGAAAAGGATTTTGGTCAATTAAAAGTTAAAAATGTGTTTTTAACTCTGACTTTGAACCAATTTGGTAGAATAACCCATATACTATATATTTGGACTGTCAACATGAACATGTTCATATTATGATGAACAATTAATGACACACACTTTGTAATGCTGATAAATGCAATTTCCTAATTTGACCTTCTGAACCATCTGCAGTAGTGCAGGTAGAAGCTCAGCTGGCTGAGGCTGAATGTTGCTATGAATCTGTGATCTATGACTGCAGTCCTTTCATTCAAATGGCTTTTAAAGCGATACCTTCAGCACCTTTGGCAGACTGAAGTACAGTCTATATACAGTAAACTGTTTGGTTAAGGTGATCAAGATCTTTTTATTTATTTATTTTTATTCTTATTGGCCAATTAATGATATCTGACATGGCACTGAAGTAAACAATGCAAAATATCTGCAAAAAGCCTAATATTCATGTGGTGCTACAATACAAAACTATAGCAGGTGTTTTGAGAGAATAAAAGTAGGACTACTTCATACTGAAGCTAAAGGAGAGCACTTTTTAGGAGCTGCCCACCCACATGCACTCACCTCTATTGCTTGAGGGCGCTGAGCTGGTCACATTGTGAGAACCGGAGTGGTTGGAGCTGAGGCTTGAGGTAGATGGACTCGGCTGCGGAGAGAAAGGCAGGTAACGAGGAGGCCAACATGACGAGAATGACAAGACCAGCCTAATCAATAAACCCCTCAGAGATAATCACTGTTTATGCTGCTATCCTATAAGTTATGTTGAGAAAGTCCGAGAAGCTGAATTTAAAATTGTAGATGTGTTTGACAGATTAGAAGCATAACTACAGCACCACAAACCTGCATGTTAAAGACTTCATCCGAGCTCTCTGATTGGCCCGTGATGTTGCTGACGTCGTTGGAGGCTTGTGATGACAGCGAGGACGAGGAATAGCGGTTGACAGCTGGGTAACTGAGGGGGCTAACACAACAGAAAGACACACGCAACAACTTATTCACCAACGGAATGAGATAATTTCACTAAATTATTATGAGTAAAACAAGCCTAAATACAGGTTGAATAATATTTTAATACTCAACTCACTCTCTCTTTGACAGCATTTATAATAGATCATATCAGTATTTGACATCAAACAATTGGAAAATGCAAACAAACAGAAAAGTTGGAAGTGCAGACTCAAACCTGACAACACAGAATGTAAGTAAATGTATAGAATAGTATCCTCATGTAATTAACTATGCAATTATTATGGCAGCCAAATGATTCAAATAATTGACTGTGATAAATTGCATCATATTGTGTTTAATTAATAATAATTAATAATCATGGTTAATCACACTTATTTGATCTAACTTGACCCTAAGGGAAGATTTTTCCATTGTAAAGGCTATTTTGTTATTAGTAGACAAAATAAGTTTCATGCGTTTATTACTTCCAATAATTCAATAACATTATTTTCAAATGCATTTTCGAATTTACATGATCTTGAACATAAAAAAGAAATGTGTATTTTCCACCTTTCCTAACTGACGTCCAGTGAGAGCAACAGTGGCTGCATGTTCCAATCAATGAGAGTATATATTGTATTATTGGTTAAAACATGCAGCCACTGTTGCTCTCACTGGATATCTCCTCCATGCCTGTAGTTTCTCACTCTCGTTCATACAGTTTCTGAATTAGTGTCACAGTGGAGGCTCTTGAGGGAGAACCTGATATATTCGTAGGTCTCCAGCAAGCACTGTTCAGTGTAGTCTACCAAAGGCACTGAATGTATCACTTCATACATAAGCTGCAGTGTTAATCACAGACCTGCGTCTCGCCACTATTCGGCCTCCTTCAGGACTGATCGCGTTTGGGACGGGGGTCCTGCAGGTGCGAGGACTGCCATTGGCAAAATGCAGTGGACTGACACGCACATATGCAGGAAACTCCTGCGGCTGGAATGAGAAAAAATAGATATTACAGATTCAAAGTACAGTGGTGTGCTGGTTGAAAGCAACAACTTTATAAAGATCCTGTATCTTATCAATTATCGTATACGCTCACTTTATTTGACTGTCTAACTCCTTTGGGACTGTAAATGTAAATTGTCTGTAATTATATCCCTATAATGTGGATCTTTAAGGTAGGTATTTCTAATGAAGTGGACACTGGTGTGAAAGTACAAGAAAGAGGTTTCCACTAAAGTGAATGGAAAGTGTATATGAGCATAATCAATGTCCCAAGTCATTGGACTGACCTGTATGCCCAGACTGGATCGCATCACATGAAACTGGTCAACAAGCTTTTTGTGCAGTGGACGCATATCCTGTGGCACAAACTTCTCGTGCACAGCCAAGCCGTACTCCAGAATATGTGCCTGCAGTATAAAGAGGACACAGGTTTTTATCTCTAAAACTGACAAAATCAAATCAAATGCACACCTGGCTGAGCACCTTTCTGTATAGAAAAGGTTTTGTGCAGCAAACATTACCTGCTCAAACATGAGCTCACGGAGACGTGTGATCTTATCTCCATCCTCAGGGTGACTGGAAATGTAATCTTTCGCAAAGAAAGCCTGCAACAAAATATACCCAGAAATGAAAGTCTGCAAAGACACTTGAAGGAAGGATGCAATGAAAAATCTAATGTACATAATTTCCACTTACACCAGAGGTAATCAGCCAGCCAAGACATGTTCCGAATGTGTGTCCGAATTTTGCTTATTTAGTTTAGCGCTGTAATGCTAACGATGCTAACAAATGCTAGAAGTCAATAGTCATCCAAATCTCTTCCGTGAATACATCCCCTAACCAGCTCAAACGCCATTGAGGTCTTCATTAAGGTCATGCAGACTTGTGGATGTGATTTAGGAGACAGTATGACTTACTGTGAGCTATAAAAATGACAAAACATTACCCTGTAGCTGAACGCTGCAGGCAGCCATTTTGACTCCTTTTTACATTCAAGTGCATCACAGACATATAAAGTCTAGATTACTTTTGTGATTTCTGTTGTTTCTATTTATGAATGTTCATCTTCAGTGCAAAAAATGTAAGCTTAAAGTTATTTATGAATAGAAACAACAGAAATCGTGAATGTAATCTGTGGTGTCCATATGCCTGCGTGATGGGAGGTTTCATTCATTTTTGTAGTTCACTGTAAGTCATTCTGCGCTGTCAACCACATTGGCATGTCTGCACAACCTTACTGTAAAGCTGGATGTAGTTTGTAAGAAGGTGTGAAGATGTATTTACAGAAAAGTGACTTTTGACTTCCAGTGTCTGTTGGCAATGATCAGCTCGTACGTCTAGTTTTAAACTAGAAATCAGAGTCTGCGAAGTCTGTAATCTTTCATAAAGAAAGCCTGCAACAAAATATACTCAGAAATGAAAGTCTGCAAAGATACCTGAAGGAATGGTTCAGCGAAAAATCAAATGTACATAATTTCCCACTTACACTACATGTAATCAGCCAGCCAAGACATGTTTGGTGTCCAAATTTTGCTTATTTAGTTTAGCACTGGAATGCTAATGAAGCTAACAAATGCTAGAAGTCAATAGTCACCCACGTCTCTTCCATGAATACATCCCCCAACCAGCTCAAACGCCATTCAGGTCTTCATTAAGGTAGTGCAGACATGTGAATGTGATTTAGGAGACAGTATGACTTACTATGAGCTATAAAATGACTAAAACTTGACCCTGTAGCAGAATGCTGTAGGCAGCCATTTTAGACAACAGGTGTTGAAACAAAATGGTGGTTGGTATAGTGTAGTGGGCAACACCTCTGCCCTCTACTCTACAGACTGGGGTTCAATCCCCCCACCTGGGCAAGCCCTCTACATTATACCAATAAGAGTCCTTGGGCAAGACTCCTAACACTACCTTTGCTTACCTGTGTGAAATGATCAAATTGTAAGTCGTTCTGGATGAGAGTGTCTGCCAGATACTGTAAATGTGTTGTGCTGAATTCTGCCTCCCAAACAAAATCTGACTCCTTTTCACATTCAAGCGCATCACAGACATATGAAGTCTAGATTACTTTTGTGATTTCTGTTGTTTCTGTTTATGAACATTCATCATTAAGATTAAACTGTTATTTATGAAATCGTGAATGTAATCTGTGGTGTCCATATGCCTGGGTGAAGGGGAACTTCATTCATTTTTGCAGTTCACTGTAAGTCATACTGCGCTGTCAACCACATTGACAAGTCTGTACAACCTTACTGTAAAGCTGGATGTGGTTTGTGAGAAGTTGTAGAGATGTATTAACAGAAAAGATTTGGGTGACTATTGACTTCTAGTGTCTGTTGGCAATGATCAGCTCGTAGCTCTGGTTTTAAAAAAAAAGCAAACATCTCTGGGCAGAAAACTGTGTAAATTTGAGTTTTCAAATCATTCTTTTAAAATAACTTTTCTGTGTCTAATGGAAACGGTGTTATGAATGAACGAGTGACAGAAAGTCTGTACAGAGACTATATTCATTGTAACATTGCTTTAGTAAAAATAAAGCTAATAACGCTGTTGATGCAGCGTTAATAGCATCTCAGCTCAACAACTATCAGCAGATCTGTAACTCTCTGCACTTTTGCAGTGCATGCTGGGCTTTTGGAGGATCCCTGCCGATAGCTCTTCCCTTTTAATTGCCTCTGTGGCACAAGCCCATAAAAAGCCTAACATGCAGTTGCCTGGCAACTGTCTAATACTCCTATAGAGTGAGAGGGTAAAGTATAGTCATTAAATATCCACTGCATGCTTTCTACAGGCTTTGCCTACAAGCAGCAAATACAGTCCGCTCTTTCATCCATTTAGGCGGTGGAGAGCTTCACCAGCAAGAGAGATAAAACGCTGTTTTGTGTCAAATAGGTGCAAAATATGTAATATAACCTGAACATGTTAACATGACTTTGAACTCTAACGGTGGTTTCTTGATAGTCGGTAGTATAATGGTAGTATGATCCAATGTCTGATTATGATTCAATGTCTGGGTGAAGTCTAATTTTACATCAGAGAAACAGTGGGCTAGACAAAGGGCTGCAGAGCAGTTCTGAACTACTGGTTTAACATGTAATGCAGGTGCTACAATAAAAAAAATTCTTGTTTACTGAGTCTGTAATTTATGAAAATGCATTAATGCATCTATCTGAAGTTCTTCTTCCTCTTCTCTTTTTAATAATCATAATACTCTTACTACTCCTACTACCACTACTACCAATAATTATAATCACATATTATGCCATTTTTTTTTAAATAGTCTTTTTTCAAATGTCAACAAAAAAGTTAAATTGTACTGTCTGTCTTTTGTGTAAATACTTTTATATTTACACTTAATTTTGTATTCATTGTATTTTTAAAGAAGAACAGTCATGTTTGGATATGTTTTAATCCCAGAAGCTGCTCTGTCAAGCCAGACGTTTGAAAAAATGCTGTTGTAACCACCAAAGCCATTTCAGAGAAACGGCTTATGGTCTCATCTGTATCAAAAAGGAAGACAGGACTCCCAAAAAATCAAGGTGGTGGCATGATGTGCACACTTATACACAACGCTTTCAAACTCACACTCACTCACACACAACAGAAACGGTGTATCTACAACCATCTACTAACAAGTTTCCTTCAAATTCACAACAGAAAACTATCAACCAGCAATACAGAACTAGCCACATTAGTTATTAAACGAAACTTTGAATTTTTTACAGATTTAAAATTTTGCATACGGCAGAGTCTAGTGATTTGTTTACATTTTCAAAGTTGATTCTGAAGTGGCCATAAAACCATATAATTTTTGACTAAAGTTGACATTGGAAGCACTAGACGAGAGACTACTGCAGCTGTGGTATGAGGAGGAAATGAAGTCTATGAAGGCAGCTTACAAACGCAAATAGTATATTTCAGAGAACTTTGCTCAGAGCTGAGACATACATTCTCTGATATTGGAAGGCAAGCACTCTTTCTCTTGTTAAAGTGTGTTAGCTTAGAATCTTCCTTGATATCTTCTGGCTTTAAGTGTTTTGAACGCCCGCAAATAATACCTTTCAACTTAGATGAGCAGCAACTACCTCTTACTTACCTTCTTCCTGCACATGATTGATGTCCAAAGAAAAACAAGTATCTACAAAACTTTATAGGAGAGGGCAAAAACACTCATAACTTTTACTGTAAGTTGACGTAAAGACTTTTTATTCCAAGCAATTTTGGAGCATTTCTCCAAAATTTGGTCCATTCATTATGAAATGTTCTGACGTGAAGGTCAGCTACTGTGTTCACAGTAAAAATCAACAAAAATGGAGAATGGAGATGACTGACTTAGAGTAAAAACATTAATTTCACAGTAAACGGTGACAGACACCCAGTAGACGAGCGGGGTGTGGCCATGGCTGTGCAGTATCAATATAGCCAAGCCCTCACCAACTGAAATGGAGCAAATAAACCCTGGGAGTTGTAGAAATCATGTTTTATAAGCTCTGGGGAGTTTATATTATCAGTTCAATATCTCTGCAAGTATTCCGCAAAATATTATACATTTTGTTCTGAGCATTTTTAGATGACTGAAAGACGATTTGACAGCATGATCTGCCCCCTTTAATTCTGACTTGTACCGAAACAATCAAATCACTGGGAGATTTCATGGTGTGTTTAATCATTTCCGAAAGAGTTGTAATCAAATCATTTTGAGGTCACAAACTTACACCCCTCGCTTATATTGTAAAGTCTAGTGGAAGTTTTGTACATCATTTAAAATGTGTACTTCTCTTCGTTCTCCAATTAATAGGTAAGCAAATGGTCCATATCTATGGTACCTCCTGGTAGCGAGCAAGTCCTCCGTTCACTGCGGCGTCGATGACTCCATTCAGGCACATGGTGAGTGGGTTGATGTTCTGCATCTGCCGCATCTGGCACTGAGCGATCAGGGTGCGCAGCTGCAGAGTCTTATTTTCTATCACCTCACTGGCGTTCTCCAGAGGACTCATCTCCACCTGCAGAGCATACACAGATCACCTACAGACCACACTGCTTACACACACATTTATTAATAACAAACAGATTGTGTAGGACATTACTGTGGATTCAGTGCTGAAGTAAGCAAGAGTTTTGTGAATAGCCAGCATAGAAGTGCTCAGAAATACTGTAAGGAAGACTGAAGGAAGGCTCTATGCACACAGATTAAGCCTGGGTTTGGTCTGTTGTATCGTTAATAGAAATGTTTCAGTGATGATTGAGGCCTGTAAACCCTTAAATGGATACCTTGAGCTGCTGGTAACATGTCCTCCTCAACTTTTTTGTTTTGAGCAGTTTACTAATAATGAAAAGCCCGACAAACTATTTTGTTCTACTTGTAAAACTAATACGATCTCCAGTGACCATAGACATGTAATACTGCAATAATGTATATTTGCATCCCCATAAATTATACTGGTATGAAAGTTTTGTAGGGTGGTTGATGGAACAAAACATTTAATCTCCAAAATGGTAACTTTACGGAAAAACGAAAAATGTTCCTTATTCTTACTTTTTAAATTTTTTATTACTTTTTAAAGTAAATTTTTCAAAAATTTTGGACCAGTTCTATTGACCCATTTGTCAGTTTTATAAGGGGCAGCTGGCATTTGCAAAATCATGCAAAAAAAAATCATTTAAAAACTTTATTCTGACGTTCATTATTACAGCAAATCTACTGCTTTGTTTATCACCTTTGTAGTTTGCACACATGAACAAAACATCACGTTAAATGTTTGCTTATGTGGTTTCTGACACGGCATCACATACTGCTATTGATAGAAATGCACAAAAGTAAGTTGCATTAGAGTTTTTAGATGCAAAGCACCTCCTGAACTGGCTTTTAACTCAGTCACTCACATTTAGCAGGCTAAAAATTCCCCATAAGGGAGTGCCAAATAGCTTTTAATGCTTCATAAGAGCAGTGCTTTGCATGTACACTGTTTGTCCTTACATAGCAAGTGCATGATGGCATGTACATGATGCGAAATGGTTGCACATATTGTGTGATTTGTAGTATAATTTACCACATAAAGACTCAAGGTATGTATGAAACATCCATTCATTTAACCCCTAAAATGGGCAGGGCCCATTAGTGGGCCCAAAGTTTTATTACACACTTATATAACTTAAGAATAGCTCAGCCAGTTTGCACTGAAGTCCCTGTAGTTGCTGAATTATAAGCCTTAGTATGTAATCAGCCTGGGATTTTAAGGGGTTTAGCATTAATCTGTGCCAGAAAGCAAGTTCTGAGTGTCCAAATGATTCTCTCTCTAGAGTCTCACAATGACACGTATTATATATTTCTGATGTTCTGATTTATTTCCAAAACTGTGGATGATCTGCAGAAAAGTCAGAGGTTAGGAGATGTTTGTCTCTCACCAGCTCCCGTTTCTCCACCTCGAACCAGCGAGAGATTCCTGGGAGACTCTGAGCCAAGCTCAGTGTAGTCCTCTCCACCCACAGACTCTGCACACATAGACACAAAAACAATCTCAGTATCCTCAAAACGCAGCATCATCATCCCACAGACAGCAAAACCTTTAACTAACTCAACGAGCAAACATCCACTTCAGCGTGTGCCTGCAACATTTCAGCTAAAACTGAGTTGACAGTACAAGGCCTTGTCCTGCTGTGTGCTCAGAGGCTGCGAGGTGTGCGGGCAGTCTCAGAAGGGACGGGGGGGTGGGAGTGCTGAGGCTGACTCCTCAGCATTTGCGTTTGGTCTGAGGCTGACGGAGCATGTGTGGATGAGACGGATCAGAAGAAAACCCCCACGCTGTTTAATTAGCAGAAGAAGAGTGAAGCGGAGAGTGGAGCCTGAAGCACACCTGAGTGCACCAACTCAAATCGGACAGACTGAAAGACTGAGAAGAGGGACAGAAATGTACTACATTTACAGACATTTTCCTGATGAAGGTTCTTGGAGACTACTGATTATAAATAGTTTATTACTAAAAGGACACTCCACTCAATGTGAAAAATGCAACCAAACATGCTTACTTGCATCCTACAGTGGTGCTGCAGTAATGTCTAGAGTGTGATTTTCTGTTATAAAGAATAGGAAGACCCCCTTCTGACAGTATCCTGAAGGTGGGAGGAACTTTCGAAAAACTACAAGAGCTTTGGGTTGGATTTTTGGGGGCGGGCTGCTTGAAATGCTAGCTATCTAGTGTTACTGCTAGGATGAATGTCTTATCGCAGATGTAAAACTGTAGTAAAGGTCTTCAACTTATCACTGCGATGGAAAGAATATTTTCCTTTAGAATTTGCTGGTGCAATTCAGTTCATTGTTCTATCAATGATGGCCAGCTTGCCTGGCTCGGTGAGCAGGAAAACAGGCCCAAACCATAGTACTACCACCACCATGTTTCACAAATGGGATAAGGTTTTCATGCTGGAATGCAGTGTTTTCCTTTCTCTAAACATAACGCTTCTCATTTACACAAAAGAGATCTATTTTGGTCTCATCTGTCCACAAAATGTTGTTCCAATAGCCTTCTGGCTTGTCCATGTGATCTTTAGCAAACTGCAGACAACAGTTTCACTTTCGCACACTTATTGATTGCTCATGCATACAGCTTCTAGCTTCTACATGAGGGAAGCTGCATGACAAAAGCATGTATAGCTAAAATGGTAGTAGTGCCACGCTTCCCACTGATGACACGTCTTGTGGCACTCCTTGCTCTCTCACTGGCAGGCTCTATTGAATCAACTTCATCTCCCAGGAATCCATGGGAGATCACATGACGCCCACTCCATTATTCTGCACCACCTGAATACTGACTGCTTTCACCTGTTGCTCGTATCTGTTCCATTATATATGCTGGTCTGTTTCCCTCATTCATTGTAAAGTATTGCCCCTGTTTATCAGTGCATAGCGAGCGTTCTACCTTTGTCTGATATCTCTGTGTTTTGACTTGCTTTGTTTACTCGACCTTGTCTTTGGCTTTTCCCTTTTGGTTTTGTTTGCTGGTTTTTGGATTTACTGTTTTGGCTTTTGACCCAGACCTGTTTTTGGCTACTCCTTTGCTTCTCTGCATGCATTGTTTACTCTCTTTCTCGGTTTTGACCTTGCCCTGTTTTTGAGCTGCGTTGCTGGAAAACCCTGCTGTTATTGAAGTCAACTCCTTCATTTTTATCCACTAGTGTCTGGCTTAGAGCTTGGAGCATTACAAGCAGCAGCAGCGCACTTGAAGCCTTTGTGTATTAGGAAAACTGTTTAAATTAAATATGTCACTGAATTATGGTTTTAAGCTTACTGTCATGAAGGTTAAGTATTACAGTAAAAGCCACAACTCCACTACAGTGTATGGATGTTTGTTATATAAGCCCACCTTGAACTCGTTCTCTTTGTCCTTGGTGCCCTTGTGGAAGGGTCTGTCGTAGCGGAACCTCCAGATGTGATTAACTTTGTAGAAGCTTTTAATATTGTTAGGCACACCGTCCCTCTGCAGGACATCCTGGTTGTCAGGGACAGGACTGACCGCGTAGATCTGCAGGTCTGAGCCGCACCAGTTAAGGAGTGCTCAGTGATTCGGTCAACAAATAATAATAATGGAAACATTTCCATAGTAGATTAAAATGGGACTTTACACACACGTACACATTTGTCTCAGTATCATGACTCTATGAAATGATGTGTAGACAGACGGCATCCACACTAAAGCCTGTGCATGGAAGAGTTTAGCTAAGATTTTTCATCGTAGAAGGTTCTCATTCCCAGAAACAGGTCAAACAAGATTATGACACACCTGTGTCCACATTTAAAATTAATAACATCCTTCTGAAGTCTTCTAAAGGTCTAGCTGAGATGCTGATCTGATTATGAACTGTGCTGCTGGCACCATCACAGCACTTTCCCTCAATCAAACAGACCTTGAAGCTCCATATATGCTCATACTTGAAGCTTCAAATATGCTATGACCTTCTAACTACTGAAAATGTATTCAAAAAATAATTAGAAACATAAAAATAAGCAAAATCTTCACTTACATGTTTGCCATAAGCATTTAAGCTCAGACCTTAAGATCAAAATGCCTTTACAATTATAGAAAACTGTCCAAATGTTTGGCTATATACACAAATATATACATATATATGTCATTTAGAGCCTTAAAAACTAGCAGCACTTAAAATCTATCCTGAACGATTCAGGTAGTCCGTGCAGTTCTTTTAAAACAGGAGTGATCTTATCTCTCTGTTTTGTTTTTGTTAGGATGCTGCTGCGTTTGGTACATGTTGTAAAAGATGTATTGTTTTCTTAGGAAGTCCAGTAAGAAGAGCATTACAGTAATTAACTCTGCTTGTATCAAATGTATGACGTTTCTCTGAGATCTCTGCATCACTCTGAGATAGAAAAAGGCAGAACTTTAGCGATATTTCTTAACTGATAAAAAGCTACTTTAGTGACTGCGTTTATATGCAGGATAAAACAGCTCGGAGTCTAAGTTTTTTAAGCCTGTCAACAGAGTCTTGATATTCATAAGGAATGGAAATGTGTAATTACATGTCATCAGCATAGCTATCAAACTGTTTCCCAGTTACATCATCCAGAAGTAACATATACAAAGAGAAAAGCAAAGGCCCTAAAACTGAACCTTGTGGGACTCCACAAGAAATGTTACATTTTTTTTAATAAACAAGATCTCAGTGAAATAAAGAACTGTCTATTTATTGAACATGAATATCTAAAACTGTGCCTGAGAGGCCTACCTAGTATTCAAGGTGGTGGATTAGAATCTTGTGATCAACGGTAATAAAACTAAATAATCCAAAAAAATAATAGTATTAAATATTTTATTTACTATTTTTTGCTTGTTTGTTTGTTTTTTATGTGAATCAAATATAAATTAACATCTGCAGAAAAAAAAGTTTTTTGAAATAATGAGGTTTTTTTTTTTCACTTCTTTTCACTTCAAGAATCAACAAAATATGTCACTTGGCCAGGGGTGCCCAAACTTCTGCACATAACTGAATGTCTGTATTTACTAAAAGAGAGCTTGAGTGTGTCTACTGTATGTGTGTGTGTGTGTGTGTGTGTGTGTGTGTTTTTGTAGAGGATACACTGCGCCTCGGCCTGCAGTATGGTCTGATCCGGCTGGTTGGCGTGCTGCATGGCGATGGCATGAGGGAACTCACTCAGCATCCTCTGCTGAAACGCCTCCAGCCGCTCGTAATCATTCCCCCGACACACAAACTCCTTATTCTGCACAACAAACACACACACCAATAAACATAACTGAAACTGAGAGGCCTGGTTAGCGTCTGAAGCTTAAGGGATCACTAATTCATGCTCCAGTAGAGGAACGCTGCTTGGTGCACTGCACCACCTAGAGGGCTAAACATGAACAAGAAGATGGGGCCATAGTAGGATTTCATGTGCACACACTGGGAAACACATGAACAATAAACTTTCAGGCATTTCTATACAAATTAGATCACCATCAACCCAAAAAGCTGTGTATATCACACTTTATAGCAGTTAACATTCCTTGTTGCTGTTGTTAGTACTTACCCGTAAGAAGAAGGGGAACTTTTTGCCGTAGAAGCCAATCCGAAAGAACTCCGGCTCGAGCCTCTGCTGGTTCATTATCTTATCATAGAGAGACGCCTCCATCAGCTGGAGAGCACACAAATAAAACGCTCCATTAAACCCAATGCAACAGCAAAAGGAAACAGCTCTATAGACGACAAATATCTGCTGCTGTCTGTGGTGGTCTGTCGCAATCTGCTGTACAAGATTGAGCCTAAACATCACAATCCAGCAGATTCAAATGTAAATGAATGAAAACACCATGACTCATTAAAGCTGTGATGTATTCTGAAAGCTTAGATTTTTTATTTTAGACAACTAACTGCAGAGCTACCTGCAGGATTTGCTAAGCAAGGACAACAGAGGAGAAGAATATATGAGCAAACAACACTGAATCTTATTATGGCTTGTTTTGGAAGAACAATTCATAACATGAATAAGCAGAGAAAGGAAAAAGACAGCCAGGGAGGGAGGTAGGGAGGGAGGTGGGGGGGGGAGAGAGAGAGAGAGAGAGAGAGAGGTTGGTATAAAGTCTTTAAATGGGTGTCCGCGCCCCTCTGACTGCTGCAATAATCCTATTAAAGCTTCAAAGAAAACTGCAAAATGGAACACTTTCATATCATATATGCACAATAACACATTTGAAAATCCAACAGGCCAAAGCGGCTGCAGTGCACTCTAGGAAAAGTGAAGCGAAGTGTAGAAGACTCACTCTCATTTTACTGAGGTTCCTGTAGTCGTAGTAAGCCTCGTACTGATTAGCCAACTCTCGGCACAGTATGATACAGTTCTCCCAGCACTGCAATTCAGAACAGTTTATCAGCCATGCTGTAATAGTCAGAGCAGTGAGACCACAATCTACACCACAACAGTGGTAACAACAGTGTAAATATAAACTTTATTTTATGTGAATAAAGTTTATGTGAAGGATAGAGTTCATATTTTTTTATCTTTAGCATTATATGTACTGTCTACATAGTAACATGTAACAAACTGCAATCTTGTAACTGTGTTAAGTAATTAACAAGGTTGATAACGTTTTTTGTTAATTCTCTTCTTTTCCTGAGTGCCTTGCTATCATTTTGCTGCGGTAGCACTATGAATTTTGCCAGTGGGACTAATAAAGGATTATCTTATGTCAAAAACATATGAGGGTGTGGTGTGCGCCCGTATCCCGGGCCCCGATGGCAGCCGCAAGAGCCGGCAGGAAGGCGGGGCCCAAGCTCCGAGCAGGGACGAAGCCCGGTGAGGATGGTGGGGAGAGAACAAGGAGTGAGTGGGGGACCGCGCACGAGTCCCGCCTCCTTGGCGCAGCCTCCGGTCCTGCAGTGAGGCTACTTTAATTTGCCTCACGTTTGATCCAGGTGGATGAGCTGCGGAGCAGGGGCGGTGACGAGGAGGCCGAGCAACAAGCTCTCAGAGGGAACAGAGGGGGTGAGGGACTAGCAGCAGTAGAGGACTGAAGAGCTGAAAAGCTTAGTTTGAAAAGGACTGAAAAGTCTAGCTAGAAACCACTGAAAAGTGGACAGCTTAGGTTTTGGTTGTTTGGTTCGGTTGTTTTGTGTTTGTTTTGTTTGAAAATAAAGAATATGGCTGCTGCGACCCTGAACCCTGCCTCCAGCGTCCTTCCTGAACCCGGGGTAGCGCATGACGTGCTACAGACGGTTAGGATTAGGTTTTGGGTTGAGGATAAGGTTAGGGTCAGGATTAGGTCCAGGGTTTCAGGTTTTGGTTAAGGTTGGGTAACGTAAGGTTTTCGCGTAATGGAAGTAACATATTAACAACACATCTACTTAATGTAAGTAATGTATCAACAAAACATCTACAAGGTATTTACTTCAATGTATTCAGATGATTCACTACTGCTACTTCACTGATATGTTATTGATGTGTTACTGATAATCCGTTAAGAGTTTATTAATCAACTACAAAGGACCACTCCAAATAAAGTGTTACCAGTGAATCTGCACAAAAAGATGGCAGTTAGATCATTCATGTGGAGCCTTTGTGTCAAAAAAGTCTGAGCTGCTGGAGGGAAAAAGGTAAAGTGGAGGATTGGACTGAAAGTGTTGTTACTGATACCAAAATTGATTTTGATGAGATAAAAGTGCTGCTAACTGATGATATCGGCTGAAATAATCTGATAATCTGAACAACTTTACTGACTGATATGATCATCAGGTGTCAAATATGATTGTCAGTTCTCAACTGTCAAATTCAGAACAACAGCACAAACTAAACCTTAACTAATACAAACAATGCAGGATCTAAGGTGGCATTCCCCAGCATTCTTAGTGGTTTATTTTCATATTCATCAGTTCTCTTTAAATAAATATTTACATAACATACTTTAATGATGAAGCTGACATTTAAATTAACTTTTACTTGTTTTTGTTGTTTTAATCATGATAGTGTTTCGAGTTCAGCCTGTATTGCTAAAATGCTAAAAAAAGGTAAGCAAAAATAATATTGTGCCCTGTAGAGGATGTGGAGGCAGAGAGAAGGTGAAAGAGAATGAGAAAATAAATCAGAGCGAGTGAGAGAGAAAGAGAGAGAGTGAGAGAGAGTGAGAACTGAGATTGAACTGACTTTGCCTCTGTCGAAGTTGTGGATGATGGTGAGATGCAGACACTCTTTCCTCTGCCACTCGCTCTGCATGGGGTAGGTCAGAAACTCCCTCAGTGGACGCTCCGTCCACTCCAGCAGCTCATCATACAGCAGCAGAGTGTAGGCCGCCTCTGACACACACACACACACACACAGAGAAACAGTCAGTTATAGACTGTTACAGAAGTTACACGCTGTTGCATCATTTCTTGAACAAGTTCAGAAATAACACACACACACACAAAATATATTACACACTAAATTACACATGTTTTATTAACACACAAACTGAAACCCAGAACTGCACACAAGTCAGCTCTTGACAGTATGGCCGCAGGGCAAAGTCAAGTCACTGAAGCTAAAGTTAACAGAGAGAAATAAATGCACAGCGTTCTATTTTCAAATGCTGGGAATAATAATAGTTGGTTATATGAAACTTAAGGCCCTGTATGGGGGCCACACTTTGTGGCTCATAGCTACATAACTTACATACCAGTTTTATAGTAGTTATTGATTACTTTATAGAATAATACAGAAGAATTACTAAATAATTCTTTATTCATCCTGTTACTTCATATTCAATCATTGTGATATATATTTACTTGCTGTCATAAGAAAAGTTTTCCATATTTTCATCTTTAATTGCAGGATTTGAAAATATCAGCTGTCCTTTACATTATTTAAATGCTTCATGATTATTTGGAAAGCAAACTTTGAAAGTATTCAGCTAGCTGTGTGATTCTGTACTGAAAGTGTTCAGCTGTGTAATTCTGTACTGAAAGTGTTCAGCTGTGTGATTCTGTACTGAAAGTGTTCAGCTGTGTGATTCTGTACTGAAAGTGTTCAGCTGTGTAATTCTGTACTGAAAGTGTTCAGCTGTGTGATTCTGTACTGAAAGTGTTCAGCTGTGTAATTCTGTACTGAAAGTGTTCAGCTGTATAATTCTGTACTGATAATTCAGTGTTTAGCTGTATAATTGTATACTGATTCTGTACTGAAAGTATACAGCTGTGTAATTCTGTACTGATAATTCAGTGTTTGGCTGTATAATTGTATACTGATTCTGTACTGAAAGTATACAGCTGTGTAATTCTGTACTGATAATTCAGTGTTTGGCTGTATAATTGTATACTGATTCTGTACTGAAAGTATACAGCTGTGTAATTCTGTACTGATAATTCAGTGTTTGGCTGTATAATTGTATACTGATTCTGTACTGAAAGTATACAGCTGTGTAATTCTGTACTGATAATTCAGTGTTTGGCTGTATAATTGTATACTGATTCTGTACTGAAAGTATACAGCTGTGTAATTCTGTACTGATAATTCAGTGTTTGGCTGTATAATTGTATACTGATTCTGAACTGAAAGTATCCAGCCGTTTAATTCTGTTATATGATAATTCAGTGCTCAGGTACCTGTAAAATTCTGGGCCTTCAAGTGGAGCTCATAGAGTTTGTGGATGTAGCGAATGTACATCTCCTCTTTATTCAGCTCCGTCTTATAGAAATTCTAAACAGCAGAAGGAAGCAGAGAAAACTTCTTTAACAACACCAGCAAAGAAAATAATGCTAATGAATCTGAAAGCGCTACTTTGATTCTTTGAATTACCAGCAGATTAACAGTACAGCCAATTTTCTTCCCATCGACCTCTCCAATCTTCATACAATCCCTGAACAAAATAAAGAGAGTATGAATCAGGCAGTCTTTGTGAGGGTGTGTGTGAAGGTGCGTGTATGTTTAACCTTTCTCCATTAATTACATGATTTTTCAGTACTACATGTATGTGATATGTAAAGAACGCAATGTAACTTGCAAATTTGTAGATTTTTGTCTAATTTGTCTCACAAACTATCTTTATAAACAAGAAAATGCATGAATATGGATATAAGTCACACATCAGTCATGTTTTATTGCCACTCTGATTAAACGAAACAGTTATAAGCTCTGTGCTGTGCTCTAAATGAGCTTGTGTGATCAATCGGAAGAAGTAACAGTGCATCCTACAGTAAAGGAAGCCTCGTGCATCTTTTAAACAGTGATAGAAAATACAGCAGCTCTGATTCTACACAATGAATGCACGCAACTCCTCTGGAGGCAGATTTAAACAAGGGACCATCATCAAATTCTCAGAATGGATCTCCAGTGAGACGCTCAGCTTGATAGGGATAGCTGTGTATGTGTGCATCAGATAGCAGCACATTCTCACCTGTAATCCAGCAGTCTCTCCATAAGGCGTGTGACAGTGGCGATATGAGAGACTCCACTCTCTCTCCAGGTTTCTCTCTCAATCTTCTTCAGCAGGCTACAGCACACAAACAGAAACAGAAAAAGAGCAAGAGTTATTCCAGCCAAATTAATTCCAGCTATTCGCACTGCAAAGCATCCTGAAGCTTGCCAGTGGGACATTCGACAGGTTCTCATAATCTCTCATAGACAATAGCTGAACAATGCTGACTCACACTCAGTGACTCAACAAGTTATGTGTCAGATTCTATGCCAGCCAGTATTAATAACAACAACAACAACAACAACAACAACAACAACAATAATAATAATAATAATAATAATAATAATAATAATAATATTGGCATATCATGTGTGTACTAAAACAGCAGATTTTGGTGCATGTTTGGTAGACATAGACCAAAGAAACACATTAGATTTAATAAAAAGTAAATGTAGATTTTACCACAAATATTACATAAATCAAAGACATAAAATATAATATTCACATAGCAAAGTATACAAAAAAATTAATAAACAAAAAAGATTAAACAAAGAACAATGAAACAAACACTTTTGTGTTTCTGTGACATGCATTAAATCTAGCCTTGGACTAAATTGGAGAGCCAATGGTTAATCACCTTTGATAATTCTTTCTAGTCTAATCTTTCGTAGCCTTAATCAGGCCCTTTAAGACAAAAATAAACACAAAACTAAAGATGGTTAAACTCTAAAAATGTTTTAGCTGCCTTTAAAATGAGCATACAGGTGACTGACCCTCTGCCACACAGTATGTGTTACTACTAACAGCATATAGTGATCATGTAGTGATGATGTATTATTGTGGTGTCTCTTACCTTGGGTATGGGCCAAACAGAGGAATTCTGACCCAGAAAACGAACAGAAAAACAAGACTTTAGTACATGAGATTATTACATACAAACGACTGCACTGGCCATGTTCATACCAAACAACCCTGCAGAAACACTCACATGTTGTTGAAGAGCTCTTTGTAGGTCTCGTCTCCTTTGCCCTCTGACATCAGGCTCTCCAGTTTGTCAATCAGCTTTGCCTCCACCTGAAGACCAAGAGACCAGTGCACAACTCAGTGGTGCTTCTACACCAAACATCAAAACTAAACACCAAAGTCAGAAAAACTGCATGCACATAATCCTCCATAAATGTTCAAGCTAAGTGAACAGATTGGAGCACGTAAGTAGGTGTTAAAGTGCTGCCCTGCTAGTAAAAGTGGAGTTCAGGATACCTTTTTATGTGCGAAATCGGTTTCTCTGTTCACACTTAGCTCTTAAGTACTTTTTCATGTGTAATTTCATTCTGTTCTGTACGTTTAGCAGATGGACTGCTTTACTGTTGCTCATATCTCTCCTATTGAAGCTTCTGAATTTAGAGGATCACAAAAAGAGAAGAATGGTACAAACCTCAGTTCCAGTGCTGATTGACACTGGATGTACTAAGAATTTCCACTGGAGTTTTTTGAGGAGATCTGTACTCCAGGAGTTTTTTGACCTCATACTGTTTTAATCAAGTTGTTTATTTTTTTATAGGTACTTCTACCTCTACTTCAGTCATTACATAGGAATATTGTCACTTAGACAAGTGTGGTTTTAGGTCAAATGTGATTTTAGGCTACTGTTCAGCATTACAGACTGTTTTGTTACATGATGTACATGATGCACATATCAGATTTCTTTGGCTTCAGTTGTTTTTGGAATGTTTTTTGAGTCTGATGGGATGCCTACGGCATGGTTTGTTTTGCCAGCCTGATGTCTGAGTGATGTCATCACCTGTTTGAAGTTGCCGCTGCGGCGTTCCTCACTGTCCATCATGTCATGGAAGACGGGGATGAGGACGTTCCTCAGGTCCGGCTGTGGCACAAGAGTGACCTCCAGGAACGGACCAATCAGTGAAGGGATCAGATTCACTTTATAATCTCCTGGAGAACCAAGAGTGAACAAGGCATTTTAACATCTGTACTAGTCAGGAACTAATTTCACTATACAAATGTCTGGCTGTTCGTATCGTATTTCTGTGCCATTTTTAATGATTTTTAATGATTTTATGATAAAAGATGAGCCAGTGAGGAGACTTGTGTGATATGTCTTCACACTTCAGTTCCTCACTCTCATATCTACACAACTTACATATGAGTTTCCCGTCTAGTTCAGTAGTTAGAATTAGTGGTGCACAACTCCTGGTAGAGCTGGGCAATATGGCTGAAAAATTACATCACAATTCTTCAAGAACACACTCACTGTTCCTGGTACCAGGGATCTAGCCAGTGCCCTAATTCATATCCACTATGTACTGATTGAGAGAACTGAGACACAGCCTGAGGCTCAACTTGCAGCCTGGATCTTGAAGGACATATAATAAACACAATTATTATACATGCTGACCAGGAGGGCACTTGTACAGTCTGAGGGCAAAAGGGCGGGCGCTCTACCCCCTTTAGGGTCTATCTGGGCACATGCCTGAGTGTGTGTTAGGCTCACCCAGATTCTGCCACATGCTGAAGATTTCACAGCCGATCATCACCCGCATGTCTCCATACCTTCATAGTAATAAAAACAGCAATAAACTGGACATCGGCAAGGGCTGAGATACATTCCTATTCCTGTTACGCAATCACTGTTATAGTAAAACTAGTAATTAGACAAAGTTAGACAGATTCAAGAAACTAAGACAAGACTGCAATTCTTAAGAGGAGCCTATGCTCATTCATTACTACCATCTTAGACGCTGCACACAGTGCATGACAATCTGAAACCTTTTCCAACAGTTCTCTATGGGCTTTCTGACTGTGTAGAAAAATGGAAGCTGCTCACTTTTCCAGCACTTTCTTCCTTTTGGACGGAGGGAACATCTCAAGCTGGAGGCACGGCTGAATAATGAATATTATCGAAAGATAAAAATAGGACTCCCACACCTGAAAGAGAAAGTATAACAGGACTATATATCAACTTCTGCAAAAGTTTGCAAAAAGTCTGCCAAAGCACCCCTGGTCAAATTACATATTTTGTTAATTTAAGTGAAAAGAAGTGAAAATAATTTAACACGTCCTCTAGAGGGAACACGCTTAAATATGGCACTTTTTTGTATATTTTAGAGTACAGTTTCTATTTATTTGCTAAGCTTAACATATTAGAAAAAATGAAATATAAAATCGAAAATGAGCCATAACTTTTGCACAGACCACACGTTGATTTATTTTTTGTTAAATTCAGCAAATAAAATAAATAAAGTTCTGTGTTAACTTATTTACACTTAGAAAAACAACAAAATGTGTCATTTGATCAGGGGTGCCCAATGACTGAATATCTAAATGCCACTGTCCACACTGTTGACATGGTCAAATGAAGGGTGGACGGCTAATATCAAGTTCCCTATCAGTGCCATACATAAGTGTTATATTGAAAATATGTTGCAATATATTCTCTTTATATTGTGAAACATATTGACATTAGGAATGCATGACCAGGTTTTTGTGACTGATATTCAGTCACTTTATTATTTTTATTTTGGCCGATCTGTGTTGCAGTTTTATGAAGTAAGTAATATAAGTCAGATAAGTTCACTTGCACTGTATTTGAATGCTGCATGTATTAAAATGCTGTACAATTATTACGCATGACTCGTTGTGCTAAACTGCCAGTTCCCTCTTACTTCTGATGGAGCACTTTATTTGAGTCATGTTTTTTAAAAGGGCAACTGATTTTTCATTTAAGAACTTCAAATGCATGTTTGGCCCAAAGAGCAAATGATGGTCACAAGAACATAAAACCTTTTATCAAGATTTACTAGCATTGTATTACTATTATGTGGAAATCACCCCCTGGCCTTTGGATAAAGGGAGTGTCATTCAACACCCCCTGAAAAAATAATGTTTAATATAAAGAAAAAACCTAAGGTTTTACATATTTCCAATCCAGGACAGAAGATTTCGGAGTGATTGAATTATTAATAATCTAACTATTTTTTATTGAACCTTTTATACTTTTCTCACCTGTATACTATACTAGTTCTTATTGTATACTTGATCTTATTGTATAAGCACTAGAGGGCTGCTATCTGATTTGAGTCTGTCAAGGCCCAACAAAATATTGGGTTTCGGGTCGGGCTTGGGATGTTTTTTTTACATGCAGCGTTGGGCTCGTGTCTGTTTACTAATGACTGATTTTTTGTGACATAGACTTGTAAATCTTGCACACTTGCATGCCTTTTCTCCTTCCCTCTCTCTCTCTCTCTCCCTCACTCTCTTTCTCTCTCTCACGCAGAGGTAGGAATTCTTTCCATTTTGCTATCCAAGCTCACCCGAAGTGTGTTAAGCATTCCTGAAAGTAGCTGCAGTAGCGAGTAGAGGAACATTTTAACAATTTATGAGAGGACAAGTGTTCCATAATCAGTACTGACAGCGTATTACAGATGAGCAAAACACCAGTTTAACTCAACAAAACAAAGCACTGTAAAGCTGCGTCTGCGATTATCCATCTCTATTAGTGCACTGAAGCTGAAGTTAGCTTCATGTTCCATTCCTCCTTAAACGGCACTGCCAGAATGTAACTGCTGCACCATTTGAGGTGGATGAAATTTTTGAATAAGAAGCGGATAAATAAGAAACTTCAGTCTCGTGCATTCAAGCAGGTTCAGATTGGGCTACAATTGCATGCCCATGCAGACCTCCAATGAGCACTGCTCAGGTAAGAGTGGGCGGGGTGGGGTGGGTGAGTTTGTAGAGTTTTAAATTATATCATTTTTTTCAATGTGTAATTTTTTAACATAAAGGTAAATTTAATAAACATTGACAAAAAAGAGGAAGTAATGTTATTTCTGTTGTGTCTATGGCTAATAGAAAGTACTGGTAATGCTCCAGTGATAATTTGGCTAATTTGGCTGTAAAGAAATGAGAATCAGCCACTGAACTGTCAATCTTTAGCCAACATACAACAACATATTTCAATATAATTCATAGGGATCGTGACAGACATGAGGTTTTAGAAATTAAAGGAAAGGAACAGCCTGGCTGCTTTCAGGGAGAAGAAGAAAGATGAGACAAATATGGTTGAAATGCACACAAACACAGACAGATGCATCGCCAACGCACACAAATGCAATTTTCTCATACCTTGAAGTCAAATTTCTCATTAAGGAAGTTGTTGCGCAGCGTGTCAGAGAGATAGAGGACCGTGGTGATGATCACACTGGAAACAAGTGGGAAAAACACAGTTATCAACATATTCAACATATTCTATAGTCTGCAGATTACAGCACAATACAGCCCACACCATATAATAAACTTCTCCTAAACCTGTTTCATTTAGCATTTGTTCCTACAGGCCTGATTCATATTCAGCTCTTTCTGATATGCTAAAGCAGGAAATCCACTTAAGTATGCAGTGCTTTGGTCCTCAAGGACTGGACTTCAAAAGCCCTTTGGCCTACTGAACTTACTTATTAGTGACCAATCTCATGACTGTCCAGTCTTTAGGGAACATGTCTGGCCGGATGAGAATTCTGAAGACAGTGAACAGCTGCAGGAGAAAATTCTGGAACAGAAGAAGAAGAGAGCACAGCAAAGTTCAAGAGCTGTCAGAAAAACAGTTCATGCTTTTGAAACACACACACATAAAAATAATATTTATGTTTTTACTCATTTCAATGTTGTAAAAACAGATTGTGGTTTGATCAATTGATTGTCTGATTTATCACTGTTGCCATCATTGGTACAAGTGACTGAAGTAGGGCAGAACAAACAGGACTCTCTATAGGATTCTGTTTCGTGTGAGTGGGTCAGAGGGGATTCAATAAACTTACCGCCAGCTCGTCTTTACCGGGGAAGCGGCTCAGGAGCTGCTGGTAGTCCTTATCACTCAACTGCCTCAGCAGAGTGAGCAAACAGGCCACGAATTCACCCTACACACAAAAACTGCTTCTAAACACACTGTAGAAATGCTTCAGAAACAAAAATGAATAACTGAAAACTGCTTTTACTTTTAGTTAACTTTTAGTTAGGAAACACAATTTTTCATAAAGAGGTATAATTAAATCATTAAGGTATAAACAAAGTCATTCAGAGCAATTTGATGTGAAATGTGCCGCTATAGAGAAACTTATCAGAATTGTTCACAGTGGTGGTGATAGGAACCGGACTTCTGAAGAGCTTAATGCCTCTGAAAGCTCCCTCACAGGGTCGAGAGACACATACAGGACACTTTATAAGTCAAAACAATCTCCCAAAAAGGTACTTACTTATTTATTTCGCACCATTTTTCCATGATCAGTATTGTATTTAAAACTCAGAAGACACACATAGGTTCAGTGGTCATTTTGGATGGTAAATGAAATTGTTATATTTGTGTTGTAGACATTGTGACCTCTGGTTCCTATCAACACCACTGTTAAGAAAAAGGCTGGTAATTTTCTCTACAGTGAACCATTTCACATCAAAGCACTCTGGATGACTCCAACTGAAATGCTTCATTGTCTAGATCTGGGCTTAAAGAGTATCTTTAAGCTACTGCCTGAAGTGTGTGGTATATGAGGTCACTCACGGTGACGTCCTGATACTGCAGACGCAGTGAGGTGGCCGCTGGCTGGGGTCGATTAGTGACCTCCAGTATAGTCCTCAGTAACACTCCAGACAGACTGTCCATGATTACATTCACTTCCTCAGACACAACACAGTCCTACACACACACACACACACACACACACACACACACACAAAGAGAACACAAGAGAACATCAGTAACTCACCAAGTTCTAATTAGGCATAGATTCTTTGCTAACAAGTAATGGAGGCTTGATTAGCATTGTGCAATTACATCAAGTAATCTGAAAAGAGGCTTGTTAACGTGTTTTCTGACACTGTATGAAAAAGTACCTCATAAATGAAAACAGTACTAGCAGCTTTCAGTAGGCCTGAATTTTGACTGTCCTTGACTGTTTATTTTACAGTATGTGTGTGAAGACTGAGGCATGCAGTGTGCACAAAGCTAACTGGTAGGGTTAAGCTTCCATTACTTGTTAGCTACATTAGCCTCAAAGCTTCAGTGCAAAACTTACAAGCAAACTTCAAACAGCAATATTTCTGTGCTGATCAACTATCTGGTCATATTCAAAGGTTTGGACACCCCCTGTCAAATCACAAAATCTAAGCCAAATGAAAATCAGTTAACATATCCTGTACTGAGAACACACTTCTGCACATTGTAATGCATAATTACTGTTTAAGTAAAAAATAAATAAATTTAAAATAAACACACAAAAAAAAAAGTTTAAAATTTATGTTTTATTTTGCCCCAATATGCTAAAAACTGAAATTGAAATTGTGCACTAAAATTTATAGCGATAGGAACCCTCAACTTATTTTCACTTACAAAATCAACAAAATGTGTCATTTAACCAAGGGTGCTCAAACTTTTGCATATGACTGTATTTGGGGGGGAGAAGAAAATTTAGTAAATAATGTTTTTTTAAAACATGCTCAATATTAGTGGAATGATATTATAACAACAATCTCATAACAGGAAATATTAGATAAATCAGTGAGAATCAAGATTTCACTTGCCAATTTACTATTTGTTTGCAGTGTACTGTCCCTGTTAAATACAGTAACGTGAGCCATTGCAGAGAAAAGCGTTTGAAGCTGGAACACTTACAGTGTTGGGGTCTTTGTGGACCAGTGACAGCATGCTGGTGAGGATATTAGCACACAGAACCAGCTCCTTCTGCTCCTGCAGGTATGTGCGGAGAAGATGGAGAACCACAGGCAGCAACACACACCGCGACTCTGCAAACAAACACACACACACAGACTTTACTTCACAGTCTGTCCTACTAATGTAATATTCCAGTAATCACTGAAATACACAAATTACATGCCTAAGAGCAAACAATAACCTCATCCTGTACACTGATTCAGTCTGAGAGCAGAGATAATATAATGTTATTTGGAATGCGCACCTGCATTGGTGTAGAGTGGGCTCTCCACAGTCTTGGCCATGCACTGCAGCTTGACGGCCTGCAGGGGGCACTCTGTGTGCGTGTTTGCAGGCAGGCTGCTGAGTGTGTCTCGCGCCAGGTTTGCCACCTCCCGCACACTAAACACTTTCAACAGCTCACAACACACAGTGGGGAAAGACCTCAGAAACACAGCCTGAGGGGACACACACACACACACACACACACACACACACACACACAGAGAGTGCAAAAATGAATAAAATACATCAAACATTCATTAGAGTAAAATGGATGGGTTATTATTATGGATGTAAGAATGCATTCTATTTCTTTTTTTTTGCTTTTTATTGTTTGTATCCCATGACTGTGTAAATATTTGCTTCAGTCACATTTGCACAGTACCACACAAAATTTAGAGACTTACTCTTATTTATTTAATTTCCAGTCAAAATGGTTATTAACTACAAATTATTCATATTTCAGGAGATGCTTCTGAGGAGACCAGATACATAATGACCACCCCAGACCTCACCCCAGAGTCCAGACCTCAATATCACTGAATGTGTCTGGAATTTCTTTGATGGGATCGTGAGAAGCAGAAAATACAAAAACAACTTTCTAAGACTGAACTTGAAGTGTGGAAAATTATCTTTGCAGATTTCCTTATTAAACTGAAAGCAAGTCTCTTGAAAATAAAGCTGTCCCGAAGTCAAAGAGTGAAAGAGAGAGAAAAATGTGATATTATATTTAGTTGTTGGCACTTCTGTGTGATGTTCTCTTAACCCTTGTGTGATGTTGGGGTTTGTGGGACCCATTTTCAGTGTTTACCAAAAGAAAAATGATGCGATTTATTATTATTTTAACCTCAGATTCCTTGGTCTTTGCTCATTTTCTGTGAAGAACCTATAAAATAACACATTTTCAGTGTCTTCACACTGTTCACCCCCCACACATTTATATTACACACGTGGTGTTGGGCTGAACCCTGGGGAATAAAAGTGTGGAGGTGCTGTGTCCTTCACTCTGTTCTCCTACATGGCCTGCTGTTAGTGTGTGTGTGTGTGTGTGTGTGTGTGTGTGTGTGTGTGTGTGCGTGTGTGTGAGGGTGGACAACATGGACAGGCTGCTGACTGGCTACAGCTGCTAAAGGAGAACCCTACGCTGGACACTTGTGATATTTTAAACATCTGGTATTTTTACATAAATTGTTATGGCTGTATTGATTTAAAAAACAATGCGGTGGGTCCACCAGACCACTGAGTAACAAACACATCAAGGGTTAAATATATATGCTTTAAACCTGATGCTGAGACTTAATGATGTACTGAATCATTTCAATTGCTGAAATCATTGAACTGTAATTGAATTGAATCATTGTGTGTTACTATGGCAACATCCCACAGAGCCCGGGTGTGTAAGCAAGGTACCATTTATTCACAATAACGGCAATAAATGTGATCTACTGCTAATGTGACCTTGTCCTCATGTACTGGAGACACTTACAAAGCTCAGGCCCTCTGAGCACAACATGGAAGAGCAGCACTGAGAGTAACAGAACTGCTGGGACAGAGTTCTTACTCCTGCCTGATTACCACAGATACCGAAAGATTAGGCAAAGTGAGTGTATGTTGCTATGTTGCTCCAGTGTTTGAAAGTTTACAAGAACGTAAGTCAGTGTTTCCCACGTCTAGACTATACTTGGGTGCCCACTCAGAGTGCATCGCCTTCAACCAAGTATATTTCATCCCAATTTTAACAATATCCAGTTTTAATTTCATCACATTTTAACAAATTCCAAAGAGAAAATATTTTATATTTGTATAAATAAACAATGACACATAGGCCCAATCCCATTTCACCCCTTGCCCCTAGCATTTAGCCCTTTCACACTTAGGGTAGGGTGTTTTGTTGAGATAGAGGGGTAGGGTCAAGTGTTAGAGCTACATGTCCCTCCAAACGAAGGTTTTTCAGAGGGACATTCCAAACAGAGTGTTACAAGAAAAAAACTGAATACCGACAAGGTGGCTGCGCGAGCGACCAAAGAAACCCACAAATGTGAGAATTTTCTCTGTTAAAAAATTACAATAAACATTGTATTATCTTAGTTTAATGTCATTTCAATGTATTATGGTCCTTTTCTAAATAACAAGCATAAAAAAACGCTAACAGTATGCTAATGTGTCGGTAGCTAGCTAGCTAAATTACCATTAATTCCATTTAAGGTGGAACAGGAAAATTCAAACAAGAAGCTGTGAATAGCTGACTTCAGCTTCAGGTCACTGAAGACTTAGGAGTGAGCGATAACAAATAATTGCCCCCCCCCTCCCCCCTTTGAAGACATGTGATGCCCTAATGTAACTAAAGCCCAGCAGTGAAGTTGCTGAACTTTACCCTCCTCTGCTATCACTGCAGACTGGCAGGGTCGCCTACAGAGCAACGCTAGTAGCCTGTTAATGAAGTAATGCTCTTATTTATTTGAGGGTCCAGTTTCATAGGGGATGATTCCAACGACTGTAACTCAGGTCTAAGGGGCAAGGCAGCACTCGAATACAAGGGGTAGGGGTAAAAATAAGAAATGGGATTGGGCCAAAGTGTCACGGCTGCAAAGCATTGTTTTTTCCTATGGTCCAACCTAAGCCAAGTCCATGTAAAAAAAGAAAACATGCCTTAATTGAATATATGAACAAGTAAACAGATGCTGTAATGAGTTTGGATATCTGTTTATTAAAATGGCTTTATTAATCATGGCTTTTTTCCACCTTAAATAAACAGGCTACATTGCTTAAGCTCTCTACTAATAACCATTCATTTTAGCCAGTAATGCTGTCAACATTTGCATTGCTTCATGCTGTCGTTGGTCACGTGAGGCATAAAATGGTGTTTTTATCAACATCAACATGAAAACGCAGTGTTCGACCTGTGTTGTTACAGTGTAACAGCAGTGGTTCTGAATTTGCATTATGTAGAGAAGTCTTTCACACTTGCATTCAGCAGCTGCCCAAAAGCTCCTACTGTAAGCAACGTTCAAGTCAAAGGGTTTTTCTGTTCTTTTCTAAGTGCAGGAAGATACGTTGGATTTGTCCATGTTAATCAACAGCACAGGACACGGCAGATAAAGATTAGTTAGGTGGCGCATTCCTTTAAAGGAAGAGCCTCCATACAGCCTGCACAGTGAAGAATGTAGACTGTGCTCAGTGGAGGACATCAAACATGTATATATGTATGGCACTCACAGACGTGCACATACACACACACACACACACACACACACACACACACACAAAAGCTTCAGTATAAATACAGTGTGTGCAGTGACACAGGGCTGGCACTGATCCCGCAGTCTCCGTGTGCTGCGGATTAGTCGCGGGTAGCCGGAGATGCTTTGTGTCCTCAGGCATGTTTAATTGAAATCTGCTCTCCTGCTGCGTCGCCATAACAAGCATGAACCCGCACACACGCCTGCCTGTGTTTATTACAAAATCAAAATATGTGCTTTCATACAGTGTGTGTCTGTAAATGGATGAGTGTGTGTGTGTGTGTGTGTGTGTGTGTGTGTGTGTGTGTGTGTGTCACCATTAATATTCATGGCGTGTGTACGTTTGTTTTCTAAGGCATGCAGAGCTACCCTGCACACACACACACATGCGCACACACACACACACTGCTGCCGGTACTGAGCACAGTGGATGCTGAGAGTGTGAAACTGCGTGAGAGACTGTAAACAGACTCAGTGTGAAAACAAGTGTGCGCTCATCTCTGTTCCACCTGTATTTGTAGGTGTGTGTGTCTCATCTGTGTGTATTAGGGCTGCATACATCACAGATTTTAGCACAGTAACCCAGAGTCACCTCAGTGTTCTACTTTCCTTGGAGGAAATACATCATCTAAACACCTATCCGATATTTTAAAGCAAATATCTGCAGATTCGAATGTCACTGTGCATCAAAAGGCATAAGGAAGTGCAGACAGACGTCAGAGGGAATACGCCAAGATGCATGGAGAATTTTTTTCAACCAAAAGAGAAAATACTGACCCATAAAGACAAGATCAAACAGGACAACAAAATCTAACACTTAAATCATTTCAATGATAATAAAAATGAGAAGCATTTATTAAAAACACTGTTTTATTCCTTCTTACCTTTTCCGTGGTGACTGTGAGACATTAAACGTTAGATTTAGAAATTGCTAATCTTTGTTCATGATGAAAAAATTCACAAGCAAAAGCCGAACAGCAAAATATAACATTAAATTTAATTACTTGATGATGCCATGCTTTAAAGATAAAACAACAAATATTTTCTCCAGTGTATTAAACATTTGTAGACACAAAATGTGAGTTGCTTCATGGGTTCCTGAGTGGTGCGGTGGACTAAGCCCTCACCCCAACAGAATGTTGTGAGTTTGAACCCCAGCAACGCCATAGCTGTCCATAAGTGTGTACCTGAGAGGAGAAATGTCTAGCAGGATTGTGTGATGGAAAAAGTTCTGACTAGTGGGGAAGTTGAGTATAAAAACAAGTTCATTTATTTACCTAACTGAGAAAAATTAAGAGAACTTTTGACTCAACTAAGAAGTCTGAGCTAACTTAGTTTGAGTCAACTAAAGAAAAGCCATGAAAGCAGTTACTATATCATTTTGAGTTGAGCTGACCTCTCATTTTTTAAGAGTGTAGTGATTTGAGCATGCAGTGTACATCAGACTTTCTGCTGACCTCTGAGGGCAAAGACAGCATCATAGCCTGACATGAACTGAAACATAAGAAAAATTCTTTTGCAGTGCATATTCACCTCGAAATGCAGCATCTGACACTAGCCTTCAGCGCTTGGACCACTCTTGGACCACTCTGTGGTAATGACTGACAGACTAGTTATAATGAACAGCCGTGCAACCCCTAGTGTGTGTTTCTCACCTGCGTGTGTGTGACGGGGCTGATTCCTTTGCTCTGGTGGGAGAGGAACAGGTGGATGGATTTGAAGAGCTCGTGAACAGAACAGCGGAACTCCTCCTCTGCCTGCGCCGCTGTGGCTGCAGCATACAGCATGCGCGACTGCACAATGTACTTAAACAGGTACTCTGCAGCCTGCATGCGCACAAACACACACACACACACACACACACACACACACAACAGAAAACGTTACAGTAAATTACAACCTTTTTTAACAGTCACTCACACATATAACACACTTAAAGAAGTATTCTGAATAAAAGCAGTATTTAACATGTAATTTGTCCTCTTATGCAGAAGCAGAAGTATCTCTCAGTCTGACTAGATTCCTTGACATGCTTTTGTCCCTTACTATGATACCCAGAATGCACTAGGCAAAGGAAGTATTCCCCTTCACTTCTTCTCTTATGATTTCTGCACACTGAATAATTCAGAGTGGTTTGAGTCAGAATAGTTCACAGTGATGGAACCACAGTGATGGAACCAGATGTCCAGGAACCAGGGGCTGTATTCACAAAAGTGTCTTAAGAAATAAAACCTTCTTAAATAGGTGTTTTTTCTTAACTTCCTTCTTAAGAAAAAAATTATGGGAAATTGTTATTCTTCAAATAACATCTCTTATTTTCACTTCTTAAGCATTTCCTTAAGAATAATTCTACGAACAAGTGGTATTCTTAAAAATATTATGAAAATATTATGTAGCCTCACACTTGTCTTAGGCTGTAAGAGTTGACAAGATGAGCATCTAAATTTATCACGGACGCTGCCTCTGCTGCTCCTGCCCGTCCTCGTCCGTCACCCTATAATTATCATATTTTCCAATGAGGATTTTTTCCTGTTGGCTGCGTCTTCAACCATCACTTCTAGTTCGCTAATTTTTTTTAGAATGCTCAGTTTGATGTGTTCCTCTGAGGGGATTAACATAATAACGGAAATACATACATACATACATCATCTAAACCACTTATCCTTCTGGGTCGTGGTGGGGTGCTGGAACAACGGAAATAACAGTTAGAAATTCAAAATGTAACTTGCGTCATTTATGGTACATGATAAAATGCAATGTAGTATACATGAAAAAACAATGAAGTTTTTTAAGAAAATCTTAAGAAAATATTTACGATTATCTTAAGATGATATTTGAGAACTTCTTACATTTTTTTTCAAGAATTGCTTTTAAGAACATTCTTACGAACTTAGTATTTGTCTTAAGAACCTTCGTAATTTTTTCCTTGAGAAAGGAATCCAGCCCCAGATGTAACTACTTCTAAGCTACTTCACAGAAAGCTATTACATGAAATGGTTATGAATCTGATGACTGAGATGTTGTTGTACGATAGTTTTGAGAAGATTTTGGCCTAAAACTTATTTTTAAAATACATTGATGGTGGAGAGGTAAACGCAGGACTTTCTGAGAAAAAACAGCTCCTAAAGAAAATTTATGTTATTTCAGTTTACCACAATTTGGCCATCAACACTGCATCTTAACACTCAGACGACGTGTAGGGTCACTGTTCATTTTGGATAGTAAATAAAACGGCTGTATTTGTGTTGTAGACATCCTGCATTCTTATCACCACCACTGTAAAGGAATCTGACTCTGTAAATTTTGAAAATGCTCCATTTTACATGAAATCACTCTGAATGACTTTGTTTACATCTCAAGCATCTTATCATACAGGCCTTTTTTTGAAAATCAGTGGAATTCCCCTTTAACATTTATTGTTACATTTTATTACATCATGAAACATACAAAGTCAGGCCATAACAGACGTCAGTGGCAATCAGCTGATCCTAAATTGGCCTAAAAGCGTAACCCCGAGCTCTGAGGCTCTGCACGAAACACTTCTGCTCTATATTTGTCACGTTTGAGGGAAGAAAACATTTTATTGCTTCCAAAATCACAAGTGTTTGAAAGGTTTGAGCAAACGTGGAAGCATTTCACAGCCAGGCAGCCTCACACTGGAGAACGGCGCAGGCTCAGGAACAGAGAGACGCGCTGGCTTTCTGGAGCCCTTTATGAAGTCCTGCTCTTAAACAGGATATGCTTATGAAAGAGGTGCCAGCAGCGTCTTCAATCTGAGGGTGAACGAGAGGGTAAAGATGCTGAATGCTGATGAAGGTTATTCAGAGTCGCCAGCACACTGAGCTCTGTGGAACAGGATACACACCCAGCGGGTGGGAGGGGGGCCGGGCGGGAGAGGGGTACGTACATATGTGCATTTGTTTTGTGTGTGTGTGGCTGTTTTGTTTGTGTCTACGTGTGAATGTGTGAGAGTGTGTGAATGCAAGAGAGAGTGGAAGAGAGAGAGAGAGAGAGAGAGAGAGAGAGAAAGAGGGTGGGAGTGAGAGAAAGAGAGAGGAAGAAGGGGGAGAGAGAGAGAGAGAGATAGAAAAAAGAGTAAAATGGAGAGAGACCGGCTCCAAACAGCAAGACTGTCTGAACAGCACTGAAGAGTTTTCACCTTGAGAACCTGCTGGATCTGCTCCTGGTGCTCAGCATCGATGATCCGATCCACGTACCACTTCAACACTCGGATCAGGTCCCTGCACGCACACACACACACACAGACACAGACAGTGCATTCATAAACAGAGAGAAAAAATGAAACTACTACATGTGGAACTGACTATTGATGAACTGGAGGAAATGTACATTTTTTGGCTCCTCCTAATACAGTACTGCACAAAAGTCAGAGAACACCCTTCATTTATTTCTCTTTACTAGCCAAAATGGCCATTAAGCACAAGTATGTTAAGCACAAGTAAGACTCCTAACAAAAATTTAAATGTAGTTATGTTGTAACTGAAGACTGGGGGAGGGACACGGCTGAAACCCCTCTTCCAATCTAACGCCCTATTAATTCACATTCTCACCTTCCATTCTTGTGACGAAGTGTTCGCAATCCCCACCGCCACCCCATCTCCTCCCTGTTCCCAGTCCTACATCAGTCCTGCTACAGCTATAAGGGGGTCTGGCCTTCTAGCTACAGGCAGAAGCTGCCCAGAGCTCCAGCCCAAGTTCTCAGAGTTCTCCCCTACCTCCCTCAATCAGTTTTCTCTCACACTACCACCATGTTGAAGGCATGGTCTGAACCTGATGGGCTACCAAAGCTGCCCCATCAGATAAACAGTGATTAAAGGTTTCATCTTTGAGAGAAAGGAGAAAATCAGGCTCCACTCTTGATTCAGATCTGAAAACATCCACAGGAGTTTCTGTCCATCCTTCCACTGTGAGAAGACAACTCAGCACTATGAGTCTGAAAGGATTTGTAGCTGAAAAGATGTTACTGAGAAAAGGAACATTGACAAATCAAACAAAGAATGTGAGCAATGGACTGACCACCCCAGAGCCCAGGCCTCAACATCACTGAATGTGTTTGGGATTATTTGGATTGTGAGAAGCAGAAAAATCAACCAACCTCTAAGACTGAACTTTGGAGGTAAAAATATCCCTGCAGATTTTGAGTTGTTAAAGCTAATGAATATTTTTTCTGTTAAATACATGTTTTCTATGTTAAATATGTCCAATTCTATCCATAGAATTATATTTATGTATAACAAAACAGTCCAAAAAACAGCAAAAGAAACACATTCCATAATCCAGCAAAACATAATATCTCATCTAAAGCACAAATGGTGTCTCATACACACAGTATAAGTAGCTTCATGAACACTGAAACCCTGCACTGTTCCACAGAAAACCACAGTGTACAAATGACTTGGGTTTTAGTGTCATACGCCGATGCTCTTGTTAGCTTTGATCTGTGCTTTAGTGGAGGCAGTGAAGCACTGTGGCTTCTATTCCAGCATGCATGCTGCTGAGTGGATGAAGCTTGGAAATATTCTCATTCGGAGACGATTCTGCCTAGTAACACTGCCTCTGCCAAACTGTTTGATGATTCAAACGTATGTCTGGGGAATATCTTTCTCTGAAATGTGTGTATGGATTTATAGCCTGCATACTGAACAGAAGGGGTGTGTGAGTGTGTGTGTGTGTGTATAAGGGAGGGGAGGGGGCATTATTAAAAATTATATTAATCTGCAGAGAAATGCAGCACAACATCATTAAGAAAGAAAAGAAACACTTAGCTATTGTATTTACTTCCTGAATCTGCTGGGTTGTAATGAATCCAGATGAAATATGAATATTTTACAAAACTGGGTCTCTATGAGTAAGTCTGCTCATTTTGAGACCCAAGAGAATGATTTTTCTGTTAGGGGGAATGTTAACATTTGCTATAAGGCAAAAATGAATGTAATCTCAAGCCGAAGTACCAGCATACATATCCCAAAAGATTAAATCAAAAATTCTAATCAGACTGTAATTAAACACATGCGGGTAGCACGCTTACAAATTGAGAGGAAGTGTGTTACTGATGTTTTCAGTGCTGTGCTCCACATTTTCTACTGCTTTTCTACTAGAACAAAGAAAAACTCCCAAACAATTTACCGACTTCACTGTTCTCTTTATTGGAAACTTGACCTTGTACTTCAAGTCACTGGCCACTTTGTCTGAAACCCCAAACCCAACGTTGTGAAATGTTCAAAGAACATCTTAAACAGGTGATGCCATCATGCCTAAGTATAAAAGAAGCATAAAGTAAAGGTTTAGTCCTTTATGAGCAAGGATGAGTCAAGGCTCCCCACTTTGCAAAAAAAATAAAAAAATCATTGAATAATCCAGCAGTTTAAGAACAACGTTCCTCAATAAGCGATTACATGTAAGGAACTTCACCCTCAATGGTGCATAACAGCATCAAAAGATTCCATGAAGCCAGAAACATCTCTCTGCATAATGGACAAAGCCATATGTCAACAACATCCAGAAACACCACTGACTTCTCTGGGCTCGAGCTCCTTCACTGTTCTCTTTATCGGAAACTTAACCTCGTACTTCCACTCACTGGGCCACTTTATCTGAAACCCCAAACCCAATGTTGTGAAATGTGCAAAGAACATCTTAAACAGGTCATCATGTTTGGGTATAAAAGAAGCATAAAGTAAAGGTTTAGTCTTTTATGAGCAAGGATGAGTCGAGGCTTGCCACTTTGCACAGAAAAAAAGTCAGTGAATAATCTAGCAGTTCAAGAACAACATTTCTCAATAGGCGATTACATGTTAGGTTCTTCACCCTCAGTGGTGCATGACAGCATCAAAAGATTTCATGAAGCCAGAAACATCTTTCTGCATAATGGGCAAAGCCATCTGCCAACAACATCCAAAAACGCCACCGACTTCTCTGGGCTCAAGCTCATCAGATACAGACTGATACACAGTGGAAATGTATACTGTTGTCTTGTTTGTTTGTGTATTGTTTATGGAAATAATGGACTCTGTGCCAGAGAAGAAAAGGACTATCCAGACTCTTAGCAGCGTAAAGTTCAAATGGGTCTGTTGTTAATAGGAGAGGTAATGGAACACAGTGGTAAACATATTCCTGTCTAAACTTTTTGGACTGTGTTGCAGGCAGCAAATTTGAAAGAAGCTTTCAATCGTTTTATTAGCATTTCTCACACTGGCCCAACTTTTCTGAAACTGAGGTTTGTATGTCCACCTTGATGACGGCAGTAACTATTACAATTTCTCTATTAACCTCTACGCATGTAAAATGTGTAATACAAATATGTAAAATACAAACTGAACATGTCAATGTTGTTTACTGTATTTTTCCTTGAGCTTCAAAATATCCATCCGGACTGCAGATCAACCTTAGTGTGACAACCAGGATGCTGCGAGGCAGACCGCAGTGTATGCGCGTGTTTGTGTGAGTAAAGCCAATGGCAAGCCATCGAACTGCAAACTGCAAAAAAAACTCTAAGCCTCATTATTTTAACCTCATTAGAGTGTTCATATGCTATATCCCAGAGTAATCAGTGAGCCAGGCTGAGGTTTATTCCACTAAAACTGTGTACTGAGCTCAACTAATAGCCAAGGGACACACAAAAAAGAAACAGAAAATGGAGCAATTACAGCTGATATTTCAAACGAAGCTTTCAAAGATCGTAGAGTGGGAGAGAGAGAGAGAGGGAGAGAGAGGGAGAGGGAGGAAGAGAGAGAGAGAAGGAGCCAAGGTCTGGCAAAAGAAAGTCTGGCGATAGGAACAGCATGTGAGTGATTAGAACTGCACCCTCACCCACCCACGCACACACACACACACACACCTTGATCACACACGTGAGAAAATGACACTCCACCTCATGTTTCAACCCACACACCAGCACATGCTAATCCACCAGAGAGTGAGGGATGAATGCTCAGGGCCTGAAAAGAGGAGGAATGAGAGGATGGGGTGAGGAGAGGTGGACAGATGTCAAGGGCTGAGAGAATGCAAAGTTAATTAGTGTGAGAGAATGAAAAAATAAGTCAGAAAGGGGAAAAATGATGAGAGATACGCTATAAAACAACACCAATCACTGTACACTGTTACAATAACAAGGCACTGCACAGGCTCACTGCAAATTATGTGAATGCCCCCTTAAAGGTACAACGTGGTCCTTAAGGTGCAGTCGTTTACCTTAACTGATTTTTAAAGAAGAAACGTGCATAGTTGTATCTTTTCACAATTTTTTGTATAGAAAAATAAGCTAAAAAGTCTAAAGTCAAGATAGGATTCAAAGACTTAAACCCCCCACCTAAAAAAAAATAATAATAATCTTGTCCTTTTCAGCTTGCCATTTTGGAAGTAACTTCACTGTCTTTGTGTGATGTTTGGCTGTTGGTGACCTTCCCCCATTCCCTGTGTGTGAATTAGTTTCCCTCTCTGACGTTTCAATAAAAAGCATTCTACTGAGCAGAAAATGGCAGACTCCTGTGTCTATGCTACACTGGTATCAGAAGTGAGATGCGGCCGCTGAGCTTAAAGAAGTCGAATGCCGCATCAACCACCTCGAACGCCGGCGACAAAGAAAACACAGCCCGGAAGGGGGTACCAAGGGCTATGCCTGCCCCCTCCCATACAGGCCCAGTCAGCTAAGAGTGAGGCTGCTGTTTGGGGAAGATGGCAAAGGAAACAGCAGAGTGAAGTTCAGCAGCAGAGCCTAGCTGGAGCCTGGCGAGAAAGAAATGGCACGTATCCGCTTACCATGCTACAATGACAAAGGTGCCTGGGAGCTGTACCCCGCACAGCTGCAAATGGTCCTCTGGCATCATGGCTGGTCAGCGGCCATCATCATGACCTAGCTGCGTTTGGCACTACAGGTGCTTTTGGATCTGCCGTTGGAACAACTTGATGACCTGGCATTGACCACAGCCCTCCAGCGGCATTTTCGGGCAGGTGCCTGCAGTGTGATCAGTCAGGCGGCTGCTTTCAGAGAGGTGGAGGCTAAAGGGAGAGCAGATAGGCGTGCTGGCAGCAGAGCTGAGCACGATGGTTTGACAGGCGTACCCTGCATTTGAAAAGGCTGCACAGCTAGAGTTGGCGCTGGAACACTTCCTGAAAGTGCTGTTGCCGGAGGAGCTGAAATGGCACATGCAGCTTGCCGCACTGGCCAGCCTTCAAGCAGCCGCTGCTGAGGCAGAGAGGGTAAAACTCATCCCCGGAGTAAAAATGCTGCGGCGATTAACACAATACTGTGCAGGAAGAGGGGATACTGGGCCAGTGAATGCTGTGAAATGAGCCAGCGAACAGGAAACAGGAGTCAGTCTGGAAGACCAGCTGCCACTGTGGACGTGGTCAAATGCAGCAATGCAGCACAGACAGGAAACAGCTCACTGCCCTCATTGACATCATGTCCTTTTTCAGCTATAAAAGTAGCTTCCATAGTAGTAAGTTTCATGTTGGAAGTGACTTTACCATCTTTGAGTGGTGTATAGCTGTTGGTGACCTTCTCTTATACATATATATATATATATTATATATATATATATATATACTATATACACACACAAAAGATGTTTGGTGCTACAAGACTACCCACCAATTAGTATCATGCCTAAATTGCCACACAGTATGTCACATCATGTAAGGTTTGATTAGATTTCTTGCCAAACTTTTGCTTTAAGCTAAAGGAAGGATCAGTTTGCAAGAGTGTAACGCTAAATCAGAGAGCAGAACCCTCCACAGTTAGCGGCCCACACACACTCACTCACACACCACCTCTTAGCCCCCACACACACACGAGTGGAAGGCAGTGTTAAAGAAGCGTCTTGTCAGAAGAGGGAAGCAGGTTAGCAAAGATCAAAAAAATAAACTCTGCTCTGAGCTCAGCTACAGGCCTCACACTCAGAGCACAAACACACACACACACTTTCAAAGAGCATGAGTGTAGAGAGACTACAGCATAGAAAACTGCACTGTAATACTGATAATCAATATTTTTGTGCACATATTATTTTGACTGTTACTGATCATTTGCAGCACATGCATAAAAAGCATACTTAATACTTAACAACCAAATGTTAGGCTCTTTCTGTAAGATATCTCATTAAAATCATTAAATATCATATCAACCCAAGATACTGATTAAGTCTACATGATTTTGCTCTTTTCCCAGACGTAGCCAATCAGCCAAGACATGTTTGCTTCATTAGTTTTGCCCTGGAGCTATGAAGCTAATATAGTTTCAAGTAATCAAGTATCATATCATATCAAGTAATGGTGGCTTATGATCACCAGTTAGCACCTGGCTAACTGCATGCTTAAATCATCACTTACCACAAGCACACAAGAGAACATAAGTAAGCTACCGCCAAGTTTTCAGGAGATAGATTGTTTTGCTAACAAGTAACCAAAGCTTCATCAGCATTACGCATGCAGGATAAGGTGACCAGACGTCCCCGTTTTCCAGAGACAGTCCCCGGTTTTGGTGGCCTGTCCCCAGCTGGAGCTGTCCCTGAAATGTCCCTGTTTTTAACAGTGAACTAAAAACACACAGGAAAGTCCTAAGAAAATCTGGCAGCAGAGCAGATGGGCAGATGTTTCGTGTTGTGCTTGTTTTGACCAAAAGAGGGGGCTAGCTGCTGCTATTGCTACGTTCACATCACAAGCCTCATTGCTCAAATCCAATTTTTTGCTCAAATCCGATCTCTCTGACACGATGGTTCACACTCATTTAGGTAAGTGACTCAAATCTGTCATTAATGTGAACGAACCGGCGTTCTGAAATGACCTGCATGCGCACATCCTACTCAGTAAGGCCACGTGAATGAATGGTGTGCGTCACATGCATCATCAGCAAACAGACTAACAGTCAGACTGAGCTTCACTGTGAAGATAATTAACTCTGATCAGCTCTCAGCTGTTCATTATTAGAGCGAGACGAAGGCGAAAAAGGTGAGATGTGTTTCTTTTCCACCGTTTACAGGCTTTAACTTCAGTTTGGCGCTGCTGCCATGGTAACGCTGAATGAAAAAAAGCACATGAAATGGCCACAAATCGGATACATATCCGATCTAGGACCACATATGAAAGTGACTCAGGTCGGATTTGAAAAGATCGGATTTGCGTGTCCACACAGCTCTGAAAACATCAGATCTGAGTCGCATTATGGCAAAAAATCGGATTTCAACCTGGTAATGTGAACGTAGCCTTATAAAACGGATAGTTCCGGTTCTAAACTTTGACTGGCCGAGTCGCGTTCGAAGCCATTGTAAAATACACAATATACACACGCCTATGACCCCATCACAGCAACTGAATACTGTATTACTACGCCACGGCACGTAGAATCCTTGTGTTGTTAATGGAATAATCTTTGACTCTCAAGGTGCTCGTATGGACCACTGAGAGTACTGATGAAGTAAGAAACTGTTTTTGATTAAAATGAGAACCTCATAGCTTATTTTCTTAAATAGAACTAGGCTGGCTAGCTAACTAACAGGCTAAAGACAGCAATATCACAGGCTTGAATTAAAGTGCCTGCAATACGATTCACTGTAAAATGGCAATATAAAAAATGTCACTTTATTGACCGCCGAACTGGAAATGCTCCCGGTTTTCATTTCTGAAGTCTTTTCACCTTAATGCTGGATGTCTAAATGTCCACACTCTTGCCTTTATTAGCTGTTTATCTTAAATAGACTTGCTTATGTGGTTCATGACACTTCATGACCCAATCCCAAATGTAGTCCCTAGTGTGCAATAGAAATTTTGAAATTCTAGCTTCTACAGCCAAATAGTGCCCTACTTGTTAAGTATGCATGTGGCTGCAAAAAGCAGTTGCAGCAACCATCTCAAACTCTGAATTTTATCTGTTCTTTTGTCCATTTTACATTGGCCTCATAGCCTCTGCGCAAAAAGTAAGAAATAAACTTCAGACACAAAACCTGTCTTGGCTGACTGAATGCATTTAAGGTAAGAGGAAAATTGCGTAAATTTGATTTATTTTGCTGAACAAAATTAGTAAAGTGACTAAGTAAATCTGCCACAATCTGGAAAACCAAAAATTTTTTACATGTTTTGAAACCTCAAAATATCCAACCTCCTTGCTAAAAAAAAACAGCAGTGTTTCTGTTGGTTCCTTGTGGTTTTGTAATGTGTTTTGGCTTTTCCTGATAGGTTATCACAGTGTATATGATTCTAATGGTCTATCAGGTGTTCCTGGACTGATTCCAGATTCATTTGATGGTTTCCTAATGGGATCTGTAGATGTTCTACAGGAAATTACTGGACTCTAATCGTAACCATTAAGCCAATTACCGCCAGAAAGCAAAACTATAAAGTTTTAATCCGAATGATTCTCATAGTCTTTTTTCAGCAGGACTGTAATGTTTCGTGTAGTGTTAGTGTTGCTTACCGGTATGACAGGGCACCTGCAAAGTGGTTCTCTATGTAGTTGTCCATGACGGGCTTGAAGTGCTGGAATTTACTGTCCTGCAGTAAATTGATGACGTGCACCTGCACAGCAAACCAAATGAGCTTCAGTTCATCTATCACTGCTCAGACAAGTTATTGTTCACACTCACTGCAAACAATCATGCTTATTTGTGGCCAATCCCAACAGCAGTGAATACACATTACTTCAGTTTTCAGAGATTTACTAAATAATGAAACGGCATGTCAGTAATGAGTTCTGTATGTTCAGCGGCTTATCAATAAACCAGCGGGTGGAAATGTGCTATTGTACACTATATGTCCAAAAGTATCTAGACACACCTTCTAATAATGAATTCAGCTACTATGAGGTGCACTATTGCTGACAGAGGTCTTCAGTTGTGTACACTTAGCTTGTATAATCTCCATGGAAAAACACTGACCAATAGAATGGGATGCTCTGAAGCAGCCACACATGAGCCTGAGGTCACTATGCCCAATGCCACGCGTCAGCTAGAGGGGTATAAAGCCCCCAGCATTGGGCTGTGGAGCTGTGGAACTGCATTCTCTGGAGTCATTGAGCTCCGCCCAATACCTCTGGGATGAGTTACAGTGATCAGAACTGATCATCCAACATCAGTACCTGACCTCACCAATGCTCTTGTGGCTGAATGCAATCAATTCCTCACAGCAATGTTCCAATATCTAGTGTAAAGCCTTGCCAGAAGAGGACAAATTCCCTATTAATACCCTTCACTGCAGAGGAAATGCTGGATGAGCAGATGTGTACAAGCCTTTGAATGCGTTGAATGCCTTTCAGAGCGCTGAACACACTACCTTATGATAAATTTCACTGCCATCTAAAAGTGCTTATTACTTGCAATAACGCAACTTTTCCTTCACTTCAGTGCCTGGAAATGGACTTTCTAAAACAAAGACAACCATCACGCAACCGAGGAGAAAGCTCAAGCAGTTCCGTTATGATAAGATCCCCGGTGTGAGCCAACGCAATTAAACGTATTTTGTCAGCAGCTCAGTGGCCGTATTTGGCAGGTAACTGTGGCAACACAGCAGAAGAGGGGACGAAAAAGACTAGTTATTTAAGTCTGCATTGCATAACATTCTAAAGCAGAGGATGTGAGACGGAGTACTTGTAAAGGTTCTCCGCATTCCCACTCACACAGAGAACAACACATCCCTTACCAGGCAGTCAAACACCTTTAGTCCATATCTCTGCGGACTCTCATCTAAAACAGCAAACAGGGTGTCCAGCGTGTCCTGCAAAAACTGTGAGGGGGCAGAGACAGAAACAGAGATGAAAGATACACATAATACTGTGTAAAAATTTTGAGCCACCTGTGAAAAATATGGGTATAAAATATTTATTTGCTCAGAAAAGCACACAATGTCTATAAATTACTAAAGCTGAATGTTTCCGATGGGATGGATAAGTCCTATGTGTCCTTCAGTTTCACAAAAATATGGATGGACACACAAATCCACCAATCACAGGTGAGAGACAGATGACGGACACACAAATCAACCAGTTACACACAGTGAGAGGCAGATGGCGTGTATCTCAACTTCACTTCATTGGCTCAGAACTTGTTGTGAGTGACATATGATCACATAATAAGATGGAATCAAAAGTGCAGACTCTACAGATTCAGGAAATATTTGCACCTTATTTCTGCGCTGTATTATCACAAAGATCTTAATAGAAACATTGAAAAGCATCTAATTTTATGTGCCGGCACATTCGTCGACGCCAGAGGGTTAAAGCTGAGAACAGATTTACATACAATGGTTGAGAAACATTGGCCCTCTTTCACCAAAATCTTCCTAAGTTTTTATTCAATGTGTTCTTGAGAAAAGTCCCAAGAAAAAGTCTACGTCAGATTCATGACGTGTTCTTAAACCGCAGAATTGTTCACGCCCTTGTGCTCTTGAGTGTGTGTAGATAAGATAAGAAAACATTGGTGAATGTCAGAATCTTTGTGAAAACTGCGTAAGTGGTTTTAAGAAGAAATTTCTTCTGGACTTGAGTCATATGACTTGGACTTGAGTCTGACTTGAGTGACGAATTTGATGACTTTAGACTCGACTCGAGAAAATCAAGAAGGACTTGGGACTCGACTTTGACTTCAACAGCAGTGACTCTGAAAGACTCGAGACTCAAAGTGGAAGAAATGTGGAGAGTCTGACTGCAGATGGGACTCTACACTGTCGCTTATTTTTCATGTGAATGGATTTGTTTCCTGCCATAAACTGAATAAACAGCAGCGTTGTCAGATGTCTGTCACTGTGTTTATGCTCGGATTATTTTATTTTGTAAGAGAAGTGAAGCATTTAGAGCTCAAGTTTGCCTCCATAAGCTGGAACCAAGCGAAGCATCAACAGCATCAATGCGCCCTCACTCAGCACTTACACTCTTACTGGAGAAACTCACCACGCGAACTGACCATTTTCCCCATGATAGCAAAACAAAAGAAACACAGCTCTCTCTGTCTGACCGATTTTAACAGCTTCTGCAGGTAAAACAGGTGCAACATTCACCATCAAGCTGAAGTTTTTTTTTTTCACCAGCTTCGTATTGGAATTTGCCATTCCACCTTAAATGGTGCAGCTGTTAGGTGCCAGAATGTCATTGCTACACCAATTAAAGTGGTATGGAAAATTCTAATAAGAAGCTGCTGGTGAAAAAAGTCAACTTTGCACATTCACCATCATTTAGCTTTTCTGTAAACTTTGTTGAGCTTGATCGTTTTGGTTTCTGTTGTCATTTAAATTAAATTAAAACTAGCAGTTGTTTTTAATTGGCTGACCTAGTTTTTATTGTAATCCTGTATATCCAGTGTTCTCAAAAATCATCAAAAATTATCTTCAAATATAAAGATAAATATTTAAAATTCTGTTCATGTGTAGTTGCACTACTCTTTGCGTATACTAGTATGCCTGTTATGGTTATCTGTGTACCATGGATTTTGTTTTTTAGTTGGCTGCTAACATGCCATCATTAAACGGCTATAGTACTGTTACCATTGTTCAGTGTTATGGCCTTAAACTAACGAAGAATGCATACTGATTTATATAAGACTCGAACATTAGGACTATTGACTTGAGACTTACCTTCACTGACTCAGGTCTTGAATCTCTTAAAACATAGGCTAGCAAATTACCTTAACTATCTCAGAACCATCTATGTCCTTCAGCTTGGTCAGAGAGTCCGTGATCCGGTCTGGTTGGGTTCTCCATTTCAGCAAATCCAGCATGTCACCTGCAGGTTAACATGAAACCGATATGAGCTGAAACATGATCACTATGAAAATATCTATTTTTCATTAAGGCCTTTGCTGATAGAACAGCAAATAGCATCAAAGCCCATTTATCATGTGCAGTAAAAAGCTTGCTGAGTCAGGATAAACTCTGCTCCAGCATGCATATTCTCCTCATGACGCTAAACACTGCGTAGCTGTAGTCAACCAGGATGATGTTCACCACACTGCTGCTAAAGAAGATGAAATAAAGCAATGTCACATGGACACAAAGCTCCCTGAAGAGTGAGATGACTCCCTGACTGGCTGTGTGCAGAGTTTTCTCGCAGTGTTCTGTGGCTCAGGGTGATTGGAGCGCAGCTGCTGGGCCACTCTGAGCTCTGTCTGAGTTATTGGGCTGAGCTCCAAGGTCAACAGAGGCAGGTGTGAGATCAGCATGCAGTCATCTCTCCTGCACACTCACGCACTCTTTCATGTCTGCCGCTGCATCGGCTTCACTCATACAGAGCACAGGTCCATAAATAGCTCAGAAAGGTCACAGACGAAAGGTCACGTAAGGAAGAGGATGGAGCTTCTGCGCTCTGTGTGCGTACGGTTACGCCAATTAATCGCTCAGATTTGGAGTAACAGAAGATCATTTATGAGTGTGGTAGACCTGTGATGTTCAACTGCAATGAAGTACTATTTCATTAACTGGAGCATTTTAAAGTTTTAAAATTCTGTGTTGGGATTTTATCAAAAGTGATTTCATACACAATGGAATTAGTATAATTACTGCAGAGCTCTGCTGGTGACATCCTGTATAAATAAAAATAATGCGTCGCCACGACTTAGTAAGACATGGGAACAAGATAATGAAGTTGTGGCCCTGACTTAGTAAGGCATGGGAACGAGATCCTAATGCGTGGCCACGACTTAGTAAGGTGTGGGAACGGGATCCTAATGCGTGGCCATGACTTAGTAAGGCATGGGAACGAGATCCTAATGCGTGGCCATGACTTAGTAAGGCATGGGAACGAGATCCTAATGCGTGGCCATGACTTAGTAAGGTGTGGGAAGGAGATCCCAATGCGTGGTCACGACTTAGTAAGGCATGATCTTACTTCCACACCTTACTAGGTCGTGGCCATGACTTAATTATCTCATTGCCATGCCTTACTAAGTCATAGCCACACATTAGGATCTTGTTTCCACGAGTTAATAAGGCGTGGCCATGCATTATTTTTGTTTATCTGTCACCAGCAGGGCTCCATAAATTACTGACAAAGATTAGGCATGCTCTGAATTTTTAACTACTGCTAAAAATGGTCAAAATGGGAAAAATGCTATGTTTGGTTTACCAATGAAAGAGAAAAAAAGGTTTTATAAGCCCACAGCAAAGTCTTACAGAAGCAGGAGCAAAATCTATTAACAAATCATCTGAATGATAATAAACACAAGTAAAAACATTGCTTTTTTCCAAGGACGTGTGAAGCTGGATTCATAGATTGTTGAGCTCATTTTGGACTCAAAGTGGTCAAATCTATTCAGTTTTTTCTAAAGCCCTGCTCAGCACAGACTTGTTCAAACAGTTTGAGCAGCAGTAGATAAACAGGGGAAAAAAAGAGTCATCTGCATGGAGCTCTTTCTGTGAGGTACATTAGACGAACTTCAAGGAAAATGGTTAGTAGCGTGGAGCGCTGCTGTACCGTTCTGGGTGAGTTTGGTGGAGCAGAGCAGTGAGAGGATCCAGAAAGACTCTTTGCTGTTCTTCATGGTCTGGTTGTTCCCAGGCTGCAGGCTGGCTTTAGAGAAGGGAAGCTTGAGGTAGCGAGAGCAGTCCTGCAGGTTCGCTGTTTCTTCACACTGACAGGAGCAGAAGGGAAGAGTTAATACTAACACACTCACATATATACTCTCTCTCTCTCTCTCTCTCACACACACACACACACAGAACCTTCCAGTACCTTGTGGACGATGAGCTCATGAGTTCCATCAGGCAGTGTTCTCCCATCTTCTTGCATCAGCGGAACGAAAGAGTAACCAAACAGCTTCTTCTCTCCTTTCTCCTTCGCTGTAAGAGCACACAGGAAACATCTCGCGTCAAATCTTAAAGCAGCCCTAAACATTTTTCAACACGCTCCCTGTATGCAGAAAAAAACAGAAACTCAAAACAAACGAACAGATGCCAATAGGGATGCCTTAAAGGGCCCCTTTTGCTCTACTGTATTTTTATCCTCAAAGGTCGACATATTTGTGCAGTTTTATGTACCCAAAATAGTCATAACTCATTTCTGCATGACCACTTCCCAACCTCTCTCTTTATCTTTGTACAATTAAACAGGCTGTTTTGTTACGGTAACTTTAAGACTGATATATTTAAATGAGCTCTGCTCTGATTGGCTGCCCTAAAGCAGTCTGGGCTGAAACACTGCTTATACAGGGAGATTCACTCGTAAGAGGCCCCAAATATTCTGTTGTAACTCCCGTTAGGATTAAGCAATCTGAACCAAAAAATAGTCTATACACCTTGACGTATGTGTAATCGACTGCATTACATGCGATGCTGTAAGTGATTTCCGTTTTCTGCCAGACACATGAAGGGGTACGGGGGTCTGCACCCGGAAGTTGCAAGCAGAGGTTAAACGTCGCAACGGCTGTCCGGTCCCTACCTCATCGCTCCGACGCAGGGGCATCCCAGCTTGTTCAAAGCTCCATATACTGAGGAGCACATTGCATGTTGTTTCGTTCAGATTGCTTCATCCTAGCAAGTGTTATTACAGAATATTCAGGGCCTCTTTCGAGTGAATCTCTCTGTACCTTCAGTATTGATAACCAGGGCTAAACTGCTGTAGGGCAGTTTTTCCAAGATATGAGCCCTTTAAAGCCAAAAGCAGCACTTGCAAAAAGGAAGTACAAATTTCAACGTAAGCAATGATTTCTGCTTTACTGATTGTGTTATATACTGAATGTGTTAATTAATTTAATTAGTATAAGTGGTGAGAATTCATTCTATTCAGTAGTACTGCTGCTGTATCAAATCCAAGCATTCCTAATTATGAACAGCACCACTCAGCAAAGCAGCTCTCTAATGAATCACTGAAATCTCAGTCACAGCTATCTGGGATGTTCCACTGAATATTCTGTGAGCGTTCTGATGAATCAGTCTCCACAGAGTTTCCTCCGAGTGCAGTGGGACGGCAGCACTGCGGCACAGCTCTTAATCACCATTAATAACCTCACTGACAGTGTGTGTGACGGTGGCGGAGTGTGTGTTCTTACTGGAGCAGTGTCTGAACTCGAAGCGCAGGTGTGTCACCCTGAAGAGCTCCGGAGGAACAGTGAGCTTAATCTGCTCTGACCAGCGCGGGCTGTTACTGTGATACAGAACAAACGAGTGAAACTCGTCCGCCCCCGGCTCACCTGATCCCGAGCACACCAGACCCTGAGAGAGAGAGAGAAAGAGAGAGAAATATGGCCCACAATTTCCACATTGGTGCATCCCCAGTATTTTCAATAATCGAATATGTTACAACACAACAGCTGTAGCTCTGTAGTTTGACTTAATTTACGGATAATTAATGGATACTTCATGCTGGTTATACAGTTGGCAAGTCCAAGACTTAACCTGTGAGGATTATCATTACCACCTCCTGTCATTACCATCACACAGTTGCCACATGGTGATTCCTATGGCAATTCATAACTTGATCAAAGCTATGATCAGGTCTTCAGTTCAGAACATGCACTGAAATGAAAATACTTGCCCGAAACTGAAAGTGCTTCAAAGGCAATAATCACCATGTTGGAAAAGAGAACTGACAGAACTACAGGACTAATTTAGTCTTAAACAGCTACATTAATAATATTAAATATTAAAAGTTATGGGCATAAAAACAGTTGCTCTCATCTAACAACAACAGTGTAGTAGAGGTTCAATCCACCATTTACTGCTGTACTCATGAGAGCTGAAAGTGCGGCTGCAATTCCTTAACTGAGATGCATGGAGCTGAAAGTGCGGGTCTAAAAGTGTGGGGGCCAAAGTTGCAGTACTGCGGCTCTGCAGATGGATACTACTGATTACAAGAAATTTAGCTTCTTTAGAACCCATGTGTCAAACACAAGGCCCATGGGCCACATCAGGCTCGCCACACAATCCCATCCGGCCCGCAAAAGTATTTAAATTTTCTATTAATATTAGCCCGTTTCACAATGTGCTGCACTACAGTCCCCAGCATGCACTGCAGCGTAATGTGTTCCGACTCTCCTACCCAAACAACAGTCTATGGGACAGCGATTACACCTCAATTCTACACAATTCAGTGCAATTCCACACCAGTCATATCACCAAATGCATTTCAGCTGCAGTTTAACCAGTATAAACACTTAACCTCAGCTCAGCAGCTCAGAAAACGAGCCTATGTTTTAATGAATTTGCAGCAAAGAAAGGATGTCAGGCGTCTAGTTAAAGCAAATGGTTAGGTTTAAAAGACTGAGCACCTGGGGACATTTAAATTTTGAATATTTCAAGTGTCCATGTAATCTTTCAAGGTCTACTACATATTAAAAATACTGTCTGTATTTTACTGTTGAAGTTTCTGCATATTTTGAATAAACAATGTCCAGTTTGGTTTAGAGCACAACATTAATTTGAATAAAATTTAAATAAAAACATTCTTTTTCTTTCCCACAGATTTGATTCCATTTTTTAATATGGCCCCTTTACTGGTTTAGTTTGACACCCCTGCTTTAGAGCATAGTATTGTTGCGAAGCAACCATGGACCTCTGAATGCAGAGGAGAACGTTCAGTTGACCATCGCTGTATTTTGCAGTCATTTCATGAACTTCGTGTCTTATAACAATAAACATAAGATGCAAATGCAAAAACCTTTGCTTTATAAATACTTTTTGGTCACCAAATTACCATTGTGAGCCTTATTTCGCACCAAGCTAGTGCACTCCATAGGAATTTCAATACTGGCTCATACTGCATCTCAACAATGCACAATATTGCAAAAAATAGTCATTTGGGATTCAGCCACATCCTTACTCAACAAGTAGGGCACTATTTGGCTGTAGAAGCGAGAATTTCAGAACTTTCATAGCACACTACTTAGGGAATACAGAGCCGTCTGAGATTCAGCCTGGGTTTGATGATACTTCAGACTGAAACACGGACATTTAAAGCATGTAAGACATTCAAGTGACATTCTTTTGACTTTCATATTGCTGTTTTACAGTGAATCATATAAGTACTTTAATTCAAGCCTGTGATATAAATGATGGAGTTGTTTAGGCTGTAGGTATCTTTTAGCCTGTTAGCTAGCTGACCAGCCTAGTTCAAGAAAATAAGTTGTCATCCTCTCAGTTTAAACAAAAACAAGCAGGCAAAAATTATTCCAAAAAAGCACAAGGTTTTTTCGTGACGTGGCGCAGTAATACAGAGTTCAGTTGATGTGATGTGGTCATAGGTGTGCGTATATTTTACAACAGCTTTGAACGAGGCTCAGCCAATCAGAGTTTAGGGCCGGAGCTATCTGTTTTATAACGTGCCCTTAATTGAAGAATCACCTATATTTTACTGATTGTATTCTCAGATTTAAAAAGATTCCTGTTCATGGATGTGTTTCTGGGTTTACCTTTAGTACTTGGCCATCTCCTCCCAGCAGATACACAGTGACCTCCACGTTTCTCGCCACACTCTTCCCTCCTTTCTCAAACTCGCCTCTCTCCAGCGTCACATACAGATCATTCCTCACTTCACCTGCAGTGAAAACCCACAAAGTGTTTTTCATCACTCATCGAAATGCTTTATGAAGTTATCATCATAAGCATGTGGAAAATTGTAACATTCATTTGGCACCTCTGACCCCAATAAAGTCACTCTGTCTCAAACAGCATATCTGAGCTTGCCCTTAGACTCCAAACGTCATAGGTCAGTTGAGGTGAGAAAAACACTATAAGACACCACTAATTACTCTATTAACACAAGCTGTGATACGTCCCCCATGAGCCGCCTGAGAGTGTGAAAGCCAATACGAGCATGCAAATTGGAGACAGCATCTCAATGGACAGGACAGATGTATCTCAATAGAGGACGTTCTGAATTAAATAATTTTTTAAAAAAACTTAATGACAGTATTCAGTTGTCCTTTATCAATGCTGTATAAGAAGCTTGTGAGAAGGTCGATAAATGGCCTCTAATAAACAGATAAGCTGCTCCCTTGAGTGTCTGCATCTGAAGATGAGCAAACTGTGCAGGCCACATCACTGTGAGTAATCAATACTCCATTACATTACGTACACACAAGTCTTCCACAGGGAGAGATACGCTTGTGTTACATCACAGATTGAACATGGTGTCATATGGTGTTTCATGGTGTTTCACAGCTGTTTTTAAATGCTGATGCCATTGCATCATTAACCTGTAGAAGTTGCCGTTTTCACTGGTAATAACAAGCATCCTGCAATTTTATATGAATTATTTCACACACACAGCTCATTGCAGGATTTGACCAAAAGCACAGATTATAATCTTTCAATCAATACCACATTTATAATTGTAAGTAGAAGCGAAGCAAAGGTATTTTATGGTTTAATAATTTTCAGAGCCTTATTTGGTGGAAAGAAAAAGTATCCTTTATTTTTAAATAAAATGAACGGAAATAAGTGGACAAGCAACAACTCAAATGCTTTAATACAGAATACAAATTTAATGTAAATGTAATTTATTGCGTAATTATGTATTTAATTATGTAAATAGGTCATTATCTTTAAATAGTATAATGGAATGGCAATAACTGTAGACTTCTAAAGGAAGAGCAGTTACTTGAGACTGCAGTGTCATAGAGAGTGTATTAAAATGTCTTTGGGTAGTCCATTTGACTAGCTTTATAATTTCATAAACACATAAAACCTCACTAAAGAATACAGTGGTCACATAAACTCAGGGGATTATGCTTCCAGTCACAGTAACAAAAATATATATGAAGTTAGGACAGGATAGGAGGGGACAGGATAGGACATGATGGGGCAGGACAAGATGGGGCAGGACAAAGGATAAGACATTATAAGAGGATAGGATAGGATAGGTAAAGGACAGGACACGACAGAAAAGGACAGGACATGATATTCTAGCATAGAATAGAATAGAATTGAAAAGAATAGGATATTACAGGATAGGATAGGATATGATAGGATAGGATAGGACAGGATAGGGTAGGATAGGACAAGATATTTAAGGATAGGATAGGGTAGGGTAGGAAAAGAAAGATAAAGGATAGATAGAATAGAATAGAATAGAATAGAATAGAATAAGAAAAAAGGATAGAATAGAATAGAATAGAATAGAATAGAAAAAGAAAAGGACAGAATAGGATAGGATAGGATAGGATAGGACGAGATATTTAAGGATAGGATAGGGTAGAGTAGGAAAAGAAAGAGAAAGGATAGAATAGAATAGAATAGAATAGAATAGAATAGAATAAGAAAAAAAGGATAGGATAGGATAGGACAAGATAGGACAGGATAGGACAGGATAGGATAGGATATAACAGGACAGGACAAGACATTTCAGGAAAGGAAAGGAAAGGAAAGGAAAGGAAAAGCATAGGATAAGATAGGATAGGATAGGATAGGATAGGATATGATATGATAGGACAGAACTTGACAGGACAGGAATTTCTCAATGAGAGGTTAAATGTACATTTGCTAAAAAAGGAATTGTTTGGCATGATGATGTTGAAAACATTTTTTCTGTCACCTGGCATGATGATATCAGAGAAGCCGAGTCTCCGGGTGATGGAGACGTTGCGGGTAAAGAGGCGCATGTAGTCCTTCTGGATCTGCTCCAGGTTCCCGTGTAACAGCTGCAGTGAAACGGCAAGTCCTGCAGGAAACAGCACAAACACAGCACAACTGTACTGAACAGCCACAACATAAAAACTCCAAATACCTCAAAACCTGGGTACTCTGAAGAATGCAGTAAGTGGGCCTGAGCTCGTGCAGTCACAGTCCCTAACGCTCACTGCTGCTGTGTTCTCCATTCTTAAAGATAAACAGCACAAGGATCTTTCATCTGCATTCATCATGCACACTGACAATTTTGACATTTCAGCATGAGATTTATATTCTGAAGTCTCCAATCCTTTTGAAGAAATCTCGAAAATGATTTTTTATCACAGAGTGAGGCATGATGTAGAAGGCAGTTCATCCCTTCTGCTGTCGTACAGATAAAGCCACCCATGTTATATTGCATTGCTATTACAATTTTCCATGGTTTTGAGATGTGCTCAAAATGTGTAGGTACACTTTTAGAACCAAAAGGTTTCTAATGTTTTCTGGCTGTAAAATTCAAGGAAAATATCTTTATTTTGCTATTTAATTGGTGTTTACATTATGTGGAGGTTCTTCACATCCATGGCTCCAAATAACCATTTTTGGCACCTTTATTTTTAAGAGCGTAGGTTAACAACCCATGGAAATATTATGTATCTCTGTTTGCTACTGATTCTCCACCTCCCAGCACAAAGCCTAATTATGGCCGTTTTATTTCATAACTTACAGAATGGGCTGCCCACACATGGCCACTCACCAACACAAATCCATTCATATCTCCAACATTAGTCAGACCAGTGAGCCACTCTTATGTAAGCTACTACTCGACCTCCTCCACAAAACACAACCATAGACAATGCAGCAGAACAGACCGCAAACAGAGACCTTGGGTATGTGTGCTTTGTTACGATAGATGGGGGGCAGGATGACACAATCGCCAAGTCTCAAAAGGGCAAACAACATTTGGCTAGCATGCCTTGCAAATGGTTTCTTAGGTGCAGTGAAAGAGGTCAATAAACAGGGCTTTGAACCTTGTCAGAATGATGAAAGGTTCACGTTAGCAAGATGGCAGCAAAGGTGCCCATTACAGTCGTCTCAGAGGAGAGAGATAAAGCAGAAAAGGTTAGCCATAGCCTGCGCTCACAGTACACCGCTCGATAGTCCCTTCCAGCTGCTATTGACAGCTAATGCACACATGACTAATAATTGGCGTTTAATGGACGACACTTAGAAAAGCCCCATTTAACAAAATTGAATTATGGGCGAATGAATTGCTCATTAATCAGTCGATGTAGAATTAGTCGGCTCTGGCAGACTAAGCTGAAAAGAAAACAGCCCTCGTCCTTCCCAGACTGGGTAGGCACTTCAATGATGCTATTTTTTCTCATTTATTTATCTACAGTGGAAGGGTCTGGAAAGATATATGTTTATAGTGTGGTATATATTTATCAATATTAAATAAAAAGGCTTTTACAAAAGCCGGTTCCTTACAACAACAATTGGCAAAAAAACATTTACATAATTTCCCCCTTATCCCAAATGTAGTCAATCAGCCAAGAAATGTTGGGTGCTTTGCACTGGAGCTACATGAGTACTGTAGCTAACAAGTAATGGTAGCTTACATATCACCAATTAGCATCATTTACATTTACAGCATTTGGCACATAGGTACATTTACAGCATTTACACAGGTAGGCGAGGGTGTGTTTGGAGTCTTGCTCAAGGACTCTTATTGGTATAGTGTAGGGTGCTTACCCAGGCAGGGACTGAACCCCAGTCTACAGCATAGAAGGCAAAGGTGTTATTCACTACACTACTACTATTATGCTAACTGCATGCCTAAATCATCACAAGCTCACTTTCAAACTGCTGCATGTCATGTTAAGAAATCTCAAATATTGCTTATGTGGTGATATTCTGACATTTTAACCTAATCTTATTTATAGGGTCCATTTAATATTTGTGTACTTTTATGATACTAAAAATACACATACACATTATCTAAGCCGCTTATCCTCCTGGGTTGCGGAGGGGGCTGGAGCCTTTGCCAGCAGTCACTGGGTGGAAGGCAGGAAACGCCCTGGACAGATCGCCAGCCCATCACAGGGCGGACACACAAATATATACATTCACACACATTCACACCTAGGGGCAATTTAGCATCTCCAATTAGCCTGACTTCATGTCTTTGGACTGTGTGAGGAAACCGGAGCACCTGGAGGAAACCCACACAGACATGGGGAAAACATGCAAACTCCACATGGAAAGGACCCTGGTCGCCTGGCCAGGAAATCAAACCAGGCCCTTCTTGCTGTGAGTGACAGAATTCAAAACAGACTATTTTTGCAGTTTAGTTTCCATATATGAACCGCATGGACTATGGAGTAAATGGTGCATTTTGAAACTTTGACAACATTTACATATTACTTCAAACTCCTTTATTAACAAAAAAGTGAGGGAAATTCAGTTTATCCATAATGTTGATGTATTTTGGTCCATATTTGTCCGTTTTTATTGATAACAGATTGTCATGCCATTAGATTTTTTGGCCAAATTTAAAAAATTATTTTCCCTAATGATTAACCTGTTCACACCTGGTAGTGCCTCCTATTAGGACTTTATCTGGATAGGGCTTGTCCACATAATAATGCAGGTGTAAATGGATCTTAAATTGACGTCTTAATTGACGTTGGCCATAACCTCAGTGGCTAAACTGCCGTCTTCTTAAAAAACATAGGTCGAAAGCCAGTGTGAGGAAATGAATAACGTCGTGCAAAATTGTGAAGGATACAGTAAAGGTTTAAGCCACGTACACATTGTGAAAGGCAGAAAAGGTGTTGAATAAAAGTGCTGCTCATTGTCCTTTTCACAGAGCTCATTTGGTGAAGCAGTGAGACCTACGTTCTGCAGCCTGGAAATCATCTGTAGGAGCGAGCTGGGCAGCGCTCTGTAAGAAGCTCTGCTATTTATATCATAAGAGGAAAGAAGAGAGGAATTCTGCTCCATTTGCTAGACTCTGTAAAAGCAGCCTTTCCAGAAAGTTTGGCCATTTACTCCTGAGGCATTGTTCTCCTGGCTAAATGACCACAAGCTGAAGGTGAAGCATTGAGGAAATGTAAATGTTTGAGCCGTAGATGACTGACCTGTACTGGAGCCAATCTGACTGTATCTGGAGCTGACTTTGCGGATGATGTTGTCGTGTATTTGATACCACTCGCTTTCAGTGTTGCATCTGCAAAAAAAATAAAGGACCATCCCAGACACATAAATACACATGAACCCAGACTTAGGACCACATATGACTCACTCACATATGAAGAAAGTTATGAGATTTAGCTTTTCTTTCCGGCTTCCATATGAAATAAAACAAACATTTTTAAAAAATGTTGCAATTTTACAACAAGGTCCAACTTGCCAAACATTGTAAATTGAAGACAACAACAAATAATACTTTCTGTATAAAATTAAGGCAACAATTCAGCCAAAAATCAAATGTATATATTTTCCCTTATTCCAAATAGTTAAGCTCAGTGCAAACTGCATGTTCAGCTAAAAACTAAAACTCCAATTAGGCCTATTACAAAAAAATGTAAAAAAGCTGATTTATTTACTGATTGATTACTGTGATGTAGCTGCATTCTGCTGTAGACTGACTGTAATAAGCTGTAATTAATTACATAATGACAGCAATCTTCCTTTTTTTTACAGAACAACTGAAAAGGTAATGCAGCTCAGTAACCAGCAATTTACTGTAAATTTAAATATGTAAAAAATTTGCTTAGAATTTTACAACACCTTATTATTTACCATGTTTTACACTGTATATGCACAGAATATCTCAAATATGCATTATTGTAGTGCAAATGCACATTTTTTTATAGACATTTTTACTTATAATACTATATAACTACAGCTATATACATAAAACAAACTTAACAAAACTCATATTTGGAAATATCAAATAAATAAATAAATAAATAAATAAATAAATAAATAAGTCTTTAAAACAATTAAACCTTGTTAGAAAAAAAACATTTTAAATGATTCTATTAAAATGTTTATGCCTTCTTAACTCAGTTGTGGTCATATCCAATGATGCTGTGCAGCACAGCTCAATGTCAAACTCACAGTAATTTACTGTGTTATAACAAAAAATATCTTTAGATACTTTGATTTCACAAGATGAAATGATGAATACAGTATTTTACTGTGAAAATTTTGTGTTAAATATTGTGAAATCCTAGCGGTAATTAAGAGTGTGGTCATCTTAATTGAGGGGAAACAGCACATTTTTAATCAGAAACATCAGCTCGGTATCAGTCCATACTTAAGGTTTCAGTTTTGGTATCAGAAATAAAACTAGTATTGTGCCATCTCTAATGTTCTGTACCTGCATCTGTAGTCTGTATATGTTTTATGATTTGAGCGTGCAGTTTGCACTATACTAGTAGGTAGAGTAGCTAGTCACTTTAGCCTACGTTAGCCTTGTAGCTAGAGTCCAAAACTAAAGAAGCAAACTTCAGACACCAGACATGTCTTGGCTGATCAATTACATTTCGGGTGGGTGGAAAATTGTGAAAAGTGGTTATCTAAATCATTGTATAATCCAGAGAGTAGAGCCTTTAGAGCAAAGTGTCAGACTCACGAGTAAACTTTGAGCAGGTGGTCATCCTTGCAGTCGGCCGTCAGCAGATCAGACACGCTGATCACGGTGCAGCCAAATGGACGTCTGTACTGAGTGTTAGACACACTCTTCTTCTCACCAGCGACCATTCGCCCTGACGAACACACACCAGCCAGATTCACCATGACACAACCACGAAACACGACCTGGAACTGAACTGGGCTCCAGTGTCACAAATACAGCAACAGAGCTACAGTTCTGTCCTAAAGACCAACACTGCCACCAGCTCGGCATGACACTTGACGTTACATGAGAGCTAACAGATTGTGACAGGCTGTGTCACGGTTCGTGCTCTAGTCTAGAATGCAAGCGAGCTTCCATGAGCTGGCAGCCTTATGCCGGGTTTGTGACAGAACATTGAAAGCTAAAAAATATAATGTGACACCAAATTTATAAAGCTTCAGCACATACACAGCCACATTCTGACTCACTAGCCACTTATAAACCCCTAGCCTGTAGCTCCACCATGCTAGTGTACAGCGAGGACTGTAGGCTATCTTTTGATGTGCGGGAGTGTACTCATGTTCCCAGTGTCCTATGTTTCCTCAGCTCTTTATTACCTTACCATACCTCAATTTTATATTAAGAGAACCTATGAAAGGGCTTCTACGGTTAATGTTAGGGACATGGGGCCACTAAAGGTCTGAGGCCTCAAAATATCCTCATGCAGCAACTAACAGGTTCCTAAGGGCTAGGCTAGTAATGTACTGCAGTGTTTTTAATGTTGTGAAAATCAAATAAAATAAAACATTTAAACCCTTAATCCAATTCTCTGACTATAGAACCATTTTTAGCTGAATATTTTTGGGTGGTGGACCAAGGAGAACTATTAAGGGGGGCAGCCGAGGGAAAATTTTGCCTATTGAACTATGTATTTAGCTAACCAGCTAGTAACAAGTCACAGTTAAATGTTTAATTGTTCATGTGTACCTAACAGCCATAGTTAGCTAATGTATTTATAAACCAGTCAAGGTTAACTTTTAGGCAGAGTATTTTTCAAAGCTTTGTAATCTACTTTATAAGTAGACTTTTTTGATCCAATCACCACTAAAAATATTGGTCTCTTAGCTTATGTGAGATTTGCAATGTTATCATTAAGCTAGCGGTGGTGTATATTCTCACAGCAAGCAGAAAGTTTTATTTCCACTTTTAGTGGTAGGAAAAATTTAATTGATTTGCATATATTTATGCAAAATCTTGGCTGCCCCTGGTCAAATTAAGTTTCGTTGATTTTCTAAGTGAAAGTAAGTTAACACATCCTCAGAGAAACACACTTCTGCACAATTTAATACATAATTAATGTTTTTTTGCTGAATTTAACATAAAAACCATGCAATTTGGCATGTGCAAAAGTTAGGGCACATTTCATAGTTTATATTTACTTTCTTTTCCAAACTCAGCAAATAAAGAGAAATTGTACATTATAATTTGCAGAAAAGTGGTAAGGATGAGTTAAACTTTGCATCTTTGCATGTGAATATATATATATATATATATATATATATATATATATATATATATATATATAGGTAGATAGATTTTTTTATGAAAAATAACCACATGTACATAGACACTGCTGGATGAACCAGTCTCAACCTAGCAGTGACTGATACACTTGTACTAGCACTACTCACATTATCAGGCCGCTACAATATCTGTGTCACTGACAAATTGAGAACAGTCCATCAGTCAAATAATACCCAGTCAACAGCTTGACCAAAAACTGACCAACAATGTACAAACTGATAAACTGCAAGACAACAGCTACAGATCTGTAAGTGCACACCTGTACAGTGGACCTATAAGGTAGGTGTTTCTAATAAAGTGGCCAGTGAGCTGAAGTACAATGTATTTCTAATAAAGTGAATGGTGAGTGTACGCACTACTACTCCACAAGCACTTACCAGTCCACAGTGAGATGACATAAACACATGCAATGAGCACCACACAGACAACAACAGTACTGGATGATGTTACTAATCGATGTAGGCCATGCATTCACACTAGCTACACACACTGATACAGATAAAGACAGCGTTCCGATCACACTTTACTTGAAGTGGCTTATCATTTTGCCTACGTAGTGTTACTTCATTGAACCTGCCATTATACACCTTGACAGCCATTGGAAAGCTCATCAAAATAGTTTGTACTGAACTACAAATGGTGTGCTTCGCAGAGATGGCACAGATCCAGTACCCAGTATCAGTAGCAGGCCTGATCAGATACCATAAGAAAAAATGAATGCATTCTGATTCAAATCTAGCCTGAAGTATTACTAAACTGCTTGTTGTGTAACGTGACATAAAATAAAGTAATGGGGGATTCACACTGTGTTTTTCTGGAAGTGGAAAGGTGTGTGTTTTTCTTGGGGGTTCATACTGTATTTTTTTCCGCTGCTTCTGGCTGGGCGTTTCTCTGTTGCTAAGCAACGTTAGCTGCTGTGCTACTCTGCTACTACTATCACCTAGCAAGTGTGGCGAAAACAAGCCAAAGTGAAAAAGCTGCTTTTAGTTTATGCAATGATTTTGATCTGTGAAAATAAGTTAACCTCCAACCTCTCTTTCATTACAACTGTCTCTCCTCTGATCTGATTGGTTAGTATGGAAAAACTCTCATGATGTAGTCTACCTGACCGCTTTGAGTTAAACTTTTTTTCAACTCAGGGCACTTGAAGCAAAACATGCTTTACCCAATGAAATAAGCATGTAGAGTGGGAATGCCCCCCAACCCCATCCCAAAGTTGATTACATGTTAACTTCTTATACTAAATACTAAAATTACCTTATTTAAAAATAAATATAATTCATTTATTTTAAACAGATACATTTTGCACGTCATGTTGTTGGCTATGTTGGTAGAAGAGTGTTTGAAAGTTTAAGCATGGTAAGTTTAGATTGCACTGTAAAAAATTCACTGTAAAATTACTTAATTATTCCATTATTCCATTATACTATTATATTACCTACTATGCATTATTATTGCATTACTTTTATAGTAACAGCAAATAACACTAAAATATCAATTGTTTGCTGTGATTTACTTTGATCTAGCAGTATTCTGCTGTACATTTACAGTAGTATGCTGTAAATAAAATACAGCATGTTAACTTACAGTAAACTACTGTATTTTTCACAACAGCTGTTAACATAATGCAACACACTAGCCAGTAATATACTGTAGACTGTTTACAGTATTGAAAAAATGACTTTTTTTACCAGGCTTACAAATATTTTTTTTCTGTATTTAAATAAAGCAAAAGATAAACTTTAAAAAAAACACTGTCATGAACATATTTCCATTTTGCATGGTAAGTGCAGAAAATATCCCAAGTAAATATTTTTAAATGTAATTTGTTGGGTTACTACAGAAAATATATTAAGATTAGTAGATTTCACAATAAAATGATGAATTCAGTTATTTACCATGCAAGTAAAAAGTAGTGTTAAATATTGTGACTTCCTAGCAATATAGAACAGAGTGGCCAGTGAAGGGTCTCAACAAGAAACCGTTCAATTTAACCGAATCGGTCTCCATATTAACCGACACTTCAGGTTTCAGTATTGGTATTGGAAATAAAACTGGTATCGTGCCATCTCTAACGCACTGTATACTGTCATAGCATATTATGAAAGGTTTCGTGTCGAAAGGCATTGTGATAGGTCACTTTAAGAAGAAGATCACCCATCAATCCCAGTAACTCTTACCTATTCTAAAAATATGAGCTACAACATATACATCTTTGCGGAGATCGCTACTGCCCAAATCCTTAAAGAAAGACAAATGTTTTATTCAACACGAGTCAAACAGTGAAAGCTTCCAAACATGTTACTGTATTTCAGCAAGACGATTCCTTTCTTCGTTCTTTTCTTGACCCAAACATTCAGCATTTCTGATCTCTGTGCTCATAAACAGTGCCGTACAGCAGAAAGAAATCATGGTGGCGTGACCACAGTGGTGGATCTGTTGGTGTGCAGGTCAAATCCCACAGATGCGGTTTGACCTTGGCAGTCAGACCTGCACTCCAAAATGCATCTGACACACTCAGAAAAATCAATCAAATCAAGGCTTTGAATCGCATAAAGCAAAAAAAAAAGAAAAAACACATCTCAGAATACTTATACACAACAGTGTGAGCACGTTTTCAATGGCAGACTCGCCCTGGAGACTGAGGATCAAGGACATGCCCTCCACACAACCCCAAAGAAAACATCCCAGTACTCACAACAAAGAGTGTACACTGCTTTTCTGTTTTCTCTGGTGACTTAGGAACCCCCTGCTTATTCAGCCGCACAAAGAACCTCTCACTGTAGAGAGAGAGAGAGAGAGAGAGAGAGAGAGAGAGAGAGAGAGAGAGAGAGAGAGAGAATGAGAGAGAGAGATAGAGAAACAAGGACAGCGACAGAGTCAAAATCAAAAACATTCACCATTAGTTGCTGTCAAGGTTGACACACTGCAGAGACTCTGTGTATTTCTGTGTGTGGGTTGTGTATATGTGTATATATATATATATATATATAGTAAAATTTTCATTTGCCTTGTTTTGCTGTTTTTTTCACACCCAAAGCTCACATTGCGTGGGCTAAATGAACACATGAAATACACTAGAAGCAGCATTTTAATTAGCTTTGACTTTATTTATTACATTATTTGCTCTTTAATGAGCCAAACTGGCATTTAAAACTTGTAAATGTAAAATCAATTTAAATAACATGAATCAAATAAAGTGCTACACTCAAAGAAAGAAGCTATGACTCATGTATAATTATGCTACAACATTTTCATATAAGTATAGCAGCAGCATTCAAGTACAGGGGCTTACCTGGTTCACGATACTCACAACCTAAAATTGCAATACAGATCTGCTATATATATATATGGCATATATACAGATATGTGTGTGTGTACTTACATATAGATATATATATATATATATAATGTACAACCACAGACCATGACAAAAAGTATGTGTGTGTATGTGTGAGCCGATGCACGTATTAACAAGCTCCACTGCAACACTTGATGCTCATTAATTACACAAAGCAGAGAGAGGACTGATGATCTTCTGAGGCCTAGTAACCCCCAACCAAACCCCCCCGCCCTCTGCCCTCAACACACACCCACCGTCTCTCTGCACAGCTCTGGGCTCTTGGGCATCACTTATACTGAATAATTCACCAGATTACACGCGGAGGAGTGCCTGAACATTTCACATACACCGCACACACGCTGACATCAGCGGGGGTTGGGGGGTGAGAATGTGCGTTTGTGTAACTGAGTGAAACTGAGACAGACAGAATGAGACTCGATCAATAAAATATTCCACAACTGTACAGAGGCTGCAGCCTTATCGTACAATAGCGCTCCCCTTGGACTGAGGCATTGAGTGTTTTTGGTGGGGCAGGTGCATACTGGTAAAGAAGTAAACAACAGGGTGTAAAAATGCAGTAAAGAATGAGGTGTAAAAATGCAGTAAATCAATCAAAAATCAATATATGATTTCCTAGAGAATCATAATCGAAGTAAATCACTGTGAGGTCACCTCCAGCGAAGACATGTGGATGACAGGCTGCCTTTTCAGACAAAACAAAGCACTGATGTTTTTGGAGCAGTCCACTCACGCTATTCATAATTGATAAAGTACTGTCCAGACAAAAGCATTTTTCCTGGACTTAATTCAGCTTTTGACCAGACGCTGATGCGCTGACTTCATATTTACTGAAATATTAATATGAAATGGGTCCATGAAAGCAAAATACATTTTACAGCCCTTTCAAAATAATTCACGCTCTTAACAGTGGAACTACCAATTAAATATCCTGCCTGCCAAAAGTTTGGAAACACTTTGTCTTCTTTTGAAAAGTTCAGTAACCTTTCAATAGTGCAAAAAATACCAACAGCTATTCTTAACTCACAGCAGCATTTTGCTATTCCATATATATTTGACTACAGTATATTTAGCTTCAATCCTCAGCTTCATTCATCAAAGCACCTTCTTTTTTAAGAGTAGGTTTTGGTCAAACAAGGATTTGACAGTTTTCTTCTACAAACTATTGTTAAAAGTACATAGTAAAGCTCTCGTGGCCCAAAGCTGGTTTAAACACCCGAACGTTTTGAGTGTTGACATCACAATAAGGGGATAAACCATGTCTGTTTTGGCATTATTCTCAAGGTGGTACTATCATTAATAATGTCAAAAATAATGGTGAAGCTGTATCTGATTGGTTGGTTTTGCTGGGAAATGTGGTGAAGCTGTACCTGAGTGGTTGGTTTTCCTAGGTAATGTGGTGAAGCCTTACCTGACTGGATGTTTTTGCTAGGTATTGTGGTGAGGCTGTACCTGACTGGTTGTTTTTGCTGGGTATGGTGGTGAAGCTGTACCTGATTGGTTGTTTTGGTTGGGTAATGTGGCGAAGCTGTACCTGATTGGTTGGTTTTGCTGGGTAATGTGGTGAAGTTGTACCTGATTGGTTGGTTTTGCTGGGTAATGTAGTGAAGCAGAACCTGATTGGCTGGTTTAACTCAGTGATGGGGGAAGCTACCAGATTGGTCAGTTTTGCTCTGTGATGTGGTGTAGCTGTACCTGATTGGTTATTTTTGCTGGGCATTATGGTGAAGCTGTACCTGTCTAGTTGTTTTTGCTGGTTAATGTGGTGAAGCTGTACCTGATTGGTTGTTTTGGTTGGGTAATGTGGTGAAGCTGTACCTGGCTGGTTGTTTTTGCTGGGTAATGTGGTGAAGCTGTACCTGATTGGTTGTTTTGGTTGGGTAATGTGGTGAAGCTGTACCTGGCTGGTTGTTTTTGCTGGGTAATGTGGTGAAGCTGTACCTGATTGGTTGTTTTGGTTGGGTAATGTGGTGAAGCTGTACCTGGCTGGTTGTTTTTGCTGGGTAATGTGGTGAAGCTGCACCTGATTGGTCACCTTTGCTCTATAATGTGGTCAAGCTGCACTTGATTGGTCAGCTTTGCTCTGTGATGTAGTGAAGCTGCCTCTTATTGGTCAGTTTTTGCTCAGTTACCTGGAGAAGCTGTACTACATTGGAAGGTTTTGTTCAGTGATGTGTTGAACCTGCACCTGATTGGTCGCATCTCTCTGCTGTCGTAGATGAAGAAGAAGACGTGGAGCTCCTCAGCCAGGTTGCAGTTCAGCAGGCTGTTGATTTGCAGGAAAAGGTGGTGCATGTTGGCCTGTGGAGGAAACTCTCGCTTACGGTGCCGTCGCTCCATCTGAACGAAATAAAACAAACACACAAATATTTACATTCACATACACACATAATCAAACACAAACAGATGAACACACACACACACACACACACACACACACACACATAATCGAACACATGCATATTCACTCCCACACATGCACATTGACTAATGAAAAATAATATGGAACACTATCAAAAATCAAATGGAATAATATTACTAGTATGTATAGACAGTCTATATTTTCTAAATTTTCATAGTTTTAAAATGTGATTTACATGTATCGTTTTAAAGGCACAGTAACAGAACAGAAGTGATTTATACACTGTCTTACATCAGAATCAGGCACAGTAAGAAAAACAGCCTGTGTAATTCTGAGGGATAAAGAGAGTTGCAAAACGAAAACGGTCATGTATTTGGTACAGCTGTATGCAAAAGTTTGTGCACCCCCAGTCAAACTGCTTTTGTTGATGATCTAAATGAAAATAACACATCCTCTACAGAGAACACACTTATGCACAATTAATGCACAATTATTGTTTAGTTGCTAAATTCAATATACTGGGAAAAATTAAACACAAAATATGTTATGGCACATTTATGTGTTATGTTTTTTTGTAAATAAATACAAATTGTGCACTAAAATTGACAGAAAATGCCATATTTGAGGTCACTGTGTTTATTATTTAAAAAAACTGCACAGAAAAATCAAATACAAGAAAAATGTAGGATGTGTAGCTTTTAACTATGACCGTGCCAAAATCTCTGAATGTGTTGCCATTGACTTTAAATAAGAAGGGGTTAAAGCCTTGAAGAAGATTTAAAAGATGATGTGTACTGTTCGCCATCTGTCTGTCTGGACCCATCTCTATCTGTCTGCCTGTGGCTCTCTTTGCTTAGGGACCCATTACACATACAGTGTGTGCACTGTTTTGGGACTTAAAGCAGGCTGTGCAAGGCCGTGCGGTGGTTTCTATACAGGATTACTAGAGCAGGATTTTGAATGAGTGGAATGCCGTGTGGAGTTTGCAAACAGCCAGTTAATGCACAATTTACCATCCTCTGTTATCCTTAATCACTATCATTTCCCCACGCAGAGACGACTCGAACTGTGCGTGTGTGTGTGTGTGTGTGTGTGTGTGTTAAAACAGGGAATGGAGTAACAAGGATATGAAAGAAAGCCCTGGCGTCAGGTTGGGCTGCAGTTGCCGTGGTAACACAGCGCAGCAGTGGAAGGGTGACTCATGAGTAATAGTTTTGTGTGTGTGTGTGTGTTGTGTGTGTGTGTGTGTGTGTGTAAAACCAACCAGCCGATAGAGCTCAGTGACACTGATCTCGTCTGGGTCCACCATGCTGAAGTCCTGCCTGGGGACCAGGTCCAAACCCAGCTGCCTGTTAAAAACACACATATTTAGCACACTAGACTGCATCAATTTACACAAAGAAAATATTTATCACAGAAACAGTAAAACAGACTAAAATCCATCAAATGCAGCAGAACAGAATTTCACTGCAGAGGTCATTATTAATTCATTTCCGTCAATGCTTTGACTCATAGCTAAAGATTTTATCATAAAACAGAGAAATAGTCAATGTAATAAACTTGAATGCATTCCTTTTACCTATTTACTCACTTTAAGCTGAATTCCATAGATTTCTCAATATTTCTCTTTACAGGGGTGGTGATAGGAACCAGTGTTCAAAATGTCCAGAACACAAATATAGCCATTTAATTAACTATCCAACATGAACAGTGAACATACACAGGTCTTCATATGTAATGTTAATCAGGGTGAAATAGTGGTAAATCAGAAGTACATTTTCTTTAGGGTGCATTTTGCTTTATAATGCGCTGCATACATCTCTCCACCATGAGCATATTTTACAAATAGGACATAAACCTTCTCAAAACTATTATAAAACAACATCTCAGGCTTTGGGCAGTGCATTTATAACCATTTCATGTGATTGTCTTTTGTGAGGGAGCTTTTAGTGGCATTAAACACTTCACACCTCTGGTTTCTATCACCACGACTGTGAACAGTTCTGACTCTGTAAGTTTCTCTCGAATGGAGCATTTCACATCAAACCACTCTGAATGACTTTGTTTACCTCTCAACCATTTAATGATTCTGAAACTTTGCAAAAATAGCAGAATTCCCTTTTAACATGCATAACAATCCTTAAGAGCTTTGTGGATATTGTTGCTGTTGTGCAAAAACTATGTATCTCCATTTTTGTTGATTTTAGCTTTTTTTGCATTATTTGAAAATTCCAGTTCCCTTTTGCGCGTTGGTCATGATGAACAGACCAACATATCAAGAGAAATGCTTTAAAATTACCTGGAAAAAATCATTTTATTACATTAACTTCTAAGTAAAGATGTTTTTTGTTCTTTTCCTGTAGAGTTACTGTTTTGGAGGTAGGAGGTTTTGTCCCAACAATATGGCCTTTATTACCACTGCACGCGAAATGTCGATATAAGAAAGAGAAGTAATGGATTAACACTGAAACCTAGTTGTGAACAGCCACTAAAATCTAATATAAGTCTCTTGGGCATTAAAAGTAATTGCTGCTAGTATTGCTTCTCCCTTAAAACCATTTAAAAGTTACACTTTTGCCAGGCTGGTTGCAGAAAAGTTCAGCCTTATGACCTTGATGACCCCAGTGATGTGTTTGCATGGGGCCTCACATTAACATTAGCTGACAATAGCTATAAATAGCATTGTAGGACATAACTGAATTCCCTTAATAAACAAACATTAATATAAAATGAAGTAAAAATACTTATTGTTAGACTAAATGAAAAGCATTCAAGAACTATATTCTTAAAAAAGATAATATTTTATATTTGACCAGCTAGTGTACCCATTACTTCAGACTGCTCTCCATCGCTGTATGAAAACACTACGTTTCAGCTGTAATTATGCTGATGTTAATGGATTTTTTCTGAGGTGCATTTTTCAGGACTCACTCATTGCCCCAGTCCAGCCGTGCTATGATGTGCTGTTTGATGTCAGTCATGCGGTCATTGGTCAAGTGACCCACGAGAACCTGCCGTCTGAGCTCCAGGATCTCCGTCATCACATGCCAGAGCCTGTGGAACAGTTCCCCCTCGTTCTTCTGCAGAGGAGAGAGTGCAAACTAAAACTGTACCTATGTGCACTGTGAGGAGCTTTACCAGGCACGGGTTCTACACCAATACGAAGAGTCACCACTGAAGGTGTTACAGATGTAGATATAATATGGTATATTTATTATTCAGTAAATAAAACAAATCACTCAGTGAGGACTATTTACTCATCGCGCCCAATTAGCTTCACATTTTAGTGTTAAATATCACAGTAATTAGACAGTGTTATTGAAAGGGCCCATATCACAGAATACCAAAATTTACTCACCACTGTGAATTAAAAACATTTGATGTAGCATGTAAACAGTATTTCAAAACATACACACTTAATATGATGGTTCATGGGTTCTTCTATTGTAAAAAGTTTGACACTGTAACAATAGAAGAACCATTTTTTGGTGCTATATAGAACCCTTTTCAAAAACGTTCTATATAGAACCATCTACAGCACATTCTCCATCAATCTAAAGAACACTTTCACTACGTATAGAACACTTTAATCATGCAAAGGGTTCTTTGAGTGTTCATGGTTCTATATAGAACCATTTTCTTTACTAAAGAACCCTTGAAGAACCATCATTTTTAAGTGTGTACAGTTCACTCCTTAGTCCATGCTGTCCATATAGGGAAACTAAGTTGTAAAAACAGCCTGATTTGAAATCATGATTGTTGCGATGTCACATATAGCAATGCTTTTACAAACAGCAGGATCTAAAATTCTGAGACCACTTTGAAAATCTGGGATTTTTTTCACTTAAACTTGGAGATAAACGTCATAACATTTTAGAATTCTGAAAAATGTAAAACAAAGAGAGGTTATGAATGAAAAAAGAAGAAACATTCAAGATTCTGCTCTATTTCTAGGCCACTATTCAAAACTGCACAAATTTGTGACTGGCCATGTGACAAAAAGGTCACATTTCTTTTAGTGTTATCTCTTCTACTGGAGCTTGTGTTCAGACGACTCTCAGATGAATTTGATCTATTCATCAGAGGCTTTTGCACATGTGGAGTCCATGCCAGCTTGAGCGCATGCTGTCATTAAAGCGAAAAGAAGACCATCAAATACTAAGAAAGCCTGAAATTCATGTTCACGTTTCAAAGATTTCCAATTTTCGCTCAATTGTTTTACTGTCAATGTAATTTGTGATAAAATCTCTCTATTTAATTAGAAAGGAACGCAAAATAGAAGCATTTTCACCAGCAGTCTCAGACTTTTGGACCTCACTGTATATCCACCTATTCAGCCTACAGCCGTTTAGTACGGAGCCCTGCTGGTGACATCCCATATAAATAAAAATAATGTGTGGCCACATCTTTTTAACACGGGGGGACGAGATCCTAATGTGTGGCTACAACTTAGTAAGGAGTGGGAATGAGATAATGTCTTACTAAGTCGTGGCCACGCATTAGGATCTTGTTTCCACGCCTTACTAAGTCGTGGATACGCATTAGGATCTCGTTCCCATGCTTTACTAAGTCATGGCCACGTATTAGGGTCTCGTTCCCACGCCTTACTAAGCTGTGGATACGCATTAGGATCTTGTTCCCATGCTTTACTAAGTCATGGCCACGCATTATTTTTATTTATACAATATGTCAGCAGGAATTCTTAGTTTAGAACACTTCACCCTGAAGTAAAGCAAGTGCTTCAGCCTAGGCTGCTTTTCGAATGCAGGGCAGCCAATCAGGACAGAGCTTATTTACATATCATCAGTCTTATAGGCACAGTAACAAAAACAGCCTGTTTAATCTGAGGGGTAAAGAGAGGTTGGAAAATGATCATGCAAAAAACGTTGTTGCTCCAATTTCTCTATTTTTTGTTTAACGCAATATAAAAACACCAGCTGCCCTTTAAGTTTCAGGGATTTCATGAGAAACAGATAAAAATGATCCAAAATTACTTTATATAATTACTATTTTTTCCGTTATGTTTAGAACGATAAGCTACATTTTAGAGATGGTTTTCTGATGACAATAATGAGATATTTAGACTTTGCCAGTCGCCCAGCATACACCATAACACAGTGTCTCCAAGTGTCACAACAGCACAGCCATGTTTACCACATAGAGCTGCTTCCACATGGTGCCCCAGTCTCGCAGAGTCACCGTCATCTCTGTAATAACCGACTCCTCCATGGGGATGACTGTCTCAAACTGCCTGCGGGTCAAATACACACACGTTACGCAACCATGTTTATACCAAGTCATGACCACCTCCTTAGTCACAGAAACATCAGAACAGTCAGGCAGAGGTCAGATAGCTGACTGTACCAAGACATGACAGGTTCATCACTCAGATTCAACAGTACAGTTGTTTACATCCCCTATTATCAGATCCACTTAGCAGGATGAAAATGAGCCTCATCAAACAATTACACCACCATAACCTCTGCATTTCCATATTTATATAACAGTGTGTCATACAGCATCAGAAACCACAAGCAAGTCTTTTTGAGGTTACTTAAAGTTTAAGGTAAGTGTGTGATGGTTTAGGTGGGTAGTTTGCATGGTGCTAAGCCGTACATAAGCTTCCATTTATTGTTAGCTACATTAGCCTCACAGTCTTGGCAGACTGATAACATGTAAACCCCCTTACAATTCTAGGCTTATTACATACCAAGGCTCATTATACAGTAACTACAAGGACTTCAATGCAAACTGGCTGAGCTATTCTTAGGTGTAGAAGTGTGTATTAAAACGTTGGGGCCGCCGGTGGGCCCTGACCATGTAAGGGGTTAAAGTAAGCAGGAAATTGTGTACATTTAATTTAAGGCCAAACTATCACTTTAATGTTTGCTTGCAGATGCTCTTTAACTGCATCCAATTCACTCATGTTGGAGGGGAAACGGAAGCATTTGAGCTGAAGAATCAGGAGCTGGACACCCAGCAGTGACTGGGACATGCTGTGCTCAGCACTCAGGAGAGAGAAGAGGATCTTACCCTTTGTTCTTAATGTGTGCATGTTTCAAATGGATGTAGCTGCATGGGAATATTCCCTGGAAAAAGACACCACAGAGCACTTAATCAGGACTATAAAACATTTTTATACAGCAAAGTTCAAAAGTTTGGAATCACTTCATACTAATACTAATAACTGCTATTTATTATGCAATAATAATTCCTGAAATACTATCAGTTAGACACAAGAAGCTTCTATAAAGGGCCCATATTCTACCATTTTCTTGTATTTTATTTTTTCCCTTGAGGTCTACTTATGATATATATGCAATTTTGTGTACAAAAATGGTCATAATTCATTTCAACATGACCATTTTCCAACCTCTCTTTACCTCTTATAATTAAACAGGCTATTCTTGTTGCTGTGCCTTTTAGACAGATATATGTAAATGAGCCCTGCTCTGATTGGCTGCCCTATATTGTGTCTCATCCAAAAAGCAGTCAGAGCTGAAATTCTCCTTATAACTTCCGTCTGAATGGGTGGGGAACAGTGTGGTTTGAAACTTTAATTTTTACAAATTACAACAAACTCCTTTATTTAAAAAAAGTGAGAGAAATTCAGTTTTCCATGGCGTGATCCTTTTAAATATGTTTTATTCAAGTTTTGAAAGAAACAGCAAGAAAAATTATAATATTGTAATTATCCATTTACGGTAATTCCTGGATAGGTCGACTCTCTTGAGATTTGATCCCATTCAAAATATGAAGCATTCTGGATGTTAATTTCATTATTTTATGTTACTGTTTATTTTAACTTTATTTTAACTTCATTCTCAATGTTACACAGCTTACTCAGTCATCAGGGAATATCTTAAAGTATCTTTTTACAGCTTCCAACAGTGATTCCAAACTTTAGAACAGGTAGTGGATGCTATGTAAACATGTTAACATACAACGTATCACTGAATTATACGGAGCTCTGGTGGTGAAATCCCATATAAATAAAAATAAAGTGTGGGAATGAGATAATTAAGTCGTGGCCACCACTTAGTAAGGCATGGGAATGAGATCATGCCTTACTAAGTGGTGGCCACCCATTAGGATCTCATTCAAACGCCTTACTTAGTCATGGTCACGACTTAATTATCTTGTTTCCCATGCCTTACTAAGTCATGGCCACACATTATTTTTATATATATGGGATGTCACCAGCGGGGCTCTGTAGAATTCCTAATGAACAGGACGTTTAAATCTACTCAGACTAGAAAAAGACAGGCTGTTATTTTTCAGCAGTCCAGATTTATAGCACTCTTCTACTACTTTCATTATTGCCGTTTGTTTGTGTAATGAATTCTTTGCACGCTTCACCAATACAAGGTGAGAAATTAAACAAAAAGAAGTCAATAAATCAATCAACAGTTCTGCATTTTTCTCTGAACAGATACAACTTACCTTGACATTTGGATTCTTCAGTACGAATCCTCTGTACCATCCTGAAAGGACAAACGATGACATTTCAGAAAATCCTCAGCTCAGTTTGGACAGACAGAAATCATTACAGTTGGTGTGTGGAGCAGAAAACGCTTAATCAGTTTTTGGATCTTTCACTGGAAAAGATTATAAATGCACAGGATAATGCACAGTAATGTAATATGCTCTGCTTTTGTGGGGCACTAAAATTTTTTTGCATGATACAGAATATTAATTCGCATTAAAAAAGATGTTAAGCTTCTCCTTATTGAAAAGGCGCCTGTGGGGTATCATATGACTCACATCATATTCAGCTCAATACTGAAAAAGACTGTATCAGTCCGTTCAACTAGTATCTACTGTACAGCAGTCTAGCAGCAAATATAAAAAACAAACCTATTCAGGTAGTTGTATCTGAGTTTAATTAATTATAAAGTTAACCTTGGAGCCTTTTACTATACAGAATCAGGGATTGAAGCCTTTATAGTCCCAGCAAAAGGCTGCTGCAAATGTCAGGATTTAACACAGCAACAAAACAGAGGTAGAAATGGCAACATATAAAGGTTAGGGGTGGGCGATATAAAATGACATTTTCCAATCTCCAGACAATAACGATGTGACACAATGATATACCAAAAATTATTACTGTTATTTTCTTTTTTGTTGTTTTTCTATGTCATGTTGATAATGATAAAATAGTGGTAAATGTGTTTTTCAGTATTACTTAGTCCAAAGATAATTTTCTTTGGGAACTACTGTGCCTTACAGCACCCTGCATGTACCTCTCCACTATTAATGGCTTTCAAAAAATTAATTTTAGGCCAAAACCTTCTTTCAGAAACACTGTAAAACAATGGATTTGGCATTACGCACCATATCTGTAACCATTTCATGTAACAACTTTCTGTGAGGGAGATTTTCAGAGGCATTAATCTCTTAAAATCCCAGGCATATTACATAATAAGGATTAGTATTCAGTAACAACAGAGACTTCAATGCAAATTGATTGAGCTTTTTGTAGGTTATAGAAGTGTGCAATAAAACACTGAGCCTTTTAAGGGGTTAGACATTTGGTTCCTGTCACCCCCACTGTGAATAATTCTGACCAGGTCAGTTTTTCCAATAACAGAGACTTCACATCAAACCACTTTGAATGACTTTGTTTACATTTTATTTGATTACTTTCTTATGCAGAAAATGTAAAACATCTATGGAACTCCCATTTAAATCAGTAACTGTAATGTGATTACAAGACTTTAAACTGCAATGTGTTACACTAAAAAGTAACTACATTCCTGTGACATACTGATTTGTAATTGTCTTTAATACAGGTGCACAATATGGAGCATGATTTGTTCCTAAACTCAGTGCTAGTAATAGCACAGCTGTGGAGTTTCAGTAATTCCTCTGTGGGGTTCCACACATTTCTCTCTAATTACCTTCACACTTCTCCAAAATCTGGACCGTCTCTCCGATCTCCAGGGGCAGCCCATGCTGAACTGTTCCACGAAAGTTTGCCAGCACTGAAACAGCAAAAAGAGGTTTATTAATAATAGTGCAACCTTTGTAGATCCTGCAGCAGCAACTGTGTTACAGATTAGGCCAAACCTCAGCCTGAATGACTTTAATCATATTTTAAGGGTTGTAGATATAAAACATAGCATCATAATGCTTAAAGGCATTTTCACAACGCACAAGATATATCATATTTATTGGACTTTAATTGGAGTGGACAAAATAACCACAATGGCCAGAAGCCTAGTGGTAGGAGAGGTGAGCCAGCAACTGGAAGGTTGTGAGTTTCATGTCAGGACTTACTGGGTGGTAGCAAAATGACAAATCCCCCTTGTAGGACCAACAAAGTATAACATAACATAAAACAAAATGCACAAATGAACAGCAGTTCAAATTAAATAAAAGAAATAATAATAATGGCATAACGTAAGACATCCAATCAGGTATTGGCTACTATGCAGTTGCTACACACAGGTTGCTGTTGTTTACAGGCTCCTCATAATGTATACATTAGGTATGCACCGATATGGGAAATATCGGCTGATGCCGATATCTGATATTTTCATGCACATATCTGCTGATGCCAATAAATAAACATCTACGAAATGTAGAAATTGGGACTAGATCTACTTGGATTAGCAGTAAAGTGAGATGTAATGTTTATTTCTTTATAAACAGGGTTACAAATACAGCAAAATGAATAAAATACAGATATTTGAGGAGTAACCCTGTGTCGCTCAAACATTCTGCTCTGTTATCAGTTAGAAATATTGATCAAATCTAAACATCTGTCTGATGCCGATATAGTTTTTTAAAGCAATTACCTGCCAATGTATGATGCTCATTTCATAATGCTTTCCTACTAAATATGTCTTTTTCATTATACATGCAGCTGTTTAGTATTCTAGAAGCACTGATGATACCAATGATTTACTCAGAAACAACATACTGGGATGTCATTTATCACAGTAGTTTTAATATACTGCCATATTACCCACCCTCACTAAGGAAGGCTGCATAAATTACATAAGCCAGCACTTCCAATGTTCGGGTCTTTATTTTCATTTCTTGTGTAGATCTGAGTGTCGCTCTGCATTCCTAAATAAGGCATTAGTCACATTCAGGTTACGTAACTCACACAAGAGCTTCACACAGTACAGGACCACGGCCAGCAACGCTACCAAACCACATGCTCAGAAAACTCTCCCCGCATTTCCATACTTAATCACGGCTCTATCACAGAACCCAATGCGTTCTCTCCCAAAACCTCATCTGCATATCAGGTGAGGTGTTAAGAGCTGCTATGACAGCACACATTAATATGGAACAGCCCCAAAAATGCTGCAGAAATGCATAAGACTTCTGACACCTCCTACCAGCAGGAGGACTTTTAAATAGCAATGTCAGCTTTCGGAGGAAAAAAGGCAGGCGAATCTGCTTTGCAATGCTTGCTGCCTGTCAGCATTTTTCTCTAATACATACAGAAGCAGAGGAACAAATTTGTGGCACTAAATCTACAGCAAACCAGCCCATACTGCACATCACAGGCCTTATTTCAGTGCTGCAGTGAACAACTATATAACCAAATTTCCAAATAATGCCATCACAAAAAAACAGTTTGTCATATTAAGTCTATTGGCTGGTCAGTGGATTCAGACTGTGACTAGTGTTATTCTCAATAAAGCTCTTTCTGTATCTGTAGGTATAAGACTCTTTCAGGAGTATCTTGACACTTGACTAGGCTAAATGACCTTCTAATAATACATATTTAAAAAAAAATATATACACATGCGCACACACACACACAAATGCATATATATATATATATATATATATATATATGTATATATATATATATATATATATATATATATGTATATCAGGCATAACATTATGACCACCTCCTTGTTTCTACACTCATTGTCCATTTTATCAGCTCCACTTACTATATAGGTGCACTTTGTAGTTCTACAGTTACAGACTGTAGTCCATCTGTTTCTCTGCATACTCTGTTACCTCCCTTTTACCCTGTCCTTCAGTGGTCAGGACTCCCATGGACCCTCACAGAGCAGGTACTATTTGGGTGGTGGATCATTCTCAGCACTGCTGTAACACTGACGTGGTGGTGGTGTGTTAGTGTATGTGGTGGTGGTGTGTTAGTGTATGTTGTGCTGGTATTAATAGGGAATTAATTAGTTGCTGTAGCGACAACCTCTGCTCTTCTGGGAAGACTTTACACTAGATGTTGGAACATTGCTATTAGGATTTGATTGCAGCCAGAAAGGCATTAGTGAAGTCAGACACTGATGTTGGATAATCAGTTCTGGAACGCCACTCACGCTAATACCAAAGATATAGCAGTGTCAAAGCTCCACAGCCCAATGCTGGGGGGCTTTATACCCTTTGAGCCAATATAAATCTGGACAGCTAGCTGGCTGGCATGCTCTTGTGTATTCTTGATAATAAACACAACTGAGAGCCCGCTAGCTAGCCAGCCATAAAGAGCAGTAGGAAACTTCTTTGCACCTGGATTTAAAACTGATTCTGTTGCCTGGAATCGTGAGTCTTGGTGTTAAGAGCTGGCAGCTGCGTGCTGCTGCTTTCGAATATTTTAATTATCACGTTTATTAAATATTAGCAAACATTTGTTGCAGGCCTAGTTTGTAGTGCTGTGCTCTTTCTGTAGGGTATTACATGGGAAAAGCCTCTAGTGTTTTTGCTGATAACTGTGCCTTACACTGATCACTTTTCTGACTTTTCTGAGTTCTTACAGCTTTCAGGAGCGTTGGGAAGGGGAAATCAGGTGGATCTGATTAGAGCTGCAATAAAACTTAGCAGGAGCTAAACTCAACAATCAATTACACATTGTTTATCTTGGGTCTATTGTGATACTGACTGGCTGAATGCTGTTTTTATTCATTATTTATTTTGCCCAGTGTGTTATGTAGCATGATCTGTACTTGACTTTTCACTGTGTTGCTGCTCTGCTCTGTTTGCCACATTGTGGTTGTAGCTATATAAATATCATAGGTCACACGATGGAAAATAACACACAACATTTCATCTCAGATGGCCTTTTTTCACTCACACACACACACACACACTCACACACACACACACACACACATTTTCTAAGCCACTTATCCTTCTAGGTCGCAGGGGGAGCTGGAGCCTATCCCAGCGGGCACTGGGCGAAAGGCAGGAAACAACCTGGACAGGTCACCAGTCCATCGCAGGGCAGACAGACAGACATATACGGTCTTTTTTCAGAGACTGTTTAATCAAATGTTTAATCACTGTTATTTAATAGATTTCAACATACTGGCACCTCATTGGCCATCACAGGTATGAAGAACAGCGCACTCCATTAGGCCTGAGAGAGATCTAAAAATAATTAGCACAGTATGCACCAGTGGTCTCCCATCCTGGTCCTGCAGAGCTACCTTCCTGCAGAGCTTAATTTCAACCACAGTTTGCCACACCTGCTCCAGTTAATCAACCTCTTCTCAAGTCCCTGATTGGCTGGATCAGATGCATAAGAATTACGAAAAGTGCAGGGCAGCATATTGGATACAAGTTGGAAAAAACTCTGCAAGAATGTAGCTCTCCAGGATCACGGCTGGAGACCACTATTATAGACACATGGTTGGCTGCATATGCTATATGTTTTTAATGGATTTTAAGAAGATTTATCAACACTAAATAACATTTTTTTCCAAAAACTCTCATTTTTAAAGTTGCTACTGTTAAAACATGCATTTGTGAGCTTCTGCTGGTGTGAGTCCATGACGACTTGCATGCTAACAGTGCCCAGACTGCAACACATGCTCTAAATGAGTGAGATCCAAATCCATGTCCACATGCTTTACATATTAAAATAACAAGGTGTTTTCCATCGTTGTAGCAGAGTCACTCCGAAATTCAGCTGTATGTATGTATCACTCTGGGAAACCTCCAAAAGACACAGCGGGGAATGTACTCCACCATAGCCTACCATCTACCATCTTATTAATCCATCTGATAATCCATCATTTTAAGAGTAAAAGGGAATAAAACTCTACATTAACATATAACTTACAATTATCTTGCAAGCTGTTTACAATTAAATCAGTCCTCTTAAGTTATCTATCAGTTCTCTTACCCAACACAGTGATTATCTTTCAAGCATCGTCATCAGCTTACTTAATGCCTAAATACATCGTCCTATTTACACTCCATTATGCTTTAGGCCTAGTTCCACAGCCACAAGCTAACAACAGTCCTGCTTAAAACAGGCACTGTTGAGTTTGGAAGGACAATCGCATTAGGGTGTGTATCAGTGCTAAACACTTTCTCTCACTCCTGCTGATCATGCTGTGGACACACACTGCTGCCTGGCTCAGATGCTGGACGGCCTGCTGTCCGTCTCGCACGAGCCAGCAGGTGCAGACAGCTCCGAAACCGTTCCTGTAACACTGCTGTCGCTGCCTTCACATCTGCAAACCCATGGCAGATCCTCTCTTAAAGATAAAGTTTCCAAAAAGGGTTTGCTGGAGTGATGCCTTAGCAGAACCCCCTCTGGTTCCCTCAAGAATCTTTAAATAGATGGTTCTTTAAATGAACACTCCTGCGTTTTGCAACATTACTTACTCTATCTGCATTGTCTTCAATTATAAGTGTGTTGAGAGTTAACAGGTTTGATCCTTAACTGGCAGCTGGCAGCAGGAAGTAGCAGCCAGTGGCAGCTGCTGGTCAGTCAATGGTGGCTGCCAGTCAGGAGTGGCAGCTGTAGTCAGTCATTGGAAGCTGCCAAGCCAAGTGCAGCTGCCAGTCGCATTCTTGTTGTATGTGAAGAGGACGCCAGAAACAGTCATTAAGAAAAGTTGCCAACTCAATTTAGCCAGCCAGCTAGCAGTGGGTCCTACTAGCATTCATTACGTGGTGACAGTTAACATTAACTGGCTACCATTACCGTTTTTCCACCATATTTACCATCATTTCAAAGAAACTGCTTCTGCACTCTGTTCAAAGTAAATAAAAATCTAAAAAACATATGAACAGTAACCTCGATTAACAATTAAATGAACACAGGGGGAAAAATAAAGTTTGCACACCTTTTGACATATTCAGCAAATGACACTGGTTAACTGGCAGCTGCCACTAACTGCTAATTTCTGCTGTCAGCTGCCAATTAGAGATTGAGCCCCCTCTCGGGAAACATGTCTACATGATTATCCACAGTAATCAGCTGTACTCTGCAGAAACTGCAGACAGAGGTTAAATGTAATCTTTAAAAATGATGAAAAGTATTTATTTGAAGAATAATTCATTGAAAGATTCTATAAGGAAGTAAAAGCATTCTTTTTGCTAATTCATCATCATCCTTTTGGCAGTCCTTTGACAAGAGCGAAAATATTTAATTACAGAATCAAGAAATCAAAAAAATGAATATTGTAAAGTATGTAAATTTAAAACTATATCACTGATATGCCCCTTGGTCTCCTCTGAGGGTCTCTCATTTACTACATTTCATGGAAACAGGACACTGATCAAAACTAGACTTCTGGGTGCATTCTGGTTGATGGCTGGTGTGGCAGGCATTGACAAAGTTCAACTTAAGAACTTTAATTTATCTGAAGAAATCAGATTTTGAAGTGCATATTGTGGCTCTGAATTGGGAATTAGGCGAGTGCTTCAGAACGCTGACGGGACCCTCACACACCAGGGCCTCTCAGAAAGGTTACGGTGACGTTAATTAGGCACCCAAAGTGCTGGAATTTCAAATGTTACGCAACACTGGGTTCTGCTTGCTGAGAATACTAATGTGAAAACTTTGCGAACAGAATAACGCAAATAATGAATAAATTCCTAAAAGTTTTCCATGCTAAATTTATACAACAGCATAATCTAACTTCTCAGAAAGAAGGCTGTGAAATCAGTGAAAATGAGCCGTCTGCTGAATCTATAACTGCCTCTCTGCTTTTGTGTGTCTGTGTACACACTGTTGGGCCTGAGAGAATGTGTGTGTGTGTGTGTGTGTGTATATATGATAAGTGTGTGTAATATTTACCGTTTGGCATAAAAAGAGCTGAATGTGAGGCGTCTAAGCAGCAGTTGCATCGGCGCTGTTGCTAGACTCTTTCATTTCCCTCCACTCTGTGACACGCACCACTCTACACCACGATGGAGCTCAAGAGTCATCCACAACATTCACAACTAATAAAGAACAAGATCATAATAATAACTGCTGAAACTCATCCACTCAATTAAAAAAGGTCACATCTCTGTCTGCACAAAGCTCAACATCAAAAGAGAATCCAGACCATCACGTACTGAACACTCTGCTTCTCTCTATTAGAAACACCTACACTCTTAAATACACAGACACGAGGTAGAACCACACTGTGTTCTTCAGAGACAGAAGAAACAGTTTTGGTTCCACAAAGAGCTCTTTAAAAAGGTTCTTTACTGTTCTTGAGAGAATGGTTCTTCACAGCACATTTTTTAAAACAGATTCTGGGTAGAGCCTCTGGTTTCTCCACAAATCAAAAAGTTCTATAGAGATTCAAATAGCTTTTAACAGCTTTTATGAAGCCAAAATGAAATACAGGAATGCAGGAAATTACTATCACTAGTAATCACTAACAATCTAGCTGCTTTTAAAGATTAATTCCACTGATTTTTTCAAAATTTCTATATAATAATATAAGTCGAAATGTTTAAGTCACTCAGAGTGGTTTGATGTAAAATGTGCTTTTCTAGAGAAATTTACTGGGAATTATTCACAGTGGTGGTGATAGACATCTGAAGCATTAAACGCCTCTGAAAGATCCCTCACAGAAAGTTTTAACATAAAATATTTACACTGCATGATTCCTGAGACATCGTTTTATGATAGTTTTTAAAAAAGGTTTTGGCCTAAAATTTAAAAAAAATCCATGGTGGAGAGATACATGCAGGGTGTTGTAAGGCAAAATAGTCCCCAAAGAAAACTGTTTTACTATCTGTTTCACCATCGTCAACATTACATATTAAAATTCGGAGGACACGTACGTTTACTGGTTGTTTTGGATAATAAATAAAATGGCTGTAGTTACACTGTAGTCATTGCAACCCCTGGTTCCCATCACCACCACTGTAAGGAAATCCAAGTCAGTACATTTCTCTACAGTGAACCATTTCACATCAAAATGCTCTGAATGACTTTGATATTAATGATTTTATTATGCAGAAAAATCAACATTTAACTTTGTAGTTGTGCTGGAAACTTCAAATATATCAAAAAGTTATAATATATGCTTGTAAGAAGTGTTTATAGCACTTCACATAGCAAGATTTTTCACCCAATTTTCACTCATAGTGAAGTGGAAAGAACTAAATGAGGCTGATACTATACTACACAGTCCCGTACAACAGTTTGGGTGCCCCTGGTCAAATGACAGGTTTGCGTTAAAAATGCGTTAAAACATCCTCTACAGAGAACACACCTCTGCACATTTCAGTGTACAGTTACTGTTTGTTTGCTGAATGGAAAAAACAAAACATAAAATGTGGCTTACGCAAAAGTCATGGCATGTTTTATATAAATTTTATTATTATTTTAATATGTTAAACTCAGTAAATAAATAGAAATTGGGCACTAAAATTTGCAGCAAAATGTCATACTTACAACATTGGTCAGTTTCTGACCACAGTACCACTGTTGACCAGATATTATTTGGGTGATGAGCCATTCTCAGCACAGCAGTTACACTGACATGGTGGTGTATGGTGCTGGTAAGAGTGTATCAGGCACAGTTGTGTGGCTGGATGCACATCAGTGTCAACACTGGGTTTAAAGTGGTCCACCACCCCAAAAATATCCAGCCAAAAGAGGATCTGTGGTAAGAAACTGACCAAACTGCCCAGGCTTCAGTCTCTAACTGAACACCAGCAAAGTGAAACTACAAGGTAGAGGTTTCTAATGAAGTGTCCAATGACTAATAGGTAAAATCACCATTCAAATGCATTCAAATGCACATGGTTAGAGGAAAAATGGTACTGCACAGGCACATTTTTGAACAGTGTAAATGCTTTAAAAGAGATAACAATGGTCTAAAGTCCCCAATTACGTACTTCAAATTAGTTTTAACATTCACTTTCCCCAGGAGAAAGGTGCACAAAAAGCTTTAAAATAGAAAATAAGTGAGGAAAGGGTTTTTGGAAACAGTATAACTTAGAAAAAAAAACTGCAATGGAATATTGCACAATTATGTTCCCTAACTAAAGCTATTGAGGATGTACCCTTGAGGGTACCACTGCAGTGACATGAGGGGTACCATCCTAGTGCTTGATTAATTTGCTGAAAACACTGTTTCCACTAAAAACAGCAAACACTGATAACTACGCTGAAAACCAGAACACTACACCCGTAGTCCCTATGGATGGGGAGCAAAAGCAGGCTCTCTGACGTTTACCTGATCATCAAAAGAAAGCAAAATGAAAGAAAGTACGTCGGTTCAATTTCCCCACTGCTCTGCTCCCTACTGTTCTGTACTCTGCACTGATTTAATGTTAACATTAAGTCTGTCTCTAAGCACGAAAGCACCAGGAGCTGCAGGCTGTACGAACACACTAAGCCTCTCGATGCATGCCAGCAGAGACCATCCGTCAGCAGTGGAATCAAAACCGTGCTGGTGGAAGCTTGTTTACTCTGAGTGGGCTGAGGATGGCAAAGACTGGAGTCGAGGCCTAACATGCTGGTGTGTAGGTTGTTACCTATGCATTACGTAAAACGGCAGCCGTTTTCCCACAACACTCCCACGTGCGAGGACACATGTGCGGAGAACAAGCCATTCCTGCCATCATCTCTCATCAAAAGTGTGCAGACTGCCAGCTTAGCTGCAGCTAATGCAAATGCTTCCCTTCCTACTTTCATTCCTCCCTCTCACACGGCAGCTCAACCAGAACCGAGCAGCCCCGCGGAGAACTCGCTGAGGAAGAATCAAAATCAAGACTTCACTTGGGTTAAAGTCCGTCCATTAATACTGAACTGATAAGGCATGTTGCTGTTAAGAGTTATTATAGCGGGTAAATGATTAAACATCATTCTGTTCATGGCTGTGAAGATGCAAATGTATCACTGCAGCCTTACAAAATATCCAGAAATCTGAAAGAAATGGCTGATTTTTTTTCTTCTCATGTCCTTGAGGACTTCAAGCCAGCAGTTTGTACTGTACAATTCATCTGAACTGTTATTTGAAGGACTCATAATGTAAGACAGTCAATTAGAACAGAGGCTATTTTCATATATATCAGTCTTAAAGGCACAGTAACAAAAACAGCCTGTCTAAAGGATTTAAGGGATAAAGAGAGGTTGGAAAATGGTCATGTAAAACTAAATTAGGACTGTTTTTGGTACATTAGGGCACATAAATGTTCTGAGTGGATTTCAGGAAATAAATGAAGGGTTTTACTGCAAATCACATTATAGACCACTTTCAAAAAATGTATTTTTTTCATAGTTTATGTTGTTTGGGGTGGGCTTTACACATAAAAGAAATATCAGCGCTATATTATGATTAATATCACCTTTATTATAAAAATAAAAGATATTTTCTAATATAAATCAGCTGTTTCTCTTTTCAAAAACTCGCTATATCCAAGATTGTTACAAATGGATATACAGCACTTTGGAATGAAACGTTCAAATATGAGGAAAGTGTGGAATACAGGCCCTTTAATGCAAAGCAATGCTGCATGACTCAGTCAGAGCTTTATTCGGGCATTAAATTTTGATCGGAACCTGAATACCTCAATGCTTTTTCTGTCCAAGGCCTGACAAAATTCTGTCTGAACCCGACCCGAACCACATCATCATGTTTTGAGTCCAAAACTGACCCGAGTACAACAAAATTCTGACCTGAATTGGCCCATCATCACCCAAAGTGCAGAATAAAACCTGACAGTACAGTGGCGGTTACTGTACAGTGAAAACAACAGCCGTCATTAGATCACAGAGAAATTAAATAAAAATAATGAAGAATAATACACTATAATAAAATAATCAGCTGTCTTAAGTTTCAATTCTGCCTTAATTAATTTATTCATCAAATAATGCTTTTGAGCAGCATCCAAAATGTTTTTTAGTCTGGATAAACTTCCCATACTGAGCTGTTCTCATGCTGTGCGCTGCTGATAAAGCAAGTTGAACCCCTTAAAATCCCAGACTTATTACATACTAAGGCTTATTATTTAATAATTACAGGGACTTCAATTCAAACTGGCTGAGTTATTCTTAGGTTATAGAAGTGTGTAATGAAAAAATGGGCCTGCTGGTGGCCCTGGCCATTTACGAGGTTAATCCTACAACTCTATTTCTGCACATAGGACATGTTACACATTGAACATAACAAAAATATTTGTTGTCAAAGAAATTAAACGTTCTTTTGGCCGCACTAAACTGTAGATTCCTGAGTTGATTCACTGTTTATGTCCTGTTTTCTCATAACTGTGGGCCTGGTAGACTTCGGTGGACTCCAGCGTGGCAGATAAAAAAACAATTTAAGGTAGTGAAAGTTGTGAAGAATAAAGTAAGGAGAAAATCTAAAGCAGGGGGAAATGCAGGGTGAAAAGTGGAAGACGGACTGTAAGAACTCAAATGTGAAATCTGAACCCAACTCTAACCAGACCCATATATGGAAAACGACGTCTGAACCCGACCAAACACAACACTGGCAGTCGGGTATCATCAGGTTCAGAAAAATATGTCAAGCTCTGGACTCTGGACTTTTTCTTTTTCAATCAAGCGTTTGCCATTAAATGAAGTGAAGCAGCTTTCTATCCAACCTATTCATGCAGGCCTGTGAAAAAGCACTTGAGAAGAGAGGAAGAGGTGGTGAGAGGGCGATGCACCCCACATACATATCACCCTAAACTGGGTCAGCTTCACAGTTAACACCACGAAAACGCAACCTCGATGGATTCTGACATTTAGAAGCAATACAGGCAGCGCAGCAGGATAAATGAGCTCATCTGCAACATGGCGAGGCCCAGGCTGAGTGTGCTAAACTAATAAGAACCTTATGAATTATATATTTACATATCTGACATATTTTTTGCACATTCATTTCCTAAGCAGAGTATCATTCTTCCATATTAGACCCATCATTTGAATTCCACAAGCCTTCCGGAATAATAAAACATTTCAAAATGTGGCTGATAAATCACACAAAATAAACGAATGCCATAAGCATTGGTAATAAAGAATGACAAAAGAAACCTGAAGTTTGCTGTTGCGACTCCTTTCATGTGCTAAGAAGGCTGCGTTCTAATACAGAAAGAGGCTTAAACAGCAAGACAAGTATTTCCGAAAAGCGTCCTCATGGATTAGCAGCAGCAGCCTGTTGAAATTTTAAGTTCAAACAACTTTATATTTGTCTCAGAGGGTGAGAAAGATGTATTGCTCATTATTATTAGTATGTTGCTTAACATAACCTCTAGTGTAGAATTATTACTGTCATATTGCAATACTGTTCAAATGTAATTATGTAATTGCAGTACTGTGCAAAAGGCAGCCTTTTTTACTTAATTTACAGTCAAAATGGTCATTACAGTACAGTTTTTCATTTTCAGGGTACGTTTCTTAAAAGATAAAGAGAAAATCAAACTCCTAACAACCACCTGCAAGACCTGGTCGACCACTAAAACTGCCCCCATCAGTTAAACAGCACGTAAAGCTTTGATCTCTGAGAGAGAGGAGAAAATCAAGTTGCTTCAGGTCTGAAAAAATCCATCCTTCCACTGTGAGAAGACAACTCAGGGCTATGAGTCTGAAAAGATGTGTAGATGTCAAGAAGCCATACTGAGAAAAAAGAAATCAAACATAGAAGCTGCTTTTGTTCTCAGAACAACGGACTCACCGCCCCAGAGTCCAGCCCTCACCATCACTGAATGTGTCTGAGATTACATGCAGAAAATGCAACCAACTTCTAAAACTGAACTTTAGAGGTGTAGAGAAATCTCACTGCAAGCAAGACTCCTGAGAAGAATGGAAGCTGTAATAAAGGTGAAAGTATGAACACCTTGAATATTGAAAATGTTACTATTCTATTTATGTTGAGGCTTCTGTTTAATATATGTTCCCTACATTTTTCCTGACACTAAAAATGAATCATTAATTACCTAGTTAGCACTGTAGTGACTTATATTTACATTTGATTTACACTCTGTATTGACAGGTTTGTGTCTGCATGTCTGACTTCCTATGTTTGTTTTTTAAATCAAAAACATGGTAGGAATGTAAAGGATACACAGCTGGACACACAACACTAACATCCCATCAAGTTCAAATCATAATAGTATTTCATCTTCTACCTACAAACACAAATATGGCCTGGACTAGAAGTTTGGAATCCACACTTTCAGCAGAGTTTCTCAGCTTGTTTCAATGACCTATGAGTGAACAATGATATGGAACTGCTTGCTTTTGTTTTTGCTGGCGATAACTGATTTCTTAGGGGTAATAATCTGTGACGTTTTAAACAAACCTGCAGTAATTGTGTCTTTTAAAACGCAGGAGTTTGGAACATTTGAAAATCAAGTGGAATAGATTGGTGTTTTAGAGCTGCTCAGTATTGATGAACTCAAAGCGGTCATGTGGCTTTTGGCTAAAACCCTAAAATCTTTAAATGTGTCCTTCACAGAGTTTTCTCAGACTTGGCAGTCTTAGATAACTCGCAGCAATGCAAAGGTCCATTAACTCCTTCAATTCCCAGGCTTATTAGATTCGAACACTTATTATTCAGTAATTACATGAAATGTATATTCGCTCAAGTAGACATATAAATAGAGGACTTCTACATATCCTTGAGCAATATTTTGGCAAGTTCATCTCTCCTTTTACTCAAGTGCTGCATCTGTTTATTTCGTCTACCACTGGTCACGTTATAGGAGTGACTAACAGGCGCCTAGACTGCCACTGGCTCCTGGGCATTGGTGGGGTTAAATAATCCTTGAGAAGTACCCACACACAAAAATGAGGTAGTCTGAAGGTCTGGCGGTACTGATAATATAGCACTCCAGAGCAGGTAATTCATTTATGAATAAACTTTTCAAAGTTTCAGACTGCAATAAAAAAAAACCCAGACTCAGTCAATAAATTATGATTCATGAATTTTATGGCTGTGCTCGTGCTCCAGCGTCTCTCAGTAACACTGAGCCGTGTTCTTTCACACTGAGAGGTGGTGAGCTCGTCTGGAGTTATTCTCTGAGGAGGACAGTCTGGACGGAGTCACCAGGCAACACGACGAGAGGAAAGAAGCAGAGGCAGAGAGTGTGTGACTGAGAGTGTGTACAGTGAGAGAAATAGAGAGGCAGAGACAGATAAGACAGATAGAGGAGAAGAGGACACACTGAACTTAGTCTTTCGGGATTTGTTTGCCGCCCTCGCCGCCATTCTCTCTAATACTGTGTGACAGATGCCTGGGAAAAGATGACTCCTGACGGGCTGAAATGCCCCACGTCTGTCTACATGCTTTGACCGCTTAAAATCCCAGGCTTATTACATACTAAGGTTTATTATTCAGTAACTACAGGGGCTTCAATGCAAATTTGCTGAGCTATTCTTAGGTTATAGCAGCGTGTAATAAAACTTTGGGCCTGCAAGTGGACATTTAAGGGGTTTAAAGTGTGTTATTCACAATTTCTATCAACTTTATGCACATTCTGATAGAAAAAAAAATATCCCCCCGATACTCTTTGAACAAAAGTGGAGCAGTCAGCATGAGGCCCCGTCGACTCCATTAATTGAACAGCCTTTCTAATGCATTTGGCTCGCATACAGATTGTCTACTGGACTGTTACCATTTCTCTAAGCATCTCCAATTACGTTCTGGCAAAACACTGACATGGAGTAAGTTTTTATTGACTAAATGTCATTAGCACCCAATTGACTACTGTAAATAATAAAGCATCTTGATAGTGAGGTTGTGGGAATTCATTGTACTGTTATATAGAGAAACATAACTACACATGAACTGAAGCTGCAACAAGTTATGGACTAGAGACATTATAAAGGAGGAGGAAACAGTTTACTGATTGAAAAATAAATGCTTGTAATGTTCAGCATGACGTGTTAAAAGACCCATGTGGCTTGCTGGTGAAGCTGCAAGTGGGAAATCCGTGGAGTTATGCAGTTATGCGCATTAGCCAAAACAAGCTGAAAAAACAGCTTTTTATGTGTTATTTGAGCACTCATTTATGTGATTTTTGTCTGATTTTCCCAGTGATTTCAAATACTAAAATGTTAATGAGACTTTCAGTTTTAGCTTTTATGTCTCTCACTATTCATAGAGGCAAGAGTCTGGTCTTGTTTGACTGGAAACAACTGCCCAGGGCCGTTGACAAATGGCCGCAGAGTGGACAGATTTCCTATGATGATTTTGGCAAAACTCAGAATGAACTCACTCCTAAGGGTGGCCAATCATTCACAGATAAATCTGGAAATTTTATTTTCATTATAGATCTGATATTGTAATTATGGCCAAGAACTGCAACCATTAACTTGGTATCCCATTTTGCTTGCACATGCTGACGTTTAGCATTGGAAACAAGCCAACAATCATTACATAATTAGTTTTATCCTTTTTTCATTCTACATGTCCCCTACAGAGCAAAACCAATAAATAAATAATGCAGCTAACATTAGTAGCTAGCATTTCTAGCATTTCTGTCTTATACTCACTGTACTTAATATGGATTGACGTTCTAAAATGGAAAAAAGTTTTTTTCAGTTATTGGCATATTGACCACAATAATGTTAACCGTCAGTTATTGTTTTTTACTTAGAAATTCCAGGTCTGGGCACTGCTATCAAAGACAGTTCAAAAAAGCCTTCTACGTTTCACCTTATTCAACTAAACACTACCGTGAAGAGCTCTCTGAGTAAAACTGAGAGTGAGTCTATTCACCTGTCAGCCGTGACACTTTTGCTGCTTGAAAATCAGACTAGAATGGCTGACAGAGGCTAACAAGCGAAAGCCGAGTAGTTCAGCGAGTGAGCGGCCGCCCTTTTCAAACATTTCAGACGTTGATGCTAATTCTTTACATGACGCTTTGACAGCAGCCAGGAAAAAATGGCCTGAAAAGTCCAGTCTGCTGCCAGCCATGTGGACAACAGGCTGGAGCAGCCAAGGTCAGGCCTAGCCAAGGTCAGGCCTCAGCCTGGGACGTTTTATTAGGAGTGTGGATGCTGGAAAGGCTGGAATTTGTTGAACGTGTGGTGCAGAGAATGAAGAACAGAAGACTGCATTGCAGAAGTGCTTATTTGGGTAAAGAGAATAAAGAAAAAGGTTTTAAAATCTTGCATGCATTATGTCAACTTGTTTCAGAATACAACCGATTAACGTCCAACAAAAAGTATACAACACTCTTGAATATGAATGGACTATAACTGAACCCCATGAGACATATTAGAGGGAGATCCTGAGACTCGAGATTCTGAGAGAGTATTCCCAAACCAATAACTTCCAAACAAGCACACAATACGAATACAGTATCATACTGTCACATCATCTTTGTCCTTTCTGAAGATGTGAGCAATGATGAGGGTATAAAATCCAGGAGGAAACTCAGGTGAAGGAGGCTGAGTTGGACTGTGAAGACAGACAGCTCGAGAGACAAGGGTCCTTCTGAGAAGGACAGTCTGAAATGGAGCGTCTGCACAACTGGCTTTGGGTCAAGACTGCTGTCTGGCTTCTCAGAAATGGAACTGGACTTAGCAAAACAAGACAAAACACACAACTCTGACAATCAAGGCTATATTAAGGCGCTTTTCCACTGCATGGTACCGGCTCGACTCGACCCTACTCGCCTTTATTGGTTTTCCACTAGACAAAAGACATCAAAATACCCGGTACTTTTTTGGTACCATCTCTATCGAGGTTGCAAGTGTGCTGAGCCGATACCAAAAGATGAACAAAATTTGTTTCCTTCACGTTGCGGTAGTTTCATTTGGCATCGCTATGACGGCCAGTTACATTGAGAGGGTACAATATCTGCAGTGGACAATGAAGTAGCTTGTATCAAAAGTGAGTTGAGTTGAATTGAGTTGAGCTGAGCTGAGCTGAGCTGAGTTGAGTTGAGTTGAGTTGAGCTTGTAGCTAATGTTAGCATATGTGTTTAGCAATTGTCTCCGACCAATCAGGAGTCTGTTGCGTTTTCACGTCACCTTTTGGTATCGGCTCAGCACACTTGGAACCTCGATGGAGATGGTACCAAAAAAGTACTGGGTATTCTGATGTCTTTTGTCTAGTGGAAAACCAATAAAGGCAAGTCGAGTCCAGTCGAGCCAGTACCATGCAGTGGAAAAGCAGCTTTTCAGAGCCAGCTTTTTATTACATTACAAGTATCTATATTGTATAGATGACTTAAAGTACTCCATCAAATTCAAACAAATTTAAAAAAAAAAATCACATTTTTACAATTTGCACTTACACCAAGTCAATATGCCAGGACATGTTTGGTGTCTGCTTCTTTAGCTTTGCACTAGAGGCTAATGTAGCTAACAAGTAATACCATGCTAACTGGATGCCAAAATCATCACACATTTGCCTCAAACTGTCTTGAAATGTCAAACTAACTTGCTTATGCAGTTTCCGATACTGTATGACATACTGTTTTCTATAAAACGGCCAAACATACAGATAAAACTCAGGCTTCAAGATGGCTGCTGCTACTGTTTAAGCCATGCAACACTTTTATAAATTATACTATGTCATATAGTGTTAGAAACAGACAAAAATCAGCGATAATCAAATGACTGATTCTTTAATTCCATATGTCTCCTGCAGAGTAAAAGCAGCAGTGTTGTACCAACAGTGATGTTATCCTACACTACACACAGTTATCCTCCACTATCCAAGCAGAATCTGTACAGGAGTTATGGCTGGTGTGTTGTGTGGTGGCGTTATCGGTTCTGCTGTGACTGGAAGAACCAACAGCATCACCGGCATAAAGCAGGCAAAGGAACAAAGAGAACAGCCGCCAGACAAAGCGCTATCCCGTAGGAAGCACTTTCACACCTCTTCCTCACGACACAAACCGCTAGAAAAGCTTCAGAAGTGACAGCAGCTCATTTTCTGCCAGTGGACAGATCCTAGCAATGCATAATGCTTTAACCCAGCTGAAATGAAAAGTATGCTCTGATGTGGGATTTCAGCAGTGTAGTAATAAAAGGGAAGCGTAGCTGCTGTTCTTCCGTTCTGCCATTCTTTCAGTAATTGCTCTCGAGTGTGTGTGTTTTAGAGGTGTCTGACTCATGAACGAATCTTTCTTTTGAACCGGCTCTTTTCAGTAAATCAGTGGAACTGATTCGAAGGTCTGGCTGAATAATTCTAATAAAATTCAAATAATAATCTTTCACGATTTAAACTCATAAAATCAAAACACAAAACATGACATATTAGAAATTACCTCTTTGAATTTGCACTTATTTTCTGTAGTCTGATATGTATGTGTTCGCTAGGGGCTCCCTGCTAGAAAGACCCTCTGAGCTGAGTCAGACTGGCATTCAGACACTCAGGTATTGTCTTTTTCTATGAATATTATTGCCCAGCATTATTGCTAACGGTCAGCCTACCTGGCTAAGCGCAAACTGTAGCCCAATTACAGAGAATACAAAATATAGGCTAGATAAATAGAGCTGCAACTCTGGCTCCTGGCAAGAAAACGAATCAGTTGAATCGGACATTTGATTCATTAAAATAAACAGTCCAAAAGAATCAGTTCGGTAAAATGAATCACCATCAGTAGTGCATTTATGGGTGTATGCTGGGAGCGTAAAGCTGCAACAATGGACTGTGATGTGTCTGAAGATGATATTTTAGCTGCATTGATTTTACAATGTTGGAAATGTTTATGTGAAAAAGCATCTATATTTCACTACAGTGTTAATAGTTGCCTTCTGTCACGTGTATTTAGTGTATTTTTTAAAAATAATCTAATCAATCAAAATGTGGTGAAATTTTAATTACAACGAATCATTAGGCCGGTCACGATCATTACATATTTGTGTGACCACAACTACTTATTAGCTTCCACAATCACATAAACAGAACGTGAATTTTACGTCATGGATTATACGAAAACAACAAAAGTCCTAACGTCTGACTGGTGCTACCATTAGAGGGCAGAAGTGAGTAATGTTTGTTTATTTGAGCTGTGTGTGTTGTCAGCTCTCTAGTAAGCAAGCTAGCTAATCAGCCAGTCTGGTCGCTTTAGGCTTGCACGTTTTGCGTACACTGACCAAAAAGTGCAAATAAACGGTCAGTTGTAATTATTTATATGTCTTTCAGTTACCAGCTAAAATGTGACCGTTACAGGCCAACTAATCATTTCCTAAAGTGAGATTGAATTGAATCATTGGATCCTAGAGATTTACACCTGTAATGCATACCAATGCTCTCTGATTCTGCGTTCTGACCGTGTCTGTGTGTGAGTGTGTGCCCCCAGCTTTAGGTTATCTCTCTCATCATGTCCGCTCGCCTGTTGACCAGGGCAGAGCTTGAGCAAAGTCAGCATGTGACAAAGAGCAGTGACTCATCAGCATGCTGCACACACACATTCCCGTCATAAATCAGCTCTCACAGGCCATGCAGCAGGAGAGGAGGATACTACGGTCCGGCCTCAATACATTCCCATCCACACATATCAGTCCAGTTTCTCCCAGGCCCCAGGGACACAGCCAGTGAAGTGGACAATAAGTGGACGCTTTAAGTTCAACTTATTTGTCTGGTGCCCTGGAGGGGAAATGTTAGAAGATGTGAACAGGCTGTTCTGTGAGTGTGGAGGCTGTGAAGAAATGGACAGAAACTGTTATGCCTGTAGTGCAATGTTACATTTAGGACTGTCATGATTACTCAATTATACTGAATTATATTACAGGAAAAAATAAAAAAAAACACCTTGATCAATCAGAAACAATTCGTTAGCAATTTGCACAATGATTAAGCATGTTTCCTCACGCCCCTCTTACA